>NC_135487.1:66604654-67273404 GCF_052094955.1 Ictidomys tridecemlineatus | reverse complement strand
TTAAATTCCATTAGAATAATCTTTATATTTTTCTACAAGGGCCTATATTCTCTAACTTACGTATTTATCCTGAGCGTTTTCTAGACTCTTTCCTGTCCTTCCTACAAATCTTATAATAATATTCAATCTCTAGCTTATACCTAGGTTCTAATAAGTGACCAGTCTTGTCCCAAGAAGGGTAGATGGCATATCATGATATTATAGAAAGAGGGAGGCCATTGGATCTGGATAGGTAAAGATTTAAGCCTGAGCTCTCCATCATGTTGGTGTGTGTCTCTTAGCCTTTGGGCCATTAGGATTATATTCTTCAGAGGACTTCTGTGAGCATGATATACCTGGCCTATAGAAGGTGCTCCATCACTGTTAATTTCCTTTCTTCTAGTTCTTTTATGTAATGTTTTGAGAACATAACATTAAAGTACTGTTTATAGTGTTATCCCATAAGAGCCATTCTTTGTACACTAGTGAGGTTCTACGCCAAATTTGTTGTTTAAATTTAAGAATTAACTCCAAATTTATATTTTCATGATAATGTCTGTGCTTTGACATTTACCGCCACTCTACTGCCACCTAGTTTGATCTTTGGTTTATAAAGACTTGCTACAGCGGGAAACTTCTACTTACACCACTACTATACTTCCCTCTTTTCCATCATTGATAGATTCCATGAGGAGGTCAGTCAGTTGCCCTCGGTCCATCTCTACTCACTCACCTCCCATGGGGGACATTCGCCCTGTTTCTGCTCAACAAGTGATATCAATATCACGGCCAACTTCAGCATCTCGGTCACATTCCTTAAATCGTGCTTCCTCCTACATGAAACAGCTCCCTCCTGGTAATGAAGCCAACTCTGCCAACTCTGAGGTGGTAAGTCATCTGCTTTGCCTTTTCAGGATTTCAGACTGTACTCTGAATCTTGGTGGCAAAGGGAATCTGCTTCCAGGAGAAGAGGTTGAGCCTCAGATCCTTTCTGAGGTTCAATTCATGACCTCCTGGCATTGGAATTACTCATCTATTTTAGGCTACAACTTAGAATGGACTTTTAGAATACAGACTTTATCACAGAACTCAAAGATGAAACTGAGAATAGCATTATTTTATTTTCTACTTGCTGATGTAGTAGGATAATATTGTTGAAAATCATCTGAGTGAATGTATGGTTTTGTAGTATGTTATGTAGTCTGTCTGTAAATTTCAAAAAATTTCTTATATAGAAAATTTCACTTACCAGGACTATTGATTAATAGATTGAAAAAATATTGATAAGTTCTCCTTAGTGCACTTAATTAACAATCTTGTTTATAACGGATATGTTAGTGCTTCTTAGAGCAAAGTACAATATTGTTTATATGTTGTTTATTATAAATATATAAATTAACATACAACATTCTCTCTTTAGTGTGAATTCCATAAATTTAGAATTAAATAAGTCAGTGGATTTATTTTGCAACCAAGTACCTTCATATAGACCAGGGATTTAATTAGTTCATTTATTTATTTAATGTTGTTGTTTCCAAAGAGAAGATGAATTTCTTTTGGCGATGATGACTAAATATTTTTTCTAATTCACAGTTGTCTAATGTATATGTAGCAAATGAAACTGACCAGGAAGTCATTTTTAATTATTCATATTTTTATTTTAGTTCTTTGAGCAAAATAAAACATAACCATGTAGAAACATGAAAGCTACCCTTGATATTTATATCCATTTAATGACAAGAATTTTTAAATATAAAAATATATTTTTCCTTTTATTATTATTTTTCAATTAAAAGTGCATCATTTTTACCTAGAAATATCTTTCAGATTATACTGGCACAATGAAATAAGACCCCCTCCAAATATCTGTATTCTTTCAAATTTAAGAGTGAGACTTTGCGGCAACTGAAATCAAAAGAACAAGACGAAGATTTAACAAGTCAGACCTTATTTGTTCTCAAAGACATGAGGATCCGGTTTCCAGGGAAGTCAGATGCAGAATCAGAACTTCTGATAGAAGATGTGAGTCTTTGATATATTTAAAATATCAAGGAGCATTTATTTATTCTTTGAATAGTAAAATTTATTTATTGGTAGCATTATATCTCAATGACCAAAATTAATTGAGCTTCTTTTCAGCTTCTAGAAGCTTTACAAAATATAGGGAATTATTTTAATTACTATGATTCAGGAACAGCAACATCTCATTTATAATCAACAATGCTCAGTATAAAGTCCTATTTTAATAAGACTTTCATCAAGTGAAAAAATAATTAGCATTAAATAATTACTATTCCTAGCGATTAAAGAAATATCACATTAAAATCTTTTATTAAAATTTAGATCTGAGGTGTGATGAAAAAAATTGGGGCCCTGACATAAAAAGATATTTTGAGTTTCACAGTTTTTGGTCAAATTTTGAAATAGCGTATGCTGAATTGTGTTTTTCTTTTTACATGCACATTTGCACCATCTAGTGGACCATTATAAAATGGCAAAGAATCCTGAATACTTGAGAGTCAACTTAACATCTCATTCATAAAAGGTCAAAGTTATTAAGATATTTTTGGTGAAATAGCATTTTCTCACTCAAGTTTCCATTTCTTTATTCAAGCATGCTTTTTAAATGGTTATTTTTAGATAATTCCTCTGTAATGAAACATTGTTTGCTGGGATCCTCTTGTTGGGGGAAAGGGGTGTGGGGGAGGGGGATGTTTTGGTTTTTACAGAGAACTAGGCACCATCTAGTGGTCAACTGTAGAATAAAAATCCACACTTGGCCTTTTTAAAATTTTTAGCATTACTTTCGGCCTAAAGCAAGTATATACAAACAAAAACAAAAAACAGTGAAAAAATCTTCTTTGGTTTAAAAAATACACAATAACAATTTATATTTAGTAATTATGACGTAATTACAAATTATAAACCCCAAATATTATGCATTTTGTTGATATATATTACTAAAATGGCATCTTGTTTGAAGTGAGGCGATACATATTACATAAAAGAAAAGGGAAGAAAAATAGACACTGGCAGTAACGTATTATGCTAGATGTATTTTTTATTTATGTATGCTATCTTATTCAATCAAGTTCTTTTCTAAGTAAAGCCAATGACTGTACTAGACACTCATCATTTTATGTATTTCTTAGAGATATTAATTATATTTTGCTGCTTTGAATCAGAAGAAAACTAGACAGTCATAGAGTAGAGCTAATATCTGTGGCTAATGTGACTGTTCTATAAAGAACCTATAAAGGTTTATATAATTAATAGTTGACATAAGATTGCTACATGTTCACTATATGCAGTTCTTTATTCTGTTTGCTGTAGTATATATTATTAGGCTATGTATTTAGAAATTCTGTAGATGTATACAAAAGAAAGAGATAGCAGAATCCTAATTAAATATAAGCTACCTTCTAATGCATTATTCAATATTCTATTACTATGGATGATGTGGTTATTACAGCCCTGGGAATAAAGATAGAAAATCTATGTCTTGGGTTTCTTCCCAAAACATATGTGCCTGAAGACTTCTGCTTTCCACTCATTGTAGATTGTGTTATTGGTACAACAAGAAGAGACAGCTGTGGATTCAAATACTTTCTGTATTTCATGTTGTAGGTCTTCGCACATGTCTTTTTCTGAAAGTTGTCATTCTTTATTATGAGTGTTATTATATTGCTTTCATCCCACAAATTAATTAATAAAATTGTCTTTCACCCCTTTATTTTTCATGTATTATTTTCAATGAACATTCTGGAATAAATTCTTAATGTTTCTTCCCCCAAACAGATCATCGATAACTGGAAGTATCATAAAACAAAAGTGGCTTCATATTGGCTCATAAAATTGGATTCTGTGAAACAGCGAAAAGTGAGTAGTGCTCAGGAACAGCTCTGTCCATTTGGATTGTGTATTAAGCCAGGGTCAGTTAGTCAGATAGTCAGATCTGTACACGTTTGTTTACTCATTTCTTCACCAAGTATTCAACGAGTACCTACTATGCTAGGCATTGTTCAAAATTCTGAGGATTTAAAAAAAAAAAAAAGATCCATGCTTTCATATAGCTTACATCTTAGTTAACATGTTTGATAGGGTTGGGGTTCTGGCTCAGTGGTAGAGGGCTTGCCTAGCATGTGTGAGGCCCTGGGTTCAATCCTCAGTACCACATAAAAAATAAATTAATTAAATAAAGGTATTGTGTCCATCTACAACTAAAAAAATATTTTAAAAATTTTAAAAAAGGGGTCTGGGGTTGTGGCTCAGCAGTAGAGTGCTCACCTCCCATGTGTGAGGGCCTGGGTTCCATCTCCAGCACCACATAAAAATAAATGAATAAAGGTATTGTTTACAACTATGACTAAAAAATAAATATTTAAAAAAAATAAAATAAAAAGGTATTTAATATTAAACATGCAGTAGAATTTAAGATAGTATTAAGTACTATGAAGGAAGATAAAGCAGGATTAAACAATAGAAGGTAACTTTGGAGAAGAGGCTTAAATGAAACAGGAACCATGCTCTGCAGATACAATATTACGGAGCAGAAGGAAGAACTAGACAAAAGATCCTGAGGTAGAAATTAGATTGATGTGTTCGTGAAGCATAGCAAGGCACCATTATATTTATTCACTTATTCATAGTCCATTTATTTTTGCTGGAAAAGAATGAGTGATTTAGTGGTGAGAGATGCAGTTGGATAGATAGGCAGGGCTCAGATCACAACTTTATAGGCTATGAAAAGACACTGGGATTTATTCTTACTGGGAGGGTTTGACCTAACCAAGGGCATTTATTCTAATTAGAGGGAGGGCAAAGATAGGGTAGTGTAGTGGGAAAATGTGAAAGTTTTTTTTTTTTTTTCTGGTGGGAGATTTGAGAGGAGAATAAAGGAATGTTACAGTTCTTTTGGAAAGTGGGAGAGAGTCTGTCAAATACACTGGAACAAAATTTAAAAAGGAGATATGCTGTTTTAATAGCTATAGTGAAGTTGCTGTATTCTTTCAGTAATACAAATTACCATTTGTCCTTTCTAGAATTTATTTTTAATAAGTTGAACTTGACATTGATCAGATTGACTTGTAAATTATATATTTTATCTGTGTCAGCTGAACCTCACTGTTATACATTAGTACATTCAACAGATATTTATGTAGTGTCTGTCACGTGCAAATATAGTGCTGCTATTGAGGAGGTTATATCAGAGCTGGTGACAGGGGTAGACTGTAAATCATATGGCAACCCCTGAATCCATGTTTTCCTAGTCACTGGCTCTGGCCTTGATTGATGAAGATAGGGCATTTCATTAGAATTATAACCCTGAATTTCCTGAAGTCCATGTGATTTTTGCAATTTAAAAGAGAGAATAGTGTAGGTAAATTGTTAATTAAAATAAGAGTCCAGAAATAGGTCAAATTATTTATAAGACATGAATATACAATAAATGTGATATATCAAATCAATGGAGAAAAAATTATTTTTCCAGAAAATGGTACTGAAACAATTGGCTATTTGTAAAAAAATTAAGTTGGAGTTTATCTCTGACCATATACAAAAATAAATACCATATAGATTATAGTTTGATATGTAAAAAAGAAAATATGAAAGATTTAAAAGAAAATGCAGAAAGATTTTAAAGTAGGGAAACAAGAGAGACCTAAAAACTCCAAGTCTTAAAAGACTGATAGAGTCAGATTTGACTATATAAAAACTAATGGCAAAAGACATGTAAAACCAAGTAAACACAGTGGTAAAGAGAATTGGGTAAGAGGGGGTTGCTCAAGGAAGATAGATATTGTTGCATATAAAATGAAAAGTAACATCAGTAAACCAGTACTTCCTATAACTCAACTGCAAGGCAAACTAGTCTATAAATATCAACAAATAAAATGGCAACACATAAAAAAAAACGCCCTGAAAAGACAACTTATGGATCTTCACATTGCCAATTAACATGTAAATAGATCCTTAGCCTCACTAATGATGAAGAAACAGCAAATAAAACCCATCATATTGGCAAAAAGTAATAAGACAGATAATATCCAGTGATGGGAATAGTGTGGATAAAAGGGGATTTACCATACTATTAGAAGGAGAATAAATTGATATAACTCTTTAGAAAGGTAATTTGCAGTATCTATTAAAATTACAAATGTTCATATCCTTATAACTCAGCAAAATCGCTTCTGGCATTTTGCCCTATGGAATTACAGCCTGAATATATCAGAGATTTCTGTATGTGAGCATTCACTGCAGTGTATTTATGAAAGCAAAATACTCAAAGCTGCTTAAATGTCTTTCAATGGGTTTATGGTTAAAAAAAACTTTAGTACATTTATTCAATTCATTTGCATTCAATTGAATACTATTCTACAGTCACAGATATTAACCCAAGAGAGAACATAAGACTGTGACTTTGACCTATGAAACATATGTTAGTAAAGTTACCCACACTTTGCTAATTATGTCTGAAGGACACATGCAGGAAACAGCCAGTAAGTGCAGGGATTCCGAGAAGCTGAGTCTGTTTGCTCTCTGGTGCCTCTGTTGAGATACCCGGAGGCTGTCTGGGTTCAGAGTAACTCACAAGTGCCATATACTACATGAGGCTCATGTTGGCACAGAGGGAGCCATTTAGATTTGGGTGGTTTTTATTTTTATTTTCTGTTGGTCACCTGTGAGGCCTATGTGACTAACTTCCATTCTTCAGCCACATGAAATACAAATCCTAGGCTTATTTACTATGGGCTT
The DNA here is from genome assembly GCF_052094955.1 of Ictidomys tridecemlineatus. Classification (NCBI taxonomy): domain Eukaryota; kingdom Metazoa; phylum Chordata; class Mammalia; order Rodentia; family Sciuridae; genus Ictidomys; species Ictidomys tridecemlineatus. Next base: position 67,266,669 of record NC_135487.1, on the reverse strand, counting down.
TGTTCCACAGAACTTTCTGCAAGGATGGAAATGTTTATACCTGTGATGTGCAGTATAGTTGTGAATAGCCACATGTGGCTATCGAGCCCTTCAGATGTGACTGAGGAACTGAATTTTTATTTATATTTAATTAACTTTTAATTTAAAAGAGCCAACTATTTTAGTGGCTTCTGTATTTGAAAGTGTGGATCTAGATGCAGTGTTCTGAAACATTTTTGATGAGAATTTTCTTGGTTATCTTTCTGCTGATAAATTCAGAGGGTTTGTAAGAATGTCCAGTAAGTCAGAATTTCCATGGGCATTTCAAAGAAGTAGCACCATTGTTAACTTTCTCACTTTGATACCATCCTAAAAAGATACCAAGATATTTAAGAAACAAGTTAATAATATATAATATCCCCTTTAATCTACTTATGTGTGTGTGCTAGTCTATATATATTAGATTTAATGCTATATATATATATATATATATATATATATTATTAAAAGATTTGTTTAAACATGGATACCAGAATTTTATAACTTATTTCTGGAGAGAAAATTTCTTAAGCCAAGTAAAGAGAGTAGTGGCGTTTGGTGTCCTTTTTCCTTTTGTTTTTGTTTATGTATATGTGTGTGTGTGTGTGTGTGTAATTGTGTTTATATATTATGTGTGTATACATATACACATATATATTTCTATTGTTGTTATTAGAATAATCTTTTTAAAAATAGAGGAATGGCAGGAAGACCACAGACTTCTTTGTGGAAAGGCGCTAGTAATATAACAGGGATCTTAACCTGGCTTTCTGTCCCCAACAATGACCTTATGTTGAAGCAGGGGCAAGGGAAAGAGGTGGAAAGGGTCTCTTGGGGCCTCAGGACCTTGCCCAGCTCAGCTGTCCTTGCTGCCTGGACTCACTCTTCCTGTACAACATTCTTTGGGAAGGTACAGTCTATTTTCATGAAACCTGTCGGGTTCTTCCACAGCCAAACATCATCCTTTCCTACTTGAATCTTCTTGGTACTTTGTCCTCAATTGTACTTGTGGTCTACTTTGAGATATTTATGGATTTATTTTTTCCCCACCCTTTTAAAAACAAGAGTGCCAGACTTACCTATAGTCACCTGTAGGAGGCATCCTCTAAACACTTGTTAAATTGGTTCAATTCCAGACTTAGGAGCTCTGTTAATACCAAGCTCGTACCCTTTTTTCCTTGCTTCATTTTTTTCCTTGTTTGAATGCAATGAAAAATTAAGACAATGCTTTTCTATGTTTCACATGTGATATGAGAAGGCCTGATGAGCATTGTATGGCATGATCAACTGACATGTCTGATTAGTTATAATATTTGTGAATAGGAAGAAATTATTTATTGCACTGTTATGCTTCATTGGGTTTCTAAATTTAGAGTAAAAATAAACACTTGCTTATCAACTTACGAGCATAGCACCTATCCTAGTATATCTATTTTTCCCCTGTAGATTTTCTCTAAGAATATTTGTATTATCTTTTCTTCCAGTTCTAAGGGTGAAATGGAATTTAAGTGTTCGTCGTATACTGCTATATTTAGGTGGGGGTGGACCTATAGTGCTAAGGTGAGGGCAGGATCTTTGTTTACAATTTATCCATCCTGTTACCTGTTCTTTGAGCTCTTGTTTTGCCTCTTGCTTTGGTGTAACTGAACAGTATTATATTTCCTTTGTGTTCATAGACAGCAGCAAGATATCCCACCTGCAATAGGAAGCTTGCTAACATCCCACAGTTTGCACTAGCCAAACAGTTGCCATCATTCTTCTACATAGGTGATTTAATAAACAAATCTATTTTTGACAGAAGAATTCATATATTGAATTTTGGCTCTTAAAGAATAAAAATGTCTGATTTTAAGTAGAAAAAGTTTATCTTGCAAAGAGGCCCCTGAAAGTGTCTGAGGAATGCAAGGCACAGGCTGTGAGCTGAAGTGAAAGCTCAGGATTTCCACGTGCGACTTATTTGTAGCAATTTTTCATGCTATGGTCATGATTACTGTGGTTCCTTTTCTTTCTTCAACCATTTTGTTCTTTAAGAGACTTTTCCCAAAACAGACTCTACTTTCTCAGATAAATAGTGATGGGTGAGCCATCTGGGAAAAGCAGTAAGGCGAATCTTTCGGCATCATTGTGGGTTGACTTTCTTCCCCCACCACATGGTTAAGAGCTCTTACCCACGAGTAATCAGTAAAAGGAATGCCAAGACATATTTTTGTAAAACTTTTCATTTTTGTTAAATTAACTGTGCCAAAATATATCATTTTCACTCACAATCACAAAAAGAAACATAATAAACATAACACATTGGAAGTACAAGTCATCAAGCCAGCCAGCAGTGGGGAGGCCCTGAGATTTCATGTAAATGAAGATTTCTTTTTGGAGTTTTAAAAAATATTGTGTCTGCTTAATCAATAATATTAAGATTAATCAGGTGAAGTACTTCAGACAGAAATAACAGTATAGCAATATTGTGGAGACCACCATGAGCTCAAACTTCAGTGTTATTAACTGATTAATTTACATATATGGAATATTAAACATGTAACTAATTTTTCTGTGCCTTTTCTCTGCCTCAAGTTGATTTTAGATGAAAGAAGATGAAGAGATCACAGATTGACTAACTGAAAATGTTTTTCCTGATAATAAGAAGGGTAAAACTAGAAAGTCAGGATTAGGTGGTGGAAAGAGGTACTCAGCTTATAGAATTATAGATTTGGGTTCATGACTGCCTTCATCCCTGCTCCTAGGAAGTAACTTCTTAGAACTTTTTAAAGACTAACTTAAGTCCTGAATGGCTCTTGTCAGGAAGTAGGACATAGAATGAGGTTATCATCTAACCTTACAGAGGGTACAAGGCAGACTGGTTTTTTTTTTCTTCGTTACTAAGGATTCTCATGTCAGGGTGTTTCTCTAATGTATTTTATTTTACTAAGAAATTTTTCATATGCAAAATTATTTTCTATAGGATATGTAAAAATGAGGTGTATTTGGTCATCAGTTTGAAACTTGTGCTATTTCCTTATAAAACTAGGAAATGCATCCAAGTAAACCAAAAGAAGCATGGAAATTTGGACAGCTGAGGAATGCAGAATTAGGTATTATAAAAAGTCACCCATTTAGAAAGCAAGAACTTAACTAATTTATACTAGACGTGGATTAATCAGATTCATCCTTTCTGTGGCTGTGATCATAGTCAACAACCATTGGAAAGCTTTGCCAGTTTAGTCCTCTGGGAAGTACACCCTAAGATGCAATTAGAGCTGAAGGAGACTTATATGGGACAATACCCATGAGAGATAAAAGGTAGAGAGAGCTGGAAGAGCCTTTAGACTGCAATGCAGATCTGACACCTATGAATGGAAGGGAGGAAGATTGCATAGGAAGAGCCTCAGACTCTAGTGAAGTTCTAAGAACGTCTTGGTCAGGCTAATGGGCCCAGAGCCTGTTAGAGGGAACATGCTGGGTAGAAATAGCTCTTCACTGCTTGCTTCTTGGCTGGGAGCAGTCTGAGGAGACCACAAGCATGGCTTGGATATTACAGGGGATCCTGGATGGGAAAGCATCAGTTTTAAAACATGCATTCTTTAGAAAAAGTTAGTTTAAGTGGCAAGACATTGTAGCTGCCACAAAGGCTGTGTGCAAATCAATTTAATTTGGTAAACACTTATTGGTTTCCAGTTTTGTACAAGAATTTTGCTAGGCACTACAGGGGATTTTGAGAGTTCATTCGTTTATTTGCTCTCTCAAACATACATTCAGCAGATATTTATTGAGGGATTACCTTGTCCAAAGCACTATTCTACATGGTATAGAATGCACACCTGAATTCTAGTTAGGGACCACTGTTGAAATATTTGTCTCATTTTTTTTTCTGTTCCGAGATTAAGGCATTTTCTGGTTGTTCATTAGAATGTTATAAAACTAAGATTAGAATGCCATACAGTCTCCCACCTGCTTTCCTTTCTTGTGTTCTTGGAAACAAAATTATTTGCCTTTTCACATTTTCCTTAATAGGTATAAAATGTAAAGATCCTGGGTTACAGGAATTAAGTACTGAAAAGAATCCTCACCAGGTGAAAATGAAAATAGTTAATCTTATTCAACATCATGTTGTGGTAAATCCACACTTGCATAATTTAGCTTTCTGCCAAGGATGCAGTTGCCTTAAATAGTTTGCAAGGAATGTATATGAAGTATGAAAATACTGCAGTGTTGGTGGGCTGTGAAGAATGCCACATTTGCTGAAAAGCTTATTCTCTGTTGTGATATCTAGGCATAAAGTAAGATTAGAGGATGAAGAGAAATCAGTAGTGAGATGAAGGTCGCATTTTATTTGCATTTATTTTAGGTTTCTTGGAAATCTTTGTTTATTGACTACTACTTCTCTAAATAGCAATTTATTTTTCATATCTACCCTTGTTGCTTCTGCCTGCATTTTGGTTATGATTTTCCCATCTCTTTTTCACATGGGCTGACATAGATGCTGCTCAAAAGTGTTGGTTTTTGCATCAGCAAAGATGCCTCTACCCTATAGCCACAGCTGCTGCACGCATCATTAGTACAGCATGTAGTGATTTTAATGTTATTTCTAAACTGCCTTCACCTTGTGCCATTATTTTAATTTAGGACCAACTGTTCAGCCATATGGAGCGGTTTGTCACTCAACATCTGAATGTTCTTACAAAATGTGAATTTGTCTGTGTGCTTTATGCTTTCAAATGTGCTATATCTCATATGGAAAAGACAAATCTTTTTACTTTATTAATGTTGTCATTGACTGACTCTCCCATTTATTTTTCCCATGGAGAACTTAATGTTGGACTGGGATGCTTTTAAATGTCATAATGTAAGGAAATGGATACCCACATTCTACAAGTTAGCCTCACTTGAACCCATAGATAAAAACAAGGGCACCTTGCCGACCATTTTTGTGTTTCACGGATTATTTATCTTCATCCAATTGCATCTAACCTTAAAATACCAGGAATAAAAAAAATATCACAACTAAAACTGGCACTAATTTACATGATGTCAGTCTGATTTCTGGCCTGCCTGATCTCTGCATTCTTGAAATTATTCAATGATTGTTTTGCTAAGGTACATTGTTTCCCATACTCTTGTTATGCACCCCTCTGCTCTATTAGTACACAGTGGCCCTCTCCCTTTCCCAAATACATTTTCCTAGAGGTAAATGTGAGTCTAAGAAGAGACAGTTGGTTTCTCCACTCAGCTTTTGCTATTGGCATCTGGGAAGACCGCATGGTGAGGCAGTGTTGGGAGATAGCTAAGAGCACAGGTCTGGATTAACACCGGTCCACTTAGCAACTGTGTACTCTTCATGTTACTTATCTGTTCTGTGCTTGATATTTCTCATCCATAATATGAGATCCAAAATATTTTCACAACCAAAAACTTTTCATAACCCTTAGGCAGCAACACCTCACCCACCTTAACTCATTTGCTCATGATCATCAGACAGGAAGTAATGTGTAGTTTTTGTCTTTTCCTGAGATTGAATATTCACATCTTTTTTTTCTGCAGAAATATTAATGTATCTAATCATGGAATTTATCCTCAAGATTTTCAGGATGGCACTGTGGACCAATAATATCTATCTCATGTTTTTGTTTTGAGATTAAATGAGTTAATATGTATAAAATTTCCTGGAATAGTACTTAACATATTGTAAGTCCTTGATAAATGTTGGCTCTGATTTTTACCTTGTCTGCAAAGTTTTCACTTTCTTGCAAGGAATAATTCACTAAGGTAAGCAACGACTAAGTGGTAGCCTTTGTCTTAAGCCTTGGAGACAGGTAACTATATTACCAACATGGCCACAATTCCTCCCTTTACATAAATAGTAGTCTTTATTAAATGGGAAATTAAAGTGAGATGATTAATAATGGAGGAGGAACCAGGCACTGAAGAATAATATAAGTTTGGTAGGTAAGGTCTCCTCAAGAAATGATGTTTAAGACAGAGTGTACCAAGTGAACAGATAGAAGGCTGTTATAGTCCAAAAAGAGCTATATGAAAGAGATATGAAGCACTTGGATTCTTGTTCCCTTGGTTTGTGTCTCCTCCTCTACTCCAAGTCATGGGAGGGGTCTTTCTAACCACCCCTCTTCCTAGGACCCAAGCTTACCTTCTTGGGGAGGGTGTTTGGAAACTGAAGGCAAAGGGAGCAAGGGGGGATGTACATTCTCAGTGTGTTACCCTGGAAAGGAAGGAGGAAGTGCTTGAGTCGCTCAGACCATGCCAATATCACCAATCTTGGAAATCGTTCCTAAGCAGGTGCAACGTGCCTGGAGATTGTTCCATATCCATGTTGCAGGACACATTGAGAGTGAAGCAGAAGCATCTCCCATCCATTATGAAGCTGCTGCTTTGGGCATATGTGGCCTAGGATATTGGACTATCAGGCTTTTCAAATTCCTTAGAATGAAGAGTAGTGTAGAATGGTGACCAAGAAAGACTACTTGAAGGCAGTGTACCTTGTACAATACGTGGCATAGAGTAGGAAGCTCTGTGAGTTGCCCTGTGTTTGGTTCTTGTGCAGCATATATTCATTTTACCGTAAGATTATTTAAAGAGGATGAATAGTCCATAATCTCAACTGCTTTATCAATTAAAAGATGAACAATCTCTTTTATAACATAAGGTGAAAACTTTGATTTAGGGCAATCTTACAATTCCCAGTGTTGATAACATTTTTGATTTTAACTTTTTTATATAACTCATAATTTTTAGATTAATTTATGTTAACCTATAATTTGCTAGTTTTCCATTCTCTCCTTTCTGAATTGACTTTCAGCCTGTTATTCCTCTCTGATACATTGACAGAAAGTAGAAAATTGAGAAATTATTTAAATTCATCTTTTTATAATTTGTGTTGATTCTTCTATTACATCAGTTGTAAGTACTGCTGTCTACATTGAAAGAGAGTTAAAACTAATAGCGTCAATGAAAGTTGTAAAAAACAAAAGGCTTAAATTAATGCCTAATATGCATATGGTATCAGCATTATTGTGAATAATTCATATTAAAGTTTTAAAAATTCTTCTTTTTAATTAAGCATTCATTATTTGTGTTAATGAGCTTTTCCAAGACAATGTTTTTCACCAGCTTCTTTACTTTAGATTGCATTTTCTGTCCTTCCCCTCCCCTTGCTGACAGACCCTGGTCCAGTCCAGGGTTTGCATTTCTGCCTCCGCTTCACAGCGAGGGCAGCTGGCACAGGCAGAGAAGCAGTGATGCTGCTCAGAGTTCATTGTGAGAAACGTAGCTGGTATTCCAAGCTCACCTTCATCAGGGAGAAATAACATCTCTTCCTTCACATTCCTGTCTTAAAAAGAAGAAAACTTTCTTTTATATGTTTCCAGTTTTTCAAATGTTTGTTCTTGTTGAAATTATGTCTCTGCTCAGCCTTTGTATTTGACAGTTATTTTTTTTCTGTTTTCATCTTTCACTCTCATTTTTATGGCATTTGCCATAATTAGATAAAACAAAAAGTGAAAAATCTAGTTTGGTGAACTGAAATTAAAGTGGCTGTATGTATTGGCATTAATGTTTTTATGAAAGAGTTTTATTGGAAATCCCTGCACTGCATAAAAGTCAAATACTCATGCATTAGGCAAAGCAGCTTTCCCCAGAATGTTTTCTAGGACCACTTGGATTTCAGATATCCAGATCAACTGTAGTCCTTGTTCCATGATCGCGTCTCCTCATTAGTCTGCATACGGCCTACTTTTATTTATTGTTTTTAATATTATAACACCTGTGAAACCAACACCTAAACCAAGGCTGATATGTTGATGATAACCTATATCCAATCAAACTGATCTCTTTTATCCCTCTGTGTCCCTTGTCTCAGGGAACTGTTTTCTTGAATTCAGCATTCACCAGTTCCTCACTCTCTTCCTTTATATTTTAATATCATAATAATGTATTTTTCCAATAAATATTTTTAAAATTTCTTGTTTTTCATTCTCTTAAGACTGTCATACTGTATATAATTTCTGACATATATTTTTGTACTTGACAGTAGAATGTACTTTGACACATCTTACATAAATGGAGTATAATTTCTCATTCTTCTGGTGGTACATGATGTAGGATCACATCAGTCATGTAGTCATATATGTACATAGGGTAATAATGTCAGATTCATTCTACTATCCTTCCTAGCCCCAGATCCCTCCCCTCCCTACTCTCCTCTAATCCAAAGTAACTGTCATCCCCTCCATCCTGTCACCTTATTGTGAATTAGCATCCACTTCTCAAAGAAAACATTCGACCTGGATTTTTTTGGAATTAGCTCATTTTGCTTAGCATGATATTCTCCAGCTCCATCCATTTATTGGCAAATGCTATAACTTCTTTCTTCTTTAAGGCTGAGTAACATTCTACTGTGTGTATATACCACATTTCTCTTTATGCATTCATCTGTTGAAGTATACCTAGGTTGGTTGCATAGTTTAACTATTGTAACTTGAGCTGCAATAAACTGACATGTAGTTTTAAACCCATCACTCATTGTACTACCCATTATTCTGTGTTACATGTCATATTTTATTTAATTTTGAACGACTGCATAATAATCTGGGGGGATGAACCCATTTCTCCACTATCACTGTTCGTTTATCCATTCTCCCACTGTTGGAGAGTTAGGTCATTTCCAGGTGTTTATAACTGTGTAGCTGTTTGAACAATCTTATACATGCCTCCTATTTTTACCTCTGATAGATTCTCTTAGGAATAAAATTGCTGACACAAACAGTGCATGAATTTTCAAGCTGTTTTTCAGAATGATTGCACTAGTGTGTACTCATACCAATAGGTCTGAGAGACATGGTAGATTGCCATCCACTTGGTCTCATTAGACTTTATTTTTTTTCATTTAAATGGGTATGAAATAATGTCTTACAACATAGACTTAATTTTTATTCTTCATATTTATTTCCTCTTTTGTAAGATGCCTGTTCATTTGTCTACTTTTCCTAAGATATTTATAAGTTGTTAGAAATCTTTGTATATTCCCGATACTAGTCTTTTGTTGGAAGGAAGTATGTGTTTTTGAATATGTTTTCCAAATTTGTAATTTGGTCTTTTATTTCCTTTAGTGACCAGTAGTTCTTCATTTTAATATGATCAAAATCTGTTAATCTTTTGTGGTCTTATTCCTTTTTGTGACTTTAGAAAAATCTCTTTCTAAAAGGATTTGAAAAATATTTACTCCTAATTTCCACTAAGATATTTGATGGTTTACTAGAATTGATTTTTGTTAGCTGAGAGAAGTAAGGATTCAACCTCATCTATTCTTTTTCATAAAGATTATTACTTTAAAATCTCCATTTATTGAACACTCACTTCTTACTCCACTGGTATCACTTGTTGTCTCTGTTACATACCAAAGTTTCATGAGTGTACGGATCTACTTGTGGACTTTTTAATTCTGTGCTGTTGTTCAGTTTTTTTGTGTGTGTGCCCATCTTTGAACATACCTAGATTTTTAAGTGCTTTGGTTTTCCCATTAGGTGTTGGACATAGTAAAAACAAGCATTCGCACAGTTCTTCCACGCATCTGGAAGGTAGCTGATGTTGAGGAAGTAAATTTATATCGGATTTTCAACCGGGTTTTTAATCGCTTACTCTGGAGTCATGGCCAAGGACTCTGGAATTGTTTCTGTGATTCAGGGTAAGTTCTAAGTCATCTCTTATTGTGTAACTTTTAAATATTTTACCATTTAGTTATAGAAGTAGTCCAATAAAATGGTTAATTTTCTTTGATAATCTGTAAATATCTGCATGAAATTGTGTTAGTATTCACCTGTAATTTATATCAATTAACCTGATTTATATAAGATGATTAATATGAACATAACATCATGTAACTAATTTGAATTCAGTGGAGAGAAAGTAATCGTTAATTAATGAAAAAATTTAAATTACAAACCAATATCCTTAAATCTTTATGTAGGAGACTTCTAAAATTATGGCGATACCCTTCCTCCCCTCCAGAATTCCTGTGCTGCCCAAGTTGCTGTGACTCCCTGTCATTTGTTCTTCAAGATATCTGAAACCTAAACACTCCATACCATTTCATTCAGAAATGTCTTCCCTTCCTGACTTCCCATAATCCTGATGTTATTCTCCTAATCATACAGGTGTGATGTTTCTGAGTGTCTGCACCTTCCTTCTCAATGCTATCTTTTTTTTAATATTTATTTTTTAGTTCTAATTGGACACCAAGGTATTGTACCTTTATTTTTTAATTTATTTTTATGTGATGCTGAGGTTCCTCAAACCCAGGGCCTTACACGGCTAGGCAAGCACTCCACCGCTGGGCCACAACCCCAGCCCCTCAACGCTGTTCATTATTCACTCATTGGTGAAATCCTACCAGTTTTTTTGTCACATTATTTGGACTGTGTCTATTATAAATTGTTCTTCATTCATTCTTTCTATAGTCATCAACATTTAACTGTTGGGTAGATACTTTTGGAGATATAAAAGTGAATTTGATATAGTTGCTCCTCTCAAGAAGGTGATAAAAATAGTTAACTGTGCAACTTACGGTAGGCCAGGCTCTGTTTAATCACTTTCCATGTATTTAAGTGGTTCATTCCTCATAGCATCACTTTGAATCAGGCTCTGTATTGTCTCTGTGTTATAGATAAGGAATCTGAGATGCACCCAAGGATAAGGACCCAGAGTAACTGGGATTTGAACTCCATCAGCCTTGACCCAAAAGTTCATGCTCTTAACCAATAAGCACCTCTGTCTTTTGTAGACAAAATATGATGTACACAAAAGTAAACAATATAAAAGAGGCACAGAGAGAGTATGACAGGATTACTGACAAAGGGTATCTTTTGATGGAAGGGCTAAGTGACATTAAAAGATTTCTAGGCATTTTTGTCTATAAAGTTTTGTTTTCCTTACTGTCTTACTGTCAGGGTCATTTCCCAAAATCTAGTGATTTCTCTCATTTATCTTCAAAGTCTAAATTTCTTATATATAAGCCTAATATGCTGATTATTTTTTATTTTTTTCAGTCTTCTCTCTCATTACTCTCCTACTGGAACTCTGCTCTAGAAAAGCAAACTCACTGGTTTTCCAATATTCTAAAAAAAATCTGTACCTTCTGCATTTTTCAAATCTTATGTAAAAACTGAGACTAGACCTATATCTTTTTAAAAGAATCTTGAAGTGCCCCTTTCCATATTCTAATCATCACATGCTGAGTCATTCATATGATTTGCGGACTCCTGACCATCATCTTTTTCCTCAGCTGCCATTCATTCACTAACAGGAAGAATCCATAAGGCACTCTGGGGTGTGATAAAATGTGAGCACAATCCTGGGAATAAGTTATTTCTACAAAGTGAAATATTTGAACCATATTTCACATCCCCTTAATGAATTGTTTTCTGTAAAAGTTCTCTCAATCTGAATTCAAAATTGAATATTTTTTTTTCTATTTGTTGATCCCTTGGTTTTATGCTGTATGTGGATCTCAGCTACTTTTCACTATGGATGGCAATGAGACAGTCTGATGCTAAGATTGGTGCTGGTGGCTTTGAGTTCCTTGGCAACCTCTAGTACCAGGCCCTAGAGATACTTGAGGAGTATACTTCCTTGCCTCTGGGGCTCCTCTTTCCTGAGCTAATTTGCTAGCCTACTCTTAACTCTTTTCAGAATCTTTCTCCTGTCCTTGGCAAATTTCACTATTGGGTAGATACTTTTGGAGATACAAAAGTGAATTTGATACAGGTGTCTTTCACTGCTATTAATGATTGTGATGGTCACACAATTGAAAACCTACTGACACTGTTTTAGATGTTAAATACCTATAAAGTCCCCACAAAAATATTTTTGAGTAAACTACAATTATTATCCACACTTGACAGATGAGGAACTTAAAACAGAATATGTAGGTTGCTCACGTTCCCAGAGTAATTGGGTGTTCCTTCGTTAAACCTGCGTTACCTGAGTCAAGAGCCTAGCCCTTAATACTGTTCATTGACTTTCTTTGAAGTGGAGTTACCAGTGCCTGACAAGCTTGTTTTACTGCAACTCCAAATTCCTTGCCCATTTGTGCCTGGGCTGGTGGAGGAGAAATAGTTTTGACTTTAGAAATACTCCACTCTCCATCCAGCTCTTTCAATTTTGTGGTGTGTAGAGGTGAATTTAACATCAGGTTTTATTTTGCAGCTTTACAAGTGGGTTTCTTAGGCTTCCTTAATTTAATGAAGCCACTTAATACCATTTTTGATTCTCAGCTTGGACCCAGCATAGTTAACACTTTGTCCTTTGAATCATGTCTAATCACCATACACTCCTTTAACATTTGGTCTAACATCCTGTCAGTCAGAGTGAAACCCTACTTTTTTCCAGATCTGAAGGAATTGTTTTAATATAAGGCACAGCTCTTTCCCAGTTAGGTGTAAAATCTTGGGAAAATATGACCTAATAACTGGACCATCTTGATTTCTGCCTCTTTCAACACACCCAACAATAAAACAAATTAAGCCATTCCCTGTTCACTTCCACAAACATCAAAGAGTAATGTAGTTCTTTTTGACACATTTCTTTAGAATTGGCTCATGAGTTTTATTGATGCCAAACAGAAAATACTCAAGGCTGAGCCAGGAGCCCTTCTATTACATGCAGCCCCCACTGAGAGTGTTGTAATGCCCCACGTTCCAAATATGATCCCTTCAGGGAAACAGCTCTTGGAATTTTTGTGAATAAAATTATCCTCCAAGTTGTATTGGAAGAAAGTAAGTCTAGGATTCTGTGGAACTCAAATTTAGACCTGACAGCTCAGGAAAAGTGGCTGTAGCTACTAGCATTTCAGCCGAGACCCACAAGAGGAATAGGAGTCAGCCACAGAATAGGAGTCTCCTTCTGCATTAGCAGAAGGAGAGGCAGTGAACAAAGGAGAAGGAATCAACAGTTTGCAAAAGCACCCTCTGTACTCAATCCCCAAGGTGAAACACCCAGGTCCTTTGGACCCTTTATTCAAAAGTATTTTCTTGTGGGAGTCTGCCATGTAAAATCTTTCCTTTCAGAATTTTAGTGTACAAATACACTTTAAGGAACATTCTAAGATAACTGTTGTTTTTAGGCTGCCTTATGCCGACTTGAATATACGTGCATAAAATATGGACTACCTAAAATAATGTGAACCTCCCTGTTCTCGTATCACTTTCAACTAGAGATGTTCTTGTTGGTATTTTTCAGCTTTCTGTGGGTGATCATTCCGTTGATATATTGATTAAAAAAAAAACAAACAAACCTTTCTTCTTTCTGGCCAATCAGTTAGTACTTACTTTTACAGAGGAGAAAAGAATGAACCAGTTTCACTCTTCAGATAACTGCCTTATTAAATGTTTTGATGAGAAAGGGGGTGAAAATTATTGGATCACTGAACAATATGAGGATTTTTAAATCTTTGGATTTTCATTACTTTTCCCCTTTGTTGTCAGACGTATTCCGTATTGTATATCTTATCATTATCTTACTAAAAAAGTCATTTAAAGTCATTCATTCACTGTCTTCTCTGAAGATTAAGGAACTCCCCAAAGAACTTATTAATCATTTTAATTTTTCTTTTTGAATTCATAGGTTTGGGTACTCCACTTCTTTGGAATTTAGATTAGAAAGCAGGCAGATGAGACCCTGGTGGCTTTGATAAAAGCACTGGTATTTTTAACTATTTCTGCTTTCTCTCACCTTTTAGCACTGGCAGTTAAGATACTGAGGTGCTAAGGTGGTGTTTTGCAGAACACAGCCATGCAGGGTGGTGGCAGGGGGGCCTAGTGTGAGATGCTGTTAGAGGCACAGGTTTCCTCTGTGTAGGGGGGTGCCATTAGCTTGGAGCTGGACCAAGCTGGTCTTTCTCATTGTCTTTCTTCTTATTGAAGGATTTTGGTTTGCTGACACTTGAACATGGATTAATCCAGAATAGAATAGAGTCTGTGGCCAATAATGATGACTGTACACACAATTGATTCATATATTAATTTTAAATATTTTAAAAAGAATAAGAAAATGAGAAGCCAAACCTGGTTAGATTATAACTCACATATTACTTAGAAAATTACATCAGACTAGGGTGTTGAAGTAGCCCTTTTGTTGTTCTCCCACTTTGTTTATTCTCTTTCTAACTCTAAACCCCAAGTTAAGAAAAGGAAAAAGTACCTTAATGTGAGTGACTGCATAGTAGCTCTAATCAAATGGCTCCAAAGTGTACAAATAATACATCCCTGTTGAGAGTTGATGGTGGTGATGGAGGTAGACTTTTGTAGACATACTCAGAATTCTGTCAGCAAAGTGCTAGGCAGATAGTCAAAACAGGATGTTTTCTATGTGTATTTACATTTATATAATTTTTTTATATCTGAATCCAGAGATTTAAGACCTGGAAGGTTATGGAATATTGATTATAAACATAAATTTTCCCTATTTTTTTCAAATTAGGTAAGTTTATTTTCTAATTACCTATCTTTATCTTGATGAACATATGGTTTTTCTTATATTTAGTAATATTTTAAACTTATTTGAGTTAATTTAATTATCATATTATTGTCTATTGAGTGAAAATGACTGTTGCTCCTCTGTTAAGGAACAAAACACTTACTATATATATATATGCTCTCTTTTTGGGACCAGGTTTATCCTGAAAAATAGAAGAAACCATTTGCCTTTCTAATAAAAATACCTTTCTGAGTATCTAAGGCACTTGGTAAAATCCTAAATATCTCAAATAGCCACAGAATTTTGAAAATAGAGTTTTTGAATTTTCCATTGGGAAGTACATTTTATCAGGAAAATATTTTTCTTAGTATTTTTTTCTGACAATCTACTGTTTTCTCTCTAAGGACTACATGAATTGGTTTATGTAAAATGAGACTTGAGCCATTACCGAGTCTCAAATCACTTTCTCCTCAAGGCTGAAGTGTTTTATTTACATTAGAGAATAAGTTTCTCTCTTTTCTTGGGTGGCTGGTGAGGTCTTTCCTGGTTGTTAATACACACACATACACATACACACACACACACACACACATACTTGAGGTTACCAAAGAAGTGTGCACTAGCTCTTGCTTTGGATTGAGCCAAGCATACTGAAAGAGGAAGGACACTGACTTTAGGATTGCCATGCCTCCACCTGCACTGCTGAGCCCCTAGAAACAGGCCAGGGGTGATAGGAGATTAAGAAAAACACTCAAACATTAAGAGAGAAAGCTGGGATCAGGTGGGATACTGATCTCTGGTTGAGAACAGGGATCCAGAGCTGGCTCAGCATATTTATTATATAGGTTTTATCATTCAAAGGTTATTTGTGGGAAAGTTTCTGCAAAGCAGCCAGGCTTAAAGGTCACAGCACTGAAGAAACATTATGGTTTTCTCGCTATGCTCA
Organism: Ictidomys tridecemlineatus; assembly: GCF_052094955.1. NCBI lineage: Eukaryota > Metazoa > Chordata > Mammalia > Rodentia > Sciuridae > Ictidomys > Ictidomys tridecemlineatus. Next base: position 67,251,227 of record NC_135487.1, on the reverse strand, counting down.
GAACCCCCTTTCCCTGGGAGCTAGTATCTGAGTTTCAAGGTCAAGACTGATAACTCTGAACCTGTGCAGTTTCCTCGGGCAGGGTATCACCATAGCAACTGGGCAATCTTAACCTGTACATTTTTTTGATAGGGGGTACTGGGAATTGAACTTGGGGGCTCTCAACCACTGAGCCACATCCCAAGCACTATTTTATATTTTATTTAGAGCAGGGTCTAACTGAGTTGCTTAACACCTTGCTTTTCCAAGGCTGGCTTTGATCATCCTGCCTTAGCCTTCTGAGCTGTTGAGATTAACCTGTACTTTTGCTAAGGGGGTTCCCAGTACAAGTGCACCACAACCACGAGGCAACCAAACACCTGGATCCAAATCACTGTCCCCCACCTTGCAGTGTGTTAGTACTTATGGAGATAATGCTACTTCTAGAGCACAGGACTTGTGCTCTGGGAATATCATGGATGTAGTCTTAAAAAGGGTTTAACCTAATTGTCCTAGTGCTAGTTTAACCTAATTGTCCTAGTTCACAGATTAAATTGTAGCAACTTTTTAATCCCTTTGTAGGATAGGATCATTATTAGTGTTAAGGTAAATACAAATTCTTAGAAAACCTAAATTCCTAGAATACTTAATTTTTGAGAAATCAGTTCAGTATTTTACAAAACTATAATATGGAGTAACTCCATTTTTTTTTTTTTTTTTAGGAGATGTTGGGAAGTCGTCCTTTTAGCTACCAATGATTGGAACCACCAAAATCTTTAAAGACAAATAGTACATGAATTTGATGTTGGTTCTTTTATTATATAAAGATTAATTTCCTAATTAATTTGTATTTCTTATATACTTTTCAATCATCTGTATGTATTATAGATGTGTGAGAGTATTTCTAGCTTTCTTTATTGGTTTGTTGCTAGGTAAATGATATAGCTGGTTGCCATTTTTAAACGTGAACATGAAGTCTTGTCTGTTTCCATGCCAACAGATCCTCCTGGGAGAGTATATTCAGTAGAAGCCCAGAGATGGTAACTCCTTTGCAGCTCCAGTGTTGCCAGCGCCTGGTGGAGCTTTGTAAACAGTGCTTGCTAGTGGTTTACAAATATGCAACCGACACAAGAGGATCACTCTCAGGCATTGGTCCTGACTGGGGTAATTCCAGGTACTGTTTACATTCTCTATTCCCTGAGATCTTGATATAAAATAATGTCACAGTACAGTTGGAAATTGAGCGTTTCTTTTTGCTTAGATAGGTAGGGATAAAAATCTAAAGGCTAAAAATTACACACGCAATAATCGACAAAATATTTTTAAGTAGCACATCTTTTCCTTTAAGGGACTAAACAAGGACAGCAATCACAAAACCTGGACATGAGGGAAACAGCATACATGGAAATAAACTTATTTGGTTTACATACTTATTTAAATACTTATATAAACTTATTTGGTTTACAAAATGCAGTAAGAGCATCCAAATGTGTGGTAATAAATTCAACTTTTGTTTCCTAGTAGGGATATTTGAACATGTGTCCTGGAGCTTTCTTTATGGGGAAGATGCCTATGGTTTCATTTTATTGTTCAGAAAGCCTCCACTACTCCCTTCAACACCAAAAAAAAACCAAAACAAAACAAAACAAAAACAACAACAACAACAACAACAAAACTCTGTTGGAGTTGAAATTTTGTCAAGTTTCACTTCAAATTTGAGTTTTATGACAGCTGTTAAATTGAAATAGATAGCTTTCCAAAGCTCAAAAAACCACCCAATATTGTTTTTAAGTTGCAAAAATACAGAATAAATTAAATAAGAAGCACATTTTTGTATTTCTCAAAACAATTGTAGCTCCTACTAGAAATAAAATGAATATGAATATATTAGCTTTATTATGTGTACATATTTAGTACTACTCAATGTAGAAGGAAATAAGCCACAATAGTCAAAAAATTCAACTAATATTTGAGTAAACAGTGAGGAAAATGGAACCACAATAGTTTGGATTTTTTGACACAGCGGAAAATTGACCTGTTTATTAAACAAAAAGATCTCAAGCAGGATCCTTAGAATATTATGCACAAAATCTTTTACAAAGGTATTTTAAATCTTTGTTTTGGATTCTGTCATTGTACTCGTGTAGTACCTCTAACCTATATTAATTCTTCTGAAAATAATAACTGATTAATCACAACCACGGCAGAAGTAAAATTAACCATTTTGAAAATATGTAAATATTAAACTTATTTCTACAGTTTTTATGGTTTGATTGAAGCAAATTATTGAAATAAAATTAATTATTTTCATGAATAGTCTCATGATGTAAAAGAATGAAATCCATTTTTTAGACATTATAGTATATAAGTAAAGAGCCTTCTCATTAAGTGGTTATATTTTAGGAGCATGCTCAGGAAAACTTTAAATTCCAGTCTAGAAAGGAATTCATCCAGACTATGATGTGATTTCTGCAGTTCCAGATGTCATGACCCTGTTTCTGTGATGAATCATGCAGTTTTGTGGGTAGGCAAATAGGACAAAGTCTTTCTGCTTGCACCAGAAGAAGTTGTTATGCCTAACAGTTGTTTCAGGCCTTTTGATTTTCTTCTCCTTGTTGTGGTCAGGAGAGATATTCCTGACCCTGTAATGTTGTTCTTGACTTCTGATGAGTTCTGTAATGAGATCTGGACTTCTGACGAGTGCTCAGGGTGACCCCAGTATTGTGAGTATAAGCATTTTGGAGTGTTAGTAAATACATTTTTATTCTGCCCACATTCAGAACCTTTTGAGAAAGAGATGTGGGAATCAGACACAGTCATGAATGTAGTTGTATTACTTACCAAGGTTACACTGGGGACATGGTTTAGATGTGAGATTAGTGGGTTTTCCAATATTGAATTCCAGAACTAAACTTACCTATTCCAAGGCAGAACTGGATCAACCCAGACTTTCCTCTACCCTTGCCTGATAAAGTCTAGTGGGAGGGCAAGTGTGAATGTATCCTCTCTGCAGATTTGCTGAGCCAAGCATGCCTGTTTCTTTGAAATCCACAAATCAGATAACTCAATTGTAGTAAGAAGCCAGGAAGATTATACTATTGGAAGTTAAACATGGAAACACAAGGAGCAGAGGGAGTTAAACATTTCTCCCTAATGTCTAGCCACTAAAACTTAAGTCAATGTTATGTTAAGAATATAAATTTTTCTCTTTATATGTAGAGGTAACAATATTTGTTAGTAGCTTTATTTCATTTGTGCAGTATACCTGATAAAATGTACATATGAATTTATATTTATACATTAATTTTAAATATTTAAATAAATATGTAAATATTTTTAATATGCTTAGGAGGGGGCACACCTAAACTATTTATTTATTTTACACAGATAGAGTATAACTTCTTATTTCTTTGGTTGTACATGATGTAGTGTTACACCATTCATGCATTCATACCCGTATATTGGGGTAATAATGTCCATATCATTCTATCATCTCCCCTCTTACTCCTCTCCCTCTCTGCTCAATCCAAAGTTTATCCCTTCTTCCCTTGCCTCCTGCCCATTATGGATCAGTATCCACTTATCAGAGAATATATTGGCCTTTGGTTTTTTGGGATTGGCTTACTTCGCTTAGCATGATATTCTCTAATACCGACCATTTACCCATAAATGCCATAATTTCATTCTTCTTTAAGGCTGAGTACTATTCTGTTGTGTATTTATATCACAGTTTCTTTATCCATTCATCTATTGAAGGACACCTAGGTTGTTTCCACAGTTTAGCTATTGTGAATAGCTGCTGTAAACATTGAGGTGGCTGCATCTCTGTAGCATGCTAATTTTAAGTCCTTTGGAGATAGACTGAGGAGTTGGGATAGCTGGGTCAAATGGCATTCCATTCCAAGTTTGTTAGCATTCCATTCCAAGTTTGCTAAAGTTATCTCCATACTGTTTTCCAAAGTGGTTACACCATTTTGCAATCCCATCAGCAATGAATCATACCTTTTGCCTCCACATCTTGCCAGCAGTTATTGTTGCTTGATTTTTTGATAACTGCCATTCTGTTGAAGTGAGATGAAATCTTTGAGTAGTTTTGATTTGCATTTCTCTAAGTGCTACAGATATTGAACACTTTTTCATAAATTTGTTGATTGATTGTATGTCTTCTTCTGTGACGTATTTGCTCATTTCCTTATCCCATTTATTGATTGGGTTATTTGTTTTTTGGTGTTAATTTTTTTGATTTCTTTATTTAATTTTAATTATAAATAAATATATAAATATTTTAATATGCTTATAAGGAGGTGCATTTATAACGTGATACATTTTGGATAATTTATCTATAAAATTAAAAAAGAAAAAAAATAGAGTTAACATCAGTCAGGTTTATTGATAATGTTTATCTTGACTAGAGATCTGTGGGATATTTACTAGGAGGCTTTAGAGTTGATGGCATTTATTACATGAAAGAGAGTGGCCTTCTCAGAAATACAATCATAAGCACAAGTAGTAAAAAGCCTTTCTCAGGGCCCGTAATATCTAAGCAAATAGGACTGGTATATACATCTAGGTGGTCAATTAGAATCAATCTAAGTATGTGTGTATGTATGTATGTATGTATCTCCCTATCTGACATTAGCATTCTTGGAACCAGCTCAATATCTCACTGTAACTAGGTTTACTTGGGAAGCTTTAGGATCTCCAACCACTTTTTGGCCTCCTGGTTTACATGACTTCACTAGTCAGTTCTGTCAAACCCACCCAGAAAACAGGAAAAGAGAAAACTTTATTCCCTTGTTTTACAAGGCTGCCATCCTTTTGATACCAAAGTATTTTGATACCAAAACCCAACTGGAGAATTATTGCAAAAGAGAACGAATGCTCAGTCTCAACGCTAACCATAGATATAAAAATTCTAAACCAAATAGTAACAAACTGAACCCAGAGAGTTTAAATAGGATAATATATCATGATCAACTTCTGCTTAATCCATAAATTTTTAAGGATGCAATAACATTAAAAAGTGATCAGTATAATTTTCTATATTAGTAGAATAAAAGATCACTTTGAAAGACATAAATAAATCACTTGGTAGAATTCAGTGTACATTCTTGCTTTAAAAACTCCTTAGTCACCTAGGGAAAAAATTAAATCCAGTCTAATAAAGGATAGCTATGAAAATATCACAACAGACAAACCTAAATGTTGAAGTGTTAAAGGCTTTCCTTTTCAAATAAAGGACAAAACAAGATTTCTCATTATCACTACTTCTATCCAGTATTGTGCTGGAAGTCCTAGATTATGTAATGAGGAAAACAAAATAAATTTAAAAATTAGGTTTGAAATAAAGAACTAAAACTCATTACCAGTAGGTATGATTATGCTGATACACATCTAAACAAATTTGTAGATTCATTTAAGTAAGTGCAACAATTTTGATGAAAGCAAAGTCAATATAAGAAAATCAATTGCATTTTCTGTATTAACAACAAATAGTTAGAATATGAAATTTAAAATATGATTTTAAATATCTTGAAATTATATGTAACCCTTAAGAATAAGTTTGTATGATATGTTAAGATCATTGTAGTGTCATATGTAACTAATTTAAACAAATTTTAAAAAAGAATAAGTTTAACAAGAAAGGCAAGAAAGCTTAAAAAAATGAAAAGATATACCTTATTCATCATTGAAATGATTGTTATTAATATGTCAGTTCTTTGCAAATAGTTTTTGTACATATGTAGTTTTCAACTAATCTTATTTTTATTTACTTTTGGTAAGGAAAATATTAAACTAAAGCTTTTTTAAGCATTTATAATACAGAAAAGCAAAGGAATAATCTTGAAATAAATTATGAACTGGTAGAATTTGTTAAGTACTGTGTACAAAAACTTATAGTAAAGATAAATTAAGCCAAGCTAATATGAAATTGGCAAAAGGATAAATAATTGAGCCATAAGTAAACCCAGGCCTACATTTTTACTTGATTTATGGCAAAAAAAGGGAGGAATGCTTTACTTATGAAGAGTGGGAAAAAGAAGTTTGTTTAAAGAAGTGGTGCTGGACAATTGGATTTCCAAATAATAATTTTAAAAAGAACTTGACTTTACCTATGCCATAAATAAAAACTATTTCCTGGTGAACTGAGTAAACCAGTAAAGCAAAACTAGTGCTTTCAGGAGATAATATGGGATATATTCATGAATTTGAGATGTTTAATAGTTATAAAAAGAGGACTGAAAAGTGCTAATCATAAGGCAAAAGATAAATATATGTGACTATGTTAAATCAGGTGCAAAAAACAAGCTACAGGATGGAGGAAGGTATTTACAACCCATAAGATACATTAAAATGTTCTTGTACATATTATATAAGAATTCCTACAAATTTCTAGCAAGAAAAAGAGACCACTGAATAGGAAAATGGGGAAGAAATTTGAAAAAAGACCAACAAACATTTGAAAAAGTATTTAAGGTAATTAATAATCAGGGAAATACAAAATCTCAAAAATAATGCATATCCAGCACTGCATACCAAGAGATAACAGGAATGTAGAGAAATGAGAATTCTCTTACATTGCGGGTGACAGTAACAATTGACACCTTTTATCACATCACATACTAAAGTCTTCCTGTTTTGCAGCTATTCTACTCCCAGTAAACTCTTGGTGGAAATGTACAGGCATGGGCACCAAGACACTTAGTAGAATGAGCATTGCAGTATTTGTTCATAGTATGTGAAAATTGGAAACAATTCAAATATCCATGGAAGAATGGATGCATTTTCTTGAACATTATCCATACAGTGGATATTAAACAAATTGCACATTCAGTATAACAACATGGATGAGTCTCAAACATAAAGTTGAGCTAAAGAAGTCAGAAATAAAGGAATACATATTTTGTCCATTTATTTAAAATAAGAATATTCAAAACTAAATTATGTTTAAGGAATACATACTTAGGTGGCAAATAAGGAAATTACCATAAAGGTTAGGATAGTGATTACTTTATGGGGAGGGAGTGCGTGGAGATGCTGTAATTCAGAGCTGAGGGATGCTATGAATGTTCAGTTACCTATCCTGAGAGGTAGTTATGCAAATACTTATTTTATAATACTCATTAAATTGGATATTAATATTTTATGTAGTTTTCTGAATGTGTTTTATACTTTACAATTAAGAAGTTTTAAAAACTGAGGAGTTAAATACATGGTGCCATTTACGGCCCTACATTATGATAAGTTTGACACATGTTCTTGCTAGTGAGGCTGATGCTCATAATACATAAATTATTAGAAGTATTTCATTTATGTACACTATCTCATTGGCGCCATATTCTGTAGGCATGGCAGAAGCTACTGGACTTTTTTCATAACTGAGAAAATGAAAAAGTCTAAAGAAGTTAAGTTGGTTATCAAAATCCACATTGCTAACATGTGACAGAGGTGAAACTTGAAACCAGTACTTATCCCCTATTTCCCCAAATCAAACTTAAAAATCAGAACAATGTATATCTACTATAATTGGTATTTTAAAAAGTGCAAAATAGTAAGTGCTGGAAAGGGTGTGAAGTTGGAACCTTCCTGCATTGCTGATGAGAATGTAAGACAGTGAAGCAGCTGTGAAAAATAGTTTGGCAGTATCTCAGAAAGTTAATAGATTTACTGTGTGACCCAAGAAATACACTCCTAGGTATATACCCAAAGGAATCAAAAACAAAGACTCAAACAAAGAAATACTTGCACATCTATGTTCACAGCAGCATTTTTTACAACAGCCAAGAGGTGGAACCAATTCAATGATTCATCAACAAATGAATAGATGAATAAATATGATGTACATATATAATGAAATATTATTCAGCCATAAAACAAAATGGAATCTGATATAAAACAACATTGATGAACCTTGAAAGCATGCTGAGTTAAATAAACAGACACAAAAGGACAAATATTGTGATTTCCATTTACATGAGAATAGGAAAATTTGTAGAATAGGGAAATTTATAGATGTCACCAAGGGTAAGGAGGAGGGGAATGAGAAATTTTTGTGTTTGTGTGTGGTGTTGGGGATTGAACCCAGGGCCTCATGCATGCTAGGCCAGTGCTCTACTACTGTACTATATTTCAGCCTAGAAGGATGGAAAATGGGAATTAATATTTAATGAGTATAGAGTTTATGTTTGGGATGATGAAACTCTTCTGGAATCTGTGGTGATGGTAACATAATATTGTAAATGTACTTGATGCACTAACTGTATTCTTGATAATGGTAAAAAATTATAAATTTCGTGTTATATCATTTTACAATAATAAAAAAGTTTTCAGAAAATACTGGAAATACATTCTGATGAACTTTGCCTACTCTCCATTCCCCAACCAGGCAGCTGAGTTTATTCTGGTTTGGGGTGTGGGGGGTCAGATGTCTTTGGTCCTATTCCAGGAAGATCCTAGAAAGTAGGTAGAGCTTACATTTCCCATTTCCAAGGTTAATTTCCTACCAGTTTTGAAATGCTTCATGTTCTAGAGATCCTCCACAACTGACAACAAGAGGGAACATAAAAGACCAACCAATTCTACATCAATCAGGAATAAATGAGTGTGTGTACTATGTGTATAGGAAGAGGGTATGTGAAGATGCTCGTGCCTAGCCTTAGAGAAAAGGCGTGAGGCTATGTGGGTGAAGCAGATGGAAATAGGGTGATCTGAATTATTTCTCCTTGGCATGAGGCAGCTGAGGTAGCCTGTTTGGTATATAAAAAATAAACTAGCATAAAGATAAAGATGTAAATTTTTCAGACTTTTTGGTGTTTTACAAAAACTCTTTAGACTTGGTCTTTAAATTTGCTTCCTTGAGGTAGTTTTCCTGTTTAAAAATTCAAATTGTATTACTTAACTCCATTGCAAAGAACATTCAAAAATATTCTTTAGTGTTCAGCTAGTGTGGGAATCTACCAAGAGATAATAATGGAAATATTAAGACAAATAGTAAATATCATTTCTCTTTAATGCTTTAAGTAATCTCACTGTTTCTTCCAATTAAAGTTCATATGTACTTCTTTATCTAATCTTAAAAAAAGCTTTTAACTTTTTTTGCTTCTATTGAAAAGTTTGATTTTGTGACATGTATAATATTTTTCTATTTTCAGCGTTATTTCATACTTCATATTTTTAAAAAATTATATAATTGTACCTATTAGTTTAAAAATTTGGATTCATGTACAGTGACAATTATGTGAAATTGTCATGACAACATAGTATAGTGGTGATGAGCAATGACACTAAAGCTGACCTTCATGGCTTTGAATCCTGGTTCACACTTACTAGCTTTGTGACCATAGGAAAGGAATTTGACCACTGTATGTATCATAGAGTTTATTTATACATAAAATATAGCTAACAAGAATATCTAATATATAGAATTGTTGTGAAAACTAAGTGAATTAACATCTGTAAGCTACCTGACATATTATCATGCTCACAGAAAATGCTATTTAAATATTTGTTTAATTAAACAGAAGTTAGGTGTGGTCCAGACTTTGCATTTTTATTTTTTTATGTGTGAAATGAAGATTTTTTAACACAAAAGTTTGTGTGAATATTACTGAAACATCAATAGTAATGTTTGCTTAGAAATTCTTTGTAAGAAAGTTGGTAGAAGTTACTGTTTACTATGTAATTACCAGTACAGTCAGAATGCATTTTCAAAAGAAAGTAGATTAACTGTCAACTAATAGTGGGTTTTGATCAAACACTTTAGTTGATTTTATACCTCTGTCCTAAATAGAAAGGGAAGCTTTTACATAATAAAAGTTATCAGATTAATCATAACTCCACTAACTCTTGACATAATAATTAATCAATTACCCATGATGTTAAGAAAATACATAATCTGTGATATGAGAAATCAATTATTTCATTATTCATCATTAATTATAGAACTTTGATTTGATTTACTTTGTTGTATATTATTTTACTGGTCTATTAACTTAATAATTTGAGCAATTGCTTATAGTTTTTGATGTTAGGTAATAGATTTAGTGGATATTATTAGATAATTTATGCTGAAAATAATGTTTATGTATATTATGGAAAGTGCTGCCATTTTAATCTGAACGCTGTACAAAGTTGATTATAATGAATCCATTTTCTTTCAACAAAATTCAAATAAAACAAGTATAAATGTAACTTTCCATTGACAGATTATGATAGTTTCCAATATTGTCTAACATAAAATAGTAGCTAATAGTATTCTTGACCTTCACTTTTTTCATTTATCTATGAATTTATTATTCTGTCACCAAAGGATTCTGATGTCAAATGAAGAGAATAAAATGAATATTTTGATTCTTATTGTTTATTTTTAAACCACTGCTAATTACCAGTCTCCTTCTGTTGATACTTATCCTCTTAGAAATTTCTCATAGAGATCTTTGTTTTGACTTTTTAGCAAATTCCTTTTCAGGATTACTTGCACTTACACTTCAGATAGAGTTGTTTATTTGTATTTTTTCATTTGGATTTCCTTGACTGTTTCTCTGTAGACATATAAATAGGACTGGCATAATGCTAATCAAGGTTTTTCAAAGAAAAGGGATTATATGGGTGTACAATTTTCTTTGGAAATTCCAAATTTCCAGAGCTTTGAGTGAAAAGTAAAAAAAGAGCAGCGGGGAGCATTTATTGGCAAATATGACATTAATCAATATGAAGTTACTCATTGTCTTTGTCTATCTGATTTATTATGAACAGTCACATATTTTACTATATTAATATTAATAGTCTATTTACAGGATGCTGCCCTGGGATCCAGTAGAAATGTGTAGTATATATGCTATTTTGTCTTTGTAAAATTAGGAAAAATCACATCATCTAAAATACATTTAGTTGTAAGGGTTGTACATAACCTGTAATGATCAACACTGAATAGCCTAAGAATATAAAATTTCTAATCTAATTATGAATTAACATTCTTTAACTTTTTCTTTTAGATTACCATTAGATATAATACAAAAACTAAATATTTTAAATTCTAATCAGTATTTCCAGCTTCTTGGAAACATAATTACTGTTAATATGGTTTGTCAAAATTCTCATATCCCATATTTTAAAGAAATATTTGGCTCCACACATTACTTACGGGGACTGATGATGGATTCTAAATTGACACGAGCCACATAAACAGTTTCATAGCATTTGAGTTCAATGATTGTTTATGGGATATCTTGAGATAATAATATCATATGTTGCATCTATGTTCAATTCTCTGAGTAAAGTTCTATGAGCTTTCTTGATCCCTGATCTTGGGGAGGAAATCTTTTTATATGAATTGCACTGTTATTACAGAAACATTTTTCATGTAGGATGTGTAAATTACTAAACACATAACCCTTGAGTGAGAAATGTTAATACTAATTTGCTTGTAATAATCTAATTTTTTACCTGTCATTTTTAGGTATTTACTACCAGGAAGTACCCAGTTCTTCATGAGAACACCAATCTACAACACGAAATACAATTCTCCTGGAATGACTCGCTCCAATATTTTGTTTACATCCCGATATGGCCATTCATGAAACTGAAAGGAAGATCCATCATAGGTCATGCATAATAGCAATTAATTTACTGCCTCAAGTTGAACACACAAAGACAGTAACCATTAAGTGCTGTTTTATGTATATATGACATATATGTGTGGAAATATATGCACACATGCACTCAAATTATATATGTATATATATATATTTATTATAATATATGAAAGAAGAATTAGCAGAAAACTGAATATAAGATTTAACCTTTCTGGAAATGTAATAAACCATGTTAAATTGTTTACACAAATATGTGAATGTCTAGAATTTGCTAGGTTTATAATTCCTTCCTACTAGAAATGTTATTTTTGCTGCAGAGATTATAAAATGGAATTGATCTTGACGATCCCATTACAGTGTTAAATTATTTTCTAGATAACACAGCTTTTGACTTGAAAAAGCATTAATAGTATAATATGTTATAGTTCTGTTATTCACAGTAGCCATTTAAAATGAAACACAAAAGATTGAGAAGCCAGGTGTTGCTTGATGATAGGATTAAGTATAAAATGGGCTTACCATTAATATACACATGTAAAGTACTAGAAAAAAATCCCAAACTGATTCACCTGCATTTTTATTCCTCTGTGTGGGAATTCATCAACATGTAATAAAGTACATTTTCAGTAAGGATCTGGTAAGATCATATTATGATCTAAAACAGAAGACAATCCATTGGGCTAACAATAAAATGTAATATAGTTTATATCTTTACATTTTATAGGGAGTCATGGAAAGGAACAGAAAATGATGGTAATGACAGAATTCTATATGACTGTTGTGTCTCATAACATTTTTATTTGGAAAATATGTCTTTGATGGGTAAACATATGCTTAAGTACAATTCTTCTGCAGAAGTACAAGAACAGACATTTCAAACTCATTTTGGTGTTAAAAAATAATGCATCACACTTATTATATAATAACTCTCTCAATCTTGACACCAATTTACAAAGTTTAGTATGGTAGTTTCTCATTACACCATAGAAAAATCTAAATGATTCTGAATACAAGATTCTAGTAGCCACATATTACTAATTATTGAAATACCCTTGAGAAATTTGTTTTAATCAAAGTACAGTATGAAGTTTTCTTCCTGTCAGATGTGATTATGGATAAGTTTTATAGCAATTTACTTCCATTTCTGGCTTATGGTTTGAAAACCAATGAGTGAGCCTTTAGTTTTCCACAAAAATATAAACACCTCTATCATTGAACTCCTTAGAAAGTATATTCCTTTCAGAAATTTATTGAAACTTCCTCACCCAGTGGTTCTTCTTATAGATGCTAATGTATTTGCAAAATTCATGAATGTTGTACTTCTTTTTAATATCCTAAAATTTATTTCCAGTAAATCAAGAAACGGCCTCACAGCAGGAGAACTGAGACAGGCAGATTGGCCTGGTTTAATTCAGAAGCTGAATAGTTGACAACCCAGAGTTGTAAGTCAGACAGATTTTTGCTTTAAGGCCATCTTCTGAGAGTGTTGGACTGAAATGATTTATTTCTTTCCTAAATTATTGCTCGTTACTCTATTCTTTTTGACTATTTAACATCCACATTCCAGTTGGGAACTTTCTTTGCTGGATGCATCCCAATTAATTTGCCATTGTCATTGTGGGAAAAGAGGACAAGATATCGAGATGAAGGAAATTCCTAAAAAGTGTTTAGGACTCTATTTTGTGATTTCTTAAACATGGTGTAGCTTTTCCAAAATAAATAATGTAAACACTGGGCTCTTATAACACCACTGTAAGAATGATCAAAAAGTCAGTCATTTCATGGAGTATTTTTAGTCAATTTTTTTTTAATTCATGCTTTGGCCATGAAGGAGACACAACTTGCAGTGGCTAATAAATACTGTCAACCCAGTTTGATGGTCATTCACTTGCTTTAGCTTAAGTCACAAATGGTCACTTAATTTTCTCTAGTGTGTTTTAGAACTTCTGTCTTTATTCATACAAGAGTGAAATTTTTATTTAAAATTTAAAAAAAATGAAAATGTTCAACACTGGGAGGAACCCTTCCTCCAGAAACACACTCACACAATTGAAAGATAAAAGTGAATTTAAAAGAATAGTATTACCCTGCTATTTGATGAAGTAAATTTTACTTCTCTAGCTACATACATCTGGCCTTATTTTGAGCACTAGAATTTTATTACCCACATTTGCCTTTTCATACTGATCTGCTTTGATATGATGAGGTTATGAATAAAAGCCATTTGCTCATTGTTTATATATGCTACCTGGCATGCTGTGCACTCTAGCTGCTGTAGTGCTATTCCCTAATGAGCAACTAAGAGGAGAAGACACAATAATGAACCATGAAGTCTCCAGAGACCATAGAAATGCTTTTGAGGCATAAAATATCCCTTAGTTTTTATTATAAATTTTTTATTCACAGGGTAAAAACATATCAGCATAAGCAATAGTACAAATTCAACTCTTTTTTTTTTTTTTAAGGAGAGAATGTAGCTTTATTTGAAAAACTGTGAAAGCTATTCTCACCAGGGGTTTTAAAAGGGAATTTGGTTTACTTACAATGGAAGCATACTTTCACTATGATATAGAAAAACATACCCCTAAATTGGGTAAATCTTAAGACTGGAAAGCTTACCAAAGCTATAAGATTGGGTTGATTTCCAGATTGTCTAGGAAAGAACCTTTTTATTTTAAATCATGCCATACCAACCCAGTCTGAGATTGCAAATTAGTTTTCACTCAAATATTCCAGCATTGTAGATTAGTTATCATTTGCTTTATATGATATATTAAAGGTACTGTTCTTCATATTTTAATTCATTTTATAAGCAATAAATTTTAATGCATTTAATTTACTGTAAGAATACAAAAATGATGTTGTCACAGAATCAAGCATGGAAATGGAAATGGTATTCTCTGTTTAGTATGTAGTTGTATATTACAGATAAGATGCCAGGATATGTACACAAATTTTATTATATGTCTACGTTAGGTGTAAATACACCAAAATTTCCTTAGTTCCTCCTCCCCAAATTAAAAAACTACCAAACCAAACGACAAAAGTCCCTTTCTTTTCATTTAATATTTATGCACAATTAGATAATAGTGGCTTCTAGCCATAAGAAATTGAGGGCATCCAACTAAGTGATGTTCATCTAGCTGCCTGAACCACAGACATTGTGGCCTTCTGAATTTGGGGGTAATTGGTTACAAAGCAATAGATAACTAATACATCTTAGAGCCTCTGACTATTCTACTATTATTTTGACAATTTGTTTTTTAAAGAGATTATTATTGTGGCGTATGTAAAAAAACCTGAAAATGATCTTATTTTAATTTTACTTTAACTTAGAGAGTAGATGAGTATGGAATTTTATCTAACTTGAAATTTCAGATGTTTTAATATAAATAAATTCAAATATTTTCTTCTTTAAAATGTGAAAGTCATTCTGTGTAGAAATTCTCTTCAACACACTACAATATTCAACATTTTCAAAAGTACCCCAAAAAAGCTTCATAAGTTTTATTATTTAATTTTCTGTAAAGCATTGATTCATTCTTAATTATATATTCTCCAAAAATAATAGAAAATACCTCAGGAGTGACAGAAGATGCTTCCCATTTTTGTTTTGTAATGCTAATTTACATTTTGAGTCTTGGTTTATGTCATTCTAAGAGTTAACAATAAAAAAAGTAACTATTTAATGAATTGTCTTCCTGTGATCTGATGATTTTTTAAGTATTTGCTCTTCTTTTTAAATTGAGAAATTTGTTTTTGAGAGTCATGTTATCTAAACATTAGTTATTTAAATATTTTGGACTAACGTTAACTTAAAAATAAATTAAAATTTAGAAATATACTCATGATGAAAATTTTATTCCTTACATTGCTTTCTGTTTCTCTTCTCCCTCTTATCTTTCTCCTTCTCTGAATTCCCTTTCAAGCTTTGAACTTTGCATGGACAAAGTCAAGAAAAGAGAAATCCTGCTTTTTAAACATTCATTGTTCTTGAATTTTATGGTATGTGTTTGCCTGAACAACAATAAAATTTAGATCCAATATGTTACAGGATCAAGTTCAGTTTGCTGAGATTTTTAGGAGCCGGGTTGAAGTCTCTATGCCTAAAAAGCATTAATTACTGGATCCATACAAAAAGCAAGATACGTGGCTACAAATAACATTCTTGCAACCAAAAGTTTTAATATTAAAACTTATCGCACACTTTGAGACTGCCGCCATTTTTTTCCTCTATCATAAATATGTATATAATATATCGAAGGAAAATTGTTCAAATAACATATTCTGTATTAACTGGGCTGTCTTACCTAAGAAGAGTAAATAAAGCTTTCATTTTATCCCCTGCTACTAACTTGAAAGTTATTGGTAAAAACATCATTCAATAGACTAATTATTCTTAAATTAGTAAGAAAGCTTACCTTAAAAAAGTGACCTTATAATGCTGATATTTCTCTTTAAAAGGCTAACCACAATTCCTTGTCCTGAGTTCATACAGTAATGACTATACATACTATAACATGTGATTAATGGATTTGCAGAAGGTTTTGAATTTGAGGATTAGCTTAAAAGCAGTACATGTACTAACACAAATCATGACTCAAATATCCCCATGTGCTTTACAACCTGTATATGAATCCAAATATTGTCACAGAAAATGTGCTTGAAATGTTAACACAGTATGCAATTAGCATTGCATTGTCATGCTCCAGCATGTGGTATCTGTATGGTGAAGTTATTTCAATTATTCAGATATGTTACTATAATAAAAAAGGTTTAACATAAGAAAGCCTACAGTATGTCATCAAATGCTTATTTCTGTTTCTCTCTCCGCACCCACCTCCCTCTCCCCCCGCCTACTTTAGTAATAGAGATTGGTTTCAAATTAAGCTTTCAAGGTGATGAGAATATATTTTCACAATAATTTTTGCTGCTGTACGGACAGCAGTAGCACTATCCAGGATAGTGCTACCTGCCATTAAAGTCAGGTCAAGTAAACAAAATGGGTTTGAACTCCTCTTTTGGTTAACTGGAAGGCAGATAGTTCTAAAATTTAGAAATTTCACTTTTATATCTTTCTAGTATTGTGGATTCTAGGAACAGTATTAGTAATCTGATTAGAATTATGTCAGAATCTCAGGCATGAAGTTCATTTTTTTCTGGAATTTATAATTATTCATCATTGTTGAAATTTACACACTAAGCTTCAAAAGGAAACATGTCCTATTGACCTTCATAACATTGTGATTTAAGATAATTACATATAAAGAATTTGGAAAAGTTTTCCTTCATTTACTTAGTTTTTGCAATGCTGGGAACTGAACACTTTGTGTATGCTAGCCAAGAATTCTACCTGTATACCTCACTTTAGAATAATTTTCCTTAAAAGAACAAAAGCACTTTGGATAAAATTCCTATCATGCTAGGGGCAGGGTTTGTTTACCTGAGAACTGAGCTCTTTAAGAGGCTGAGGCAAGAATTCAAGTTCAAGACTAGTTTGGGCAACTTAGTAAGACCCCGACTCAAAATAAAATAAAAGGCTGGGCATAATTAAAAGAGAATAAAATCATGGCATTTGCAGGTAAATGGATGGAGCTGGAGAATATAATGGTAAGTGAAATTAGCCAATCCCAAAAAAACAAATGCCAAATGATTTCTCTGATATAAGAATGCTGATCCATAATATGCTTGGGGGGTGGGGGTGGGTGGGAGAATTAAATGAACTCTAGATAGGGCAATGGGGAAAAGGGGAGGGGAAGGTAGGAGGGGAAAGGGGGTATAGGGGTAGGACAGACAGTGTAATGCGATGGTCATCATTACCCTAAGTATATGTATGAAAACGTGTGGCTGTCACATCCTTGCTTTACTAATAGAGATTGGTTTCAAATTAAGTTTTCAAGGTGATGAGATATATTTTCACAGTAATTTTTTCTGCAACAGACAGCAATAGCACTATCCAGGATAGTGCTACCTGCCATTAAAGTCAGGTCAAGTAAACAAAATAGGTTTGTTTATTTGACCTGACGTTAAGGAGGATGTGACTCTACTTTGTGTACCACCAGAGATATGAAAAATTGTGCTCTATATGTATAATATGAATCATAATGCATTCTGTTGTCATATATAACAAATTAAAATTTTAAAAAAGGCTGGCATGTAGCTCATTGTTATAACACTTACCTAATATGCACAGGTCCTGAGTTTAGTCCCCAATACTGGGGGAAAAAATCCTATCATGTAGGTACTTTAATGTATGCATGCCTTGCATTAACAACCAGATTGTATAAATATTAACTTTTCAAAAAATATATATTTAAAATCATATTATTTTTGTAAAGTTAAAATATTCTATACAGACTTTAAAAGTTGGATTCTTTGATTTTTTTTCAGTGAAGATAAATATGAGGTGTGTGGTTTGGCATCTCCCTGTTTTACTAAATAATTGACATAAAATTATATATATATGTATATATATATATACATATATATATATAATCCATATTATAATTCCATATAATTAAATTTCTTAAGTATTTTAAATTATAAAGCAAAACATTCTGACATAATTTCTAGTGTCAGAAAACTACATACAGTGCCTTGAAAATGAATATTAAATTATTTTGTAGAGAGTAAGATACAGGCATTTCTAGTTCCCAAAAGCAAAAACTCAAATGACTGATATGTGGAAACTACCCTACAGTAAAAAGGGAGTGGGGAAGAATAGATATACAGTATATTGGGGAATGAAGGGAAGAAAGAGAGAATAGTGAAAGGAAAGACAGTAGTATGAATCTGAAATAATTTTCCTGTGTACATATATGAATACACCATAGTGAATCCCACCATCATGTATGTTCACAAGAATGGGTTTCTAACTAGAATGAGATATATTCCATGCTTGTGTAATTACATCAGTATAATACACATATTCTATTGTTGTGTATAACTAAAAAGAACTAATTAAAAAGGATATAGGCTTTGAATGCTTATTCATTATGTATATAGAGTATGGTGACAATAATGCCCATTGCTAAGGTCAAGTAAAATTTGAAAACACTGACTGTAAAAGTTAGAATGTGTTTCTCTACTTTCAATACCTCTGAGTCTTTAGTATCTCAAGATGCACTTAGAATCCTAGAAGGGGTACTGGAGATAAAGCTCAGCTGTACAATGCTTGCCTCACATGGAAAATCTAAATCACCCATCAGCAGAAAAGAACTTTGCATTATATTATGGAATATCTGGAAACACTTGACAGCCATCTGAAAATATAGAAACAAAAAGCTCTGTTTGTGGCTAACCCAAAAAGTTGGACTTTATTCAAAGTTTGTCGTATTATTTGTGAGAGTCAATATTATGTCAGATTTTTGTCTATGTTTATTTGTTTAAAGCAACATAGTAGGACTTCCTAAGCTTTAATAAGCTTTGTCACACTTAGTTCTGTTTTATCTCAGGTAAAAATACTGCCCTTTAAAAATATAGTACCCACCATTCATTATATTTAGGAAGTATATATTGAATGGTGCTATAGTGGCCTAACTGAACTGTTTCATGCATTCTTAAAAAATACTGAGATTTCTGTAGACTGAGTAGTGTGTTGTCTATTACACAGAAATAAGACATTAATTTTTGAAAAACTATATTAATGCATCCTTCAATATTTTGTATAGTAATGGAAACCTGCAATGAGAATAAGCAAATTCCAACTTTTGTTTTAAGAATATATGCAAATGGATACCACCCCTTTAAGTACTGAATAAGTACTGTAGTGACAAAAACTTTCAAGGGCAACCACAAAACTATACACATTTCATCAAGCTTTGTTCTATTACAGCTCTGCTGTTGCTAGTGTTAGAATAAGATAATGTAAAAGATGGAGAGACATAAAATTAATTTTTTAAAACTGCAGCATGCTGTTAGCAGTAAAAATGTTAATATATTGGCCAGTTCATAATATATCTGATTTAGAGGAAAAGCATATGACAATGTATATGAAAAATCGAGAGTATATAAACCTTAATACAATCTAAGAAAACACCATTTCAGCATATTACCTCATTTTCATTAAAATGATGAAAATGTGAATACAGAAAATCACTTAGTCCTTAGGCTAAAAATAGGTAGATCATCAAAACCTAATACCATTTCAGCTCAAATTGGTATTTGTTCAGTAAATGTTCTACATCATAATATAAAAAGTACAAAAGAAAACTCAAATTTGGGGAGAACTTAAAGGGATTTTTAAAAATAAGCAAATTTAACTAATTCTATTTGGACTTCCAAACTGAAGCAATAGAGTTGTCATGAAACATTTACAACAAATAAAAAACAAGCAGATTCTTCAGAAATTAGTTTGAGTTTGTATTTTATCCTCAGGCTTCTCAGCCAAATATTACTTATATTGGCTTTTTGAATTTTTTCCCTTCCATTTCTCAGCTTCTAAATTTCATCTCATTTAGCTACACATTTTTTCATGTGTTACTCTACAAATGCTAAGTAAATCTTGCTTATTTTGGCTGTTTTTACTAAAACATTGAATTCTTACAATTATAAGAATAGGTAGAAAAGGCAAAAGCAATTCTATGAATTATAATTTACATTTTTTGACTAATTTTTTTTCTTTGCAATTTGGCTCACAGTGTCCTATTTGAGCTCAGGTAAATGATTATAACTTTTCTAAGTTTTGTGACTGCTCAGACTCTCACGAGAGTTATACATCCTGGTAAATCACAAGAAACACACTCAAAGACCTGAAATGTTCTAATGTTGATTTCTAATGTTGTTTCTTTCTACACATGCTAGAAATACTGACTGCAGTTTGCAGATCTGACCTGGGTACCTGTTAGCTGGAGGATTTAGATTTCTAAAAGGCTACATAGAACCCTAACACTTCACCAAGTAATACAAAAGTTTAGGTAAAAATTTTTTTTTTTTTAAAAAAGCTCCTCTACTTTATTAGCGCTTATTATTAGTCTATTTTGTGTTTTTTTGTGTTTTTTTTTCTTTCTTATGTAGTAGAAAATACTCTGATATGGGAAGCAGAGGATGTAGGTTCCAATCTGGGTGGTGCTAAGAATCTGCTGGGTTGGACGGGGTTTCTTAAAAAATAAGTACCACCATGGTTTTTATGAGAGTTTTGTTGCCAGGAACATAGCAAGCACTAGTCTCTGGAGTAATGTATTACAGTTTCCTCACTGTCTATGACAAACATATCACCAGTGATCAGAAAGAGTTATCACTGGGTGAAAGAATAGGACTCAGGAAACGTGTTACCAGGTGGTAATCATCTTCGTCCATGCAGGAACAATGTGTTGGGTATACACTAACTAGCAGGCATGGGCATTATAGCTATCACTGGGAAACAAGACTCCATCCCTAATGATTCTCGAGCTCCTAGAGCCGGGTAATATTTCCTGGGGGGAGAGAGATGAAGCCTTGCCTTCTCTCTGGTACAGAGGCCAGAGTGAAAGGCTGCCCTCACCCACCTTCCTGCGGCACAGCAGGCATCCCGCCTTGCTGGTGCTCTGCTCCTAAGCCCAGGAGTTGCTTCGCATCATCGTGGACCTGTGATGGACATGAAAAATGACATAAGACGGGCGTCCCGAGTGGAGTAGAACCTGTCACAAGGGCTGGCGCTTGAAGCGCTGGGACTCGGTGCTCAGAGAGGCCACTTTGGCACCTGTAACTTCCCAAAGCGCCCTCCTAACTCCAGAAGGGCTTGGGGATGGGAGAATGAAGACCTGGGGTGGGGGAGGGTGGGGGGAGGAGGTGAGTTCAGTTCTAGACCTTACCAGGTCCTCCTTTCTGTCCAGGTAACTCTTCACGGGCCACATCACAAAGTAAAAGTCATGTAGCCAGGAATGTTTAGCCAAAATGAACCCCAAACTCCCTGATTTTATTATTTTCAATAATGCAACACTGTAATACAAGAGCAGCTTCAGATGCCACAATGACCTGAGTTTCAATCCTTGGGAGCCTTGGACAAATGACTCTGAGCCTCAATTTCTTTAGTTAACATAACATATAGTTATGTTCCAAGGGCTCATCCGAGCGCCTACCTCCCAGTGAATGTCGGTTCTCACCACATGATGCCATCCCCAGACAAACAGTTGTGTTGAAATACTGGATTGAGAGCCCCCTACGCCAGTCTGGTATTCTCAAATGTGCTCCACGTTTTCCCATCACACATTTCCCCACTTTGCTGTCTGACTCCTTCTTACAGGTAGCATGTAAGTCGAGAATAAGGGGGCAGACAAGTGTGGTGGTTTGATTCCCTAGAAGTTCATCTGTGGGGTGAGTTCTCATTGTGTGAACAGAAGGAAGACTTGGGCCATTGTAAGGAGCAGTCTTCAGCATGGTCTTAGGAAATACAGACATCACAGCATTACCATGAACATGCTTTTTCTGAGAATTAGTAAGAAAGAGGATAAGTGAAATCTTTTAATTGATTATTTCTGATATTACCCAGTAGGTCTTGATTAGTGTAAAAGCAGTCACTTGTTAGCACCATAAATACTAAAGCTACTTCCTGCTGAGCACTGTGCTCTGGGATCATGCAGAGCTTGTACACTGAGTGTACACTGCAGATAAGTAATATGATGGAGACATGAGGCATTTGTGGGAATACAGCAGAAATCTTAAGTGTCCTGTGTGGGAAACCTGAGAAAAGAGACCATTTCCAGTGGGTCTTGATATATGAGCAGAGTTTCAACAGCATAAAGCAAGGATCCAGACACAGGAAATATCAGAGCCAGAGGACCCAACTTACTTAGGGGACTGAGAAGCTCAGCATGTCTGAACTGTGTTTTGGGGGATGCTGTGGTTTGAATACAGTTATGTTCCAAGGGCTCATGTGTTAAAACTTGACATCAGTGCCATATTGTGAAGAGGTGGTGGGAACTGAAAGAGGTGAGGCCTAGTAGAGGTGAGGCCTAGTAGAAAGTCAATGGAGTGCTATTCTTAGATGGGAGAGATCCTTGGTTAATTCTGTAAAGAGCTTTTTTTTCCCCTTTCTTCTTCTCCCTCCTTCCCCCCACTCCCTCCTTCCTTCCTTCTCTCCCTCTCTCCTTCCTTCCTTCTCTCCCTCTCTCCTTCCTTCCTTCTCTCCCTCTCTCTCTCCTTCCTTCCTTCCTTCCTTCCTTCCTTCCTTCCTTCCTTCCTTCCTTCCTTCCTTCCTTCCTTCCTCTCTTTCATAAAAAGAGCAATGCTGGCACTGCCTCTTGTTCTGGCTTTTTGTCTGGAAGTATGATCTCTAACTGTCATATCACTCCTACTACCATGGCATTTCCATCATGAGACCTTCAGGAGAGTTGAACAGAAGCCAGCACCAGGCCCTTAAAATCCAGAACTATGAGCTAAATAAATAGCTTTTCTCTATACAATTATCTAACTACAGGCATTTCATTAAAGAGATGAAAAATAGAGTAATACAGGATGTGTGTGGATAGGTGTAGTGGTTGGTTCAAATTCCAAATTCTTAGATGTCATGCTTTAGAGTTTGGCTTTTACCCTTTACACAATGGAACCAATAGAAAATTTTAAAACAACTTGTGGGATTAGCTATGTCAATCTCTGTAGAGAAGTTGGGGAAGATAGTTGGGGGTGGCTTGTTTCAAAAGAATAGTTAGGACACTGTAGTCAGAGTCCAGGTGAATTAAGAAGAGGCAGGATGATAATGAAGCAGAATTAAAAGAATGAACCCTTTTTTAGACCCATGTTGTATAAAGAATAAAGGTGACAAGTCAAGAAACCATCTAAACACATTTTTAAAAACGTTTTAAAACTTCTTATTTAGTGCTCAATACATGGTTAACTCTGCTTAATATGTAGGCTGGGTTTTTCCTTTCAAAATTGTGTTTCTTGGCTGTGGTATGTGATTTCATTTTAACAGATGTGTTGAGTATCAGCTGTGTGTCAGGAACTATGCTAGCTAGCAAAGGAACAAATTATTAATAAGATGACAGCCTTACTTTCCACGAGCATGAATGCTAGTACAGGAAAAAGTCATCTAAAATAAGTGTTAAATATAACGAGAATAAATTGCAAAAGTGTCTGTCAGGAGGTTTATCACGTGTTCCATTATTGCTAGCATGGAATACCTTCATATGGTAAAAGGGCCTGCCTCTGGTTTCTGGATGGAATGGTCTCAGGCATCAGGAATGTGGGGTAATCAGTTGATCAGAAGATGAATTGCATGTATGCTATTGTAGAATATAAATAGGGGGCACAGAGTAGAAAGAGGCAAAAAAAAAAAATAAAAAAGCCTAAGATGGAGATTTCTCTTTAGAAAGGATTCTTGGAATTTGTACAGTTTTGTCTGTAATCCAGAAGAGATGTGTGTTATGCAGTTGCTATGAGGCTGGATTTAGGAGCTAAACTTCTAATCACATCACTTCCTAGTGATTTGACCTGTAAATTAGTTAATTAATGCCCTGCTTCTCATTTTTTCTTATCTGTGAAATGGGGATGATAATGATAGCACTCATAGGTATTGATATAAACATGTATTTGGGCATTTCTGAAGTCAATGAGATGAAGTCTCATTTTCATTACTTATGATAGAAACCTTCAAAATAACTATACCCAGAGGTCATGTTTTTTTACTTTATTAAATAAATACCTTATTGATTTGTTGCAGTTTTTACAAAGTTATTTTAATCATATGGTTTCCCAGTAGATCCTGATTATCTGTTGTATTTAAAACTGATTCTCATATATCTTCAACTTAATGACTTGTAATATTAAAAATTACATTCTCATTGATTGTTCTTTGCCACATGATGATTCTTTCTTTCCACGTTACAGATATGATGATTTTCCTATCCTTCTGTCAATATTAGAAATAATCTTATATCACTAGATACCTTTTTTTATGCTGAGGTTTAAATGATAAATAGACAACTCTGGCTGATCAATAATTATGTTTTCTCTAACATCTTTTCATTTCAAGTATGCTTGTTATTGGTTTTCATTGTGAGGAAACACGTGCAAAGATGAATTTAAAAGGCTCTCTTTCTGCCTTCAATGGCTGGTACTGTTTATCAATTGCTCAGCTGTGCTGTCGCTGTTAGTGACATTGTTGGAGCTATTTAGCTGAACTATCGCTCAATTAGTTTCTTTTCATTATTTATATGTAATCATTAATTAATTAATATTATATTCTCTTCAATAGAATAGTCACCTTGAGGTATAACATATTCAAGCAGGTCCTAGGGGCAAAGGCAGAACTGGAATAATAATCAATCAAACCTTCCCTTGATAATCCTCTACACACAGCGAGCTGTACCTAATGCAAACGCAAGCTACTAGACCGTGCATTACAAGTTCATTTCCATGCCTTTGACATATGTGGGCTGCAGGAGACTGTGATACTTCAGAAGTCATTTTCTTGTCTTGGAGACAGGAGGTCCTACTCTAAGGTTTGAAACACTGTAGCCGTTGCTTTCCAGGTTGGTTCTCTAAATCTGTGGGTAAATCTCCCAAGGGAAAGGAAGATTAAAACAGCTTGGTCCCCCAATCTTACCTTCTAAATTGTAACCCACTGAGCACTTGAGGGGCTTGCCTTATGAAACATCATTTTCAAGCCTTTACCAAATAGACTTTTACTTACATCTTTTACAGCTTCATTCCACCATCAAGCACTCATGTCGCCAGTCTCAGATGTAAAACACAAAAGCATACAAAACATTCTTTCACTTTGGTTGAGTGTGATATTTTTGATATGTTAAAAATTTTCTAAAGGTTACTCATTCCCATTTGATGACTGGTTAAAAATTGGTTAAAAAGGGGCTGGAGTGTTTATCTGAAAAGACTTGATTTGGAAGAGAAGAAATGGGAATTGTGAATAGTTTCTATGCTGACAATAACATATGTTATTTGATTTGTAAGTATTTGAAAGAGAGGGGGAAAGATGCCCTTTTATTTCAAGGTACTACACTGTATTTAGTATTTTTCATTTATACAGTATTTAGTATGTAGTGAATTCCCCTGAGAAACCCTTTATTCTGCATTTATATTTATTGCAATTAGGAAAATTTGTTAATTATATATCAATTGATTTTGGTCAAAGAGAAAAGTTTTTATTGGTATGTTCTTTGGCATTTCTAGTGGTGTGCTGGTAAATGTTAACAATCAGTCTCTCTCTCCCTCTCTCTCTCTCTCTCTCTCTCTCTCTCTCTCTCTCTCTCTCTCACACACACACACACACACACACACACACACACAGAAAGAGAGAGAGAGAGAGAAAATCTTTATTTATAGTGTTTTTCTAATTTCAGTAGTGTAAATACTCCCACCATGACAGATTTCATCTGTCAAAATTATGTCACTGAACATGGATTTGGGACGATAACACTGTTAGCTCTTGCAAGCTGGTACCAGCTGGCTGCAGTGTGCCACTGGTTCTGATATTAAAATTGGTTATTGCAAACAATTTTTTTTTACATGTTGGATTTCTGCTACCATTTATGTCTATCCAATAACCTTTTCTTTTTTTAATGGATCATAATTTGTTTCTGCAAATAAACAAGTGGATGGAGCACTTAGGAGACTCTGCCAATATTTTCACCTTCTTTTACTGAATCAGATTTTCAAAGTCAAATTTCTTATATAGTTAGTACCCTCCTGCTCTTCATTTTATTTGGTACTTTGTTTATTACAAAATGAAATTTCCTGGAGTCCCTAAATGAAAACATTTGAGGTGTACTCCAACTGGCTTTTAATTCACATCAATTTAGAAACCCAGAATTATTTAAAGTAGTTCTAGCTGTTCTAAGGTTAGCAATTAGCACTCTAATTTGTGCAAATGGCACTGAAAATGCTGTATCAAAACAGACTGTTTCTCTTAACAAGAAAACCTTTCAAAGAAAAGTTTTTAAAAAATCGGTGGTAGTCAATTGGAACAGTACTACTTTTTCACCAAGAGAGAGCAACATAAGCTCACTTAACAAAAATGCGTCCAAGTGGCTGTTTTTCCATTGTAGGCAGTAGCATCCTGTACGTGCTTTATCCAGGAACCTATTACTTTACCTGTCTTTGAACTTGATGGATGAGATGCAGCGATTAGTTAGGGTTACGACAACTGATGGTACATTGTATAGATATCATATTTTTGTCTTAAGACATTTTCTGTGCACAATATGTTTCTTCATTGTGCTTTCACTTATGGTCCATGTTTATGAGTTTCTAAAAATTGACGTTGTTTCTCCTGTCAGAAGTGGCTTTCAACAGGACACATTTTCCCCATCTGTTATAGTGAGGTTAAGAAAAATCGTGAGTTTTAATTGTGTGAATGGTGGATTTTAAATTTTTGTCTTGTTTTAAAACAATTAACATACATAATATCAAACTTTTAGAGAACTGGTATGGCTGGAAATTTTCTTTAGGATGATTTCAGGACTGCTAAATGTAATGACAGTTCTATAAATATAAACAGTTGACACTGGAATAAATGGATGGGTGAAGATTTCACCACTAAATTTTGAACTTTAAAGAATTAATTATAATTAATTAGAAATTTTTTGCTAGATTTTGTGGCTTACAGTCTTGCCTTAATTATTAAAGGGACCCTGTTTCCACTTGCAGTTTTCATTCATCAGTAAAACCGAGTGTCTTTAGGTTGCAGTAACTAAATATTAAGATTATATTGCTTCCATATAACAGCAGGAGTACCTGCAAAACATATCAGTTAAAACTCGATAAGGCCAAATCTTAAAAATGCCAGTAACAAGTGATTTATTATATTATTAAACTCATGTTTTATGGATCTTTAGATACTTGTCAGCCTGGTATAGGAGGAACATTTACCAAGGTGAGGGAAGGAAGAGAAGGGGAAAAAAAAAAAAAAGGTCGTGGTCACAAATAAATGCAATGGTTTCGTGCTTGTAGGAAAGGCATTTTCATGTTATTTTAAATTTAGAAAGATTCACAAAATACTTGTAATACATGTAAATTATTTTTTGTTAAAAGATTTAATTTTTGAAGTCTTCATAGGAAGAAGTTGGTGGATTTAAAAAAAATTCTGTGCAAATTTGTGTAATTTCTATAGCATGCTGTTAGGCATTCCAACAGGCACATGTTAGGGACATCAATGCCACATGGAGGCATTTGCCCCTTGTACCCTTGAAGTCTTGTACATCTCATCTTATTCTTTCATACCTAGTTTTGAAAACATAGACGTTATATCCTAAAAATCCCAGGTCTAATTCTATACTGTGAGTAGTTACTCAGATTATGACAAATTTCATGAATTCAGTGAACTTCCTATATATATATATATTTTTCAAAATATTCCTACATCATTTATATGTATCTTTATATCTGCAAAAGATGCCACTTTAAATATTTTAAGTTAATGACTCTACAAATATATACATATATCTCACTTCAGGGTTCATTTGTAGAGGAAATTTTCTTACTGAATCTAAAATAAAAATGGAATGAATTCTACTTTAAAGAACCATCAATCAACCAATAAGTCAGTTAGCTAAACAGATATTTGTTGAGCACATACTGTGTGCCAGTCACTTTTATGAGTACTAGAGACACAATGATAAAAAATATTTCAGCCAAAGAAATACATTCCACCAGAGCTCAGAGGTCCTGAAGTGGGACAGTATAGCCTGTTTAAGGAACAGAGAGAGGCCAGTGTGGCTGGTGTGTGAGGAGTCAGGGTGGGTGGTACAATGAGAATGGAGAAGCAGCCATCCACATGGGACTTTCAAAGTCTTAGTGTAAAATCTGATATTAATTCATCAGAAACTGGCTGGTAATATTCATCACTCAGTACTTGGAGTTAAGGCTAAGACTTAAAATAAAGAGCCTCAAAAGAAGATGAATAAGGTGAACAATCTGATTTTTAGAATGCTAGACCTTCATAAATTAGGATGCAACTAATATACTTTTAACAATTGATTTCATTTTATACCAGGCAGTTAATTACATGGGATCATGAAATAGAGTGAAATGGTGATTGACCCAGGTTTGATTTCATGTTATTTTCTACGTACATAGAACTATTTTTTCTTGCTTATAATCTGTCCATTTCCTGATTTTTTTTTAAAAAGAGTATATGTTATTGTTCCCAAATTAAATTGCATTATTCTGGTTCACATACTAACTAAAAACATAAATGAAGGCCAGGCGTGATCACTCCCACCTGTAATCCCAGCAGCTGGGGAGGCTAAGGCAGGAGGGTCATGAGTTCAAAGCCAGCCTCAGCAACAGTAAGCCACTAAGCAACTCAGTGAGACCCTAAATAAAATATAAAATATAGGGCTTATGGATGTGGCTCAGTAGTTGAGTGCCCCTAAGTTTAATCCCTGATACCCCCACCAAAAGAAAAAAAAAATAAATTAAATCAGGTCACATCTAATGAAAATCATAGTGTGACTTTTGATATCAAACAGTGATTAAAAAAATATAAATGGATAAACTTATCCTTCTATTCTTTATCCTTATCATTCTATTTCACAGGAATCTGTTTATAATATAATATATATTTCTTACCTGGGAGTTGGGAGTTGTCAGCTTAGGAGATTTAGAATTTGATTTGTTTTCCTGTCAAGTTATACCCATATGTCAATGGAGAAAAATTCCATAAGGTCTACATAAGTAAATATAAAAACCAATCTGAAGTGTCGAAATTAAGGTTTAAGACAAGGGAATACAAGAATTAACAAATCTAACAAAATAAAATTTTTCTTGACTTACTAAGAAAAAACGAAGGAATTCAGGAAGTTTGAAGTTTAAAGTGAAGAGAGGGAGAGAAATGCAAAAAGAAAGAGACTTCTGACGTTCAGATGGCGAGCTGCAAAGGGAGGCAGAGAGAAGCATATTTGCTCTCCAACAGCAACACAGAGTATGAAAGCAAAGTTCAACACACACACCCTTCTTATTTAGATAAATTGAACAGAAGGAAGGAAGAGACCACCATATAAATACACTAGATAAAAAAGATTATGAGCTCCCTAGAGGCAAGGGTTATTTCTCATTTATCTTTGTGTCCTCAGCTCCTAGCACACCAAAGTAGTTTCTTATTAAATATTTGTTAAAATGTTGAAAAACAGAAAACAAATTTTTACTGAGTAATATCTCATCTTTTAGCCAATAAATGAATGTACTTTGCAACTCTAGGAATGAATGGAATATATGTTTGTAATAATTTCTCCAAGGACTGTTAGAAGTTAGCTGAGTATTGAAGGTTTTCCACCCTACCGACATGGAAAGTAATAGAAGGAAGAAGTCCTTCTCTGAACTGTGGGGATCAGCACTGATAGGTTCTGAAATGCCCAA
The DNA here is from genome assembly GCF_052094955.1 of Ictidomys tridecemlineatus. Taxonomy (NCBI): domain Eukaryota; kingdom Metazoa; phylum Chordata; class Mammalia; order Rodentia; family Sciuridae; genus Ictidomys; species Ictidomys tridecemlineatus. The sequence continues at coordinate 67,221,363 of NC_135487.1, read as the reverse complement.
TACAAATACATTTCAAAAGACCTCTTGGAAAATTTCTCTGTGGCCGAATGAAATGCCTATCTCTAGGGAGTTGTGAAATGTGCTATGGAGTTTTTCTTTGGCCTGGTAAATTTTAAGTACAGCTGGGTGGCTTAACGACGGGGGGGATAAGTCCTGAGAAATGTGTGGTTAGATGATCTCACCATTGTGCAAACATCCTGGAGTGTACATACACAAATCAAGATGGCATAGCCTGCTACAAAGATAAACTCAGTGGCATAGCTACCGCATATATGTGGACCATCATTGACAGAAATGTCATTCAAACCATGACTATTATTATGTTTTGAAAGCTGAATATTACCAAACTCAATATACGGCAACTCCAAATATTTGTGTGGATTTGACTTTGGGGTTCTTTATAACCATACCTTCTCCACATATTCTTTTCCCTCTTGGTTTTTTTTTTTTTTTTTTGATAAGGCAAAGAATCTATTTGACATAACTTAGTTTCTAGAAGAGAGTATCTTTTATTGAAGTGTTCTTAGTAATATATGAGACCAAGGAAAACACTGTTTTGAAGCCCAGTTACCCGGGAAAGGCCATTTTCCGCCATGTTCAAGTTAAGAAAGAGATTTTGTAGATAGCTATTGTGAACCACTTAGGGTAAGTCAAATGGAATCTTACCACATTCTGCATTTTTCAAATTGTCAGGTTTCATTTTTGTTGTTGTTGTTTTCCTGTAGGTCCAGCCCCTGTACAAGGTCTCAATGACTTCTTCGCCTATTTGCATTCTTACCCACTATTGTTTTTTCTCTTCCAGCCCCCTGAATCTCTCTCTCTCTCTCTCTCTCTCTCTCTCTCTCTGTGTGTGTGTGTGTGTATGTGTTTGTGTGTGTGTGTGTGTGTGTGTGTGTGTGTGTGTGTGTGTGTGATGGTAGGGATTGGACCCAGGGCCTTGCTCATGCTAGGCTAGCATTCTGCTACTGAGTCCTATGCCAAATCTTTATCTCCTTTAAAGTATAATAATCTGGCTCTCCTTTGGTCTTTCTAAATAGTGTTATATCATAAACTTTGTTCTTGGAGTTCCTTTAATGCTTTGCTCTTTTTATTCCTTGCCCAATTCACCAAACCACACTTTTGGATTAAAAAAAAAAACTAAATTTTTTTCCCCTGCAAAATAACTGAGTTCTTGCATATAGTAACTTTAACTTTCACACTTTCATCTTTGTTATCACTTTCATAAATCTATTTTAAATCTCAAAACTGAGCATTGACTGTGTCTTTTTTCTTTTTTTAATTTCTGTAATAACAAGTCTGTTCTTTCTGAGACCCAAGGCCATTCATTATTATTTATTTATAATAAATAAACCACTGAGTAACATACCCAACCCTACCCACCTTTTAAAATTTGAGACAGGGTCTTGCTAAATTCTTACAGCCTAGCAAAATTGCTGAGGCTGGCTTTGAACTTGCGATCCTTCTTGTCTCAGCCTCCCCAGCCGCTTGGGACTATAGGTGTGCACCATTGCACCTGCTAAGGCCATTTATTATCAAGTGTTAGGAACTCATCAATATTTTGTGGAGTTTCTGGAGCCATGTGTGTTTGAAGAAGGAGCAGCAGTAAAACCAGCCTGTGCTCCCAACAGAGATCTGGTGTCACAGAGATATGTATTTTCCATGGAGAAAGTGCTAGAAGTCACCAGGCTCAGGCTGCACTGATGGTTCTCCTGATGTGTGTGAGAGAGAGTGTGGGAATCATGGGTTAGCCAAATACCCACATTGAGGAATTAGGGATCTCTGAAGTAACCACAAATTGACCCTGCAAAAAAGTTAAGATTCAGTCATATCAATGGCATGTGAGTAGCCTGAAATAGTCAATGGAGACTTCAGGCAGCAACAGCTAAATGAAAATGCTTTGGCCTTTTCTCTAGACACTCATTCCCTGCTGCGACTCTAGAAAAGCCAGAGGTAATTGATGGAAGAGAGAGGAAGAATGAAGGAGCAGACCATGTCCGGCTTCTTTGCTGCAGAAGCCTGGATCACCTGGGGCTGAGCCCATGCTGGGAAGGAGAGAAGCTTTGAATGAGATGTGTGATTAAAATTTTAAATTTAACAGAGACTTTTACTACCTGGAAGTGATTCATAATTACTGAAATGTAACTGACTTCTTTTTGTTGAAAAAGACTGGAAAGCTATGAGAGCTGCCTGATATGTCATGAAGGTATGGGGAAGGAGAATGTGACATATTGAAAGGCAGTAGTAGGAGGAAAACACAGCTGCTTCCTGTTTGTACTCATTATGTTCAGCCCTTTCAATAAATTGGTTATGCATCTATTGATTCTTATGTAGTCATACAGTGACTAATAGCTACTCACACTGCATCTCAATAGCATGAGAGCTAAAGGAAGAAGAATCATAGGTACAGCTTAGATATACCCAGGTTTCTCAGCCCACAGAAAGAGAGGAAGGAGCTCATTTATCCGTCTAGTGAGTCTATGCCTACAATTCATGGTTCTCTGTTTCCTTATCCTTCTCACTTTTCATTGTTCATTTTTTAACATCTTTCTCATTCTGTGTTTTCTGATCTCTTTTATCAAGCTAATCCTCACCATCACCTATGTGTGACCTTGTTCTTGACAGCTTTCAGCTTTACCATGCACATGAAGGATTAAACCTTTAAATTCTGTTTTGGCAATGGCTTTCAAAAATACTACTCACTTCAGATTTCTCATTTGAAGCCTTTATTAGGTTATTCACAAATGTTGGAGGGCTGTGGATTCAGTGTGGATAGACAAGAAATTCTTCTTGTCTGTTGGCCCTTGTGGTTTATCCAGGGATGCATTTGTAAGCCCTTTTAATTCAATGTGATAAGTGAAAATAGTGGAGATAGGTTCAAGGTACAAGGGAAGAGTCTGGTGACGGCAATAACTGCTTAGCAGAATGGAGAAGAATTGTCATGGGAGGGACATTTAAACAGGTCTTTTAAGGGTGAAATACAGAGAAGTGAAAAGTAGGTGGAAAAGTAAACCAGCAAGAAACCAGCAAGCAGAGAGAACATTATTTGCAAAGGCCCAGAGACAATAAGAACTGCTAGTTGTTCCTTGCATTCGGAGCTAAAGTAAGGTGGAAAATGACAAGAGATGAGGCAAAAGAAAGATATTTTAACATGTAGATTATTTCTTTAGAAAAAGTTTCAAGAGATGAAGTGCCAGATGCTATTAATATTTTTGCTGGGGGTGGAAGGGAAACATGGGACATTTCAACAGAGAGCACACAGGTTTTAAGAAACGTGAGAGGATGTTTGTCTTTGTGTCTTTGTGTTGGAATGTGGGGCAGATAAAGCAGGATTGATTGGTTAGCCTAGTACACTGTGTCTTTTGTTACATGTGTTGGAGCCCGACTTTGTAGGGCATTGAAGAGCATGTTTACATTTTTAGAAACAATTCTAGCAGTAATGAGAAAGCAAGTCAGGATGCTCTTACAAATTGTGCAGGTAAGAGGTAAGGAAGACCCAAAGTAAGTCAGTGCATAGCATGGCAGGGGTCAGGGGAGAATGCTAAGAAATGAAAGAAATAGTAAGAGAAGATTGAAAGTAGGCAGTGGCTGCCAACCTGGCTGAATATCCAGGTCACCTATGGATAATTATAGCTCTTTGGACTTAAAGCCTGTCCCTTACCTGACTCAGAATCTGGAGGAATTGGCACAAAATCTTATGCCTAGATTTGGAAACCATTGCACTAATTGGTCTGCCTTTCCCTTCTCAGGAGAGAGTCATTCTTTAACACCTAGTTCTGATTCAGCTTAATCATTAATTAAACTATGAGCTACAATCAACTACTATTTGATCTCCCCCTACAAGTATTTTCTTTGCTTCTATGCCTTTCAGCTATGCCACTGCTTTTTGGAATATTTCATCTCCTACGTCCCTATTTGTCCAATTCCTATACAACCTTGGAGAACCACCTGATCTGAGTTGTGTCCTGAAACATTTCCTACATGGCCTCTTCCTTCTTATCTGGCCCCCCTGTGAATGAAACGATTATCCTCTCTGGCACTGGTCCCTCAAGCTCCCGAGTCATTTCCCTGTGTGAGTACATTTTATCTCTTTCATTGAGCTGTGAACTTCTTGGGAAAGAGATTATGTCTGATATATAGTAGGTGCTCAGTAGAAAATAAATAAGTGAATGCTGGTCATCAATTCTATCAATTTACAATTAATGTATGCTGTGTGTTTTAGTCAGTTTTTTTTTTTCCAATGCTTTGACCAAAAGATCTGACAAGAACAATGTAGAGATGAAAAGTTTATTTCGAGGCTCTCGGTTTCTTAGTCCAAAGACAACAAATTCCACTGATCTGGGCCTAAGATGAGGCAGACCATTATGACAGAAGGGAGTGGTGGAGGAAATCAGCTCAGGACATAACAATCAGGAAGCAGAGAGAAAGACAACTCCCCTCACCATGGACAAAAAGTTAAACCCAAAGGCACACCTTCATTGACCCACTTTCTCCAGTCACACCCTAGTTTATCCTATAGTTACCACCCAGTTTAGGGCATTAATGCACTGATTAGGTTAAGGATCTTACAACCCAGTGATTTCACTCTGAACTTTCTTGCATTTTCTCACACATAAACTTTTGTGGAATACCTCATATGTACACCATAACATTCTACCCTTGGCCCCCAAACACTCATGCCTGTTGCACAATGAAAAATATATTTAGTTCATTTTGAAGAGTCCCCATAGTCTTAGCAGTTCCAGGATTGCCTCAAAGTCCAAGTCCTAAGCTTCCTCTGAGATTCTGGGCAAACTCTCAGCCTAAGCCCCTATAAATATCAAAAGCAAGTTACATACATTCAACATATAAAGGCATATAGTGAACATTTCCATTCTACAAGGGAGAAATATGGGCATAGAAAGAAGGGATAGGACCAAAATAAGAATAAAATCCAGCTGGGCAAATGAGTTCTGTAGCTCCATGACTAGCATCTGGGGCATGTGGCATTGTGATGTTCTGTCTAAAGGGCTCATGTAGTTCTACCCCTATGGTTTTGCAAGTTAAAGCCTACAAGCTCTTGGCTTATCAATTCCTGCAGCTTTCTTCAGTAGACATTCCACATTATTGGCATTTCTTAATGTCTCCACTGCAGCTTTGGCTACCTCCTCACATCTCCACACATTACCCTATCATGGCAGCCTGCAGGGACTCTAACCCTGTTGTACTTTGCCTGGCCTCCCAGGTTTTCCTTTGAAATCATGGTGGAAACCTCCATGACCCCCTAACTCTGGCATCCTTCCTTCTTGCAGTACCAGCACATGTGGTTGACACCAAGGTCTGCCATTACCTCAAGCAATAGCCAAGCCTCTTGGGACCATAGCTGTGGCAGCCTGTAAGTGATTGGGCTGCTGAGCAGGGTAAAATGATTCCTAGTCCTTTCTGTGGAAGTAGGGTTCCTCACTGGTCTCTTTTCAAAGAAATTTTTATCTTTATACCCTTAAGTTTGAGATTGGTATTGTCTTGCCAATTCCAGAGATACCCTGAAACTATCTTTCATATTGTCCCTGGGTAAAAAGTCTTTATACTGTTTGTTTAGTGGCTTTAAACCCTTTTACAACCCCTTCCATAACCCCAATTTTATTCACCTTTTTGCCCAAACTTCAAGTTTTTCAAATTTTTCTGCTCCGATTTCTGATCCTGATTATCATAATAAGATTGACTAAAAGCCACCAGCAATATCCATGACACCCCCTGACGGCTGTGCTGCTTTGAAGTTTCCTCTGCCAGATTAATTAGTCAATCACCTTTAAACTTAGCTTCATAGACATGAGCAAAATGTAGGTAACTTCTTAGCAAGTACATAATGTGAATGGCCTTTAGTCCAATTTCCAATAGAGTCCTTTTTTTATTTCTCTGAAACTCATGAGCCCAGTCTTTACTGTCCACAGTGCTCTTCTGGGCCTCCATGAATTGCCCATTAAGCTCCACTTATCATATTCTAAAGCTTTTCCAGCCTTCATTACTAAACTTTCCAAAATTTTTCCCACAAACTCCAGAAAGTTCAAAAAGCTTCTGAACCATGTGGTCAGGTTAGTCATACCAATGACCCCACTTCTTGGTAGCAATTTTTATTTTAGTCAGCTTTTACACTGCTGTAACAAAAAGGCATGACAAGAACAATTTTAGCAAGAAATATCTATTTGGGGCTCACAACTTTAGAGGTCTCTGTTCATAGATGACCTGTTCCATTGCTTTGGGCCCAAAGGAAGGTAGAACATCATGGAAGAATTATGTGGTGGAGGGAAGCAGCTCAGCTCAGAACATGGCCACTAGGAAGTAGAAAGCAACTTCTTCTTTCACCAAGCACAAAATATATACCCCCAAGCCACACCCTCAATGGTCCACCTCTTTCAGCCACACCCCACATGCCTACAGTTACCACCCAATTACTCCTGATTAATGCACTAATTAGGTTAAGGATCTCATAATCTAGTCATTTCACTGAACTTCTTGCATTGTCTCATACATGAGCTTTTGGAGTACTCCTCATGTATAAACCATAATAGGAAAAATTATTTTTCCTCAAACAGGGGGCATAAGACACAGTAATAATCTTATGCAAGTATAGCCATCTAATGTGATCATCCAGCTTGATCAATATATTTGCACAATTTTGCATAATGGAGTCAAATAATTTCTGCCTTTAAAATCTAAATATGTCAATGTTATTTGTTCCTTATTTTCAATAGAGATTAATCTACCTTTAAAAGAATGCCATTAATCTCTTTAATGATGAAACTAAAAAAAAATTACTCCCACAATTCTGTTCAAAATAGGAGAGAAATCTCAGGAAAAGAAATTCCAGCAGGTGACTGCCCACATTTCTGTAAAGCCTTTGAGCTCCTCTCCCCAAATTCACAGCAGACAGCTTTGCTATTTTCTACTGGGCATCTTTATTTTTTGCCTTGCATACTGTTGTGTCTTTAGGATTTACTGGAAGTCTAAGTTATTCCTAGTGAATTACAAGAAATATGGATCAATAGGCATGTAGTATTTCATTTTGCCTCATTATGCTCTAGATTTGGGATCTCCAGTTTTGTAAATGATAGCTACGATATATCAGTCCATCTTTACACATGCTCATGCTTGAATGCATTCTGCTTCTCCTCCCATATGGAACCGTGTCAATCATGATGTACAACTGTTGTTAAGATACATCCTGTGTCTACAGAAAATAACACATAAGTATTTGTTACGGAATAATGTATAAGATTGCAGGAAAACACAAGAAAAATTGTCTTGACCTTAACACACACATATGCACACGCACCCACACCCACATACTCTCTCCTCCTCACACCTTTAGTTTTTAAATAGGGATGTATCAAGGCTTTTCAAGGCTTCAAGTTCCCCTCATAGTTATTGCTACTTTCCGGGTGACTGAAATGTGTACCACCATCTTCCAGTTCCTCAGTTTCTCCATTTGAAGATAATTTTGAGGTTTTAGAGTGTTTTGTGAAGAACAACAAATAAAAATGCTTTGGAAGTGCTTTGCAAGCCTACAGTACCCTGTAAATGCTTAATGATAATAATATACAGTAGGGCATCTTCCCTTGAAAACAGCAGGAGCGTTTCCTTCCATAATGACCTGACAGATGGGTTATGGTATCTAATCCCCTTAAACCCCCAAAGCTCTTTGATAGTGGATGTTGTAAAAAGCCAGATTAGAGCACATGCTGCTCTTTTATTGAGCCCTTTCTTTCAGAATCTATGCCATATTCAATTGCTTCCTTCTCTAAGTACGTTCCATGTTAACCTACTACCTGCAGGAACAATCAGGAGCAAAAATAGAGACTAAAGGACAGTGCACTCCAGTAGGAAAAATTAGTTAATGCTTGTTGTCCCCAATATTAAAAATCCACTTTGGCCTTCACATGTGGCTTTTATGGAAGGTTCCTGCCCTCCTAATTCCTGACTATTAATCTCAAGCTGTGGGTATTTGTCCATGTTGAACACAGGCTTTTTTTGTGAGATCGTCCTGTGTGTGGTGAGAATGGGGCTTTAGTGATATTAATTCTAAACCAGTGAGGCTTAGGAAAATCACAGGCAGTTTAGGATATTTGTAGCATTTATGTAAGAGTTGAGCTTTCAATCAGTTCAAAATGAGGAAAGGATGATTAGCGGGTATTCTACTGTAACCTTAATTCTGCTCTTGAACCTGGATTGGACCAAGAAGCTTTCTACATTTCCGCTTTTCGCTGTGCTTGTCTTTTGAGAATAGTTATTAAAGTTATCAGTTTCTAAAACCTTTTGTGACAACCCCTAAACCCAAATTCATCATCTGTCCTTAGTTACAGAATTTGCCTTTTTGCATGCTTGAAGAAGTATGAGTTGTTGTGAAATCACCCATGGCGTGTAATCTCTGTAATCAAAGAGAAGAAAAAGGAACAGCAGCAAATAATAATAGTTTTAAAAAAAAACACAGGATTTATATGCCAGTACTGCAGTACTGTTTTGTTTCAGTACACTATCTCTTTGAATTTGGTATATTAAAAACAAACAAACAGAATGTTTCTTAAAGCACTTTTCTGGGAAGTCCTCCATTTATATGGTGAATCTTCTTATCAGAGAAAACATTTATATGATTTTGCCCTGCTTTTCCTGCATCTTCTATATTCCTTATTTTCTGGATCACCCCCACAGTACTAAATGCTGAAATATCTCACAGTTTTATAATAAAAACCCTTACTTTGAACCCGCATTCCTTTTCTACTCTTCATAGTAGGACTCTCCAAAATAGTTCCTTACTTGCTATTTACATCTTGGTCTGTTTGTATTATTATAAAAAGTACAGATATTTATTTCTCACAGTTCTGGATGCTGGGAGTCCAAGATCAAGGCACCAGCAGGTTTGGTGTCTAGTGAAGGCTGCTGTCTGCTTCAAATATGTCACCTGTTGCTGTGCACTCCAGAATTCCCTCCTGTTTTTCTATTGGGTACAAATCCATTCACAAGAACACAGCCATCATGACTTCCTCTCTTTGCAAAAGGTTTCCTCCTCTTAACACCACTATGATGAAGATTAAACTTCAACATGAATTTTGGAGGGGACACAGGCAAACTGCAGCAACTTCACTTTCTACTCTCTCTTTTCATGTTCTCTTTCTCCCTGTCCCCACCTCTCTCCCTCCCTCTCTCAGGTGTGTGTGTGTGTGTGTGTGTGTGTGTGTGTGTGTGTGTGTGTGTATTCAACAGGTGCTAAATATGAACCATGAGTACTCTTGGAAACTTTATTCAGTTCACTTATAACTTTGTAAATCAAAACCACTATTCATTACATATGCAATGTCGATGGACATGAATACCCACGTAATACAGCTCACTCAAGATATAGATTATTGCCTAACTCCAGAATTCTCTTGTGCCTCTTTGTAGGCAATCCCCACAGGCAATCATTGTTTTGATTCTAGAACTTAGATTAATTCTGCCTGTTTCTGGATTTCATATAAATAAAATAATAAAGTATGTAATTTTTTTGGCTTAACACGATATTCTTGAGATCCAACTAGTTTTTAGTTGTATCGATAATCCATTCTTTTTGTTATTGCTAAATAGTGACATAATGTATGAATATTCCACAGTTGGAATTTTGCATTTGTTTCTAATCTGTTTTTCTGTTGATGGACATTTGGATTGTTTTTATTTTTTGACTACTCAGAAAAAGCCTGCTAAGCATATTCTTGAACAAGTATTTTTCTTAGCATATACTTTTATTTATATATTTATTCTTTTTTTGTGGGGAGGGTAAATATCTAGAAGAGGAGCTGCTAGGTAACCTAGTAGATACACATTTTATTTTATAAGAAGCTGCCAGTTTTCAAAAGTGGATGTAGCATTTTTATGCTCCTGCCAGCAGAGTATGAGTTGTAGTTGCTGCACATTCTCACCCACATATGGTGTTGTCATCATTTTTAATTTGGCCATTCTAGTATGTACGAAGTGGCACCATATTTGGGGATGATTTTGCATTTCCCCAATCAGGACTTTTCATGTACTTATTGGTCCTTTGTATATTTTACGTAAGTTGTCTGTTCAAGTCTTTTGCTCATTTAAAAATGTGGGGGTATCTTTTTATTTTTGATTATAGTAGGTTTTTTTGGTAGTCCTTATGCAAATCCTTTGTTAGATGTGTATATTGCAGTCTTTTCTTGCATTCTGTTGCATGCCTTTTTATTTGCTTTAAATGGTGTGCTTTTTAAGAAGGCTTTAATATTGATGGCGTCTGTCTTATCAATGTATGCTTTCATAGTTGTTGATTTTTGTAAACTACTTACCCACTTAAGAAATTTTTGCATGCTACAAGGTGATGCAGATATTCTTCAATGTTTTCTTCTCCAAGATTTATAGATTTAGCCTTTACATTTAGATCTTTAATCTGTTTCAAATTAATTTTTGTGTGTTGAGTGAGATCGCATTAGAGTTCATTTACTTTTCCATAAGGATGCCCTGTTGCTTATGACCACTTGCTGAAAAGATTTTTCTTTTTCTAGTAAATTATCTTAGCACTTTGACAAAAAGCTCTTTATACATAAACCTCAAATTTTGTTTCTTAGTGTTTTTAGTTGTTTTTATGCTAATGTCACTTGCATATCACTTAATTACTATCATATCATAATTACATATCACTTAATTACTTGCATATCGCTTAATTATATTAAAACCTTGAAACCAAGTATTGTTATTCATCTAAATTTACCTCCACCCCCACCTTTTTAAAGGTTGATTGGTCTGTTTGAAGTTAAATTTTAGTATATATGTGTCAATTTTTATAAAAATTTTCTGGGTTTTGATTGAGATTACATTGATTGCATTGGTGAATGTACACACTAATTAGGGTGAAATTAGCATCACCTTCAAATTTTCTAATCTGTAACCTGGTTTATTGCTCTCCATTTATTTAGGACTACTTGAATATTTTTCAGAATTGATTTGAGTTTCTAATATACAGGTCTTACACTACTTTTTTTTAGATGTATCCCTGATATTCACATATTTTTGGTAACTTTTTAAAAGGAAAGACTATTTCATTTTCTAATTGTTTGTTACCAGGATATAGAAATATAATTGCTTTTGTTAGCTTGTTTCAAAATTCCACCTTTGAAAGATTATTCATCCTGTACATTTCTGCCTGAAAAGAAAGGTTGTAGAAGACTTTTATTTCCTACATAACATGGCTTCTCCATTTTTGGCATTCAGTTAATTTGAGGGTTTTTTTTTTATTTAGTATTTTTGAAGGGTTTTAAAATCTTATGATTTTGTAGTTTATGTGCTTTGCTTTGGTTGGTAGGGTAAGAGTGATGGTCTCTTAGAACCCTCTATACCTAATCCCCAAATGGAATGACTCTTAGCATAGATTTAAAGTCTACAAGATCTGGAGTGATATTTCCTCTTAGTAATTTGTGTTTTCTGTCTTGATTTCTTGATCTTCTTTTAAAATTCTTTAAAAAAAAATATCATCCCTTGTTTTTGTCAATTTCCTCTGCCTTTTCCATTTCAAATATATATATATATTTTTTTTTGGGGGGGGTATCTACTTACCTTGGTTTTTATTTGCACTTTTCTTACTAGTTTTAGGTAGAAACTTAGATCACTATTTAAACACATTTTTTTCTTTTCATATATTTGTGTTTTGAGACTGCATGCATTCCCCTCTAAACATTTCTTTAGTTGCATTACACATATTTTGATAAGTTGCATTTTTATTGCCATTTAGCTGAAGATTCAATTAAAATCTGTTTTAGTTTTCATTATGGTTTATTTTTGACCTGTGCCTTAGAAATGCATTGCTCTATTTAAAAATATTTTGACATTTCTAAATCTCTTTCTGTTAAAATCTTGAATCTTGAATCTATTTTACTTTTGTTGGGCTCAGATAACAAAAAGTTTTAGTCTGTTCTATAAATTTTTAGTGTCTGGTTATTACCTATGTTGCTTTATAAGGGTCAATTACATCAAGTTGACTAGTCAAACATCTATATATTTTTGTCTAGTTGATCAATCAGCTGTTGAGGGAGGGATGTTAAAAGAACCAACTGTGATTGTAAATTTGTCTATTTATTCTATTAGTTCTGTTAGTTTTTGTTTCATGTATATTGATGTTCTTTAAGATTGCTGTATATCCATAAAAGGACATGATCAACAATGTCAAATGACTACCAATGGAATTGGAGAAATTATATGGGAATCACTTATATGACTGGAGATTAATAACTAGAATACATAAGAAACTCCTACACCACAGCAACCATAAAGCAAGCAACCCAGCTTTAAAAATAAAAAAGGAATTGGTAAAGATTCCTCCAAAGAAGACTACAGATGGCCAATAAACACATGAAAAGATGTTTCATATCCCTGATGATTAAGCACATTGAGATACTACTGGATACCCATTAGGATAACTATTATGAGAAAGATAAACAGTAACAAGTGTTGGTGTAAAGATTGTAAAGAAATCACAACCCCTGTGCATGGCTGGTGGGAATATGAAATGATGCAGCCATTATAGAAAAACTACGGTTGCTTTACAAAATAATTAAGCAGAATTGCATCTAACCCAGCAATTCCACTTCAAAGGAGTAAAAGGAAGGACTCAAACTTATATTTGTACATCCACATTCATAGCAGCATTATTCACAATAGCAAAAAGTCGAGAAAAACCTAATTGTCCATCAACAGATGAATGTGTAAATAAAAAGTGACATATACATACACTGGAATAATATTAAACCTTAAAAAGGAATGAAACTATGACCCGTGGTACTACATGGATGAATCTGGATGGTATTGTGCTAAAAGGACAGATATCATGTAATTTACACTTATATGAGGGATATGGAGTTATCAGCTTCATAGAGACAGAAAATAAAATTGTGGTTATCAAGGGGGAGCAGACAAGGGAGAATGGGTAGTTATTAAGATGAGCAAGTTTACAGATGGATTGTGGTAATATTTGCAGAACAGTTTGAATATGCTTAGTGCCATTTAACTGTACATCTAAAAGTGGTTCAAGTGCTAATTTTAATATTATGTATATTTTGCCAAATTAAAAAAGATCATTGTATCTTTCTGGGGAATTTATTTTTTCTACATTGTAAAGTGTCTTTCCTTAAACCTGGTAATACTTCCTGTCTTAAATTATCTTTTGTTAACTATCAATGTAGCCACACCACGTCACTTATGGTTAGAGACTATACATCTTTTGCTGGATATTGTTTATACATTTCTGAGTGTATATATTTAAAATCAGTTATTTTTTATGTATACAGTATACTTTATTTTCTATATCAGCTTGACAATCTCTTATTTTTAATTTAGTTTGACCATGTTTACTTTATGCAATTATTGATACTGTTGCCTTACATCTACTATCTTGATATTTATTTTCATTTTGTTACTATTTTTCATCTATTTTTCCCTGTGTTCATTTTCCAATTTTTCAGTCTTCCATTTTATTTCACCTGCCACCTCACTTGGTCACTGTGCTTCATCTACTGTAGTCAAAATGCCAAACACATTTCCACATCAAGGATTTGCTTATACATTGCCTCAGATACCCTGTAACCCACTGCCTTGCTTCCTTGCTACTCAGAGGTGACCTTTAGAGGTCTTTCTTCATCATCCTTATTCATGTCCCTAATACACTGCCTTAGTTTTCATCATGACACTTTTTACCACTTGACATTATATTCACACTTGTTTGCTGACTTTCTTTTACCAAGAATAGGATGAAAGCACCAAAAGTCAGGCCTTTTTCTTGTTCCTGGCTTATCACTAGCACTTGGAATACAGTCTGGTGAATAACAAATACCCAGAAATATTCTTGGGACAAATGAATGAAAAGCACACGTGCAAATGATTGAAAGAAGGTCATTTAATCATGGGTGATTAAAAGAGTGGAATAGCCCTATAATAATAATGTCAATCATATTAAAATGCAAAATACTGAGGTTTATTTTACATATTAAGAACTGATAGCATAATATGGACAGAAAAGAAAAAAAAACACACAATTCCTCAATTGTTTTAGTTTCTGTGTTATCTGTCAAGGAAACTAAATCTTCGAACTATCTATGATAGGACTGACATTATACAGGGAAAGTAGAACCAAGGGTGACAAAGAGATTTTAAGAAATCCTATACATTCTAAAAAAACATTGCACCGCCTAGCATAGGTAAGTTCATACTCCAGATGACATTGTCCCTGTGTCCAAGAGACCTGCCAGGAACCCAAAGACTAGCTGAATGAGAACTAAAAAAAAAAAAAAAAAAAAAAAAAAAAAAGCAGAATTTCACACAGGAGCTTATAAGAGAGCTACTTTTATTAGTGGTGATGCCAGATGAATATCCAAGGCCCCTAAAAACAAGAAATATAGCAATGTCTAATTCTGGATGTAACTCTGGTGATGACAAGCAGCACTTCAAGGTGATTGATCGGGGCATGGCAACAGTGCATAACTGATAGATCACCCTGCTGTATAAAATTAGTAACATATATCAGAAGAAGGACACATTTTTGACTGGCAAAAAAGTGTTTTGTACCCCCAGCCTGGGGATTTGTGCCAGTCTCAGTTCACATTAAAAACTGGACACAGGTTAGTCAGAAATATGCAATCACAAAATCCAATATATGTGATCAGAGTTCTTTTATTACTCAGGGCAAAAAATTTGCTATAGGATCACAAGGTAAGAAAGCTTCAGATAAAGTTCACTGATTGGGAGGTATATGACTTGGCTACTTTGTCTCAGGGACTGTTCAAGGCTGATCCTGCTCTTCACTGGATATTTTTTCACCATATCTGAGACAGAAAACTTCTTGATACATTATGGAGGAATTGGAAGACTAAAAACAATTAAAAATTCATTTTAATAGTTCAAAAATGGGAAAAAAGGTGATTGATTGAATTCCAGATTCCTTCATTTAACCTGTATTTGTTGAGTGCATGCTGGATGCTGAACTCTCAGGACACAAGGCAGTCATAGCTACCTGCTCTCACAGAGTTTTCAACAGACTAAATCAAAATATAACTTCTAGACATTGTTGTCAATTCCAGGCAAAAATATAGGACAATCACGGAACAGATGGAGGGACTTACTAAAAGCAGAACATGCTAATCTGATTCTTTCCTTCAGAGATATTTACTGGAAGATCTTAGAAATGTATTATTTTATTTTGACTTTTGCCAGCTGTATCATAAGCTTGAATTGAGAAGATACAAGGGGTGCTCACGGGAAGTAACATTAGGTAGTGTAGTAGCAAGTTGAACAACTATATCCAAATATTTCTGATGAATTAATCAATATTAATGTGGCGGCAAATTTATAATATTTCTATCTTCAAACATGTTCTGTGTAACATTCTGTTAAAAGTCTGCTTGAAAATATGAAAGGTGTGATTTTCAAATGTGCTAATAAGATGAGGCTGGGAAGAATATCAAATATTTGATGCATGGAGACATCAAGAGATGAATTGGAAAACCTATTTCTCACATTTTGTTGGCCTCTGTCGTAAGTTTTTTTTCAATATTGTGTAACAGGTGTGGCAAACGCTTCTTTCAGAACCCATCTCTGGATAGGTTCCTGTCCGCCATCAAAGACCTTTGTGGAGAAATTCTGAAGTTGCTTGGATTAAGAGTTACTACTATATTAGTAGTATAGATCAAGATACTGTGAAGCTGAAGGATAAGCAGAATCTAAGGGTAAGCATTTTATCAGAGTTAACTGTAAGGTCATGTGTATGGATTTGAAAAAGTTTAAACGGTTTTAATGATCTAGAATTAGAGAAAGGGGATTGAGATAGAGGAAAAGACAGCAATAACCTGTACTTATAAAAACAATCAGGAGAAATCAGCCCAAACCCACATGAGGTACAGTTACTCAGGAGCGGACACGGTTTTGGTTTACCAAGATGAAGTTACAGTGTCTGAACTAATCAGAGACCACGTGAGATAACCAAGAGTGATAGAATCAAACAGGAGAGTGTTAGAGAAGGGCAACACAGAGGGTAAAGAGATTTAAAATCTTGCCATGAAGGGAAGGTGAAAAAGCTAGAAGCAGCTAGCCTGGAGATGGCTTGAAAGCAGCTGAGGACATGATAGAATTGAATAGTTGCCTTCATATACCTGAAAGCTGCTGAGGAGAAGAAAGAATAGTCATTATTTGGTTTAATCCCAAGAACTAAAATAGGTACTAACGGGTATTAGCCTACAATTTAGTGCAATGAAATGCATTTGGGGTCAATAGAAGGAGGAACTTCCTAATACTCAGAATGATCTTAAAGTGGACTGGGATGTATTGGAGTGACATGAGGAGGTTATAGAAATGCATAAACCTACTGCAGAATTCCTCCCAGTACTGAAAGTTTAGAGCTTGTGTTGTTGTAACCCTCTTAGGTGATTCTGTTATGAATCCAAGTTTGGAAACCAGAATGTCACACAATCTTTTCCAGATATGATGTATAATAGAATACAGTACTTGAAGAGAAGGTGGAGATATTGTCATGGTTTTAATACGAGGTATCTCACTACAGTTCCTGTGTTAATGCATTGGCAAAGTGACTGGATTAGGTGAACTGTAACCTTATCAGTCCATCTTAGTTTGAATGGACCGACTGGATAGTAACTGTGGGCAGGTAAGGCACAGAAGGAGGAGGTGGATCACTGGGGTAGTGGCCAGGAAGAGTTCCCACTCCTACCCTGGGGCTTCCTGATCCTGCCATGGCAGAGCAGTTTTCCTCGGCTGGCTCGGTCCCATAATGTGCTGCCTCACTTTGAGCCTAGAGCAATGGACTTGGTGGAGTGTGGATGAGATCATCTAAGAACATGAGACCCAGATAAACTTTCCTCCAAGTTGTTCTCGTCAGGTATTTTGGTCACAGCACTGAAAAGCTGACCAACACACCAATAAAGCCTTTTCACCCCAGAACTCATAAAGTGGCATTTATTTTTTTTTCTAAATTCACCTTGGTTCAGACTCTGACCCTCACCCTGGCTTCTCTAAGAACTTAAATCCATCTTTGTCTTAAATGTAACCAGACTTTAGATCTCCTGAGACACATGAAAAAATATTTGTGGGAACTTGTGATGACTATTTTGTTTTTGGTCATCAAACATCTCTTCTACTTTTCTACCAGCCTATTTTGTTTGTTTAGTTGTTTGAGTTGTTGTTGTTGATTTGTTTGTTTTGAGGGGGAATAACTCTCTTATATTTGTTGTCTTTGTAGTACAGTGAATTTTGTACCTGCCATTCTGCCATAGTAGATGAAGAGGCTCCTCCTGCCATATCCTTCATCTATTATGGCCAGGAACAGTTATATGACTAAACATGGCCAATTAGATTGTCTCTTCTCAATTTAAATTTTCAGCATATGAGAAGACACAGGATACATATGGAAGTCAGTCATCCTCACTGTGGTCTCTGTCCAGAATGTCCCAAACCCAAGACCATCCCAGTATCTTGGCCTCTGGTCTTTGGAGCTGTTTTTGTTCCTTCGAGGTCCTGGGACTGAATGTTCTGGTCTTCTAACAGTTTGACCTTCTAATAAATTCACTTTTCATTTCATTAATCAAAGTTAATTTGTATTGATTTCATGCAAAGAGTGCCCAGAGACACAAATTTATATATAAAACCTATAATGTATTAATTTACAAAAATACTGGATGCTTATTGGACAGGTGGTCTCTTCTTATAGAAAACCTCCATAAGAAGCTAGAATATCAGAATATTTCTTTTTTTAAATGATTTTATTTTTTAAAATACATGACAGCATAATGCATTATAATTCTTATTACACATATACAGCATAATTTTTCATATCTTTATATATAAATATGTTCATGCCAATTCATGTCTTTTATACATATACTTTGGTTTTATTGCATTACAATTCTTATTACACATATATACCACAATTTTTCATATCTCTGTTGTATATAAAGTATGTTGACACCCAATTCGTGTCTTCATACATGTACTTTGGATAATGATGTCCATCACATTCCACCATAGTTGCTAATCCCCTGCCTCCACTCTTTCCCTCCCACCCCTCTTCCCTATCTAGAATTGATCTATTCCTCCCGTGCTCCCCCTCCCTACCCCACTATGAATACACAATGGAATTTTACTCAGCAATAAAAGAGAATAAAATCATGGCATTTGCAGGTAAATGGATGGCATTGGAGAAGATAATGCTAAGTGAAATTAGCCAATCAAAAAAAAATGCGGAATTTTTCTCTGACATAAGGAGGCTGACCCAGAATATTTCTTGATAAGCAAAGAATCAGAACAAGGGGATTTATGCATGAGTCTGCTGTTTCATTAAATGACCTTGTGATTGTGGTATCTCCTTTGCACATTATGCACAATCTGCACATTATGCATGTTGGCTTGGCAGGATACACTTTCTCTCAACAATGTTTGATGAACACCCCTGTAAATTCCTTCTGTGACTCTTCTTCCTTGCTTTGAAATGAATGATCCAATTTAGATCTGCTATTTTTTTCACTCAAGTTCCTGACAATCCATATAGGCCTCAGAGCCCATTCATTGAAGTAAATTGTGTATTCATTCCTCTCCATCCTTGAGCACTCTCAGAAAGTGTCCTTGACTCTTCTTTATATTTCCCACCTTTACTTGGATTTCCCAGGTCACCTCGCTCAAGAATGTTGTCTTCATTTTGGCGTGAAATAGCAACAATTTCAGCATCTTTGATTACCATACAATCTTCAAATTACCCCTGCTGGAACTTTCTTTGATGAAGAAAGGACCTTTTCTGCATGCAGCCAGTTGACATTTGACATTTAATTGTGGTCTATCTAGGATAAAATTAAAAGTTAGCTGTCCTATAAAAATATTACCAAGTCTATGTATCATTATCCAGGGATATTCCTAAAAAGAATGTCAAAATTCACCAGTGTTTAGGGTGATGTGTAGTCTTGGACATGATACAATGAGTTAGTGGAATTGCAATTTCTTTAGGGTCAACCTGGGTCAGATTGATTTTTTTCCCCTTTCAGAATGTTTGCCTGGAAAGCCAGATATGCTAGATCTAGTTTCACTAATGACTTTTCCACATTACCTAATTGGCCTGTAATTGGCCTGCTGTTTGTTAGAGGTTGTACAATATGAGCCAGTCTCAAGTTGTAGATATTTACATAAGAACTATCACACTTACTGACTTGGGCCCTCCTCACCTAACAAGAAAATGGATTCTCAATTTTATCAAATCAATTAGAGAATTAAAGTATGAAGAGTCAATTTACAAATGATTGATCTCTTAGATATAGAGAGCTTAGCCATGCCTTTAGATCAATATCCAAATAACATCTATTTGAGATGCTAACATTATGAATTTTAGTTTTGCTGAAACATAAAATATTTGGGCATATCAACACATGAATATTGATTTAATCAGATAAGAATTCACTTTTCAGGGGAAAATAAAGATATTAGTGACAAATGTGTCAAATAGAAAGTCAAATCACAATGTTCTAGAGAGAACTGGGTGAGAATTTTATTGTCACCCTTTATTAGTTGTGAGATCTCAAATAAGTTGCTTAAGTTTTCTAAACTTCATCGTCTATAGACTAGGGATACAAATAATTTTGCTATTATGTTTTGTACCAACAACAATATTTGTCTTAGCAGAGATATTGTCTTAAGAAAGATTCTGAGACTGCTGCTAGGCCTAGCAGCATTTTTTGTTGCCATATATGACATCTCTTTATTTAATGTCTTTACTGGATATAATAGGATGTTGAATTGAATTATTTCTTTGCCTAAGATTTGCAGGGAGTTCCCCCAAAATGAGGACAGTAAGCTTCCTTTCTAAATACAGGCTCCAAAAAATTCTTCCAGACTTACTGAAGAGGTGGCAGAACTAGTCCTGCTATTATCCCCTTCATTCTATAAGGAATTCAAGGGGAGCAATCAGAGATGTTGTTAGCTAGCAGACAGTAATCTTAGGACATCTGCCTTGTTCTGCTGGGTTTCTGTTCACGACAAAAAGGCTCAGGGGTCACTCCAGTTGAACTGGGCTAACTGGGCTGCGCAAAATAACCACACAAGAGACACAAATACCTTTTTCTTTGGGGTCGCTGTGATGGCTCCTCTGACCTTAAGGGTCCACAGAAAGAGAGAGAGAGAGAGCACGCGCTGACCCCTTTTATTGAGGAGAAGCTATTCAAATGAGGCAAGGGGTCAGGTTTCAGGGGCTGAGTCTATCATCATGATGTCCACTGTCAGCAGGTTGACTGACATCTAGGTAGGCCGTATCTACCTTACTAGAGAAGGGGACACACACAAGGCACTTCCATGGAACATTCTATCCTAAACAGGGCAAGGGGTTATATTACAAAGGAACAAGTGAGCATAGCTTCACCCATGGGGCTGTAGCAAGACACACCCATGCAAGAGACACTGACCCTTGAACCCAAGAAGGGTGGGGAAAGCTCTGCCACATTTTGCGACTGAGCACCTCAGCACCTAGCCGGGGAGTGTGACTCAGTCACGTGTAAGGTTGGTCTCCTACATTCTTTCATAAACCAAATCAAGTGAGACAGGGCTAAGAGAGTCTTTTACATCTATAAGAATGGCTAAAAAAGAGAATGGTTTCTTCTCTCCAGATGGACGTCTCTGTGAGAACTTGGTAAGAGATATGAGCATGGGGAAAAGGAGGTGACACAAGATGGCACAAAAGAAGGGAACAGAAAAATTACCTACAATCACATTGCTCTTAGGTCTAGCAGGTTTACCTGAGTTTCTTCTGGACAGTTAGGACTCTGTTGGAGCTAGTTGAGCTCAAACCATCTGGCCAGCATCCTGACCATGTTACATGAAAAGACACCAACACCAGGAACTGGGTCAGATTTAGAGAGAACGTTGGAAAAAAATCATGTCAGAGAGCACCTCCCTTGAGAAAAACATGAGTTGCTTAGACCACGTCTCACAGTGTTCAGATTGTTCAATACACAAGTTGCACTTGCTTTCTTCTTAGATTTTTATCTGCAATTACAACAGGATCATAATAATGGCAACCCAATTTTCCCAAACCCTTCCTATCAATTAATGTATCCTGTATTTTCTTAAAAATCTGTTACAGCAGATCTCCACATATTCACCTGGCTATTTCTGCTCTATCACTCTCAGCATAGACCAAAATGCTCCCAGGTATCTGTGGAATGATCTTTTGCTTGCTCCAAGTGGTTAGTTCCAGTGGTCCTTTAGTCCTGCTCCAGTGGTCTTTGTATGGAAGTGGTAAGATATGCTCTTCTACTCTCTCTTGCTTTATTCCCTTCTCATCATCCCTGTGACTTAATATTTACTATGAGCATTTTTCTGTGAAGATAATCTGAGTGTCACCAGACTGAGATGTACTCTGTCCTCTGATCCTTAGGACTCAATATCTGTGTCCTAGATCAGGTGTTTGGTCTCCAGCTGCTGTTTCTGCTGCTTCTTCTTTTTAAGTAACTTATTTCCTTCATTAGAACATCAGCGTCCAGTTGAGAGCCACAGCCAAGTTGGAATGGCCCCTGGCATTTTGCCAGAAGTAATGGTTGAGAGGCGAGCCATTAAGATGATGCTGGATTGATTCAATTGTATATAGAGCCCTGCTGTCCGCCTCCGGCGCCCTCTACTTTGCGTTAGTTGGTGAAGTTCCATTGGAGGGAGTTCTGGTTGGGGTGGTGCTGGAGAGGAGCCGCGTGGGTGGCATTCGGGAGAGTTCCCGGGAGTGCTATTGGATTTCAGGTAATAAAGTTTCCTGTTTGAACATAAAAGTGCTTTGTGGTGACTCGGTGATTTGTGCCCAGCCAGACTGTGGCAGTGTCCCATCATAATATTCGTCATCCACCTTCATCCTGTCATAGGGTCCACAGAGGCACTCTGCTTGGCCTGTGGGAAACATCTTTCCTCAGAAGTTTAGGGATCTTAGCCCTGGCAATCAGGTAGGTGTCAGTCTCAGTATTTTTCAACACTTTCCTGACTGCTTGAGTTTTCCTGCAAAGGAGACCTGGCTGACCTTCCTTGCCAACCTCTGGGATGACTGAAGTCCATTGGGATTTGCAGTATTATTCAGTGTGGGACTTGGTTTTGGCACCTACTCATAGAGCAAATGATTCTTACAGGTGATGCTAATGGGGTAAGAGATCTCAAGAGGAGCAGATATGCTCATAATATTTCAAAAAACTGAGTTTCTTTTCTCTGATGAATCATATCTTCATAATCCAGCTTTACCATGTTGGCCAATCTTGAGGCTTTGCTTTCCAAATGTTTTCAGAAATGCCAGTAGCTACAGGTGATTATTAACAACCATACACATTATTTTGCAAGATAATGAATAGTTATAGAGTTTAATAAAAGGGAGAAGGGCCAAGTAAAAAAAAATTTTGACAAAAATGGGGAAATGGAGCATTTAACAGGATTTGTTTGCAAGCTGTTATTTAGGAGATTTACATAAATCTTCTTAAGTACTTCAGTTTTTGAGCCCTAAGTGTGCTTTAGTTTTAAGATTTTTTTTTTTTAATTTAAACGGGGTAAATAGGAGCAAGCAAAAACTGTCCTAGTTACTGGGTGTGATGAAGTCTTCCCTCTCAAGTTCACAGAAGGTTTTACCATGAAATCTGTGAAAGATGCTTTCACACTAATTATACTACTTAAAAAGCTGTCTCCAATTTTTGTTTTTTTGTTTTGTTTTTTTAAGCCAATGACAGTATTTTCTGGATTCCATCATTTTGAGATCAAAGTCCACATCCTGGGTTAGGCTAATTTAGGCAGATATTTCAGTGTTTCACAATCAAAGGTACATTCCTCAACTGTGAGTTCCAGCTTTCTGTCATAGGAGTCCCAAGAGTATATCTGTCAAACATGGAAAAATATTTACATTAATTGGGACCATGCAATGGTTTTTGGTCCAAGAGGACCTGCTCACCCTGGGTAGGTGTGAATTGTCCTCTGAAAGACCTCGAGGCATAGAGGTTCCATAACCTTCTGAGTCATCCTCGACATCTAGAAACGTCCTCTGTGCATTTGAGGGTTTCCTATCCTAATTTAATTTTTTTTTTCTCTCAGTGGAGATAAGAAACAGCTGGTCCATATCTGTATAAAATTCCTTTATTCATGATAGTCCTACCCTCCCCTTACTCTGATTAAAAAAAGGAAATACTAATTTCTTTATTTAAAATATTCCTTAATTAATTAAAAACTGAAATCCCAGTTCCTTACGAGTTTAGAAAAAATTTGCTCCTTACTGAAACCATAGGGAACACATTGCTTTGAAAAATGTCATTTGCCAGTACATAAAATTTCAAGTCTCTTAGTACCAAACATGTATTTAGAGGAGTATTTTTCTTGCAAAAGTACTCTCTTCATAGACACTTAAGTAGGTAGGTGTGAGCCATGTGTATTTTACCAGAAGCTGTGGCTTCTCAGGATGGCCTCAGAGGTCTTCCAGGACCTGCTCTGTCAGTTATTCTCCAGGCTCCCAAATTTATAGAACAATATATTAAGTATGACCCTGGCCATCTTAGTAACACTTTGAACTGTTTGATGAGACCATTGTCAGAGAATTCATTTAAACAATAGTGAAGTGCTGAAAGACCAATTAGGAAAACAATACATTCATGTCTAATTTTCCCCAAATTATCACAAACTTCAGTAATCTTATTGTTGCTTCACGTAAAAGTGAAGTTTCTAAAAGGAATACTTTGGTTTGCAATAGCTAGATGTTCACAGCTGTGCAAGCTGGCTTTCTTCATATTTCTCAATTTATGACCATTCAGTGAGAAGAATGTTATTTCATATCTGGAGACATTTTAATAAAGCCTTCAGCCTTCATGTCCTTTCTCCAAATTTTTAACAGATGACAGTGTATCATTCTTGATTCTTAAAAAGAAAACTTGCTTTAAGCCGTATGAAAAACATGAACTTAATATAAAACAGTGATGTGCGTTTCTACGCCAGAGGCTGAAGACAGAATAACATTGTATCCACATTAATGGTGGACTCATGTTCTTTTAAAGAAATGTCCTATTTCTAACAATACAATTAGTGC
The DNA here is from genome assembly GCF_052094955.1 of Ictidomys tridecemlineatus. NCBI lineage: Eukaryota > Metazoa > Chordata > Mammalia > Rodentia > Sciuridae > Ictidomys > Ictidomys tridecemlineatus. The sequence continues at coordinate 67,197,281 of NC_135487.1, read as the reverse complement.
AGTCATAACGTATTGAGGTTATGTGTCGATCATGGTGCTCAGCCCGTTACATTTTACAACCCTAAGAAATAGTTATTACCTTCTCTACTTACAGCTCTATTAAATAACTGAACTTTCTTTAAGAGGACAAGGGACTTGTCCAAGGTCATTGTTTTAATAGGTGGCTGAGCTTAGATTTGAGCTCATGCTATCTGACTCCAAAGCCATGCGTTCAAGCCATCTGCGGACTTTATTTTCCACTACAGAAATATGCCATTTATTCTGTCCTGAGGTCTCTAAAATCTCAAAGGTTTCCATTTTAAAGCCACAAAGTCATATGCAAGCAGTTTAAAAGGATGTTGAGCTCAGCATCCTGAATGTCAAGACTTGTCTTTCCTCAGAGATTTAGTCTGGTCACCAGTGTTTCAGAGACACATATTGGTTGCAGCAATTACATTTCTCCATTAGCAGAACTCAGGGGAAAATATCTTATACTAAAGATTTTTTTCTTTATTTTTTAAATTAGAGGCTGCCTTTTCCATTTATTAAAAAAAAAGTTAAGTTTTTACCTAATTTATGTGGACTTGCTTATTTATGCCCTTCTTATCTAGATTTGACATTGCTTGCTAATTCCATTTCTCTTGTTCCAAAAGATATTTTTTTGAATGTATATGTATGTAAAACTTTATTTACACTTAATAGAAATTGAAAGGACAACATAAATCTAAATGCCTCAAGAACAACATCACATGTGAATGATTGACATGGCCAAACCTAACACATGTGAATGATTGACTCGGGGGCAGAATTCAATGGTATAGTTTGTGTATACAATCTGCAAAGCCAAAAGATAGAAAGCATATCATAAGAAAGGCCAATGTTGGGAATATAAATGAATAAGAGCTACTGGCTCTCTCTCTATCCATGGATATCTTTTTTTTATTGGTTGTTCAAAACATTGCAAAGCTCTTGACATATCATATTTCATACATTAGATTCAAGTGGGTTATGAACTCCCATTTTTACCCCGTATACAGATTGCAGGATCACATCGGTTACACATCCACGTTTTCACATAATGCCATATTAGTAACTGTTGTATTCTGCTACCTTTCCTATCCTCTACTATCCCTCCTCCCCTCCCCTCCCATCTTCTCTCTCTACCCCATCTACTGTAATTCATTTCTCTCCTTGTTTTTTTTCCCATTTCCCTCACAACCTCTTATATGTAATTTTGTATAACAATGAGGGTCTCCTTCCATTTCCATGCAATTTCCCTTTTCTCTCCCTTTCCCTCCCACCTCATGTCTCTGTTTAATGTTAATCTTTTCCTCCTGCTTTTCCTCCCTGTTCTGTTCTTAGTTGCTCTCATTATATCAAAGAAGACATTTGGCATTTGTTTTTTAGGGATTGGCTAGCTTCACTTAGCATTATCTGCTCTAATGCCATCCATTTCCCTGCAAATTCCATGATTTTGTCATTTTTTAGTGCTGTGTAATACTCCATTGTGTATAAATGCCACTTTTTTTTTTTATCCATTCATCTATTGAAGGGTCTAAGAGATCTTGATTGAGCAACATGCCATATGGACACCTCACATATTTCCAATCTGTGTGGAAGATGAGTTTGAGCCTTTCTTTTCCCATGGATCTTTTTTTTGTGTGTGCATGACTAAAAAGCTCTTAAGTCCTATGATTCACCCCAGTTGAAACCTAAGGCTAGAACTATTTTCAGCTTTTTGTACCTATAGTTTATTGGGAAGAAAGTTTTGACTCTTTCCAAATAATACAATTAGAACAAAACTAAATCAATGAGGTATTATTTTATGATATCCACTATCCCAATTACTAAAAACTCTGAAGGTTAGAAATTGTCCTTATTACTTATAAAACTTTGGAATTTCAAATTCTAGCACATTGAGAATCAGAATTTCCCATACTTTAAATTAATATTTGATTTTAAATGTTAAAATCATAGATTTCCCCAAATCTTTTTAAATTTATAGATGTTGCTGTTGTTAAAAATTTACATTTTTAAATTATTAAAAACTATAAATTTGAGAACAGTTGATCAAGTATTTGATTAACTTAACAAAATAATTTGTCTTCAAGCAGTCAGTCTCATTTACAAATGTGGCTATTTTAAATTGTAGCTATAAATGTAATACATTCTTTGTTATTTTTAAGCTTTTCAAATACTTGACCAGACAAGTTCATGTCTCTAATGAGCAAAAATGTCTTGAGAATTTAAATGTCATTCAAGTGTAATAAATTATTAAACTTATAAATATAGTAAATCTAGTTCTCTTAAACCTTCTAATTCTGTTTACAAACTTATTAAAAAATCCTGCACCTTCAACTTGAAATCACAAGTTAATTACATATTTTAAATTGGAATCACAAGGCTAATCTGTCAGAATCTCTAATACGCCAATTCTAAATCTTTATAAACAGTTTAAATACTGAATATACACAGATTGTCCCAATGATTAAAAGCCTATTCCTGAACTTGACACAAAAGTATTAATACTTCATCATCTTTATAATTAATTCTAAACCATCCTGGATTTGGAAGGATGCTCACTAAGGGAATACTTTCATCATCTCAGATGTGGAATCTGGAGCTTTGCACATGTGGGGCAATTTATTTTATTTTATTTTATTTTTTATCTTGAATATGGACACCTGGAGCCCTTTTAATAGTTGCTGTGGAAGTCTCCAAGCTATGTCCTATAGATGGGCATTGTTTTACAACACTTTTCCTCATGGGTTCAAGATACATTTTTATCAAGTTGCTTCAGTTTATTTGGGCATGGGCCAGTCTTAACACCCCCAACCAGGATATAACTAACTGCTAATGAGAAACTAATATGACTCCATTTTTGAAAAACCAGCCTCTACCTCAGAGCAAAGCCTGTCCAAGGAAGGGGGCGTGACCCTTGTCCTTGGAAAAACCCACAGAGCACTCCTAAGCACATACCCACCCTGCTGCGTTGCTTGTCTGTAAATAACAGGAGAGGTCTGTGGCGCCAGGTGTCCCTGACTCAGTCAGGCTAGGTGAGGACCCATAGCAACCCCCTAGCAACATCCAATCAGTATGAGACAGGGAAAATACCTGGAATGCCAGATAACCCCCAAGTAGTTTATTGTGGTTGATAACATGTTGGGAAACCATGTAGTTTAGCATGTACACCCCTCGTGGCCTAAACCAATAAGTTCAAATGAATTCCCCTTTTTGTACTAACCAATCATGCCTACCCAACTTGTTCCGGCCATTGAATGTGCTAATCAATGTTAAGAGTTGTTGTTTGATTTTCCCTCCATATGGAATGATTTGCTGTGTGATGTTGTGACGCATAGAGTATCCCCCCAAAACCTGTAAAATCTCACTGAACAAAGGACCGGGTCTCACTCCCTGGGACCGCTGCATCAGGAATGGTTGTGAGTCCAGGCTTGAGCTTGCAATAAAGACTCTTGTGTGATTGCATTGGATTCGGCTCCTGGAGGTCTATTGGGGTCCCACGAATCTGGCATAACACTAATACAGTGCTCTTTATTCCCTATGTTTCCTGATTAAATTCTAAATCTTTTCCATATTTTTTCTGACTCTTGGGGGCCATAGCACTTATGGATATGTTAATGACATCTTTTTGGATTCTGCATATTTTTTATACTTGTAGAGATATGCTAATGACAGCTACATTTTGAGGGAAAATATATTACAAATTGGAAACTGTTTTAGTAAATTTTTAATCAAGGATGAGTGGAGAAAACCATCAAAGACCCCTTCATTCTTTTAGTGTCTTAATTAACAAATTCATTTTTTTCTTCACAATTAGCCTGTGAGTGAAATAGTTAACTTTTAAAAAAACAGATATCTTTCAAAAGTGATACCAGCAGCATCAGCCACAAAATAAAAATCAAATAAATTGGACTTAATTAAAATTAACAAAAACTTTTGTGGATAGATTGCCAAGATGGCTGAATAGAGATGCTCAGCACTTGCCTCTTCCTTTACAATAAAGAAACATAACAACAAACAAATAGCTGCATTCTGAGTGGTGAAGGGTGAGCACTGAAACCCAGCAAGGGAGAGATGGGAAGCCTGTAGAACATGGCAACTGGGAGTAGTGGCATAGAGAGTGAAATAAAAGAACCAGCAACTATAACCATGGTTCCCCAGCTGGGAGGACTCCTCATTTCAAGGGAAAGGGTGAAGAGATGAGGCCCAAAAGACCCTGACCTTGTGGATACCAGCTACCCTAGTTATAGGAGTTTTTAAGAGGCTTGGAACCCAGTTAGGGGGGCTAATTGGAATCTGTTGTGTAGCTTTGTTTCACAGGAGAAACTTGCCTTATCTCTCTCCAAATCCCCAGGGCAGAGGTTACTGCTGTAAGTCATTCTTTTGATGGCTAATTGCTGAAGGCCTGCAATTAGCCAGGTTCCACCACGGGGCCTGAGGGCATGCCTACCTCGCTCCATACCCCTCCCCACACTACTACTGTGGCTAGCCTGCAGTTAGTCTGAGTTGCCATAAACTGGGCCTTGGGATAAATGTATTATGTTCTTATTGCCTGCCTCTAACATGTTCATGCCCCAAACATCAACCCACATGAGCTGCTAGATGACTTCTTCCTCTGTGTGGTACCTCATGAGAGAAAGTCTCTTTGAACCCACTACTATATACCCAAAGCCATCAATTATAGCCAAAGAAGCCATAAGAAAAATTACACTACAATGACCAACTGGAACCAAAGCTAATATGGTCTATCAAACCAAACAGCCTAAGACCTATTTATAGGAGAAAGTCACTTGCTGTAAAATCAATAGAGTCAATTGATTCACCAGATGCACAAATCCTAATGTTGGGGCATAGGAAATATAGACACAAGAAGTATGAAAAAACAAGTTAATGCGTGCCACCAAAGGAAAACAATAACATTTAGCAACAGACCTCAAAGAAAAAAAAAAGATGAAATGCCTGATAAAAAATTCAAAAGAATGATAATAAAGAAACTCAATGAGGTTCAAGAAAATAAAGACAATTCAATGAAACAGGAAAATAATTCATGATATAAATTAGGAATTCAGCAAAGAGAGACCATTAAAAAAATCCAACAGAAAACTAAGAAATAAAGAATCAGAAAGTCAAATAAAAACATGGTTGACAGACTTAGTGACACAGTAGACTAAGTAGGAAAAAATATTTAGACTTAATCACAGGTTTTTAAAGCTATCCCTAGTCAGACAAAAATATAAAAATTAAAAAGTGAAGAGAGGCTAAACTATATGGGGAACCATTAAGTGGACCTATAACTGAACTGGAAGTATATCTGAAGGCAAAGAAGAGAGTAGAGGTATATAAAATGTGTTGGTGTAGTAATAGCTGGAAACTTTCCCAATTGTGTGAAACACATGGGCATCCAGATAAGAAGGCCTAAAGGATCTAAAATAGACATGACCTTTAAGATCCTCACCATTGTATGTTATGGTCAAACTGTCAAAAGTCCAAGACAAAGAGAATTCTAAAAGTAGAAAGAGTATCAAGTCAAATTTAAGGGAATCCCCCATTAGACTAAAAGCAAATTTCTCAGCAGAAACTTTGTAGACCAGGAGGAGAAAGAATGACATATTCCAAGTTTCAATAGAAAACAAAACAAAACAAAACAAAACAAAAAACAACTGTCAACTAAGAACACTATACCTAGCCAAAGCCATCCTTCACAAATGGAGAGATAAGGATTTTCCAAGACAAGCAAAAACTGAGAATTATCACTACCAGAGCCACTTTAGAAATCATGATGTATCCAAGTGCATCCTACTCTCATGTATAACTAAATTAAAAAAAAATTAAAAACAAAATTATGTTTAAAGGAGTTAAAAGGGAGGAAAACTACCAGTATGAAAACACATAAGTGTATAAAAACCACTCAAAGAACAGATACACAAATGAAAAATAGAATAAATCAAACTTTATCAATACTGTAAACAACCATACCACAGAGCTGGAGGAGGAGGAGGAAGAGGAAGATGAAGAGAAAGCCTTGCAGAATGGATTACAAAAATCAAGACCCAATTATATGCCGCCTACAAGAAACTTACCACATCAGTAAAGGCACAGACAGACAGATAGTCAAAGGTTGGAAAAAGATATTACAGGCAAATGGAAACCATAAGTAAGTAGGAGTAGCTACTAGAAGACAACATAAGGGAGATGAAACTCAAGACAACAGTATAAGCAATGATCGTTTTTGGATAAGACTTCAAAAAGCACAAAAAAATGAAGGAAAAATAGACAAATGAGATTATAAGAAACTAAGAATCTTCTGCATAGTAAACAGTGTGAAGAGACAAACTATAAAATGTAAGAGTATATTTTTCAGCTCTTCATTTGTAAAAGGATTAATATCCAGAATATATAAGGAACTAAAGAAAAAAAGGAAATAAAAGAATCCACTTAAAGTAAGAAAATGATCTGAACAAATACTTCTTAAAAGAGGAAATACAAATAATCAAAAAAGAAAAAAAAATACTCAATATTGTTAGGTGTCAGGAAAATGTAAATCAAAACTACAGTGAAATATCATCTCATTCCAGGTAAAATGGCTACAACCAAAAAGAAAAAATTAACAAATGCTGGTGAGGATGTAAAGAAAAGGGAACTCATATACTATTGGTGGGAATGTAAGTTAGTACAGACATTTTGAAGAACAGTATGAAGGTTCCTCAAAAAACTAATAAGAGTTAAACTGATCCAGTTATCCTACCTGTAGGTATATGCTCCAAAAACATTTGTAATAATTTTTTTGCAAGTAGAACAGTCCAATTTTTCTGTCATCATGCTCTTGGAACACTTAGAATAAAAATTTACTATAGATTTAGTCCTCAAAATGAGCTCAAAGAATAGGTAGTATTATTATTTCTGTTTTACAGAGAGAAGACTAAGGAATAGTTACACTAAATAAATTGACTAAATATACTTAGCTTGTAAATAGTGGAAGGAGCATTCAAGTAGACAGTCTCAATCCAAAGCTAAGATTTTAAAACTAATGTCCTTTTCTATTTTGTCTCTTGTTCTGGTTCTTTCTCGCTCATCTGCAAGTTGGAAAGAATTTTGAGATGGTGAAAATGTAAGATGAAGCCTGTTTGGATCCTTCAGTCACTATTAGAGGAAAATTGCCCCCTACCCTAGACACCGATGCTATAGCAGGCTTTGACATGAGTGGGAAGTGAGCAATTATTATGTTAGGCCATGAGTTAATTTGTTACCAGAGCATATCTTAGTGTCTTCTAAGTCAGGATTGTCATATGATAAATGACATAAAATTTTGACCCATGGGACAAAATATTTGCAAGGGTCTCTTGGTGCCTCCTTAGTGATTCTAATGGTAGTCTTGTGTTCTCCCTCTCCCAGATAGAGTATAGAGTTGTTGCACATATAAGTAGTTAATATGAAGTCAGTAGGGTAGACTGATTCAATATGGTTTTCTTATAAAAAGAGGAAATATGAACACAGAGATGGGCACACAGAAAAAAGGTCACATGAGATGAAGGCAGATCATTTACCAGCCACGGAACAGCAAAGATGGAGAGTAGACCACCAGCAGCCAGAGGAGAGATGGAATAGATTCTCCCTCACCACTCTCAGAAGAAACCAGCCCTGCCAACACCTGGATCTTGGCCTTCCAGCTTCCAGCTTCCAGGATTGTGAGAGAATGAATTTCTGTGGCTGGAGCCATGCAGTTGTGGTACTTTGTAATAGCAGCCCTGGCAGACCAACACAGTAATCCAGGAATGTTACATCTAAGTGGAAGGGTGGTTGGGATGTATTTAGTCAGGGTCAGACAGACCAGGACATGGACTTACGCATTGGCAGCTGGGATTCTCCAAGTCCTTTAAGAACTAACACAATAAGAATCCTTTAGATGATTGTTTAAAATGGCCCAAATGAAGTAATGATTCTTTGTTTTAAAAGAAAATTCCTTTACAAATAAACAAGGGCGGGATCATGGGGTGAGCCCAATGTTCAAACAGTGATAGGGTGTACTATATAATACATAGCATGGAAGAGCTGGAGGCCAAGTAAGACAATTTTAAGGTCTGAAATTGAAATTTCTCACTAATAAATTCTTTACCCTGTGACAAAGGGGAGCCTTGAACGGGAGAGCTTGCTAACTCCTGGGAGCTTGTTCTGACACTGATAGCAAACTCAATCTTCCTGGGCCAGGCAGAGGTCAAGTCCAAAATGGAATCCTTTTTTTTTTTTTTTTTCCTTTCTGCCTGTAGATTCTGGTTACTCCCCTGCCTGTCTGAGCTACTCTGTCTGCATCTGTAAGTGAGACACCTGAAGTAGAACTTGAGCTCAAAAAGGAAGAAACTTTCTCAAATACTCATCAGCTTCAGAAAGGAAACATTCGGATGCAGACAGCATCCTTATAAAAGGATGATACAATACAAGAAAAGCCCTGCTGTATAGATCTGTGCTTCGAAATTGCCTGAAGAAATTTTCCCCCATCTGAACAAGAACTATAAAAAAATGGTTAACAAATCACCCCAGATAACCCCAAGTGGTACGCCTTAAATCTGAGCTGAGCAATACAGACCTTATGTAATTTTCAATCTTTATTATTTCCCCCCTCACCAACCTCGAGTAGAAGTAGATTAACGACGACGAATCATGGTTGGGCCTGCTATTTATGTACTCAGATGGTTTTCATTCCCTAAACTGAGAGTTTGGGAAAGTGGCTTGGCTTGGCTCTACCTGTCTACACCTTAGGTTCCCTGGCTAGGCCTTTCTTCACATGCCTCCAGAAAGGTTTGTTTAGTGAACAATGTAAGATATTGATTGCCACGGGGGTTTCAAACCCAGCAGGGATTTGCAGGGATAGCATGATGCACATGGCCGGAAGGGAAAGGGAAATTATCTGTAAAGGACTTCAATTCTGACTCCAGGGAGTGCAGGACTTCAGTGCCTGTTTTCCCATCATGTGCTTTCCTTGTGCGCAAGGTGCCAAATCTGAGAATGGGAATAGTTACCTCTATGGCAATGTACTAGTTCTCCAAATTCAGGAATATCTGACAAATCAGAAATCCTCAACCTATCAATCAACAACCATTTAATGAGTGGGTCTGTTCAATTCAATTCAGTTGTCTCTTGAACTCTCATCACATTCAGAGCAGTGAGAAGGGCTGTAGAGAGGTAAACTTGAAAAATCCTGACCTTTCTGAATTTATAAAGAGGGGAAAAGTGACATGGAGGTAGGTAATGCAAGGTATAATGTGACGGGTATCTTAGTCCAACTCAATTTCATCCCACAAATATTTAGTACCTAGAAGGAGCATGGAAAGACAGTGAAGTAAGAAAATTCTGGCAAATTCACTTGTGTGGACTTCATGGAGGAGGTGAGGTGTTAGCAAGGTCTGAAAACTTGGTCTTTGGCTGATCCAGATGGGCAAGAGTATTCCAAGGTAGAAAGGGTGGACAAAGGCCACCAAGCTGGCAAGCCCAGGCCAGTGAAGGAGGAATTGGCAGTGAGGAGCATGGGAACAGGATGTGTGTGGAATGAGGGTAGCAGTATGGGACTGGAATGGGATATACCCAGGGAGGTGACTGAACAGAGTGGTGTTCATAGATCTGTTTCTGGAATAGTAGTCTGGTGCTCATATAATTTGAGGGAACTTCTTTAAGACAATGAATACAAAATTATGAATATAAAAGTATGTGCACAAATACAAAATACTTAGGATGAGAAAAGAAAAAATAATTGGAGTCATCTAGATTCAGGCAGATTTCTATCATCTGAGATCTTTTAAAGCAATTTCCTAGAAATTCCTACATAGAAATCTTCTGTGATTGAAGCTTGGATTTTATTTCCTCCCAGGACACTGCAACTCCCCACATGCCCGCTACTTCCAGGAGCCTGTGAAGGTCCCTGCAAGAACTCTTTAGCATCACAGTAAATCCATCTCTGCAGAAGTTTCCAAACTTCCCTGATTTTTTTTTTTCAGTGAAAATCTGTGGTCAGAGGATGAGGGTGCTGTGATGGTCCATTCAAGTCCGAATGTTTACTGCTATATCCAGGAGGGGATATTTGTGATAAATGGCATTTTCCTCCAAAACACATGATTCAAATTGGAAAAAAATAGTTTTCTGAAATAATGGAGATTGATGGACGTTTGGGTGACCAGTATAGTATTTAAGGAGAAAAGTGGTAAAGATGTAAAGAAGAGAGTGGAAATGGAGGGACTTTAGATAGGAGGCCCAATTAGGAGACTAGTCCAGGTCTTGGATGAAGCTGATGGTAGTAGGTAAAGAAATGAAGGATCAGCTACAAGCATCATCATGAAGAAGAGATTAGGCAGAGGTGGGACTTAACAGATTTCACCCCCATTAATGAATCCATAACAACCAAACAGCCAAACACCAGGCACTTCTTATGTATTGGTCGAATTATCTTTCTATCTTATTTCTACTCAGTGCCTTCAAACTGCATTGTGGATATTATCTGTGATTTATTTCCATCCTCATAAACATATGCCCACTCACCAATTCTCAGGGTCCAGGTTCTTGCCTTTTTATTCTTTCAAAGGGGTCACCACACATCTTGTCCCCGTACATTGAGGTGGGCAGAATGCTAGTGCCTTGATTACTCAAAATGATCTCCTAGGACAATTTTGGCTTCTGTCTTTGTAATGGTAACATCATGATTTCTTGAATACCAGTCTCTGGCCTCCTTATGAGGAACAGTGGGGTCAGCTTCCATATGTAATGGCTCCCACTCAGCCCATAAACTTTGATACACTTAAACTAGTCTTTCACCAAAAGTTAGCAGTAAACAACTGACCTATAAAGCTTTCCAAGAGGGAAGAGAACGCTCGCTCTGTTGTATAATTATTACTTCTCTCTTTATGACGACCCTTGAGGAATATAGTTAGAAAAGCAGAGATACCACCTTTCTACTTTTCTCCATCTGTTTATTTTTTTGAACAGTAAATTGCCAGCTCTTGTTTGACATAGGAGTAAAACACTGCTGTGCCTCTTATCTGTAATTCTTGAAAGTGCAGCAAAGCATATACCCTTTAATTCCAATATAATCAAAGATTTACTTTCCCCAAACTACATTTCATCTCTTTCTCCCTCATGTGGGCTGTGGGTGTTTGGAGCAGTATCAGGTTGTTTGAGAATGTGCCTACATCAACAACATTGGCAATTTATTTCTGCACACAGGAAAGACAGAAAAATGGAAAGTCCAGTAAGGTTAATGGGAAATCCACCTGTGGCAGACTCATTCTCCTGGCCTGTGACACTATTACTCAAAGAATGCTTAATTAGGGAACACATTTATACCAACAGATGCCATGATCCTAAAGGCAGTAGGACAAGTGGCTGGATGCTAGTATCATTTCATGAATCTCAAAACCTTTGAAGCTGAGAGAAATGGAACTTCTCTCATTATTTGTGACCCAGTTTGGCAATATCACTTAAGCCATCATGTCTCAGAATGGCATTGAGTGGGGAGAGCCTCTTTCCCAGGGGATTTTAGGAAATGGGATAATTGATTGTGCTTTGAGTAGTTATGCACTTTAGAGATTGTGTGAGATGCTAATTAATTCACACATCCGCAACAACCAGTTCGGTTTTATTCAGCATGTACTTGTTTAGTTTGCCCTCTGTACCTTGTTATGGGCTGAGCAGGCAAAGCTGAATAAAATACGGCCACTCTTCTCTTAGTGAAGATTCTGTTGGTTACATCAGAATGGTGAATTCAGCAAGAGAACGTGTTACACAGGATAGCAAAGGATGAGGGGTACCTGATAAAGTCTGTAGGAGGTGGGAGTGAAGAATGGGGCAGGATTTCTGGAGGAGAAGCAGCTGGCACTGAATCTTTAAAAAGGGAGTGAGACTCAGGGGAACTGTGTTGGCAAAAGTTGGGAAGCCTGAAGGAGCATGGAGTGTATGGGTCACACCAAGCAGCTTGAATCTGTAGCAATTCAAGAGTGAGATGAAGAATGGAGGAAATGAGGGTAGGGAACAGAGGCAGAGAGAGAGATCAAGGAGCTGCTGAGATGCCATCCTGGAGAGTTGGAACTTGATTCTATAAGCAATGGAGCATCAAAGGTCACAAAGTGAGTAGCTAGCATGGTTTAGTTTGGGTTCACAGCCTGGATAGAATGGATTTGAGAAAGGCAGATTGGAGATAGAGGACAAGGGACATTGCAGCAAAGCAGGAGAGAACTGAGGGAGTCTTGGGAAAGGATGGCAGATGAGACAACAGAGGGAATTGGGTGGACTCAGGGAATGCTCTGAGGTTGAAAGCCAGGGCAGAAGGCTGGTAGAGGATGGGGATGGTACGCACACATCAATACCACGAGGGATATGCTAAAATAAGAATTCATACCCCACTTGAATCAAATGTATGAAATATGATATGTCAAGATCATTGTAATGTTTTGAGCAACCAATAAAAAAATAAAAATAAAATAAAAAATAAAAAGACTGCTTTTTAAGACCAGGTCACACATGAGTATCATCTTGATGTGGACTGTGTAGAGCAAGAGAAAACAGAAAACAAAATGTTTTCAGTTCAGTTCTCTGGTGAACCAGCATCTTTCAGAACTTAAAGGAGAAGAAAGACAATAGAAACTGTGTAGAGAAGAAAAAAGAGAATCACCAAATAGTGGTAGGACAGAGTTAGATAAGCAGAGAGTTCAAGTTTTTCTTTTTCTTTTCTTTTCTTTTTCTTTTTCTTTTTTTTTTTTGAGATATGTAGCCCAGGTTGACCTTGAACTTATCATCTTCCCACCTTGGAGGAATAGGTGAGATTACAGATATACTCCAACACATCCAGCTCTTAGTTGAAGATACTTTAACAATGATGTTGAACCTTCACATCTGGTACTGTGCTGTGAAAGGTTGCGTGCATCAATTAATTCAACAAATATTTACCAAGTATTAAAGATGTATCGCATAACTTACAATATTTTTAACTTTAACATACTGAAGGTCAACTTGCAAATGACTAGCAAAGTGCAAGCTACAAACTGATTTGTTGGATTCCCATTCTTAAATACTTTTCTGCTCAACATTGTTTTGGGCTTATTTCTCCCAACTTTAAGATTTTAAAAACTATACAAAAAACGCAGACTTCTTTCTGAGCATAGCATTCAGAAAGGCAGTGGCAGAGATGTTGCTGACTGTTGGTGAAATGGTACAATAGGACAAGAAAAAAAATTGTTCTTTCCATCCCTCATAATTATCAAGTTGGATGGTGTAAGAGGCTGTTTCTCACTGTTTAACAGAAAAGTTCGCTTTTCATTATTCAGGTGGAAGAAGCTTTCCTCTCTCCATGTTTCTAGTTCCCATAAGGTGAAAATATGTCACATTCTTTGAACACAGCCATGCACAAACATACACTCAACATCAGCTGAATATATGATATATGACACCAAAATCCAATTTGCTTAGGTCAATCTTCATGTCGGATGAGTTAAATTTGCTTTTAATCATATCCTAATATGTCAGGAAATGTCCCTGGAGCTAAGTATAGGTAGTTAAAGATGATTTATTATTTAGATAGTTATTCGTTTGTCATTATCTGATGGTGTGCCTGAACCTTACCCTAAAGTCAAAGAATTACCAAAGATCTGTTGATCCATGAGACCCGTCATTTTTTGGGCACCAGACATTTACTGAGCAACTTGTTAGGCCTTGCACTGGGACCCAGGGTAACAAAGACACATGAGCTCTACTTATAGTCTCTGAATTATTCATGGTCCCGTAAAACAATTCAAGTAGATTGCAGTTCTCTGTGTGAACTTTTAAGTTCTTTCCCTTTAACCCTTGGCCTTTTAGATTGCATACATTTTAATAGGCAGATAGAAGCAAGAAGGCAAGATGGGTTTTTGTGAAAAGCACATCTGTGGCAGGTAGTTGTAGATCTTTGTCATGGAACCTTGGTTTAGGGATGGGTCTTCAGATCCTTTCAGACTTCATTTACTGCACATGTTCTGGCTCTGTTTTCTGGGTCTGGGAGCCCTGGACCATCACAGATGAGACAGTTCCTGTTCTCTCTGGGTCCCACAGGATTCTCTACTGGGAGAAATGGTTGGGAACACCCATGTTTCTATTGCAACAGAAACATCAGTAATCGTACATCAAATCCCAATAGAATCACTGCATTTGAGCACTTGTAATTTCAGAACAAACAATATCTTATTAATTAGTTTAAAGCATGTTTAATGTAATATTACCAGCAATATGCTCTGTTCTTCTAGCTAAGCATTTATGTATATGGATTTGTTTTTATAGTTAAACATGTTATAATTACATTCCCTTCATGCTCACAAAATACCATTCAGCTTAAATAACTGATGTTTTTTTTTTTTTTTCTGGTAAACTCCATTTGACATCTGCTCAAACTACCCTTCAAACTATAGCATTAATTTGCTAAACAGTTGTCTCTTTGTAGTTGTCTTGTGGAAACCTGTTTCTTGCTAATTCCCCTTTCCTAAAACTTTAATAAACTTACAGCAATACCTCAGTGTGTTCCATTGGGCAATATTTCTGTTTCACATTTTCCTATGTGGTGTACTGGTTATATGTGTGGGCTTTAGACTCCATCAGGCAAGGTTCTGTGTCTCAGTTTTAGAACTTGAGAGATGTGGTCTGGAACAATTTGCATCAACTTTCTGTGCTAGTTTTCCTTATCTGTAAAATGGGTAAACTGATATTAAACTTTTTATAGCATTTTTAATAGCATTATTGTTTAAAGTAAGCAGCTAGTGTCTGGTCTAGAGTACATGCTTATCTTTTCTTTTTTCCCTATGGCATTATTATAAGTTTCTTGGCATAGTAGGAAGAACACAGGCATTGAAATCACATTATCTTTTAAACCATGTCACTGGACAAGTCAGTTGTCTGGGCCTGAGTTTCCTTCCTTATTAAATAGAAAAAAATAACATTTTACCATACAAAGATGCTACTATAAGTACTGATTAATATAAAACATGTAACAAAAAAATCTATCATGCTGGATGAAGTCATGTCATGGACATTGTCATGACTCACTTAAAGAATCCTTTCTTATCATCAATCTCTTGCCTAATCTACAAGTATATTTAGCATATACTTAACATATAGGGGATTTTACCATGTGTAAAATATATGCTTTCCTTGACTGGAGTTTTATGCTATTTACTAACCATTAAAGCCCTTTTATAATTATTTCTTCTTAGGTCCATGTATAAGTGTTTTAATTGAGAATATTTTGTCTTTAAGTACTCTTGAGATTATCTTTCCTTTATGCCATGCCTTTTGCCTACTGTGAAGCACTGCTGGGAGTTTGCCAGTGCATACATGTGTTCATTCACCTGCTTGACAATGTCTGCTGTACGTCTGTTATGTACGGGGTAGTGCTTTCTGTGTTTGAGGTAATCAATGAGCAAACCAAATAAAGATGTCTTATATTGTAATGGGGGAAGACAGACAATAAGCAATCACATTTATTTTATTTTATTTAAATTTTATTCTATTTTGTTATATATAATAGCAGAATGCATTACAATTCATATTACACACATAGAGCACATTTTTTCATATCTCTGGTTGTATACAAAGTATATTCACACCATTTGTGTCTTCATACCTGTGCTTTGAATAATGCATGTATTTTAGATGTCCATCTCATTCCACCTTTATTTCTAACCCCATGCCCCCTCTCTTCTCCTCCCATTCCCTTTCCCTATCTAGAGTTAGTCTATTCCTCCCGTGCTCCCCCTCCCTACCCCACTATGAGTCTGCTTCCTTATATCAGAGAAAACATTAGGCATTTGGTTTTTTGGGACTGGCTAATTTCACTTAGCATTATATTCTCCAACTCCATCCATACACCTGCAAATGCTGTGGTTTTATTCTCTCTTATTGCTGAGTAACATTACATTGTGTATATATACCACATGCCACATTCATTTATTGAAGGGCATCTAGGATGGTTCCACAATTTAGCTATTGTAAATTGTGCTGCTATAAACATTGATGTGACTGTGTCCCTGTAGTATGCTGTTTTTAAATCCTTTGGGTATAGACTGAGGAAAGGGATAGCTGGGTCAAAAGGTGGTTCCATTCTCAGTTTTCCAAGGAATCTCTGTACTGTTTTCCATACTGACTGTACCAATTTGCAGTCCCACCAGCAATGTATGAGTGTGCCTTTTCCCCCACATTCTTACCAACACTTATTGTTGTTTGTACTCTTAATAACTACCATTCTGATGGGAGTGAGATGAAATCTTAGAAAAGTTTTGATTTGCATTTCTCTAATTACTAGAGATGATGAATACTTTTTCATATATTTGTTGATTGATTGTATACCCTTTTCTAAGAAGTGTCTGTTCAGATCTGGCCCATTTATTGATTAATTTCGGTTTTTTTGGTGTTTAGATTTTTGAGTTATTTATATACCCTAGAGATTAGTGCTCTATCTGATGTGTAGGGAATAAAAATATGCTCCCAATATGTAGGCTCTCTATTTACCTCACTGATTATTTCTTTTGCTGAGAAGAAACTTTTTAGTTTCAATCCATCCCATTTATTGATTCTTGATTTTAATTCTTACACTATAGGAGTCTTTTTAAGGAAGTAGGGGCCTAATCTGACATCATAGAAATTGGGGCCTACTTTTTCTTCTATTAGACACAGGGTTTCCAGTTTAATTCCTAGGTCCTTGATTCACTTTGAGTTGAGTTTTGTGCATGGTGAGAGACAGGGGTTTAATTTCATTTTGTTGCATATGGACTTCTAGTTTTCCCAGCACTGTTTGTTGAAGAGTCCATCTTTTCTCCAATGTATGTTTTTGGTGCCTTTGTCTAATATAAGATAATTGTAATTTTGTGGGTTACTCTCTGTGCCATTGGTTTACCAGTCTATTTTGGTGCCAAGACCGTTTTTGTTACTATTGTTCTGTAGTATAGTTTAAGGTCTGGTATAGTGATGCTACCTGCTTCACTCTTCTTGCTAAGGATTCGTTTAGCTATTCTGGGTCTCTTATTTTTCCAGATGAATTTCATGATTGCTTTTTCTATTTCTCTGTGGAATGCCATTGGGATTTTGATTGAAATTGAATTAAATCTGTCTAATGTTTTTGGTAGTATGGTCATTTTGATAATATTAATTCTGCTTATCCAAGAGCAAGGTAGATCTTTCCATCTTCTAAAGTCTTCTTTAATTTCTTTCTTTAGTCTGCTATAGTTTTCATTGTAGAGATCTTTCACCTCGTTTGTTAAGTTGATCCCTAAGTTTTTTTTTTGAGGCTCTAGTAAATGGGGTAGTTTTCCTTTCAGTGGATTTATCACTGATGTACAGAAATGCCTTTGATGTATGTGTGCTGATTTTATATCCTGTTAATTTGCTTAATTAATTTATTAGTTCTAGAAGTTTTCTGGAGGAATTTTTTTTTGGGGGGGAGGAATTTTTTGGATCCTCTAGGTATAGAATCATATTGTCAGCAAATAGTGCTAATTTGACTTCTTCTTTTCTGATTTGTATCCCTTTAATTTCTTTCATCTGTCTAATTGCTCTGGCCAGAGTTTCAAGAACTCTGTTAAATAGAAGTGGTGAAAGAGGGCATCCCTGTCTTGTTCCAGTTTTTAGAGGGAATGCCTTCAATTTTTCTCCATTTAGAATGATGTTGGCCTGAGGCTTAGCGTAGATAGCCTTTACGATGTTGAGATATTTTCCTATTATCCCTAATTTTTCTAGTGTTTTGAACATGAAGGGGTGCTGTATTTCTTCAAATGATCTTTCTGTACTTATTGAGATGATCATATGATTCTTATCTTTAAGTCTATTGATGTGATGAATTACATTTATTGATTTCCGTATGTTGAACCAACCTTGCATACTTGGGATGAATCCCACTTGATCATGGTGCACTATCTTGTTGATATGTTCTTGTATTCGATTTGCCAGAATTTTATTGAGCATTTTTGCATCTATGTCTATTAGAGATATTGGTCTGAAGTTTTGTTTCTTTGATGTGTCTTTGCCTAGTTTTGGAATCAAGGTGATACTGGCCTCAGAATGAGATTGGAAATGCTTCCTCTTTTTCTATCTCCTGAAATAAATTGAAGAATATTGGTATTAGTCCTTCTTTAAAGGTCTTGTAGAACTTGGCTGTGTAGCCATCTAGTCCCAGGTTTTTCTTGATTGGTAGGCTTCTGATGGTGTCTTCTACTTCATCACTTGATATTGGTCTGTTTAAATTGTGAATATCATCCTGATTCAATTTGGGCAAATCATATGACTTAAGAAATTTGTCAATGCCTTCAGTATTTTCTATTTTATTGGAGTACAAGTGTTCAAAATATCTCTATCTTCTGTATTTCTTAGTGTTTGTTGTGATATTACCTTTTTCATCATGTATGTTAGTAATTTGAGTTTTCTCTCTCCTTCTTGTCAAGGGTCTGCCAATTTTATTTATTTTTTCAAAGAACCAACTTATTGTTTTTTCAATTGTTTCTTTTGTTTTGACTTCATTGATTTCGGTTCTAATTTTAATTATTTCTTGTCTTCTACTGCTTTTGGTGTTGATTTTTTTTTCTTTTTCTAGAGCTTTGAGATATAGTGTTCGGTCATTTATTTGTTGACTTTTTTCTTCTTTGAAGGAATGAAACTCTATGCAATGAACTTTCCTCTTAGTAGTGCCCTCATAGTGTCCCACAGATTTCAATACATTGTATATGTGCTCTCATTCACCTCTAAGAATTTTTTAATCTTCTCCTTGATGTCTTTTGCAACCCATGTTCATTCAGTAGTATGTTATTCTAGATGTTGGAGTAATTTTTATTTTTTATTTTGTCATTGAATTGTAATTTCATTCCATTATGATCTGATAAAATACAGTATCTCTACTTTTTTGTATTTGCTAAGGGTTGCTTTGTGGCATAATATATGGTTTCTTTTAGAGAAGGATCCATGTGCTGCTAAGAAGAAAGTGTGTTAGCTTGTTGAAGGGTGAAATATTCTATATATGTCAGTTAAGTCTAAGTTATTGATTGTGTTATTGAGTGCTATAGTTTCTTTGTTCAGCTTTTGTTTGGAAGATCTATCCAGTGGTGAGAGAGGTATGTTAAAGTCACCCAAGATTATTGTGTTATGGTTAATTTGACTCTTGAACTTGAGAAGAATTTGTTTGATGAACATAGATGTTCCATTGTTTTGGGCATATATAATTATAATTGCTATGTCTTGTTAGTGTATGGTTCCCTTGAGCAATATGAAATGCCCTTTTTTTATCCCTTTTGATCAATTATAGCTTGAAGTCTTCTTTATTTGATATGAGGATGGAAATCCCTGCTTGCTTCTGCAGTCCATGTGAGTGGTATGATTTTCCCAACCTTTCACCTTCAGTCTGTGGATGTCTTTTCCTATGAGATGAGTTTCTTTGAGGCAGCGTATTGTTGGATCTTCTTTTTATTTTTTTGATCCAATTTCCTAGTCTATGTCTTTTGATCGGTGAGGTTAGGCCATTAACATTCAGGGTTATTATTGAGATATGATTTGTATTCTCAGTCATTTTTGTTTATTTTTGTTATTTAACTTGATTTGCTTTCTCCTTTGATTAGTTTTTCCTTTAGTGTACTACCTCCCTCTGCTGATTTTCATTTCATTTTCATGTAATATTTTGCTGAGGATGTTTTGCAGTGCCAATTTTCTAGCTGTAAATTCTTTTAACTTTTGTTTATCATGGAAAGTTTTTATTTCATTATCATCAAATCTAAAGCTTAATTTTGCTTCGATATAAGATTTCTTGGTTGGCATCCATTTTATTTCAGAGCTTGTATGTTGCTCCAGGATCTTCTAGCTTTCAGGGTCTGTGTTGAAAAATCTTCAGTTATCCTAATTGGTTTTTTTCCTATATGTAATCTGATTCCTTTCTCTTGTGGCTTTTAATATTCTCTCCTTATTCTGTATATTGGGCATTTTCATCATAGTGTGAGTTGGTATAGATCTGTTATGATTCTGTACATTTGGTGTCTTGTAAGCTTCATGAATTTGGATTTCCAATTCATTTTTCATGTTTGGAAAGTTTTCTGATATTATTTCATTGGTTAGATTGTTCATTCTTTTGGTTTGGAAGTCTGTGGCTTCCTCTATCCCAGTAACTCTTAAATTTGGTCTTTTTATGCTATTCCATATTTCTTGATTGTTCTGCTCATTGTTTCTTACCATTTTTACTGTGTGATCAACATTATTTTCAAGATTATATATTCTGTCTTCATTGTCTGAGGTCCTGTCTTCCAAGTGGTCTACTCTGTTGGTGATGCTTTCAATCGAGCTTTTAATTTAGTTTTTTTTTCTTTTATTTCAATGATTTCTGTTTGATTTATTATTAGAACCTCTATCTCCCTATTGAAGAATTCTTTTGCTTCCTGTATTTATGTAGCTCTTTGTTGAAGTGAACTTTTGCTACCTGTATTTGCTCTCTTATATTATCTTTTAATTCACAGAACATTTTAATTATGTACATCCTGAACTCCTTCTCTATAATTTCTTCTGCTGTGCTGGCCATGGATTCTAATAATATGGTATCTTGATTTGTTTGGAGCACTTTCTTCCCTAGTCTTTTCATGTTGGTTGTGTGTCTTCCCTTCTAGCTCTCTGAGTCCTACACATTGTCATTTTTACTCTATAGGCTTATAGTGCCCCTGTAGAGTTATAATACCTCTCCTTTGTGGGAAGGACAATATTAACAGATCCCAATATAAACAATATACCACCTATAAACAATTTGTTGCTATGAAGACATTTACAGTTTGGTCCCAGTATACAGAAATGTTGAATTTAATTATTATCTGTAATATAATCAGTAGGTTTGTAAAAGGGTTTACAGTTTCTAATGGTGGACAATGAACTGGGAGCGAGGCATAGGATGATATGCTGAGGAGGCAGGATGTGAGGATATAGAGCTAGTGTATCTTAGGAAGTGTGAAAGAGAAATCTAATGAAGAGGATTAGTAGCAAGTGAAAAGACAGAAAGTAATTTGGGGTAGACAAGTATGTGGGAAGACAGTAGAGTACATAAAACACAGAGTACACATATGTATTGAGAAAAATAAAGGATGTTAAAATAGTAAAAATTGGAAGAAAAAAGAAAAAAAAGGCACATACAACACAACTATAATATACTATTCAGATGTCCCATTCCTCAAAATCCTAATTCATGCAAAGTGCTTGGTTTCACATATGTTAGGGATGTTAGGGTGGGAGTATAGAGAGGGAGAAGAAAAAGAGAAAAAACGAAAAAAAAAAATTGAAGGAAGAAACCAGAATTGTTAATTGTTTTGGTTGGAGATCAGTATCTTTCCTGCTTCACTTCTCATCCAAGTAGGTGGGGTTGTCTTTTGTTAGCTGGTATATCTGCCCTCAGGATGGTGAAGGTAACCAGGATGGGAAGTCTGGTCCTGATGTAGGGCACCTGAAAGTGAGGTGTGGCACCTGCCAGTCCCTGAAAGGAGACTGCACCTCAAGGGTCTCTTTTTAGGTCTGCTTGTATGACTCAAGGGCCTATCCTATCTCCCTATCTTGCCTGAAGATTTCCAGCTCCTGGTCTCTCTGTTAGTCTCCAAACTGTTGCACCCTCTCCCTCTTCCTTACAGGTTCCCAATTAAGGGACCTCTCTCACTGAGGCTCCCATGGGCGGTGCCCCTGGTCACACTGTGCACCCATCCTACTGAGAGCTGTATTGTGTTGGGCAGTTACTGTGCAAGGTTATGAGCTGCTGGGGAGAGGGGGGAGTTGGAAACTGAATATCTGGCCAGCTGGAGTTCCAATCTGAGAGCTTGGCCCCACCAAAGGTGGTGAGGAAAGTGACCCAAGATGGAGGCGGGTCTCTTCCAGCGCTGGGGTGTCGAGTTGGGTGTGGGGAGCTGAGTGACGGCGTTGTGTGATGTGTTCAGAGATGACCTGTGTGGTGTGTAGTGTTGTGGCTTTTGGCTGTCTTCAGAGCCTGTGGGATGTCCCCAGGTGCAGGTAGTATGTAAGGGACTATGGCAGTAGCTACTGAGTTGCAAGATGGAGGCAACTGAAGGGGCCCCATGTTGGTCGATGGGGGTCCACAAGGGAGTGGTGGCTGGAGTTCCTGTAAGTAGATAGCAGCTGAGTGTCCTGAGTGGGAGTGGAGCAGCATCTGAGAGTTCTGTGCCGGAGCTTATGCTGTGATCCTGCTAAGGCACTCGCGAGCCCTGCGTGGACTAGTAGTCAGGAGTTGGGTGAAGGGAGTCGGGAGTTGGTAGTCCTGCTCTAATGCTGAGGCCTGGAGCCCTGCACAGTAGCGCAGCGCTGCTGATTTCTATATGGGATCAGCTGTGGAGGGGTCCTCTATCACTCTCAGAGAAGCAATATTCCCACTAGTTGAGACCCTGGTCATGGAGCAACACAGAATGCTGCCTTCATCTGGCCTGCCATCTTGGATCCCCCGCAAGGAATCACAGTTATATAGACTCTTAGCAATTATATTGATTGGTTCTGTGGGGGATAAAAGAAAGAGTAAGAAAGGTTAAGGCAGGTCAGGAGTCTGGGTGGAGCTGTAGTTTTAAATAGGGTGGTAGGAGTGACCTCATTGAAAAGGTGACATTTAGGCAAACATTTTAGGTGAAAGCTACACAGAAACCATTTGAAGATTTTAGGACATTTCCCCTAATTTCGTAAAACCACAATACTTTCAACTTGGTTAACTTATAAAACATAAAGATCCTTCCATGGACAGCTTTTGCTTTTGCTTTACTTGGGTGTCATTGTGTTACTGCTGCCTCCTTCTTATCTTCTTATTTCCAGACCTGGTTTTCTGCAATTGATATTCTCACACCATAAAGTGATATTTAAAATATAGATTGAATTAGGCAACATTCCCCCTCAGAATGCCCAGTCTCTTTCTATTTTACTCTCTGAGTAAACTCCACACTCTTTGGCAGGAGCACCATAGCCATAGGATGCTCCAGCAACTTCCTCTTATGCCACATCCCTCCTGGGGGCCATACTTCATCCACTTTGGTCTCTCTGCTCTTTATATTTCTTTCTCTTTGCCAACATGCTCACCAGAAATGTGCTTTCCCATGTTTGATGTTTAATATAAATTGTATTACTCTATCAAAGTCCAGCTCTATTATTGCCTCTTTCACGAAGCTTGACTTCCAGGTCCAGTTAATTGTTCTATGCACTTCTTCACTCTCTATGCTCTGAGTGATTTAGGTTAGATGCCTATCTTCTCTGGAAATGGTCAATTTAATTTATTTTGTACCAGTGATTGAAGCCAGGGTAGCTTAACCACAAAGCCACATCTCTAACCTTTTTTATTTATTTTTATTTAGATACAGAGTCTTGCTAAGTTGCTTAGGCCCTCACTAAGTTGCTGAGGCTGGCTTTGGATTTGTGATCCTCTTGCCTCAGCTGCTGGAGTTGCTGGGATTGTAGGTGTGCACCACCACTTTTAATGTAGAGAAGGTGGTTCTTATTTGACATGGAATCATCTCAGAGTTTAGAACACTGCTTAGCCCGCAGGAGACAATCTTGCTTACTTGAATTAACCAAATTGAATAAGCCACCTATCATCCTTGAGCCTCAGCCTCATCATTTTAACACGAATTAAGGACATATTTTCATGAATAAAAATAAAAATTAGATGAGATTGAGATAATGTCTCACTATTTAAATGCTTCTTGTTGTGGCTGGCATGTAGTATGCCTTCTGTAAATGTTTTGTGAATCAGATTTTGTTTTCTAGCCTACCTTTCAGGAGCAGTAGGGTTCCATTATCCATCTTCTTACTCTTGTTCATTGCACAATGTCTTCATAATTGTCAGTATTTTCTTTCTTGTTTTTTTGAAGCAAAGCCCTAGTTCAGTTTTGTCTTTCTAAATAGCTTCCATGTGGTTTTTCTTTATTTTGTTTTAATTCATAGTTTTTTTTTTAAAGAGCAGTATTAGGTTCACATCAAAACTGAGTGGAAAGTAAATCCCACATACCTGTCCCTCCCCTCCACATGCAGCCTCCCTACCACAATGTCCTGCACCAAAGTGGTATATTTGTTATAATGATGAACTGACATTGACACGTCAATATCAAGCAAGTCTGTATTTTACATTAGAGTTGAACATTCTATGGGTTTATATTCTATGTTCTACAGTCTTAAATTCTATGGGTTTTGACAAATTCTGTGGCAAGATGAACATGGTGTGGATTGACATTCTATGGGTTTTAACAAATTTATAATGACATCTATCTATCATTATAGTAACATATAGAATATTTTCTTTTCCCTAAACATCCATTGTACTCCACCTATTCACCCCTCCCCACCACCGGGCCCCAAGCAACCAATTATTTTAGTCTCTCCATAGTTTTGCTCTTTCCATAATATCATATAGCTGGAATTGTGTGGTATGCTTCCTTTTCAGACTGTCTTCTTTCACTTAAACTATATGCATATAAGATTGCTTGACATGTTTTAAATGTAGCTTAATAGCTTTTCTTTCTCATGCTGAAGAAAACTTCATTGTGTAATACATATTTTTTCAAAAGACTGTCTTTACTCCATTTTGAACCCTGGCTTGAGGTTGCTCTTGAATACCTGATACAGTTCTTACTTTCTACTATCTCCCTTTTTAGGTTCATATGCACCAGGCCATGATAGGTCCACCTGGATTACCTCAAAGCCAGGTACCAGACAACTGGGCATAGCATATATTCTCCAGAGTACTTGAAATAACTCACACTATTCAATCCCTAGACCACTTGTCCCACCTTGCTCATCCCTCCCTGAGGAAATCACAGTTGAGGTGCTTGCTTACAGATCCTTCTGTCTTTCTGCCTGGTGACCCTAGCGCTTTCTGTCTTTTTGGGTAAATATTAAGGAGCGTAATTGCTGGATTTTATGATTAGAGCATATTTATAAGAAATCACTAAACTCTTCCATAGTAATTACCATTTTTAATTCTCTTTAGCAATGAATAGGGGTTCTTGATCCTCTACAACTTGCCATCATTTGGTATTGTCAATATTTTGGATTTTAGTCATTTTAATAAGTGTATATTGGTGGTCACAGTTTGGATGTTGAATGTGCCCCAGAGGCCCATATGTCTAGACCCATATGTTTAAGGCTTGGTCTCCAAGGTGGCACTGTTGGGAAGTGATGGGACCACTGGCCTAGTGGAAGGTCCTTAGGTCATTGAGGGAGTGCTCTGGAATTTCTGTGTGAGGATTGTTGTAAAAGCCTGAGTTAGGTCCCATATTCTGTCTCTGCACCTGGTTTCAGGTGTAATTACTTGCTCACTCCTGATATGTACATCCACCATTGCCATCTGCCACAAGCCATGAAGTGGTGCCATTGAGGGGTGGTCTTCACTGAGCCTATGCTTGGCCATCTGGAAGGTGAGCCTTCACAACTCTGACTTCAATACAGTTTTTTTCTTTTTGTAAGTTAGCTTTCTCAAGTATTTCATCATAGTAATGCAATGCTGACTAGTACAGTAGTATCTTGTTCCCTTTGCAATTCCTGAATGACGTATGATGTTTAACATCTTTTCAATGCTTGTTTGCCGTCTGTTTATAAACTGTGCTGTTGTGTCTGTTGAGGTCTTTCGTCCATTTTTAGATTGCGTTGTTCATTTTCTTATTGTTGAGTTTTAAGGAATCTTTATGTATTTGGATAATGGATATGGCTTTTATGCACTTTTTTTTGCTATTTGGTTGTCTAGAATTCATAGATTTGCTTTTCAATGGCTGGTCCACTTTAGTTTATGAAAAAAGCATTTTTTTCCGAGTATTTATTAAAGCAACGTATTGAGGGATAATACTAACTAAAAGTGGTTCTGAAACCACTATTGCTACTTATCATATGTTAGCCAATCAATAAGTCAATCAAATACTTAGCCACTTTATATTTTTTCCTAGAAAGATAGAAGATAACAAGGAAGTAAAAGGCATAGTAACTCTTTTCAGTAGTATCATAGCTGTTTTGAGTGATAATTTAATTAAAAATACAGAGTGTATTTTGTGGTGCTAACTATAAGTAGAGTAAAAATCTAGAGAACAGGCATCCATGTGGACAGAATAATTGAGAACAGTTTCAAGGATGACATGAAAGATGACCTTGACCTAGAAAAGTCCACTTGTCCACAAGTGGCAAAATATAAATGTAAAGTACGATGAAGAGCACCCTACAGTCAAGTGCCTCAAGCAGTGTAAACACTTAAGATTTTTATTGTATGGCTAGCCCATCAAGAAGGCAAATCAGGTTGCTTCTTTCTAAGTGATTGATTTGAAAGGGGCAGCAGGATCCAGTCCCTGTATAAAACCTCACTCCTAGTCTATATGCTCCTACCATGCCACACTAGATACTGATGCATCCGATTCTAGAAAATAGTTCATCTTTCAGAAGTCCTAGAGAAGGAAGAGGTGGTAATAACTGTAAGTATTCATTCATTCATTTATGTAATCTTTTATTTTTTTATTTAACAAATATATGTTGGGTCCCTCCTGCATGGTAAGCATTGTGCAGGATCCTGGGTATAAGAGAAAAATAGGCTCTACCCCCTGCCCAAAGTAGCTCAGAGCTGGTGACCCTGTGTTTACCCATGACCACGGTACAAGGGGAAACATGCCCTTTCACTGGAGGGGAGAGAGTGGTGGAGGAACATGGATATGGAGGCCGTGGCAATGATGTGAGGCTTGAGGGGTTATGGGAGTTGACCATGTGTGGGAAAGGGGGAAGAGAGTCTCTTTTTTTTCTCTCTCTTTCTTTTTTTTCTTTCCCACTCCCCTTTGTTTTCACTTTTGAAAAATTTTCCTCAGCCTTTAGGAAGACTAAGCACAGTCGTGTCCTTAGGGGACTCTGAGGGGATGCCTCAGTGGTCCTTCCAACCAAGAGAGAAAGGTGTCTTTGCAGGTGGGTTGTGGCCCACCAACATGGGGTGTTGGGGCCTAAGCGAGGTGAGAAGGGCTGATCTGCAGGAGAGCGTTCCAGTGTGGGGAGTTAAAGCTTAACTTCAGCAAGAGAGACAGCACTTGTAGCCATGGAGATGGGCCGAATAAGTAAATATATTAGAAACAACATGAGACAGAGTTTTCACGGCCAGAGAAGGTAATTCCACCTATGGAAATGCCAAATAAGAGTGAACTTTTTAGTGCTGAACAAGAATTAGAGTTATCAGTGTAAACTTATGATTTTTCTCTTTACATATGCACAGAAATAAATAAAGGAGTGGTGTATGTGTACATGTGTGTGTGTCTCTGTGTGTGTGTCTCTCTGTGTGTGTGTTTTCCTGTTCTTTATATTCAAGACATTTGAGAGCAGTCACAAGCCAATAGCAAGGAGCTCAGCAAACACCCAGATCTTTGGTGGGGCAATTACCTTTGGGGTAGGGCAATTACAAGAGGAGCCTGCAAAATTTTGTTTATACTAGAGAACAATGACTTGATCAAAGAACAATGAGAGCATGGCCACAGAACACAGAATCCAGCTGGAAGGAGCTCCCACTAGTCAACCGGGGAGGTTTGAGCATCAATATAAGTAACAATAGTAATAGATCATAACCTCAGAATAAGATAAAAAACTATGTCCTCATACTGATGCAAATAATTAAGTATGTTGAAAGTTTGATGAGAAACAGGGATGCTACAGAGGCTGAAAGTATACCCCACAAAATACTTATTAATTACAGAAGGAAAAAAAAGTAACGTCCAGTGGAGAAACTTGGCAGAAACCACCTTCATTAAGTAATCAATGTTAACATCGCCAGAAATGGAAAGAGCATGTGCCGCATGGTGGAACGCAATGAGTCACACACAGCATCATTTCTGCAGTAGTCTTACTAAAAATAAAAGAAGCTGACTCTAATCATGGGAAATATCAGACAAAGATAAAGAGAGGTTGATTTCATAAAGCCTTCCCTGTAATGTCTGAAGGTGTTGAGGTCATGAGAGTAAAAACAAAACATGGAGGAACCATTCTATGCTGAGACTATGATGGCAAAATGCAGGGTGGAGGCTAAACAGAAGCCTGAAGGTCGTCCATAGATTAGATGGTAATAATACATCAATGTTAATTTTCTACTTTTGATGATTTTATCTGATAATATAGGGGAAATGTATTTTTATTATGTAGTATATTTATCTTTATAATAAGACATATACATCACAGTATCTGGAGGTTTGAGATATAATGCTAGATATGGTTTGTGGAAAAGGCTTGGGAATGGTTGGACCCTACTAAAACTTCCATTGAAGCTAATAATGTTGAGAGGTGCTGGGCCATTTAAGAAAGATTAATTGTTTTCTTGTGGGATTGATTGAGTTCTTGGCCTCAATGAAATGGATTGGTTACAGCATGAGTGGGTTATTATTAAGCCATCCGGGTACTCTCCTTGTTCTCTGTCTTGTGCTTCGGCTCTTTACATACACATGCTCTACTTCCTCCATTTGCTTTTCTGCCATGAGTTGCACAGTAGCATGAGGACCCCACCAGAAGCCAGGTAGATGCCAGCACCATGCTCTTGGACCTCCAGAACTGTGACCTAAATAAATTTCTTTTTTAAAATAGAGTTCCCAGCCTCAGATATTTTGTTACATCAACAAAGATGTACTAAAACATGAATACACTCTTTTTTTTAAAAAAAAATTGAGATTACTTATTTTTAAAAAGAGGTAGGTGAGAGAAGATTCTATTGAGAGGCCTAAACTCATTATCAGCTAACATATTCGTGGGAATGCTGTCACTTGAATCTTTAAAAAAAATTTTTTTTAGTTGTAGGTGGACACGATACCTTTATTTATTTTTATGTAGTGCTGAGTATCAAACCCAGTGCCTCACATGTGCTAAGCAAGCACTCTACCACTGAGCCATGACTCTAGCCCTCACTTGAATCTTGAAGATCTCCAAAGGGCTCATTTCTTAAGGGCTTTGTGACCAGCCTGTAGTGTTACTGGGAGGTGATAGAGCCTTTAGGAAGGGTGCCCTAATGGAAGAAGTTTAGGTCATTGGGGGTGTGCCCTCGAAGGGGATATCAGGACCTTGACTGTTCTCTCTCTCTCTCTCTTTTTCTCTCTCTCTTTGTTTTCCAGCAACCATGAGTTGAACAAGCCTCCTCTGCTATGTGCTCTCAGCATGATGTACCGTGCAGGCCTGAAGCAACAGGGTCAATTGATCATGGACTGTCACCTCTAAAACCATGAGCCAAAATAAACCTCCTTTTTTTTTTTAAGGAGAGAGAGAGAGAGAGAGAATTTTTTAATATTTATTTTTTAGTTTTCGGTGGACACAACATCTTTATTTTATTTTTATGTGGTGCTGAGGATGGAACCCAGGGCCCCGCGCATGCCAAGCGAATGTACTACCACTTGAGGCACATCCCCAGCCCTAAACCTCCTTTTAAATTGATTTAATCGCAGGTATTTCTTACAGTAATTAGGAAGCTGAATAACACAGGGAGCTTTTTTGATAGTCCTTGGAGAACCCAGATATAGCTGTGGAAAATACAACACCAAACATGGTGCCTGTGTTAGCTCTAAGTATACATTTGGGGCTGGGATGCTAGGTGTGGGGCTCACAGAATTTAAAATTCAACTGTGGAATGACTAGGTAAAGCACCTACTGGGTGGCTATTTTCTCATCGGTAAAATAAGGAGTCAAGGTAGCTCTCTTCTGGCACTAAAATTCAGTGCTGTGATTTCATCTTATAGCATATTATATAGCTCACTAACAGCTCTGTGGAGTTTTTGTTACAAAATTCTCCACATCCTTCTGCCCTAGGGAGGTCTCTGACTAACGTGGTGCTGCCTAGTTTGGCAGTTTGGTGACCTTGGCCTGATTTAATTCTCCTCAGGCCAGCAGGATTAGTGTCTCTGATGCACAGAGCTCTGAGAAAGGAGCATGCCCTGGTCTGATAATTTGAGATAAATTCATGCTCTCTTCTGTCCTGTATAATTCCAGCAGCATGACTTGAGTCTCAACTGGGAACTTGCCACAGAGAACATTCCCTTGGAGGGCCTCCAAATGTTAATTCTGGAGATGATGGTGGAGCCAGGAGGTGACGAGCCAGATGGATAAAAACTGGACCGTGATGGGATTCTCAACTCTCCACACCCAGGCCCTCTGGGTTGCAGAAGACATCAGGAAACTAGCAATCTCCTTTCACATACATGCCAACCACACATTAAAAAATAGTCATTCCAGTTGACATTTGGCCAATGGAAATCAGTATACCACAGTGTGCTGAAAACTCTCTACTTAATAATAACCAGATTTAAGAGAATGAAAACAAGATGGCAGACTACTGAAAAATGAAGGGCAATGATTTGTGTATCCTACGTTTTTGGATAGTATATATTTCCAAGTTTCAAAAGCAGTAGGCTTTATATATAATTAATTGACGAGCTTTCTGCAGGTATTTGTTATTATGAATCAGTGATGTGATGGTTTAAGAAAGAACACCAAAAGTTTTAGGAATTTCTTTGCTCAATACCATAGAGACTGGCACATCATTGAGGCTCAGCAAATATTTGTTGAATGAAGGTATAAAAGAAAATAGCTCCTGTGACTAGGAAGTTCATGAAGGTGGACTCAGGCACCTAGCTATTCTTAAAGTATTGTGCAATTTAGGTTTTCTATAGAATTTGAAATCAGATGGAGATTAATTAAGAATTAGTTAAAACTAATGATAAATGTTTCTCAAATAGAATACGCAACCTGAAAAGTCTTTTTCCTGTGAGAATTATTTCCCCTTTTATTTTTTTCAGCTTCAGTTGAGATAGTTTTAGGGGAGCCGTCTTCCTTCACACTCCACCCCTTCAATCTGGCAGGTAAGGGCACCATAAACTGGAATGATGCTTCCTCATGTGCGTGCTGAGATTTCTCTAGTGCAGCTCAACCCTGCCACGAGGATGATGGCTTGCTTATAAAGCTTGGGTAATGAATAGTCCAAGATTTATTTTCACATTTATTTAGGACAATCTTCTCACTGTCACTGTGCCAACATTATCAGCACAACTCAATGTTGCATAAAAAAGCACAAGCTTTGGAGAAAGAGGAAAGAAAAAAAACACACACACAAAAACTGTCCTTCCGGTGTCTGCTCTGCCACTCATCAATTGCATGACCTTGAGTGGTTATTGAACACATTTGAGCCTCACTTTCTAATCAGGGCTGTTGTTCCACTTAAACAAGATCACATTTATGCAGTGTTTGGCACCCAGTAGGCCTGAAATGTTAATCCCCTCCCAGTTAATTTTCTGCATTTTACTTACTGTCACATCAGCCCTTACTGTCACATTGCCAGCCTTTTGCTCTTTCCTCTTCTCTCCAGACTAACCTGAGGAAGATCAAGCAATTGGTAATTAATGCACAGTGGGACCATTTCTGTGATACTCTTCCTAGGTCTGCATCTTCATGCTGCTCACGTAGAGAAGGTGAGAGTTAGGGTTTCTTAGAGGTATCCCAGGTTGACTTCTGCAGAACAAAAATCTGTTACTTTATCCCATGATGACATCAAGAGAAACACTGATAATTTTTAGGTCTGCATTCCTGACTTACATTCACATTACTCTTCAGTTTATAGACCCCCATTATATGATTTTTTTCCCCTTTGAGGCAGGTTGAAATTACTTTGCCTCGATTTTTGTGGGTACTGAGGGTGGAGACACCAACAGTTATCCAGTCAACACAAGTACTGTGGTCACCTACAAACCATGGAGTAGCTGTCACCTATCATTAAGTATTACATTCAGTTTTTGACACAGCAGCCAGCACAATTCTTTAAAACATGTCAGATAATAAATGACACTCTACTGCTCAGTGTCATTCAGTGGATTCCCATCTCTCCCAGAATAAAAGTCAGGTCCTTATGTTTCATGGCCTGGGTCTCTGTGTGACATGGCCCTGTCTACTTTCCAACCTCACTTCCTCATTTCTTCCTAATTCACTGTACTTCAGCCCCAAGGGCCTCTTGGTTGCTTCCCACTTCACAGAGCTCAAGGTCCTACTTTAGAGCTTTTGTACCTGTTGCTCCTCATATCCGAATGTTCATCTCCCCATATAGCCACATTATCACAATTCTGCTCAGTGTCACCTCCTCTGGGAGGGCTTTCTGGACTAGTCTGTCTAAATGAGCACCAGTGATACTACTCTCTGCCCTTTAATCAGCTTTGTGTTTCTGTATACACAAACACATATTTGTTATTTGCTGTAAGGATAGGATCTGTAGAAGCCAGTAACTTTGTTTCCTTCACTAGAAGCATCTCCAGGAAGTGGAATAGGGCTTGGCCCAGAAGAAGGTACTCCAGAAATGATGACTGAATAGAAAAATGCATTAATTTAAGGATAGTCCTGAGGTTATTATGCAGTTTGGTAAGGAAAGGTCTGGAACCTGCTTTTGCTTGAAGACATTCAAGCAATGTCTACTGTGCTATGTCTCCATAATAAGAACAAGAACAGCAACCTAATATCTTCAATTTATTGAACTTTATGGTACCTTGCTCAGTAGGAATCTATAAGTTGTTTGTGATCATTTATGAGCTGATAATTTTATCACACTGTCTATGGAAAGAATGTGCAATAGTTTGTTATAAGGTTATTGCCAAAGAAATATGCAGTTTTTAAACCACAATACAAAGATAGCACACTATGAAAGTCACACTCAATTCCTGACATACACAGAATTTGACCTGTCATTAGGGGCCGTCTTAGATTTTCAGTCCTGTCTGACACTTCCTCCAACACTCTACCCCGCTTTCCTGATCTCTCAGCAAACATAGATAATGCCTCCTAAACACAGAGATCCCAAAACTTGAGTGATAGCCCTCGACATGTCTGTTCATGTGGCCTTGAGTGAGTTATTTAAAGTCTCTCTGCCTCGATTTTCTCATCCCTTAAATGGAAATAAGGATAGTATCTGCATCCTAGACATATACATCTCAGGCAATCAGTGAGATAATACATGATGTGATTAGCATAAATTTATCACTAGCAATTGTTCACATAAAAAAGGTGGGAAGGGGCTAAGTATTTGGGATTTAAGAAAGGCAATTCTTGACTTCTTGAAATATTGTTTTCTAACCTGAGACAAAAAAAAAATTCTTTAAGATGTTTGTTCAAAATTACATCAGTCTGTAGAAATTTGTACATATTTGCCAATATGCAAATGTGAAGATTGTCAGATGTCTGCTCAATAAAATGTCTTTTGATGTTGTTGAGTGAAATAAACCAGACTCAGAAAGTCAAGGGTCATATATTTTCTCTCATATGTAGAAGTCAGGGAAAAAGGTAGAAAAAAGGGATGTCATGAAAATAGAAGAGATACCTGTAGAGAACAGGGATTAGAGGAAGGAGGTGGGGAGGGAAAAGGAGGTTTGGGGAATGAATTAGACCAAATGATGCCATGTGCAGATATGAATATACCACAATGAAGCCTGCTATCGTGTATAATTATAACTTACCAATAAAACATTTTAAAAATAAAAAAATGTCCTTTGAATATAAGGGGTAATTATTTTCATAGTTTTCACTATTGTCAGATACCTGACTTCAACACCATCAGGTCCCCTCCCTTGAGTAGAGTGAATCTTCAGCATTTGTTTGGTTATACCATTTTCATTTTTTCTTTGTTTCCTTGATTTTGGTTTTAGGAACATTTATACCAATTGCTTTACAAGAAACATTTTGTTCCCTCCTGGGTATGAGCAATCTGCTCCCAGGAATAGGTCTGGAGAATGACTAGTTTGCTGTGCCTGGGGTCAGATGGGAGGGATTCAGGTGTCATTCAGAGGAAGATGGTAAGAGCTCATATTCTTTTTTTTTTTTCTGGTACTCAGGATTGAATCCAGGAACACTGTACCACTGAGCTACATCCCTGAACCTTATTATTTTTAAATTTTGAAACAGGTCTTGCTAAGTTCCTGAGGCTGCCTTTGAACTTGCAATCCTCCTGCCTCAGCCTCCAGTGTCCCTAGAATTACAGGTGTGCACCACCATGCCAGACTATAACTTGTATCTTCTTTTCTTTAATTATGTTCCTTAGCAAAAATACGAATTACTGACCTCACCTAAACATGAGAGCAATGTTAACAGTATTCCTTTTATTGAGCATTAGCTTTTTTGGGTGGGGGATAGGTATTGTTTCATATAGTTACACACATAACCATCCACAGAGATATCCCCAAAGAAGAGAATCCAAGGTTGCATCCTTAAATGATTTTAAGTCAACTTTTGGAGGCAAAAACTGTTCAAAGACAACCCTTTGTCTCTTTAGAGTAAACTTTCTATCACATAGGGAATATCAGAGCTCCAAAGCATCAAAGTGTACATATGTGTGGCTGGAGGGGGGGTGGTGGCACAGGATATGGATGGTGAACAAGAAACATATTGTACCAACAGAATTTTTTTTTTTTTACTTTTTATATGCCTTCCCTCTCACAATAAAATATAGCTCTCCAAATTACACATCAGTTGTTTGCAGTGTCTGGGGCAGAATGCCTAGGCTGTGTTTTTTTTTTCTAGAAGGAAACTAGGAAATGAGTCATAAAACATTAATACTACTTTAAAATAACTCAGGGTAGGGTGATCCCTAGATGAACTTAGTTGAGCACCAGAGGGAATCCACACCTCCAGAGGAGAAATTTCATTAGAGAGGACTTGTCCTTTCCAATAGAGAGTTCTGGGGCTGACTTCTTGAAGCTGGGAGGGCTCTGTCATGCTGGGTGGGAATCCTGGATGCTTCTCACATATGTGGAGCATGGCTCTTAGAAACAATTGGAGAAGTAAGCCATCTCCCAATCCTACACCAAGGTGTTCCTAACACATCAGCTAGACCCAATATGAGATGTTTTCATGTTTCCACAATCACCAAATTCAGAACTTCGCTAATCAGGACATGTGCTAACTTAGGTGAAACTAGGTGGAAATAGAGAATAGAGATGAAGAATTAAGTGTACAGCTTCAGGAGCCAGACAGGTCTGGGTTAGAATTCTGGCTTTATTAGCTGTGACTTTGAACAATTTTTTAGTTAGCTTTCTGACTGCTTTTTCCTCATAAAATTTGTACTTTGATACCTAATTATAATGTAGTTTTGAGACTTAAATGAGATGAAAGAACAATTGTCCATGATTCAGAAATAAAGGAACATTCTATTTTTTATTGAAATTACTGTCAGCCCTTATCTTATTGATGATAAAATTCCTATTCCAATTTTCTAATATTCTAATTTTTGGATCCCTCTTCTCCAAGCTATTTCTGGGAAGATTGGAGAACATACTTTTAAGTTCTACAAGTTATTTCACATAGTCTTCATTCCTCTCATTTACTTCGGCTCTAGAATTCTTGTGTAACCTCATGCTATGGGACAATTTGTTCTCTGGGCTTAAACTGGAATGAAGCCACAGCTTGCTCATATAGTATCTTTGTGTGAATGGGCAAAAGTTGTGACCTCCAGATAGGGCCAGACATCAAGGAGCAGAGTTAGAGAGGAATGTCCTCTTTTTTTCCAGGTGAACACAACCCATATCAACATCCAGGTTTTGTTGTTTGGAGCATGGGCTGGATTTCAGCCCCCATCCTTCTCCCTCAGCCAGATGCTTTGGGGTAATAAAAACAATACAACCATGCTTGATAGCCCTGGGTAATCCCTGGCTGCATGTAACATAAAACCCCAAAGCAACATCTGTGTAAACCAAATAGACGTTTATTTCCTGCTCATGTAAAAGGAGATAAACCTTGCAGTTTTGATCTGACC
Organism: Ictidomys tridecemlineatus; assembly: GCF_052094955.1. Lineage (NCBI taxonomy): Eukaryota > Metazoa > Chordata > Mammalia > Rodentia > Sciuridae > Ictidomys > Ictidomys tridecemlineatus. The sequence goes on along the minus strand of NC_135487.1, from coordinate 67,161,535 downwards.
ACTTTATGTCCTTATCAGACAAGGTCTTGGTCTTTCTGTTCCCCTATCCTAGGTGAGTGGCTCCATTGTCAAGACCATCTAATAGTCCCTGATAGCCATGATGGTTCAAAAAAAACCAACATTTTTCTGTGCACATAAAGCTACTTTTGTCTAAGTCTTGTTGACCAAAAGTTGATCATATGACCACACTTATTTGTGAAGATAACTGAGAAATGTTATTTTTTTCAGGTAGGAATATGTATAGGTGGGTCTGTTACTGAAAAGGGAGGAGAATGGATGTTGGGGGTGGGCAAATAATCATTTATCTTTCTCAGTTCTATTTTCTCCTAGCATGTACCTACCCAACTCCTTTACCATTGTCCCTTCCCCTTCCTGCCCCAATTCAAAACAGCCAAGAGTTTGATTTAATAAAATTTAATTGAATGCAGAGGAGGATAAAAAAGCAACACTGCAGGGATCTGGGAGCAAACACAGTGGTTAAGCATGTGGACTCTAAAGTCAGATTGCCTGGGTCAAAACGTTGACTCTAATTTGTCATGAGACCATGGACAGATTTTCTTCTCACCTTCTGGGTTGTGGTTTCCCAGTCTGCAACATAATAGGTTTATTAGTACTAAATGAGATAATACACATGTTGCTCATTTAGTGCAAAATGGATGTATTCCTGCAAATTATCCCTCTAAATTATATTAGAGCAGGCAGGATATGACACAGCCCTGGCCATAGTTTCTTGTAGATGCCACTTATAAGACTATTAGTCCACCCTTCCATTCTGCAGTGACATTTGTGAGGTCTTTCTTGCTGTCAAAAGACCCCCTAGTACTTTACTGACTGCTGATATTTTGTCACTCCATTTGATCCTTGGAAGTCAGAAAACTTGCATTTCAATGGTTGGCATAATTCTTATTCTTTCTGGCAAGTAGAACATTTCTTTTCCTTATTCTTATCCACCATCATTCATCAAAGCTATTTGCCAGAAATAAATGGTAACCTTTAGCCACAGAGGAGTAAAGGATACAGAATGCACTTGATTCTTCCAGCATTTTCTGACTCCTGGGCTCACTGGCCATAGGTCAATAGTATGGGCTGACCTGCTCTCATGTGCTCACCCACTTGGCAATATGTGGACTACATTGGATGGCTATATATAAATGCTTATCTTCTTATTTAGAGGAAAATATCTTAGCAAAACATAGAAATGTAATGATCAGTAATGTGGCAGATCACTTTAAACAGATTAGAATACATACACATCTACTTAACTGAAAGTCTTCAACAAGGGTAATGAAGAAATAAAAATAATGATAGAGCTGGGTATGTTAGCATGCTCCTGCAATCCTAGCTATGCCAGAGGCTGAAACCGAATAATCCTTGAGCCCAGGAGTTCAAGGCCAGTCTGGGCAACAATAATGAGAACTGATATCAGGAAACAAACCAAGAAACCACCACCACCACCATCACCACCGTCACCACCAACAACCCCGCAAACCCATATATGCTGCTGCCACAGTGATCATTTTTGGGTATGTAGGTTCTGATCCTCATTTGAAGGTCCTTGTCTTGCTCCACAAGGCTCCCAGGCAACAAAATCTTCCCTGCCCAAGGGAAGGTCTAGATTTCCCCACACATTTTACTTCAGACCTCTACCTGTTTTAGTCCTCATTTTGCAAGATTGGTGGTTTCCTTTCACCTATATCTCTCTGTAGGCCATGTAGTTTCCTATCTGAGTATGATGGATAGTGAAAATTTTCATTTCTTTCAGGGAAAAACACTCACCCACCCACAGGAAACAGTCTGAACTCTATTGTCCTGACAAGACAATAACAAAGTTTAGAGTACGTTGCTTAGAAAGCAGGTACTTTCCAACTTAAGTAATTCTACATGTGGCCTCCAAAACCAAGTCCAAATCCATATTTCCTTGCATCTACAAGGATATAGCATAATGCTAGGTCATTTTATATTACAGTAATAAACAAAACACTTAATATCTTGATCTACAGCATCATCAAGAATTACAATGACTTCATAGGATTGTTCCCCCCACCCAGCCCTCCCCCCCCAAAAAAAACCCCATAGATAGGAACTAGTTTCACATTAGTAATAGTAAAGTTTCCTGATAATAGTATAAATCCTCTGCTTCCAAAAGTATGTCCCACAGGTCTTCTTCTAGAAACACTAAAAACTGTCAACCATCCCCAAACTGTACTTCTCTTGCTTAAAAAGAAAAATTTTTTCATTGGACACTTAACTTCACATCTAAGGACCTTACCATTGTTTATCTTATGATAAGTAGTAAAACAATTACTATTGTTTTTACCTGCTTCTTTCTAAAAAAGGAAAATGGACTTTTATGGCTTTGAATGAAGGACTTGTGTTGTGAAATAAGGTTAAGATATTGTAAAATCAGGACCAACTAAATGAAAAGACCTGGGCTGGCAATAGAACACAATATGTTACTATGAGTTTCTTTGCAGCCTGGACAGAGAAAACATGGTAGGCTTTATAACCCAGAGAAAAATAAATGACAATTCTTTAAGGGAGTGATGTTTTTCATGTTAGTGTATTCTATATTCTTATTCCCAATGGAACCTTCTTTAAAAGGCACTGAGAGACATTATAATAGGCAATGTCTTTGAAAACAGGTTGACAAAATTGATGCCAACAGATATCATATTGCTATTTCTTTTGAGAACTGAGAAAGCTAAGGACATTATTTTTTCAACTTTGGTCAGTTCTGAGGGTAGCTAGACTGGAGAGGAGGTCTGCCTGGGCTGATAGCTAGGCATCAGAATGCCCTTGTTCTTCAGGCTTGCTCCCCCACATATTCCTTCCCCTCAGGTATTTCAGGACAAACTGTCATCTTCAGAGGAGATGATTAAGTATCAAAGGAGTAATTAATAGAGTTTAATTTGATCATTGGGAATATATTTCTAAAAATTTTGATGAGTTTATTGAATTGCAAAGATGTTTATTGCTATTTAAATAAAAATTTGCCTTTTCAAATTTAAATTGTAAAATATAAAATAAATACAACATGGAAAATTTGTTAATAAAGGAAAAAAAAATTACTCATCTGCTCAGGATCTTCATGTGACTACCGAGGTGAGTTCATAATACATTCATAAATTCTTTTATAATTCTTCTTTCAGAGGGTAGAAACTCGTTCTGTTTCCCTTGAGTGGGATCTGAACTTAGTGAATTGATCCTAATAAATAGAAAGCAACAGAAATGAAAATGTGGGACTCTCTAATCTAGGTCAAAGAAAGCTTTGTGACTTCCTATTTGCTCTTAGATCACTTGCTTTGGAATGAGCCAGCTGCCACTTTGTAAGGACACTTGGCCCATGTGGGCAGGAATTTGGTACTTCCTCCTGTCCAAAGCCAAAAGGACCTGAGACCTCCTGCAACCAGTCATATGCATGAGTGAGTCTTCTTAGAAGCAGATCCTGTCTAGCTTTTACATAACCTAGTCAATAGCTTGACTGCAGCCTCATGGGAGAACCTCAACCAGAACCACCCTGTGAAGCCATTCCCAAGTTCCTGAACTGAAGACTCTGAGATAATAAATGCTTATTGTTTCAAACAGCTAAATAGTCACTATGAATACCCTTTTGCTTTAGTCACTTCCATCTCTCTTCCCCTCTGCTGCAGGGATGCTTTTGTTCAGTAGTTCTAATCAAATTTACATAAACTTGTCTCCTAAGTTTTTCACTTAGTGTTTGAGAGACGGGACTTTAGAGTGATGGATAATGCAAACTATGGAGCCAGTTTACCTGACTCTCTTTCTGTGTGGTTTTGGGCATGTCACTTCCTGTATTCTTGGTTTTTCTCATACGTGATGTGGGCATATGCCGCAGTCTGGCTGGGCACGAAATATCTGAGCCGCCACGAGGCACTTGTAGGTTCAAACGGGAACTCATTTATTGCTCAAACTCCACCAGCACTCCAAGAGCACTCCCTGGGAACTCTCTCAGCTCTCCACCAGGCGTGAGAACTCAAAAGTAGCAGGCGCCCAAGGCAGCAGGAGCTGCCCTATTGCCGGACAGCAGGAGTCTATGTACAACTGAATACACAGCCTGTTTCAATCCAGCATCATCCAGTCACAGCAATTATACACAGCTTAACTTAATTATCATCATTTTAATGGCTCGATGGCGTCACCTCTCAACCACTCCTTCTGGCAATGCCAGGCACCATCCCCACTTGGCTGTGGCTCTCAACAGGCATAATAGTCAGACATGGGGTTATTGTGATTAAATGAGGTGATATGTGTAAAATGATTGGAAGACTATCTGGTGCATGTTGAGTACTATAGAATAGTGAGTGGCTACTACACCCTGAAACTCTTGGCAATTACTGCTGGCGACTACATAATACTGTCTCTAGAGATGCACTGCATTTTTCTCATCATTTCTCTATTCTTCATAAATTATGTAATCGTGACAATTTTTCCTTTATAAATAATGTTGTGATAAACATAATTGAAAAAATACTATTTTGACAGAATCTTGGATACATGGACATGAATTTACTAAAATATGTTCTTGCAAGTGGTAAAATTATGCTTTCAAAAATTTTGAATTTCAGATTTTTCAAATACCAGTCTGTACTTAAGTTAATGAATGACACTGCAGCTTCAAGGGTGTTTATGTTATATGTTTCTTAGAGCCACTTTTCAGTTCAGCATGCTGCCTCAGTAGGAACAGCCACCTGAAGTGGAGACTTGGAGACCTGAGGCACTGATTCCTCTTGAGTTTTGCTGCATCAAAACTCACAAGTGTGCAAGGTCCAGATAGCAGATACTGTGGGTCCAGGAACCTGGCAATCAAGACACCTGAGCTTAAGTTTTGGTGCTATTGTTTACTGGCTGAGTGACCCTGAGCAAGGTCAAGCTCATTTTCCTTAACTATAAATTTATAGGATTTATAAATTTATAAGGATTATTTACCTTATGAAGGATATAGAGAGGGTACAATAAGCTAGCTTTCATCTGTGTACAAAGTAAAAATGTAAAGATGGTTATACTTAGGACTATGAACTCCTTGGAGGCAGGAAACTGTTCCTTTTTCTCCTAGTGAATAAATTTTGTTGTAGCTTTATTTGTGGTTGAATTATGCATGGGGGCCATGCATCTCCAGCGTCTTGCACATAATGGGCACTCAGTAAATGTCAACTGAATGAACAAACTAATTACTCTTACCTTGAACAGCGACTTGTGTGACCTCTGGGAAGTTGTCCACCCTCGGAATCCCTCAGCTGTACCTCCCACTAATGCTGCTGCTGCTTGGACAGCGATGCCTCAGGGGTCAGTAGTTTCACAGCCAGAGCCATCTCCAGCCCCCATGTCTGCCATTATTATGGAGAGGTTCTGGGACTTCACTTGATGCCATCCCACTGGGACAGAAAAAAAAAATCAAGTAAAACCCTTAACTTGTCTCAGTGTTTCATCATCTGTTTGTTGGCATCTTCCTTGCTTCCGGCCTCCCCCTATCCTCGCCTCCTCTGTTCCATGCACAAAGACACCCATGCAGTTCCCAAGTATCACTTTAGGGCTGGAGTCCAAAATCTCCTCTTATCTGAAATTCACTGTGCACTTGCCACTTGGCAGAGCCTGCAAACAGCTCAGTGGGTGTTTTTATAGTCAGCATTAAAAAAAAAAAAAATTACCACACCACTAATAAAGTTTTCCTTATTGCTGTAACTGTTGGCAAAGGCAAATGTCTGGGGAGATTGACTGCCTGAAAAGCTTCATTATGCTGCAAGAATATTTTTGATAGGATTTCAACAGCTCCTGACTGACTGTCAACTTTACTGTGTGGCTTTTTAAAGTCACCCCCCACCCCTCCCTAATAGGTCCTCAAACTCAAGAAAATGTTCAGGTCAGTTGTTGAGTAGCTGAGTCTTTGCAAGTAATTAGCAGGTAGAATTACCGGGGTAGCATGTAATGTTTGCTTGTAATCCGTCAGTAGGAGATGCAGTGGGGTAATTGTCATCTTGAGTGGCCTTGCAACCACGTCTAATTTAACGTGTCAATAGAGAGTTTATTTCTGTCTTTGTTCCCTCTGCCAGGTTATTTGTTTTCTCTTTAGAAAACCAGACTCAGAGTCTAAGACAGGTATTTGGAACATGCGAACTTCAAGGAAAAATGTTCCTCAGCCACCCCCAAGTATGCAAAAGTACTCGGCCCTCATTCTCCTATCCACATAATGTGGTTAGTTCATACCAATCTGGATATTCAAGGTGGATGTACAGTATCTGATAAACGCAAGACCAGGAAGCCTTTTACTAAGTAGCAAAGCTACACTTTGTCCACTGACTGGAGATGGGGTTGGGGGTGTGGGACAAAGAGGAGGTTCTTTTAAGACTTGCTGGCACTTGCTAGTAATGGCGGTAGAGCTTCTCTACTGCTAGGCTTCTTGCTTTTGCTTTATATCTTTTCTCTCTTGCCACTGAACTGTTTTCCAGCTCAAGATAGGTGGATTTGCCAAAAATACAAAGCTTGGATCATATGTAGGACGTGCCTAGATTTACAGAGCACTGGTTCAGGAACACATCAGCAGAGTCTAAGTCTTGGTGAACTTAAAGTTTTGTCCCTGCTCTTAGGATCAGTTCTGGGTTGGGCCTCTACTATGAGTTCATCCTCATAAAATCTTTCCCTCTTTGAAGTCCCCTTGATTTGGTAAAATCATTCCTTGTTTTATATATAAAGACAGGTCCTATTTCTTCCTTTCGTTTTTTTTTTTTCTTTTACTTTATTTCTTTTTTTCCCCTTGGCTCTCATATAGAACAAAGATTTGGGTTCTAGAAACCTCTATGCTAATTCATAGGTGGCTTTTAAGGATGGTTTCTTTCTTTTTCTCTTGTTATTTGAATCATTTAGGTAATGTGCTTTGTTTTTCAATACAGAATTAAAAACCCTCTATATAGATAGTGGTGTCATAGGGTGTCTAATGATTTCATGAGACACAAATCCCAGGTTTTTCTTGAACTTGCTCTCCTGAAGATTTCAATTTAAAACTCTGGATATAACACCTGGTATCCTGGTATTTGAATTTATATCTAATCAAGATAAATAGATTCTCTTCACTGGTGAAAGAAAATCTAGGATGGAAAAAAAAGAGTAATATACTTAAAATCAAAGCATTCTGTTAGTATTTTAGCCTTAATATTAAGCAACTTTTTATCAAGGAGGAAAGGACTAGACAGGGAAACATCTTTGCATGTAGTATTGTCACAAGATTGAGTATCTACTGGACTCCAGTAGGTCATTACACAGAAAAAGAAACCCTACTGGAAACTTACCTCTATAACATTCAGATGGTTAAAAATCTGTTTCCCCTCCACCCCTTGTGTTAAATTGGCATCAGCAAATACAAGGTGAGCCTTGTAACTTTTAAAAATAAAGAACAGAACAAGTGTTATGAGCCTACCCACAACATAACTAAGCTCTGGCCCTTCTGATGGAGATTTCTGACAAATTCTGTGGCAACCTGACAGATGTGTCATGCTGTCTAATCCCTTTAAACCCCCAAAGCTCTTGGAGGGTGGATGTTTTAGAAAAGAAGACTGGAAAACATGCTGTTCTTGAGTTGAATGCTTTACTTCAGTATCTGTCCTGCCCCTCCCACATCCTTTCCTTCTGCAAAATACTAGAGAATGGGCAACATGCAAATCTAGGCATTGAAACAGTAATAGGGAAACAGGAGCTAGATGGTATTTCCCTGCAGCTGAAACAATAAAAATAGAAAGAGGAGAACCTAAATGAGCTTGCTTTCCCCTAACTAAAAAACCCCAAAGCTCTACCACTTTCATAAGACTGCTTTGGCTGAATCGCGCTGTGGCAACATGCCTGCATATTTCAGTTAAGAAATACATTCTGGATTGGAGTCTGGGAGGACACGAGAGTAAAAGTGGGGATATTCTCATAATGAAAGAAAAAAAAGAGTTGCCCCCTCAAAGCCCTCTTCCCCACCAACCTGCTGGGTGCATTTGGGCTCTGGCCCGCATTTCTGAATTGTACAAACCCATGCTCAGTGTGTGGCACAGTGCCAGATTCAGTGGAGGCCAGGAGGTGCTTTCGTGGAGCACAGTGACACCCTCAGAATTGCACACAGTTGTGAGGTCTGCTTCTCAGACATTTGGACAACTGCCACCAGGAAGGGAGGGAGGAAATTGGGCCAGTTTGCATTCTGTTACAGACCAGCCTTTTGGATGACAGAATTCTTTCCAATCAAAATGCCATGGATTACTCCCTGCTGTGAGCTAATAGGGTGCTAATTAGCATATTTCATTTATTTACTTAACTGGGATAGAAACCATTGGGCACGTGGCCCACGTAGAATGGTTTCCTGGGGAAGCCATGAACTGCTCTAAGCGCTACCTCCATATGCATCACGGAAACCAGTTCACAGAAGCACAATATCAGGCACCCGCCTGCCTCTCTCCGCCCTCCCCTTCACACCTCCCTTTCCTCCAAATTTACACTCAGAGCAGACAGGACTGGAGTCTCATCTGGTCTCACTTCAATAAGAATCTGAAATGAGAAATGAAATTGGGCATTTCCAAGAGTTCATCTCCATAGATGCTCTTTGGCAAATGCATGGACCTCTCTGAACTTGTGGCTTCACCTGCCATAATGCCTCTTGGACTTCAGCAGAGACAAAGACCTCTCTGATCTCTTCATCACCCTATCTTTCAGACAGAGAGTAAAGCTCACATGTCAGTGAAAATGGTTGCTGGCTCCCAAGGCCCTCTCTGGACTGTTACCTGGGGAATCTTAAAACACCTGTTTGTCATAGTCTCCCCCTCACTTTATCGTTCTCATGCTGCTTGGAAGTCCATGAAGGACCTTTGGAGTTCCATGTCTGCAAATCTCCCTAATGGCATAGGTTCTGTTGGTTCGGGGACAAATTATTAACAACGTGCAATGAAAACATATCAGTCAAAACTCACTAAGCAGAGAGAAATGGATCCCATTCTCAAACTGCTTCCTGTGGTGGGGAGACCCAAGGGCTGAACATCAACAGGAAGTGCCCCCAAACAGTGGGTCAAGGCTCTACAAGGAATTCTGCCTGAGCAAGCAAACAGAGCTCAAAAATAGGTAACCACACTAGAGGAGGATTTCTATAACTTGGTAATAATAAACATGAGTAATGGTTCTCATGTTTCTTCATGATCTTTATTTACTGGGGACTCGGTGTAATGGCACCACGATCCTACTGACTGTCCCAGTCTGAAAAACTTTGATTCACCTTGAATGTTTCCTTTTACTCCAGTTAGTCATTGGGACCTTTTGTTTTTACTTTCTGTTGCTTCTCAGCCAGGTCCTCCCTGCTTTTCCCTTGTCACTACCTCCTTCAGGTTCAGTCACCTGCTACCCAGACCCTTGTCACTTCAAGTGTACTCCATGACAAGAGCTTTGGCTGCACCTGGGTTTTGGTAGAAACTCAAGGTTTCAGTGACCTCCCCACCCTCAGGACAAATCAGTTTTCAGTTTTAACAAGTCCCCGGGGGGATTTTTCTGCACCTTGCAAATCAAGGATCACTGAGTAACACTACCAGAGACTCCATCTCACAGGCTTCCATCCTTGATTTCCTCTCTACCAACATCCTCTGCCGACTTCTTCAGTTCTGATCCTGCTCCTCTTCTGCTAAAATTTTCCATCGTGCTGCATAAACGACAGAAGGAGACTATGCAGCAGATGATATTTTTGGTCCATATATACAGAACCTAGTTTCTATGTCACGTTTTCTGTACTATCTGATGTGTGAAAACTTTCCTAGTCAGTACTAGCTGATACCATTTGTTTTACATTTAAACATAGTTGGTTGTGATTTGCCATTCTTGGCTTTTCACCTTCCAGTGACATTGACATACAAAGTTATATAGCATCACCTGGAAGTTATTTGACCCTTCGTGGGTGTCTCTCCACCCTGAAGCAGGTGTTCAGGTACCATCCCCACTCCATGCTGGTGTTCCCTGTTCACCGGATGGCTGGCTCCTCATGCTTCCAGACAGCCCCCCCCCCTTTTTATTGTCTTGCTCCTTTCATTGGTGTGCTTTTTGCTGATAACCTTTGGGCCAGTTGGCTTTCTCTCTCTTTTGGTTAATATACAACCCCTCTTGGAAGATAATGGAAATACTTGACTGGTCTTTGTAGTCACAGAGGTGCAGTGGGGCTACCAGATCTGTGTGGCCAAGGCACCCCAACAACTATTGTCCTCCAGATTTTGTGCCTTGACTCTTGAGGTTTTTGAACTGCTTTTGAGCTTCTTTTTCTTCTCACTTCTTCAGATGCCTCAAATTTTGCACTATTTGACAAAATGAAATACAGTTCCTGTTTGTTCCAGGTTGATATGATCCTCTCTTTTAAAAGGATCATATCTCTTCTTTACTATTATCCTGATCCGATTTGAAATTCTTCTTAGAGCAGAAATAGTATGGTCCTTGTTTTGTAAGTTACAAAATTCCATAAAATAACTATTCAGTAACTATTTGAGTTTAGCTAACTGAAATAACAGTTTTATTTGTGAAGATGAGATATTATTTATTACTGGAAATACTATGCAAAAGTTCATCGTTCTAATATTATAGCCTGCTTCTCCTAAGAATTCATCCTAATTACTGAGTTCTCCAAAAACATCTTCAACAAATATGCTATCTTCAAGAAAATTGTAGGAAGAAGGTAAAGAAGAGTCTGATTGATTGTGATAGATTCTTTGCTTTGTCTCAGATTACTTTGGACTCAAAGTGGTGGAAAGAATTTATGATTCACTGAAAATTATTATTCACATAGTAATACAATTACAGATACTCTCTGACTTACAATGGTTTAACTTATAATTTTTAGATTGTATGGTGGTACAAAGCAACATTCATTCAGTATAAACTGTACCTCAAATTTTGAATTTTGATCTTTTCCTGGACCCTTGATGTATTACATTACTCTTTCATGATGGGACAATGGCAGTGAGGTGCATCTCAAAGTTAGCCACATGAGAATGAGAGTCAATCACTGATCCCCTGCAGTCTACTGTGTTGCTAAGCTGTTATGTTTGGTAGGTTAGGTGCATTGAATGCATTTTCAACTTATGATGGTTAATCTGGATGTAACATCATTGTAAGTCTGGGAACAACTACATTTATGTACTTTTTATTTCAATGCTATAAACTGTAAATGTATCCACATCTGATACCTATTCTGCTTCCCTGAGCATCCTTCTATTTTCTAACAGAAAAATAACAATTGATCTTCTGAAACTTATAAGCTGTATCTTGATTGAAATTCTGAAACAGGAAAATGTTCCCTAAAGAGAAACTACTTTTCCAACTGGAAATCATCATCACTTATGAAATACATAACCCTGGTAGATACAGTTAAACATTAGATTGGGCTCATGTCTTCAATTTTAGTGAACATGTTGAATATCATTTGTGACTATCGCCCAAGTATTACAGGAAAAAGACAGAACATGTTTATGATAATAATGGTACCATATTTTAGGGTACTGTTTTAATTCACAGGTATAAATGGGCTTGAGTTTCCTAGAGTTCCTCAGAATAAGATCTGGTACAAAAATTACATGAAATATTGCAAGTCAGTTTCCAAGTCTGATTCTCTGAATGTCACTCTTTCCAGTGAACCACGTATTCAAGCTGGTCATAAAATCTTCATTGATCTAGAACTTCCTTCCATTAGTACTCCAGTTCTGTTGGTAAGCATAATCTTAGGGGGATGTTTGGAGGGAAAAGGGAAACTGTATTTAGAGGTTACAAAGCACTGTTGATAAACCATATATGTTCATCTCCATCTTCTCTGAAATGCCATGGTGTATATTATTTGGAGGTGAGTCAGACTATCTTTCATGAGACTTCCTGTCTAGGAGCTTCTATTAAATAAAGATCCCATTCCTCACCTTACTCAAAGACTTCCTGAATTTCATTCTGAAGACATGTAATTTTCCTAGTATGTAAAATAAGTATGTAATGTAACGACTGTAAGCTGTTTTTGATGTGAAGGGGGGTGTTATGTTTTGGGAAGTGCACTGAGTTATAGAAACCAAGGGTGTGGCCCAGGTCTGCTATCTGCAGGAATTTAGAAATGTAATTATTCCTCAAGGGTCCAGTTGATAACAATTAGTTAGACTGAGAAAGGTGAGAACTTCCTGGGTAAATACAAACTTGTAGAATTTTAAACAGTTGTTTGATAAGGTGAGAGAACTTCTAGGATCTGCAGTCAAATATTTTGTAGCATTAGAGTTCATGGAAGCAAAAAAAAAATCTCGTTGGTAGACAATATTATCAGTGCCAGGTTATCCTGATTGCCCAGGATAGGGCTTTTATCCACTATTTTGGGGTACCTGATGCTTGTGAAATAGAAAAGGAAAGATACTCAAAAAATTTTGACTTCCCCTTCTATCTCCCCCAGGATTCTAGGATGATTTCACCTGTTACAGTTGAATGGGATAAGGTATGAATCAACAGGAGATCTGTGGTGACCAGTTTCCCAAAAAAAAATACCAACTAAGTTGGAAACAAAGATTCCCATGATGGAGGTTCTCTAAACCTACTGCCTTACAATGGAGATGCATGAAATTTGGGGTAAGGATAAATAGGGTGCTTCTCCCCAGGATGCAGTAGTGGTTTATAGGCCAACCCAGCAAACATAAAATTGTCAAACAAAAAAGTGCAGAGGAAAGTAAGTGGATGAAAGACAGTGACATGTCATTTCTGGAGTGACTACATATTTCAGTTACTGATGACACATCCTGTCCCTAGACTTTTGGTGGATAGATTATATTCACGTTGGAGTTTTCAAATATGACTTCTTAGAGTTCACTTAGAGGTTGTAGCACCAGAAGGCTAATGAAACTCTGGCTCATGGGATACCAGCGTGGCACAGCATCTTGGCACACCGTTAGATCACCTTCTATCTTTGAGGGAGCATCAGAGATGGTTGTTCAGTGAAAAAGATGTTTCACAAGAGTGGTAAAATTGAAAGGTCACCTTTTGTGCATCATTATATAAAGATGACATTGTAGGTACCCTGGTATCTCATTTTGTAGAAACTATATATTACTTTAGAGCTGCTGGGTCATTAGGAGCTAGTGATGTCCTCAGACCAGATAATGTTCATGCTGCTGGATGTGGTTTTCCTGGAAGACATACAATTCTTTATTCTTTAGGTATCACACTGGGATATCCATGGGGTGGTTGGAGAGTTTGAGGATCTCCTGCTCTGAGTTGGTATTCTAATACTTTTGGAACACCTTGGCCTTGGGATTGGAAGTAGACAAGGACAAACACAGATTTTTTTTTATTACTTGTGTAATCATATTTACAATATGAGGCCAACTCTTTAGAATTTTTGCTCAACAAGTCTAACTAAGAGCTGGCATTGGGAGAGGGAGAGTCCAGGACTCATCAGAGAGGTAGACAATGATAGCAACAGATAACTGAGAAGAAGTTAAATCCCAAGTTTTCCAGAAAATTGGTGATAGGACTTTGACTTATATAGGCCTGGGAACAAAGGGAAATAAATATGGGCAGGAGGTAATGAAAAGCACCAGTCTCTTGCCATGGCCAAGTTGACAAGATTAGTCTTTAATTACTAAATACCCCAGGAAAGGAGAAAAGGGCTTAGAATACGGTGGGAGGCTAGTAAAACTGCCCAGAATTTGTTCCTTAAAACCAATTTTAGAAAAAAAAATAAATAAATTAAAAACAAAAATAAAAACAAAACTGATTTTAGCTCCTGAAATTGGGATCTTTTACTTTGGTATTGAGCACTCTGAGCATCATAATTTTCCTGTCTGTGGGCAGCAATCCCATCCTCTTTGATTCTTTTTAGTATATTGTTGACTATCTCTTTCCAGGTAGGTCACAAGATATACTGCTTGGTAAGTGGTCTCGGTGGCCACAGAACAGGCCTTCTGTCCTTCTCTGCCTCCTGAAAGTGCCAGTATGTCCAAGTGTATACAGATGTATATGCAGCATGTACTTCATGCCTGGAACTTGGTAGCTAAATGTCTAAAAAGTTAAGAGAATTATTTGGCTCAAGTAAGTTAAAAGTGAGCAAATAGGATCTATTTTAAACAAAATTGTATATAATAGACCATCCATTTTACTAAACATCTGTTTTTTTTTCTATCTTTCCTTTCCTATTTCATAAACATTAGGTACCCCAAAATAGTAGATAAAAACCCTAAACTGCCAATGTTGGCTTCAGTCTAAAGATGGCGCACTTCAAATGGCATTGAACAGTTCCTGGATACTATGCTTTTTCATTCAATTCTAGCAGGAAGTGAGATCTCTCCTTTCCCAGAAGCCCTAGACATTATCATCTATTATCTCATTGGCCCAACCAGATTACATGACTCTTGTTGAGCCAATCGCTACATAGCCTGGAAGATGAGTTTGATGAATTTCGTTAATAGAATTAAATTAATTTGGGGGCAGAGGGAGGCCTTCATTGGTCTAAACCACCAATTATTTTTTATATTTAAATAAAATTGATAGTGATAGTTAAACATAACCACAACATTTAGAATAACAGAATTATTCTAAATTAGAATATAAAAGAGATCTTAGTTTCCTATTAATTCCATGAAGAACTAGGTAAAGCATAAATACTTGCCAATCTGGTTAGTGTTAAAAATATATTGTAGGGCAGCAAATGTATCTCAGTGATAGGTAGCACATACTTAGCATGCACAAAGCTCTGGGCTCAATCCTCAGCACTGAAAAATAGAAAACAAAAATTTTATTTGGCTGAAATCACATTTCCTGGAATTTTGAAAAAATATCTTCAACTATATACCTGGTCTGCCCTATGATTTATGTGAAATCCTATTTTGATACAGGAGGATAGAATAGATAAAGGCTCAAAGATCCTTTTGTCTCTACAATTCTAGGAAAATACACAGAAAATATTCTACATTATTCTCTATCACAAAGCAAATAATAAAGCCATGCACTTGAAAAATACATTTTTCTCCTGTTAGATGGTGTGATAGTATAGTCTAAGAAAGATAGCAGGGGATGAGAATCTGGAGGAAATTGGTTTCTGATCTCTGTTCTGCCACATATGAGCAGTGTTACCTTGGTCAAATCATTTCACCTGTCTAAGCCTATTTTCTTACCTAAAAGTATAGATGATAACACCTTCCATTTTATCAATTTACTGTGAGGATCAAATAAGATAGTATATCTAAAAGTATTCTCTAAATTGTATAGCCTTTTTGGATGGAAGGTGGTATTATTACTATTACTATTAGTTGACTGCTAAGTTTGTCCCAGATAAATTTATGGTCTTGGTCAAGTTATTTAACTTCTCTTGGTCTTATTTTTTGTTCTTATAAAATGAGATATTGAACCAGATCATTTCTAATATCTTTTCTAGTTCAGCTTTGAGATCTTTTATGTGTATGTGTGTGTGTGTGTGTGTGTGTGTGTGTGTGTGTGTGTGTAATTTGTTTTTTAGTAAAAATATATACACACATATTTTCCTGGTCACTGTAAAATAAAGCTTACGTTGGACAGAGGTAAGGGGGCAGAGATTCACAATGGCCAGTTTTGGCCAGTAACGCTGATGGTCAACTACAGATTATATCCTTGATGTGGTTCCTAGGAATTTTAGTGATAGTGATTAAAACCAAGGTCAGTTGCCTTTTGTTGGTTTATTTTTTACACGTGGACATGGGTGCATGGAAGATTGAAGAATAGTTTGCAGACATATTGTAGACATGTTTATTCGGAAAGAATGTACATAATTCCAAGAAATGATGATTTAGCCAAGGGCCTCTAATTTATCAATGGTTTCAGAAATAGAACTCAAATATTTTGATCTTCATGGGACAGGATTTGCAGTTATTAAATTTTTAGCTTTAAAGGAATAACTAAATTGGTAAGAAAATGGCCTCCAGGGCTAATGTTATGGTTTGGATATTGGCTGTTTCTCCAAAACCTCCTGTTAATGCAGAAATACTCAGAGGTAAAATGATTAGACTATGAGAGCTACAACCTAATCAGTTCATCCTACTTTGAATGGACTGATGGGTGGTAACTGTAGGCAGGTGGGGTATGACTGGAGGAGGCAGGTATCTGGGAACATACCCTGGAAGGGTCCATCTTTTGCAGCCCTCTCCCCCTTCCCCATTTCTCTTTGCTTCCTGATCCCACCACCAGCTGAGCAGCATTCCTCAGATGGGCTTTTTCCTCTGGCCCACAGCAATAGAGTCAGCTGTCTATGGACTAAGATCTCTGAAACTAGGAACCTCAGATACACTTTCCCTCCTTCAAGTTGTTCTTGCTGAATATGTGGTCACTGTGACAAAAGAGCTGACTAAAACAGCTAGTGAGGAAGGTTTTCCTTTGATGAATAGGAAAACGAACAGAAAGCTCAGAGAATTAGAACCTTGAATTAGAACTATGACGTTTGTGAACTAAAGGAGGGCTGCTTGAGAATCTTCCCTATGTGTTCATTCTAGACATGGCTTCCAGATATTAATATTTTGAAATGTAAATATGAATTCTTTTGACAGAGATGATGATGTCGCCAAATGATGGTGACAACAGCAGCCAACACTCATAGCACCCTTATTCTGCATTGGGCCCTAAATTGAATGCTTTGCACATATTCTTTTGTTTAATTCTAACTATATAACTTTGTGTGTTGGTACTATTATTATCAATTCTTTGCAGTTAAGAAAAAAAAGAGGCATAAAATGGCTCACTTACCCAAGACCCCATGGTAAGAAGGAGCTGAGCTGGGCTTCAAGCCCATATAGCACTGAAACCATATTTACTTTGTTGGTAAAACCCTTGACACCACCACCAGCACGAATAATTAATCCCACGGTTGTCTTTGTTTTTCTAGGCCATGGTCTTTGGGATGGGACATTGCTGTTACCCTGAAAATTCTCTCATGATCTTCTTAGTCAATCCCAACCTGCATGCTGGAACTCTATCACTTTTTATTTCTGTCTTCATAGAATAATTTGCCAGTTATTAGAATTCACATGAATGAAAAACTGCAGCTTATTTTTATGCCAGAATTCTTTTGTTTATTTTAATGTATTTTGAAATTCATTTGTTATTGATTGAATCTATAATGATGATGATGATAGTGATGATGAAGTAAAAATGGTAATAAAAACACCTTTAGGATAATAGCAACAAGTACTTGAGAGATTTTTAATAGGTCAGAGGCAAAATGCTTTGTGCACAAATTACTCACAAATAATTTTATTTCCATTTAAAAAAAATGAAACTGAGAAAGAAAATGTTTTTTTTAAATTTCCCCAAATCTCAAAAATTATGACAATGGAATTTGAGACTGAGACTCTGGAGACTGACCCTAAACTGACTGATTGTAATTACAACACTATTTTGAACCACAGTCAATTGGATTTGGGACAAAACATTATAAAATATTGGCTCTTTGTGGTCAAAACATTTGTTCACTTGTTCATTAATTTATTCAAAAAGTGTTTATTAAACACCTGGATATTATGTACCACGTAATATGTCTCCATGATTTCCTGGGCAGGTTGTAAAATATTCACAGTGGTTTTCAAATTCAGAGGGCCTCTAGAAAAATGAGTAACTGGTGACAAAGATACTCTGATAGTGATCATTCTAGATTTGATCTCAGAAAAAAAATCAAATAATTTGATTCCATTTTAAAACATAATATTTAAGTGCAAGGTAGCAACCAAAAAATCCACAAAATACAAGTATGACAAATCAAGATAACTTAAGTGCCAAGTTTTTGCACCAAGAACTCCTCCCACCACCATCACTTTGTAGTAACCGACTCAGTGAAAATCAGATGGGTTTACCTAGTGCCATGTTTTGAAAGTATTTTGAATAGGATCTTCTATTTTACTTTACTTGCAAATGGGGTGCTAATTCAATAAAGGCCATGTTCTTTGGGATAGGACATTTCTGCCACCCACCCTGAAAATTTTCTCATGAACTTAGCTACTTCCTACCCACAGGCTGAAATTCTGTCAGTTTTTATTTGTTTCCGCCAGTTATTAGAATTCCCATAGGTATATATATATTTTTGCAGTATGTTTTGTGTCTGGATTCTTTTGCTCATCTTAATGTTTTCAAAATTCATTTATGTTATTGCTTGAACCTAAACATTATTATTTTTATTGCTGAATAGTATTCCAGTTTATGAACATAACTTTTTTAACCATTATTTTGTTGATGGATATTTTGAGTATTTTCAGGTTTTAGCTTGTTAACAACCTAATATAGTGTTTTTGTGGATAATAATCATTTCTTCTGGATAAATGCATTTGATGGAATTCCAGTTTTGACAAGTAAATATGTTTTTAGAATAAATTTAAGTCTACAAGAAACTTCCATGCAGTTCTTCAAAGTGATTGTGCTATTTATATCATCCCCATTATGTGAATTCTAATTGCTCCATACCCTCACAGACATTTGATGTTTTTAGCCTCTTAGATTTTATCTATTATTGAGTAAGAAGTAGTATCATAATATAGGTTTAATTTAAATTTTCCTCAACTTGAATGCTGATATGTGGTTATTGAATTTTTTAAATCTTCTTTCGTGAAGTGCCCAAGACTTACTTTTATCCTGTTTTTATTTAGTTGTTTGTACTTTAATCTTGATTTGTAGATGTTTTTGTGTATGTTTCTTTTGTGTGTATGTGTGTGTGTGTGTGTGTGTGTGTGTTTCCTTTTTCTTTTCTGGTTATATACATTTTTCAAATACATATGTTTGAAGTATTTTCCCCGAGTCTGTGCTTTGCTTATTTTTTTTATAATGAATATATATGTGTGTGTGTGTGTGTGTGTGTGTGTGTGTGTGTATTTTTAGAGGAAGGTAAGCAGAAAATTTGATTTTGAATGAAATCCAATCTGAAAAATTTGGATGTAAAAAAATATCCAATTTTTAAAAATTGCTGGAATTTTGAAGGAGATCACATTTAAGATGTAGATAAATTTAGGAAGAATGGTCATTGTAACACTTTGGAGACCTACAATCTATTTTTATGATATCTCTCCATCTACTTATGTCTTTAATATTTTTTTCAATTGTGCTTTTGCAATATTTAGTATTGAGCTCTTGTACCTTTTTATCAAATTTTTCATTGAGTATATGATGACTTGAAAGTATATAAATTATATGTTTTAAATTTCTTGCTCCAATTATTCATGCTGGTGTGTAGAAATAAAATTTATTTTTAAAAAGCAATCTTGTGTTTTGTAACTTCATCAAATAGAGAGAGTGAGAGAGAGGAGAGTGAGAGAGAGAATTTTAATATTTATTTTTTAGTTTTTGGTGGACACAACATCTTTGTTTGTATGTGGTGCTAAGAATCAAACCCAGGCTGCATGCACGCCAGGCGATGGCGTTACCACTTGAGCCACATCCCCAGCCCATCAAATATATTTTTAAGTTACTATCTTTCTTAATATCTTTTTTGTAAGTTTTTTAAATATATGCAATCATATTGTTGGTGGATAATTCCAATTTTGCTACATTTTCAACATTATATGTTTTCATCTTACTACATTAGTATGATGGTCAATCCAATGTTGAAAAGTAGTGAGATCAGTTGTCTTTGTCTTATTTCCAATCTTAAACTTTAACCATCAAGTAGGATGTTAGGTATAGGTGCTGTTTAGATGCATTTAGCAAGATGATGAAATTCCCATTTGTTCCTAGCTTGCTGAGAGGTTTTTTTTTTCCATTCACTTTGTTAATGTGGTAAATTGCATTGACATATTTTCAAATGTTGACCCAACCTTCCATTTCTGGGTTAAACTTACTTGGTGATGGTATATATTCCTTTTTATATATCTTTTTATATATTTCTGGATTCAATTTCTGTTTGTTTTTTTTTCCCTCCCTTTTGGTACTGGGAATGGAACCCAAGGATGCTTTACCAATGAACCACATCCCCAGCCCTCTTTTATTTTTCATTTCAACTCGGATTCTCTTTACATTGCTTAGGGCATCACTAAATTGCTGAGGCTGGCCTTGAACTTGCAATTCTTCTGTCTCAGCCTCCCCACTTGCTGTGATTACAGTGATTACAGATATTCACAACTGCGCCCAGCTGCTTTTTTTTTTTTTTTTAATATTTTTCTGGTTGTCAGTGGACTTTTTTTTTTTATTTATTTATTTATTTATTTATTTATTTATTTATTTATTTATTTATTTATTTATATGTGCCTCACACATGCTAGGCAAGCGCTGTGTTACTGAGCCACAACCCAAGCCCCTTTGCTTTATTTTTTAGGGAATTTTGTATTCATCTTCATGAAGGATATTGATTTGTAATTTATTTCTTCTGTAATACCTTTGTCAGGTCTCAATTTCTAAGTTATATAGGCCTTATAAAATCAATTGGAAATTATTCCTTCCTCCCCTGATTTTGAAATATTTTTGTTAGATTAATATTTGGTCTTCCTTGGTTGTTAATAGAATTCACCACTCAAGTCTTTTGAACCTTAAGTTTTGTTAGAATATTTTATCAGGAACACAATGAAAAATAATTCTTATTATTTATATATTGCTATGTAACAGAATACCACAAACTTAGAAACTTAAATATAAAATAAAAAAAGTTTATAAAATATAAACTTAACTTTATTATTTTATACTTTCCTTGGGGTCAGAAGCTTGGGCCTGGCTTAGTTGAGTCCTCTCCTTAAGGGTCCTTCATAGGGGGGCAGCTGAGGTGTTGGTCAAGACTGGGGTCTCATCTGTGGCTCAACTGGAAAATGATCTGCTTCTGAAGCCAGAATTAGACAGGCAGTCAGTACAGATAGGTAAAAGGAGTCAGGTGGATAAAGGAGACCAATTTTAAGTGAGTCTGGGAAGTGAGAAACTGTCCCCTGAGGGGTTGAAATGTTAATTCCTTCAGAGCCCTTCTTCCACCCTTATCAAGCTCTGCCCCTCCTGCATCTGTTGCTAAGGTGACTAGTCCCAGGAATTGCCCCTTCCTACAGGGAGCTATAAGGTTATTAATTAATGTGATCTGGACTGCTCCATCCTGCCCTTCCCCCTTCAGCCCACCTGTTTCCCACCCTTTGGCCATCCCACCAAGCAGTCCTGGGCCTAGTGACCTATGCTGGAAGGAGAGAGATAAGAGGAAGACTTCCAGGAGAAGCCTATGTTAACCCTTTTTAAATAAACCCTGCTTTATATGCTTGCCTGGGTGTGCTTCTCAAATGTTCAAACTTGAAAATATGAAGGAGTAGAACTCATCACCAATAACTGGTGGTATCACTTCTATGTTCACCTGATGGCAGCTAGTTCCTTTTGGGAAATATGGACCTCATTTCTTTGCTGACTGTGGGCTGAAAGGTACATATTCAGGTTCTCATCATGTGGACCTTTCCACATGCAGCTTTATCAAAACCAGCATGGGAAAACCTCTTCGAGGTCCTACTAGCAAGATGGAAGTTACATCTCATATAAGATGCTCATGGAAATGGAATCCCTTCATGTTTGCCTTATCTTATTATTAGAAATCACAGGTTCCACTCAATCTCACGGGGATGCAGTTTCACTAATAGGAGGTGGTGATAATTGTTAGAGTCTGCCTACCACACAGATACAGGGCTATTTAGACCTTCTACTTATTCTTATGTCAGTTTTGGTGAGTTGTGTTTTTCATGGGAATTTTTCATTTCATCTAAGTTGTCAAATTTATTTTCATGGAGTTTTTCATAGTAACCCTGATTTATCTTTTAAATATTTGTCAAGTGATGTCCCATTTTTTTTATTCTTCATGTTAATGATTTGCATTTTACACACACACACAATCAGTCTTACTAGTATTTACATGTATATATTTATATCTATGTATATATATCAATCTTACTAGTATTTATCATTTTGTAAATCTTTTCAAAGAAGCAACTTTTGATTTTGATTTTTTTCTATAGTTTATTCATTTTCTAGTTCATGGATTTCCTCTTATTATAGTTCTTTCTCTTTATTTTAAATTTGCTCTTATTTTTCTAGCTTCTTAAAATAAAAGCTTATATCATTGACTTCGATCTTTTTTTTTCTAATATCAGAAACATTTTTCACAATTATATGATAGTGGGAATACATTACTAGAGTCCCTCCCAAGGCTTTGGGAAAGGTCTATGCAATTGAAAGACTTGGATGTTCTTTCTTCCATAGGTTCACAATAAGCCCAACTTTTCACTGTATCTCATTTATTTTAAGATGTACTTTCCCCACTTTTTAGCCTGTCTGAAAATGACATGAGTCCTATGAGTCTTGCAATCTTAACAATTGCTGTCTGCCAGACAGAGCCCTGGCATGGTTGTCATTGCCTGAGGATACACAAATTAAGTTACACTGTCCATATTGTCATCATTTAAGTTGAGTTATATGAATTTTTGGCACTTATTTGAGTCTGAGTGTTAAATATTGTAAAATGATTACATTATGATTCAGCACTGAAACCAAAAGATTGTGTATATTCATAAAGGCAAGAAAAGACAACAGACTTCAACATAGTGGAACAAATGTTATAGGATGAATGATCATAATTTAATGTCTTCTTTCAGCACAACAGCCAATTTATTTCATTTATATTTTGCTGTTCATGTGTACATAATAATAACATGAGAGAAAAATTATGTCTAAATTATAGCTCAAATGAAAATTTTAAGTGATGATAAAGTATTGAGTCATAATTGTATTGGCAGTATTTTTTTCTGATGTATCTTGCAGTTGAAAAATCCTTCAAGTTAATGAAGTATAAAGAGCTCATTCAATTCTCATATAAAATACCTGGAAGTTGCTAACTATTCTTATGTACTTTGGGAGATTAGAAAATAGAAGCATGTGAGGTTGACTTGTCAAAGGTCACCTAGCTGGTAGGAGTCTATTTCAAAGTCTGTGTTCTCCGCCACAGCTTTATGTTGCCTTGGGAACTAAGGGTAGGAGAAGAGCTGTTTCCCTTTTGAGAGCCTCATCAACTAAAAATATTAGATTTTCCAGATGTTTATTGGCCTTTTCCCTCTCCTATAAGAACCTCGATTAGCTTTCTAATATCCACAGATAAAGTCTAAATTCCTTAAAATTCAAAGCCATCCATTATCTAGCCTCAGCCCACTCTTGAGCTTTGCTAACTTATACAGTGACAAACTCAAACAATACCAAACAATTGTCCAAAATGTTATCACAAACCCATGTCTACACCCAGGTCATTTCTAGTTTATAATTTTTGTTTTAGCACAATATTTAATGGGTCCTCCTTTCATTCATGAAAGAGTGCTGAGAGCCATAGCCAAGTAGGAATGAAGCATGGCAATTTCCTTGTCAGCCTACTCAATGTTGCTTAGAGGGAGGACTCTCCATTGTGGAAATGGGCTTGCCTTGGACCCACGTCATTTGCAGTGACATTGCATGAATGTTTGAGAGTTCTGGTTTGAAAGGTGACCTTGCTCAGGGATTAGGGCAGCTCCAGGTTTAGGGTGGATCCTGCTGGATTAGGGTGGCTCCAGGTTTAGGGTGGATCCTGCTGGGAATAGGGCATATCCTGCTGCCTCAGGTGCCCCCTCCTTGAGTTCCCCTGGAGTTCTTGCGGGGGTTCTGAGAGTATTTGGTACGCAGAGCCCAGTGGAGGGTGTGTATTTTCCCCAGAACGTGCGTGTAGAGTGCTGGTGAGAGTTCGGGAATAAAGAGTTGCTGTTGGAATCTACAAGTTTTTGTGGTGGCTCGGTTATTTTGTGCCCAGCCAGACTGTGACAAAAGAGTGTAGATTGGTTCATCAAGGCACTTAACCTAGGGTGTCTCTAGCCATTTTTTGCTTATCTGAAGTTATTCATATACTTTTGTGTAGAGAAGAGTTGGCATAGCAGGCCTAACTGTGGCGATCTTTTGAAAGATCTGCTTAAATGATTATCTCTTGGTTACCATCCAAAGGCTTGGATTTCAAGAGGCCTGCCATTCCAACCATTCCTAGAACTGATAAGAGCAACTAAACTGTTGATGCAAACAAAATGCTTTATGCTGAATAGCTGTTTCCCTTAAGAAAGTCTAGAATTTTGGTACCTTTAAGGCAAAGTTTCCTATCCTACTATCCCCTCTCAGTAAAAATCCTGGGTTCTGAGTCTCTACCAAGATTTCTCGGTTGGCAACACGTCCTACATGTCTTCACAACTCATTTTATTTATTTAATTAATTAATTAATTAAAAAAATTCATTCTTAAGTTTTTTTAGGTGGACACAATATCTTTATATTACATTTATGTGGTGTTAAGGATCAAACCCAGTGCCTCATGCATGTAGGCGAGCACTCTACCACTGAGCCATAACCCCAGGCCCCTTCACAACTCATTTTAATTAAGCAAGTATGACTCAGTTGAAAGAGAACTTTGGAGAACTTGTTGAGGTGCACGCTGGCCTTCACCCCATGTGTCTTTTCTCTTCTCTGATTTTACTTTGTATTCTTTCACTCTGGTAAATTAGCTGTGAATATATGTGCTGAGCCCCTTAAGTTCTCACGGTGGAACATTAAACTCTCCGCCTGGAATCACATCACTTCCTAGACCTTTCTTTGCCTCTGCACTTAGATAACATTTTCTTGGAAACAGCCTCTGAATCTTCCAGCTCCATTCTGCTGTTTGATATTCTTCTTTGGAATTACTATAATAACTGAGAACATTGTCCATCATAACATTTATCACATCCTCTTATAATTATCTGGATATTGTTTTCTACCCCACTGGACTGAGAGTTTCTTGAGGGCAGAGAATTGTTGTTATGTTCATCTTTGTATCTGCACACCTGTCACACAGATGTGGTCAGTTAATATCTGTTGAATAAATGAGCATGTTGGTCAATCCAGGGTAATCTTCTGATTGCTAGTGGCATCTACAATTAAAGTAATAATCGAGACAGAAGTTTGGAATAGATTTTGATATTTTTTCTTTTTCTTTTTTATTTTCATATAGACTTGCCTATATAGTTAGTTACTGAGTTATTGATGTTTTCTCATTCAGTAGACACTTAGCAAACCTTTAGTGTGAATTATATATCAGCTATAAGAGAGAAAAAACAAAAGCCTGACTTGGTGTTAAGAAAATCGTAAGAATTATATATGAGGCTTCAGTTTTGTCATTTTGTAAAGTTGTGCAAAGGTAACCCCTTCTTCTTAATTCACAGTCATGACAAGAAATTAAGTATTCTTAGTGTAATGCTTTGAAAGAAGGTGCTAGGCAAGTCCCAGTATGTGTTCAATTATTTGTGTGCCTCACCAATTTTGAAGAAAATGCATGTATTTTCTCTTTTGGACTGCTCATTGGCTAGAAATGTGTAGCCTTATTCTGTAAGATTCATTTTTTGTCCATCGTGAAGACGATATTTAGATTTATCTTTTCCCTCACTCGTGTGTTTGCTAATGCCTTTCTTTCCCCTCCTACAGTTGTACAATCAGCTTGCTATTTTTAATACTCCTTTTCTGACAAAACCAAGTCTAAGCTTTAGCAGATACATTTCATATCTTGGAAGTTGCCTCAATGATTCACTCTGTTATGAACTGAATATATTATATATCTTTTTGATTGTTCTTATTCTTAAAAAAGATATTGGGTTTCCTGAGATATGATTTTTTTTCAAGTTAAAATTAGAACTAGAGATAGATACCCTCCTTCTGGGGGGTAGGGTTTTTGTACTGCGAGGAGTGGTAATTCAGGATAGGAATAGTTTCAGCTAAACTGAGCCCACATTGTAATTATAGCTCATATTTTCTATTCATGATGCGGATAGTATGTGGCAATGCTGGTGTGGAGTTGATCAATGCTTGATTCATTCAGTTTGTGAAAACAGAAGCAGAGCTTACACAATTCCAAATGCCCTTCTTCTTCTTCTTTTCTTTTTTTAATTTTGTTTTTTTAGTTGTAGACAGACACAATATCTTTATTTTACTTATTTTTTGTGATGTTGAGGATCAAACCCAGTGCCTCACACATGCAAGGAAAACACTTTACCAACTAAGCTACAACCCCAGCCCCCAAAATGCCCTTCTTATGTGCTCTTCATTTAGTCATTATTAACAGCCATTCTCCTATTAAGGAGAAAACAGAGCATGGGATTTTGCTTTTGATCAAGTAAGGCTATGGAATTAAGCCTATTTAAATAGTTATTTAGCTCTTCTCTTCCTTTTGAATTCTATACCAACATTGCTTGAATCATACACGATTTTAAAAAATTATTATGTAGGAATATTTTGGATCACTAATTATTTTAATATTAACAAATCACATTTATCATAAGTAGAAATTCCAGGCTTGAGGTTGGATGATTCACAAACTTTGTGCAGTAATTCCTGAGAAAACCTTTTTTAAAAAAAATTATTCAATTTTTTGCATCACTCAAACCTCATTTACTTTTTACCAAGATAAAAATTTATGTACTATTCCATGCAAGCAAAAATCCATGGAGATCTGGCTGAATAATAGAATTGCAGTTTGGAAAGAATTGGAAGCCTCACTCTCCCAAATGTTGTCACTCTTCCACTCTCTCCATTTCCCTCCTCCACTGGAATACATTTTGGAATCCTAAATAATTTGATTTCTAATTATAGGCTTTTTACCTCTTTAAACACATAATATTAGTATTTTTTGATTGTGCTTTGATTTTAAAATTTGAGATAGTGGAGTTTTTTTTTTTCCTTTCATTAGATCTATGCACTGACCCACATTTAGTTTATGACTCTACTTAAAGCTATTAAAAAATTCCTAAGTATTATAGCTTAGTATAATTCTTTTTAGATATATT
Source organism: Ictidomys tridecemlineatus (assembly GCF_052094955.1). NCBI lineage: Eukaryota > Metazoa > Chordata > Mammalia > Rodentia > Sciuridae > Ictidomys > Ictidomys tridecemlineatus. The sequence continues at coordinate 67,134,742 of NC_135487.1, read as the reverse complement.
TATACTGATACAATTTTCACTGCTTACTATTATGCTTTTTATAAATCCCACCTTAAAAATGTTTTCTTTAAAAAAAATGACTTTCTAAAATTCTGATTTTGCTACATAGAACTACACACAGTTTTACAGCTGAAGAAGAACTGAACCAGACTTACAAATTGTGTGGTGAAGAGAACACAGCACAAGAGCCGAAGGATGTCGTCATTCTGTCTCCTCACTTCTACTGTTTCTTTTCATGTTGCTATTGCTAAACTGGGTAAGGAAACACGAACAAAGACCTGTTCTATCAGCATAGTTTCTCTTCTCCAGGAAAACAGCTAAACATTCAACATCTTAGTGTGGCACTAACTATTGGAAGAACAAAAGAATCCAAATGAGCATCTCTAGCTCACACTTGAAAATATTTTAGCAACAAAGTTCAAACTGCATTATTAATAAGAAGCTGTTTTATTTTTGGTCCTAAAGACTGGTCTGTAAAATAATAAAGACAGTTCTAATTATTATTGCCTTCAGCCCCAAGATTTCCCATTTCTGGCCTTTTACATGGCTGATTTCTTATCAGAATTCCAGCCCTCTGAGGCAGATCGTGGGCACTGACAGCTCTGGGAAACGGGGCAGTGTCTGAAAATACAATGATTGATTCTTGCTCTAATTGAGATAGCTTTGAATGCAAAGTTACAGAAGGAGTAAGATTACTTATTTTAAAATAACAACCCAAGTAGTCATGTTGTCAAGAACTCTCTGGCTTCATAATCATCATTTTTCTACTGTTGCAATATATTTGTAAGTGTTGAAAAAAAAAGCCAACATCGGCAAAATATTAGTTGGAAATACAAAGACATGTGTCTATTATTAGGGTAATCAATTTATTATTTTTCACCACTTGTTTTATTAGGGTGCCTCTTGTGTTACATGTTGCTATAATCTCCTTTATTAAGACTAGCTGAAAGGCCCTGTCATTATTTACTGTTTCAATGCCTCAGGTTCCGTGTTTTGTTCTGAATTTTCTATGCCAACTTCTTTTGACATGAAAGTGAAATGTTGTTTGGGTAGATGTGCGAATGGGTCTAGGGTGGGTGTTTTATATGAAAACAATCAGAGAAAATCAGTTGTGTGAGCAAATTCTATCTTCAGGCAAAATAACACTTTTGCAGCAAATGATATCCCACTGTAAATGTTCTCTTATCATAGCTTTCTCTGGGCTAATGTGGTCCTTTCTCATTGCTCCCCTCCCTTCCATGCCCCCCAACTCCAATAAAACTCGAATGCCATTGTGCAAATGGAGAAGCAAACATACTTCTCCTTTCCAGAGGCGCTTTTATCGAAAAGGGAATATACCACAAACTGTTTTACCACTTTGACACAGCTTCTGTAAAGAAGAAAGAGTTAACTTCTCGGTCTGCAGCTGATCCGTGCTTAAGCAGTTCACTGGGGCATCATGGTTATAAATGTGGTAGAGTATCCCAGGAGTCTGGCTTGATTTTATACTATTTTTCATAAATAAGTAAAAATGCATCAGAAGGCATTCCCACTTCCCAAGGAATGCACAATTAAAGAAAACAGAGAAAAACAAGACCTCAGATATGGGACTCTGACTTTAGCCCTATGGAGAAAAATGCTTTTTTTTTTGCTTCTCTCAGTCCTCTGATTGAGTAATGACAAGAGTTCAGTAGGAAAAGCGTATAGAAAGAAAATAATGCCCCAGAGCACATCAGTAGTAAAAGTAATTAGTTCATTGTTAACATCAGGGTGCTGTTAACAAGCACACAGGCCTTGCTCTCCGGCTAAGCTGCTACATATTATGTTAGGCAACTCCAAAATAAAAATTATTTTGTGCAGAAGGAAAGAGAACGGGGATTATAAGCTTGGAAAAGACTAAATTTGGGGATGGGGTTATTTTTCAAAAGCATAATCAGTATCCGCAAATGCAGTCTCGCTTCCCAGATTTGGTCATTATGCATCACATGTGCATTCAAAGCATGCATGCTTATGAGAAACAGAGACAGCGAGAGACAGAGAGAGCGAGCAAAGCCAGTGAGCTCGCAAGTGCGGGAGTCTGAGCAAAAACCATTATTATACACAGCACCTAGGGAACACAAGATCTAATTGGAGAATCAATAACTGAAACCCCATTTTAAATATTCTGCTCTATTAATTCTTCAGGTTAATAAAAGCTGCCCGCATGATGATATTTTGGGATATAGATATTCAGAGTTGGATTACTTTTGACAAGAGCGTAAGGAATCTATTCAAAGCTGATTTTCCCCCCTTTTGTTCACTGAGGACCTGCAGAATCTAAGATAAAAATGGCAGTTGTCCTGAGGGCACCCTGAGGCATGTCATTAAAATCGGAATTTGATCCTCTTTTCATGGTTACTTGGGACAATCAAGCACAGGAAACCTGAAAACTCATCAGTTTTCCAAAATATGACATGCCCTTGACTTTGTCAGTTTGGCTGCCATCTAGCAGCCCTGGCTATTTCAAAATCCCTTTAGATGTCACTCTGTCTTCAAGAATGCACGCTGCAGATCTTGTGTGTGAGAGATGAGACTCAGTGCTTCCCGACGGCGCCCTTGTCCTGTTGAAGCATTTGCCTCTATGTTTCCCATCAAAGAGAAATTCCATCAGAGTCTTCCAGTAAAAGGCCAGTAAAAGGCTTATGTTTTCAAAGAAACAAAGAAATGTACTAATTGTAATTAATGTCAATCTGGGAAGTGTTTTCAATCTACTTGTTCAAGCATTCCAGGTAATGGGTTCCTTGGTTTTTAAAGCTTCAGTGAGTGGAAGATGATGAGACCACAGAGAATCTGGGAGATAATTCGTTACCATATAAAATTATATGGCTTGTTATTGTCCATTTGTTTTTGTATGTTTGCTTTGTTTGTGGATTTTAATTTCGACTAATAAAGGCTTTCTTCATTCTAAAGTCGAAGATTCCCTCAAACTAGAAAGTATGGCCAACTTGAGTTGCTAGGAAAGTGAAATGTGTTTTTTACAAGGCAATCCCTGGAAACCAAAGTTTTCTTTTCACTAATAAATTCTTAAAGGAATTTGTGAACTAAGGTCTCTTCCCACCTTCTACCCTAACACTTGTTTTTTTTTTCAAGTATGAATGGCAAAGAGTCTCCATTTCTGAGCCCTGTGCATTGCTATGACCTGAGAGACAGTTGTGTATTCCCAGCAGTGAGAACAGCTTTTCATGAAGAGAGGGCAAAACTCTAACCCCAGGGCAAACAGGAAGCTTTTCCAGGGAGGAAGCAGGTGGGTTAGCTTTTTTTTTTTTTTTTTTTAATGCCTTAAAACTAACTTTTCTCTCTATGAAAAGAGAAAATAAGAAAAGGGATTTGGCAACTGAACTTGACCTGCTCACTAAAGCCAGCTACACTTTGATAGATGTTGCCTGCTGCAAGGACCGTCAGTTCACAACTGGGCAAGAAGTGGCCACGTGACTAGCCCATGTGTGTTGTAGAATGAAAGTAATTTAGCATTGCTGGCAGGTCTGGGAAATTCTTGTTCTGTTGGGGACTTCGACTTAGTATATTCTTCTCCATATGTAGAATTTTCCTGGTGAGACTTTGGTTAGTGAAAGCTATTGTTTAACAGCAAGAACTTTATCAATTTGTTTTAAATCTGCTACCTGTCACATAATACAGTTCACCGTTGGCAGAGGTGCATGATTACACCCCTTTCCTCAAATCATCTCTTTCCATAGGAATAGCTTTTGAGTACTTTTTGCCATAGGATAGTTCTAATTCTCAAGTTAAATAATGTGAGTTACAAAAGGAGTATCGTTGAGAAAGCAAAATCTGGTGCAAACTCTTGATATAGTTTTTGTTATTCACTAAGGTAACTGTTCCTTGTAAGCTAATCAATTTGTCTTTTTCTTTGCTTTGTTCTGGAGCTTGGCACAGGGTTTTGACTCACCTGGATGCCTTTTCTTTTCTCTCCACCTCTTCATGTCCTACTTTGTCTTTTAAACAGCTCTAAAATCAGTTCCTGCTGATAATTGTTTCCTATTATGTTCAACTGGACAAGGATCACTCATGTGTTTTTCTTTTCATTTTGTCATTGGTGCGGATATTGCAACTTATAGTTCACGACTGCAGAAACTTGAATATGTCGTCCACTAACTAGTATCGCCACAAACCCAAAAAGAACATCCTGTTACAATGCTTTCTATTACCAGGTGTTAGCACTAGCAAAGGAACATAGTGGAACAACTTGCCCTCCTGGGTTTGTTGTTTGGAAAGCCTTTTACTCATATGGGTATGCTATTGAGGCCCCTATTTCCTTTTCCTCTCTCTTCTCTAGGGAGCATAATTTAGTGTCTACCACCACTCAGATATTTTCTTTCAGTTCAGCAAAGTGGCATTGAGCCTTTACTATATACAAAGCACTTGAAGTGGGGTAATAATTACAAAGATCTTGTCCCAAATGATGATTGATGATCAGGGGTTGTCAAACTATACAGTCCTTGGTCCAAATTAAGCCTGCCACCTATTTTTGTAAATAAAGTTACACAGATAAGATTGTTCATGTATATATTTCAGACTGATTTGTGCTCTAACTATAGAGTTTAGTAGTTTTGACAGATACTCAATAATCCACAAGACTGAAATATTTACGATCTAGACTTTTATGGGAAAAATTTGCTAACCCCTGACCTAAATCTTTGGGATGGACCAGAGTGATACCTGCTTAAAGTGCATCAAGGACTAAAAGAAAAGCCAACCCAGATGGACTCTTAACAAAGAGATTGTACAAATGTACAGTGCCAAGCAACTTTAAATAGAAACTTCTTTCTATAAATAGATATATGGGAATTTCTGTTTTCAATGGGGTGGGGGAAAGAACCTACAGAATTCCAGTTATCATTTCTCAAATCAACTTAGAACTTCACACTTGTTACCATGCATTGTTTATAAAATTGTAAGGTGGTCATCTCATCTACTTATTCAATAAATATTTTTTGAAGATTTGTTATGTCCCTATCTCTGATGCTGGAGACTCATGTACAATCCAAAATGCAAGTAGTAATCTGAATCTCCATATCTCATAATAGAAAACTGAGTCTCCTTCTAAGGGATGCAATAAAGTATAACTCCAGCGTCAGGAAGCAAATTAAGTTGTAAAAATAGAAGAAGGTGGAGAATGGCTGTATTTCTTGCTCTCCCCAGGCACACGGTGAAAATGGTCATCCTCTCCAAAGTGATGACATTGAGGAAAATGGCAGGAAGCTCCATGTGATGAAACCCGTTAGCACATCCCATCAGAAAATCTTGTTTCTTTTCCTTGGTTTAAAATTTGAAAATGGAAGAGAGTCCCTTTTATCACTTTGGTTGCCAGGAGCGATTAGACCAAATTACACATAAAAATAATATTTAAGGGTCAGGTAATTATTCTAGTAACTTGGGGGAAACTATCTCGGTAATAAAAGAAACACTCTTTTATCTCCTCTTAATTCTGAAGTCTAAACTTCTTGAGTACCAGTCTGCTTTAAAAATCAGATGACACCGCTGCTGGCTGTCGTTCCATGATGTTAGAGAGAGAGTTGAGCATTTAATGAATTCAGGGGTGTGTTTCCAGTGATGAGAAGTGCTGTCTTGTGTTAACAGTGTCAGTGTGAGAGAGAATTGAAGGCACAAAAGACTATGTTTATGTAGGTGTTCTTTCATGTCGGGTGCTACACTTATTGCTTTTGATTAAGATGTATGATTGAGTTACTGAATATGACATTTGTTGAGAGACAGAAGATTACCATGGGTGAATTGCAAGAGAGTAAGGAATGAGGTGGTGGATGAAGTGTGAATGAAAGGTTACATGCATTGATGTCTTGTTTATTTGATTTAGGAGCTGGAGATAGAATTAATCTATTTCATTTTTTAGCATGTTAAATGGAGAACTATCTCAAAAAAATGTGCTCTCCAATACATAATCAAAATATATCAAAATAGACTTTGACAGGTGGCTTAAAGTCGGTTTTCGTTAGATGAAAGTGTGTGTTGGAGGGTGGGGATGAGAGATGGGGAGGCTTTCAGGAAAGCTTCAACTGCTTTCACATATATTGCTATCCTATTTATATTCACAATATTCTGGTACAATAGGTGAAGCTAGATTTCTTGTGAAGTTTAAATGTTTCAAATAAAAGCCCATTTTATCCGTTATTTTTCTGAAAGACTGTGAATGCAAACCAAAACTCATCATCTCTGAACACAGAAATTAAAGAATGAAATGGACTATAAACTGAAGCTGAACAATCTAATTTCACTGTTGCAGTTAATATGGTGAGAAAACCCTCAAAACCAGGGATGTTTAAAGGGCAGAAAATAATGCTGTTTGAGGTTGAATTCTCTAAACAGCACCTGGATTTAGGCAGCTGAAAATGATGCTAAAATTCACATGGAAGAACCGAAATTCTCCCAGAACTAATCATGCTCCCAGCGTACAAACCATCCTTTTCGGGTAAAGGGCCTCACTGGGCACATTACTGCCTCCATTTTACAGATGGAGAAAAAGGAAAGGGGATGTTCTCTAGCCGGCACAGACCCACAAGCGAAGTAGTGGCACAGCCAGAAATAGAAACCCTGATTTTCTTGCTCCCAGACCAGAGCTCTAGAAACCAAACCAAATTCCTACTCACTGTTCCATTCTAAATCCATTCGCTTATTTGCATCTATGGAATGAAGCACCAGTGGCCAAAGAAGCTGGACATAGGGTTCTTAGTGCTCTTCAATTGGCCTGGGCTGGCTTCACACTCCCAGGAGGCCAATTGCCACTGAAGAGGCCTTCAATGTGGCTCCCTCTGTTTTCTAATCAGGACCATCCCTGACAAAGCAGTCTCACCTAGCCCTGAGGTCTTTACACTGCACTTTTGTTTGGGAACAGATTGTAAAATGACTCTGTGTTTCTTACTAAATTAAAACAAAACAAAACAAAACAAAACAAAACAAAAACTTTTAAAATCAGAGTTTATTCTTTTCCAACTATGAAAGCATTATGTCTACATTATGGAAAAATTTGAAAGTATTAAGCAAAGTAGGAACAAAATAAAATTTTCTGGTTCACTAGGGAATGTTAATGTCTGTGAAGAACAAATTGAACAAAAAATCTTATTTCCCATTTTTAACTGATTCAGATGGTTTTCCTCTTTTTTTTTTAAGACTTTACCATGTGTGCATGTGTGTGTATCTAGGTCTTTATCATAACAGCTCTAGATACAGAATCAAGGAATTATGTTTCCTACTGTCCATTCTAACTACATTTCCTTTATTTTTCTGTCTCTAAGTTAAGAGCATGGTGTGTGCCAGAGACGTGAAAGAGAGGATAGAAAGTCAGGTTGTGAATGTCTCTGTTGAATCCCAGGGCACATAGACAAGCCCTAATAAAAACTCCATTTTTCCCTCTGTCCATGCCAGGTAAATCCAAAATTGCATCCGTTTCAGGATTTCTGCTGGAACACTCACACAACCAAAGGCTGTCTTTCAGAACTGCATGGAATTTAGCAATGCCAGCCCTGCTCAGATGACTGCCTGGCTCACTGGGACCCTGATCAAGTGCTGCGCCAGAGGGCATGGGTGGAATCTGATATAAAGGCAGCCTATTGATTCTTTAGATTACTTCCTTGGGAAACTAATTATCATTTAATCTTTATATGAGTGGCTTTTTTTGTATTTTAAAATCTACATCTTTTTGTCAACAAGAAAAATATTGGTTTTGATCCTCAAAATTTCTTTTCTCTGGTTTTAAAGGGATATTGCTTTAGTTCTCCATCTTTTATGGTGTCCGTAAACTAGTGGAAACGTGGCGGGTAAATCCCATAGAAAGTAGTTAGAGATCAAACATAACCTTCACCGCAGATGTGGAGGTGCCTATTCTTCACTCAAAAAAGATCCTGACTTGGGAGATGCCTTTTTTTTTTTTTTTTTTTTTTTTACACAGCCTTTCTTTCTCACTATATTTACACGAAAATAAGATGTCCTACTTAAATGGCAGGCAAGTGTTTCATTAGTTTTTTCTTTGACAGATATCATTCTAAAAGCATACATAATACCATATGTTTGGTGACTTGAGATGGAATATTAATAACTTATTAACTTTTAATAAATGAAGTTGCCAGAAATTTTTTAACATAATCTTGCTGCTATGCATTTAGCTTCATTGTGTAAATAAATTACTTCTCCAACTTTGATATTTGAGAGGTCATTTCCTTTTTTCAATGCCACAACCAGAAATTTAAAGATACTTACGAAAGATTATTCTTTGAAATGTATTTCATTTACCTTTCTTTAAACACATAAAGAATGAATTTTCCGCTTAACTTGTTTTTTGACTGAGAATTCTGAATGTTTATATTTTATCTGCAACATCCCATTGTTATTAGAGTTTTCATGACTGAAATAACTTAGTTCTTTGGCTAGGAGCGTTATCATGAAGAACTTTATGCTAACGTGGCGACTGGGTAATGAGGGGCTTGTAAATTGAGTCAGAGCATGTAATTCTCTTCATAGGTTGCTCTCCATCTAGATTTTATGACTTTAAGTACTTCATGATCAGTAAATAATAAATTCAATTTACCGGATAGAAGTTTTGTCACTTAGAAATACTCACTTGGAATATATATTTCTTAATTGGCATCAATGGCATATTTCCCAGGAAGCATAACAAAATGGATCATTTAATAGATGCCCAATCTCTCCATCCATCTATCTATCAGTGCGGCACATGATGTTTTGACTTTAATATGGTAATTATCTCAGGCTGACTTCAGAGCAGGAAGCTGCCTCCCACACAGCAGTGCTTAATTACTTTAGACTTCAGCTTGCCAAGTGAAAAATTGACTGTTTTTTTGCACATTGCATGGAATTGAAATGATTTCATTGTCATTTCAGTTGAAATACAGCCTGACATCAGCATAGAATCATGGGAAAGATAATGCAAAATTTCTCTGAAATTCTAAAATGGTCTGAAAGCTGCCTTATTTTTTTATGAAGCTGCATTTCATTTTCAGAATGTTAATGAAGATCCACTTTATCTCGAGAGAAGCAAACTTTGAGGAATTCACTTCTGTGAATACATTCCAATGGCAAGTCAATAATGGGTGATGTTGTTAGGTAGCTACAATCCAATGCGTTCTTTGACAATTAGGGGGCAGAAGAGCCGCTGGAATGGTGTTGATGTAATTAGTAGTGGAAATTGTTAGTTTGGGCATGTACCTAATTTTAAAAAGTGATCATAACCACCTCATTCAGAAAATTTAAGAAAGTTCATCTCTATGCAGATTATAAACTAAACATTTGTCTGATGAAGATGTAAAATATATCCAGGCTGTCTTTGTGTTGAAATTTATCAAAAATTGCTTTTCCTCTTCGGATTTCAGCTGTCAATCACATGCTCCTAATTGAATAATTTTCAAGATACTAAGAGCAGATTTCATGAATAAAATGTCCACAAAAAAACATGTGATTGGATAGAGGGAAAAAGTAAATTACGAAGGTAGGCGTTGGTATAATGGAGCAAATCATATCCAAGCTTTCACTTTGGCCAGAAGCACTCTGCAAGTAGCAACGACACCTTTGCCATGTAAACCGCAGGGGAAAGTAATTAAATTTAACAGAAGCTGCCCTTGATTTAAAGCCACAGGGGAAGTAATTAAATTTAATAGAAACGACTACTTCTAAACAAAGATATATGGTATTTCTATCACCAAATGCTACTCCCCCACCCCCCGCCAAAATGTGCCTATAGCTTCTAGAGATCTGCCTTGCAAACCAGTTCCAGAACACCGACCGGACAATATATGATCGAATATTATGAGCTAGATTGGAAAGTAATCTAATGTCAGCCATCTGAGTTGCAATTTAAGAAATGGGTTGGTACTGCCACTTTGACAGCCTACTTAGAAACAATACTTGGTCTTAGAATGAGACACAAAATTCTGGGGAAAAAAATGGATTCATGCTTTTCTTGGTCAAAGTTTGATGCATTTTGTACATCTGCTTAAACTGTCCCTGAACTTTAGCCATTGACTTTCTGAACAGAAAGTTTCAATATCCTGGCTTTGAAGAATAAAGTTCTTCTTTCCTAAAATATGTGCTCTTACCCTCAAGGACCTCCAGGTCTAGCCACAGAGACCCATTTATTCTCTTCTACACTCAATCAGCCTTGGGTGGAACAGGTGATCCAGGGTCATCATAGTTTCATGGTTACCTGTGTAGGATGCTTACTGCAAATGGTGATCTTTCACCAAACCTGGTACCCTGGCTCTGTCTGCTTGGCAGAAAGGGTGCCTTTTTATATTTTGTGTAAGAATCCCCAAGTCATGCATCTTCTGGGTTTTGTCTTAAATCCCCCCATGATCCCACAAAGGCCAACGTAGCTCAGGCTACACATGCCTTCCTCTTATCTTTAAGAACCACAACAACAAATGTTTCTTGACTGTTTTCACTGAACCAGATTGGAAGATGTAACAGAGAATAAGGGGTTTCATTTTCTTCTCTGAACTTAAGATTGAGAACACCAGAGATATTTGGCTCCTGTTTACCCAGCTCCTAAGGGGTAAAGAAGCAGTGGAATGGGTGTTATCCAAAGGGGCAGCCCCAGTGGAGACTAGTTGTTAAGATGGTGTCGTCATTTACAGAGGCAGAGTGATGGATAACCAGCCTTTGGCGAGACTCCTTGTGTTTGAATTTGGTGCAGCCATGCCTAGCTGCATGACATTGGCAAGGTACTTTCCGGCATCTTAGTTTTATTAGAAGGGGTAATAACAGCAATCGGTGCCCAGAGCTGTAGAGAGGGTCAGATAGATTCATATATGTGAAGTGTCTAGAAGAGTGCCTAATGCCTACCAAACTGTGTCTAAATGTTGACTCTTGTTCCATACATACAGTGTCTGTCGAAGTTCACTGACTAGTCGTAATTTCGACTTATATCATACACAGTGCCATAAATGACTATCCCACATGGCTTTACTGACTTGCACACTCCACTGACATTGTAAGTGTAGATCATTGCCTATTATATTTGAAGTGAAAGCTATGCAACCACAGTCCCTCTTGCTCTGAACACCACTCTTCTGTCTGAGCAAGAGATTGAGCAGTTTGTGTGGGGGTTCTAGGAGAGGTATTAAGGGGATGAATTAGAAGGTAAAGTTAGCAAGGAGGTTAGGTTAAAGTGCAGGTTACTATACTGTTAAATCCTTCCCAACCCCCATCCCTCAAAAGTCCAAATAATACCTCCATTGCAGTTGTGGATTTTGCCAGTTTTCCTGGTTATCCCAGAACTGGCACTGTAATAACTGAAATCAGTTGCTATTCCTTCCAGGACTAAACGCAGTCACAACACATTTGTCAGCTATATATTTTCCTGTCAAGTATTTGTTGGGTGGAAAACCAACAAAAGAGAATTTTTCTTTGTCAGATAAACTTTTCACAATAGAAGAATGTAGTGAAGGCTTCTGAAATAAATCTAGTGGCACTGGGGAGTTTACAAATACTAGCATATTAATATACAGCTAAAATAATAATAAAAAACACCATGCTGCTAAAGATGTTTAGTATTATCAGCTCACTGCAGGAGTTTATTAGAAACTCCTGCTTTCTTTTATTAAAATTTCAATTGGCTTGGTGAATGAGATCCTATGTTAGTGTCATAAAGTGAGAAGCCAGAAGGAGAGGATATTGGCATTTAAGTGCAGATTTCATTTTAAAAACACTTTACATTATAAAAGAAGATTGCATATTGTAAATATTACATATAATGCTAGTGGTGTTAAAAGTAGAGTAAATAATTTTTTTTAATTCATCAAATTGTCTTTGTTTATGATGATATCTGGCAGATTTTATCTTTCTGTAGGAAAGACAAGTTTTAAATTTATCCCAAGATGTTTTTAGTTATAAGCAAGCAAACATGGTTTTTTTAAAAAAAAGTTTTCAGAAAATGATGCGTAAGTGTAATTTAATGGGAATCCTCTTTGGCAGTAGCATATGACAATTGATTAATTTTATAATTAGCTGATTATTTTCCCTCTGTATCTTGGAAGCTTTTGTTAAACTAACTCAGTTTAGCTGGACAGCCGGGCAGATTATAAATCTTAATCTATGGCTGAATGTTTGGGTTGGCAACGTTGAAGTCAATTCCACGGAGCACTTTATGCAGTAAGTGCCTGATTTTCTTTCAGGTGTTAAAATGGCCACTTCTTCTTTACCTGGGGAAACACTGTTTCAGAAGATGGTGGCAGGCAAGTCTCTAAGGTGTAACAGCTGGGGAGTCAACATGAGGACCTTATCTTCCCATCTCAACATCTGCAGTCTTCATGGAAGTGAGAAGTTTTCAGGTTTGTAGCTGTAGCCTTTTCATGACAAGTTCGGTAAATTTTACACATGGTTGCTTGCTTAGAAAATATTTTCCAGATTTAACATGTTTACAGCATTGACATTTGAAGCCAGAGCCCCTTCCTCCTTGATTAGAGCAGAAGAGCACTCACAGACTGCATTCTAACTTTATGGGGTTGGAAAACTGGGAATGGGTCATTTACAATTTTCAAACAAATCAAAATGCACTTTGATCTCTAGTCCAAGTTTCTTTAAATGCAATGAGTAATAATAATAAATTAGCCAAACTTAGCTATTTTCCCCTTAAATATGGTCATTTTTAACATAATCATTTTATTGCATTCTAAAATACAACCAACATATTTAATCCATCTTATTCAAAGTACATATTTTCTGAGAAGGAACATTAACCCAGAAAATTAGGTAGAAGAGATACTGTGTGTTGTGTGTGTGTGCGCGCGCGCTGGGTATCTCTGTTATGTGTCTGCATATGTATATTTTTGCATTTTAAGTGACGACACATTCTGTGAAAATATGTATTTATAATAAAGGCAACATTTATCTTTACACACATTTCCTAATTGAAATCTCTCATTTTATTTACAAATCTTAATGTTAGCAAAGCTACATATAGAACATTTTAGCACTAAGAGACATTCAAAACAGACTGTGCTTCAAAACCTCGTATTTAAGATCCTGAATTTAACATTGATTTTAGCAGATTAATTTCACATTAACAATATCAGTTTGTTTAACATTAGTTTTATCATAAATTTGAAATAAGATGAGAAATAATTACTTTCTGTTGACACGATTTTTTTTTTTTTTGGTACCATAAATGCTCAGTTGATTGTCAAAATGCCCTCAGGTTGCTAACAGGCACGCAGAAGGCATTTATATAATGGATACATTTTACATCCTCATCTCTACAAATTCAAGTCCTGTTGCTTTTAACTGGATTTTCTGAAGATCAGATGTGGCAATCCCGAGAATTTTCTTTAACATTAGTCACAATGTTGAGTATAATATTGTTCCTTCGTGTTTTAAGGTGAGCTATGGCACACACTGCATGAAAAAGCCTTTATAGAATAGACTTCAGGTTTTGATATTTTACATGTAAAACAATAGCCACCTCTGTCCTCAAACAAAACACAGTGTCCTACCATTATGAATAAAAATGCATTTGGTAGGTATCAATATTGTGCCTAAAATTTGGAAAGGAGGGCCATTTGTTCTTTTGTGCCATGTTTCCTTCACCTTAGTTCCCCCACAATAGGGAAATGCTAGATATTTTCTCTGAGTAACGTTCACTTCAGGTTAGGAATGACATGCATGGTATGTACTGATTTTGATCTTTACATTTACAGAAAGATATTTTAGCAAGTTTTCCGAAAGAATAGAGTATTTCAAAAATCAGATCAAATCTGTACATACTAAATTGCAAACATTTTAATTTGAACTAGAACAATTGAAAAAATTATGAAGACCCATAATAAAGAGCAGTAAAATAATCTAAGTGGATCCTTTTATTAAAATGGTTGTTTCACTATAAATAAAGAACCATAAAAGATACAATTTGTATATTCTGTTACAAAAAGCCTCATTCTAGGCAGCCAAGTACTAAAATTTTATATGGGGAAAAAAAAAAAAAAAAACAACATGTTCCCCTAAGGAAAATGTGCATATCTGCTGTTTCCTTTTAACAAAGATTGAGATGCTTATAAAGAACTTAGCAAAGACTTCTAAAAATAAAACCTTTCTACAGTCCTTCGCCCCCTCCATTGCACATGCTGTATGTGAGGGCTTTTTTTTTTTTTTTTTTCTTCCTGTTCACTCTGAATTGTCTGATTCCAATTTAAATTGCTCGTCAGTGTTTCACAGCTTTGTATGGCACTTTCTAACCCTTTCCTTGTGGGCATCTCTCTTTGAAATGAAGCTGTACTGTCTTTTGTACCTCCGAAACAGTACACCTATTTGATGGTTTAGCTGTATCTGGCCACGCTCAAATAAAAAGTGCAAGTTCACCAAAAATGCATGGGACACCACCAGCCGACAAAACCAAAACCCTCAGCAGAGATGCAAATGATGTTTTATTACTTGTCACAGCTGCCGTGTAGCCTCAGACACTCTTTTTCCTATAATTTTTTTTTTCCTGAATAACTTCATGCTTGTGTGGTATATCCTTTCATGCTTTCCCTGGCGACTAAAGCCCTCATGGTCATTTACCTTGCTCCAGGTAATTTGGAGAAATACCACAGACTTGTATCATGACAGAGTCTGTGTAGTTGTTTGGCTGCTAATTGACTCTCAAAGGAAGCCGTCTGTGTTCTTGTTATACTGCGATGTGAAGAATTCTTCCATTTAACCATGCTTATTTTAGTGAAAATTAAAAACTGTTAGCAAAGTAGATATTTCACTGCAAAAAAAAGCTTTTCACAGAAAAGGTTATAGTAAATATTGTCTTTACTTGTCAAAAACATAACAAAAGAAATCTGCAAGTTTTCAGGACTGGCTTGCTGTTTTATATTTTAAAATTTCACTACAGTTTAAACTGCTGACCTCCTTGATGCATATCATGATAAAAATTAAATCTGGGTGCATTAAACCCAGGGTTTAAGAGGCCTCATGTCCTGTAATCAGAACCTCAGAGGGCAGTGACATAGAGACTTGTTTTACAAGTGGTTTTGCCTCTACCAAGGCTTTACCTGGTAACCCTATTTTCAGGGAGAGTGTTGTTATAAATGCTGTGATAGAAGAGAGACTTTCACACAGAAGAGCCTTTACTTTAAAAACAGAGCATGGTGTCGATTTTTTAAAGGTACATTATTCCTGTGAATGGGTTTATCAGCAGTACAACAACATTACAAGACAAGCTAAGCCATAAAAAGGATGAAGTGGTGCTGTATAATACTGATTAAGTAACAGAGCAATGCATGTGAGTTGTGAGAATAACTAGTGCTGCCAAGTCTTCTGAAACAACACAGTAATAAAAGTTTACTTTCCTTGCAGACCCAACTCTTTCCTCTGGGAATCTTCCTTAAGAATATTCAAACATCAGCTCTTCTACAGCCACTAAATTCTGCCTGCGTTAAAAACAGTCATCAACAACCCAAACTGTTTTTAGGTCATTCTGTTTTAATAATGCTTCTGTGATACGTAGCCTGACCTGTGTTTAATTCTGCTGCTACTGCTTACCAGCGAGTAGCCTTAAGTACAATTCTCAATGTTGGCATTTTCTTTATCTGTAAAATGGGGGTAATAAGGCTTAAAATGTTGTTAATGAGAGTCAAAACAGATAATGCATATAAAGTGCTTTCTATACTTCCTTGTGCATTTTAAGCACTAAATATATTAACTGCTATTAAGGGAAATAATTGTACATTCTTTACTTTCCAATGATAATTATGTTGTGAAGAATAGATCTGCCTTTTGTTTTATAAACCTACAGACACATCTGAATTATTTTATTCTTGTTTCAAAACTGAATGATGGCAAATTCCCTAAGACTGCTTTTCGATATGCTCTGGTAAAGGAGCACTGTGAATGGTCACTGATTTAGATGACATAAAATTTAATATAGACTAAAAGGAGATTTAAGATATATATATATATATATATATCTTTAAAATCTATATCTATGTCTATATATATCTTTAAAATGCTTTTTACAAATGACTTGGATTATTTGCCCAAATGATATAGTTAATGTAAATAATATTCCAGAAATGAAGTTATTTCACTGTAGATTCCTTACCTGTCAGCTGCTTATGAGAAGGGTTCACCCAGTTCAATTTTTATGTGAGAAATTAGTTTCAAGAGATAATTTTATCCATATCACTTGAAATGCTTTTCATATGGGTTTTAGAGTGTTATAAATTCTATCTTAATGAATGTAAGACAAAGGAAAAAAAAGCCTGTAGATTTCACACATGGAATCCATTCTACATGTTTTTGCTAGTTTTTCCAAGACCCCTGGGGGATCCAACAACAATAGGTTGTATCGAGTGCAATTAGAACCGTAATTCAGGAGCCAGTAAATTAGGGCTGATGTGATAGTTCCAAACTAGTCTGCTTCCTTGATATTTGGACACAATTCATGAAGTACTGTGATTACTGACAACATCTCCTACTTAATATATCAAGAATGTTTTCAGAAAGCAGGGGCGGGGGAATCCATTAGTGCCACTCCACCCAGAATTGGAACCTCAGATTTTAAATATTTAATTTTGCATGTCACCTTTCTAGACTGTGCTGCAGATGGGTGTGAGAAGGAATATGGTACAGTGGGACCCGTATTGGGGTCACATGAGAGGCACTGAGCTATGCTTTGTCATTAGACTCTAAGGTGCTTTTAATGGCTTAGCCAGGTTGCTTTTGGGAGGGGCGCCTGTACCTGAGCTGGAGTGAAGCAAAGGAAACAAAGGGCCACAATGGGAACAGACATGGAGCACTGAAGCGGGCAGGGTGTCAGCGATGACTGGCAAAGAAGGATGGGTTCTGTTCGGAGAGAGAAGTTTGATGGAATGCAAACACGGGTGGACAGGAGCGGAGGGAGAAGAAAGGCACAGTCCTGGAGCAGCTTCATGGAAAACTATTCTTCAGCTTTCCTGGAAACAGAATTGCGGTAGAGGGAGCTACCCCCAGAGGGCCTCTTCAGCGAAAGTTACCCTGAGTTGGGGAGGTACATTTTATTTTTATTTATTATCACAACACAGACTATAAATTTTAAAACCTATTTGAGTAATTTCCCTGAGGAGGAAATCTGACCCCATTCCCATAGCCTCCCCACTCTCAAAGTGCTAAGTGTGCCACAAAGCATTCCGAATGCTGTCTTTAAAGTTCCAGATCATTCCGGCCACTCCTACGGCTGCAAGTCTCTCTCTGCCTGGCTGATACTGGGGCTTATTTACGAGTGGTGGGCGGGCAGGATGGCAGCTGCAGGGCCTACCCCACATCCCTGGAGATTTGTGGCAGGTGGAGGTGGAAGGGGAGATAATGACCATTTGGAGACATACTATTTAAGCAACTGTTTGCTATACAATAAAAATTACTCAGTGGTTCTGAGCATGAACTCTCCCAGGGAGGGTGCTGCGGGAGGCAGTTGGAGACTTTGAACCAAATGAGCAAACAGGAGCTTGGGGCTTTGTTGTGAGGAGCGATGGCTTTGTGGCAGGCCTTCCTTACTTCCTCATGGCTTCATTTGCTTGTCAGGCAACAGTGCTTCCCCTGAGGGACTCCTGTGGATGAAGCAGCTGCAAAAGAGAAAGCCGGGCTCAGGAATTGGGAAGGGCTAAGTACAGCTCAGAAACTAGAGAGTTGGGGCTGAGCAGAACACAAATTTGTGAAGCACATTCCAACATGCGCAGGTACACAGGGCTTCTGTTTCTCCTTTAGATTAAATGCATTTTCATAAGCACAGGAACATATATAAGATTCACAATAGACCATAAAGGAGCCTGAGTCCGAACCCTGACAACTGACAGAAGCAGTGATTTCAAGAACACAGGGCCCTTGAGAGGAATCTCTGGGTCCTCTAGAGGAGAACCAGGAGTGCCTACAAAGTGCCCCAGCTGAACCAAACCCCCAGGGGCCTCAGATTGATGCCCTGGGGCACACCAGCAGCAGGAATGGACGTCTGCAATTCCACCAGCATCTGGTTGTGTCTGCACACTGCTGGGGAATGTGGATATCACACACCTCAATTCTTGCCACTAGCTCCCCTTCTCCATAAGCTGTGATTTTTATGCTTTTTGCTTTTTTTTTTTTCAGGGAAACGGGTCAACTGAGGAGCCAGAGAAGGGGGAAAGAGTCAAGAGCAGTCCAGCAATAAAAGTGAGGTCAGAGAAAACGGTGGCTTTGCTGAGCTTTCATATAGGCAAGGTTTCTATATGAGTGTTTTCACTAAAGAAAATACAAACAACATTCCACCTATTTGGCCACGGGGATTGCAGGGAGTACATTCTGGCGGCTGAGGTGGGCTGTGGAGGAGCTGTGTTCTCCTTCGTGCCTTGGGCTATCTGTCATTTGGGGCTGCCTACCAGCTCATCAATCCGGGTGCAAGTAAAGCTAGTGATTAGAGGACTAAGTCTCCATAGCTCATCCCTTTGAAGCCGATTCCTGCCTCTGAGAATCTCCCTGCTGTAGAGAGACTAGGAATCTTCTGCAGGTTGCTCCTGCAAGCTGCTTGCCCTGCTGTATATTATCTCCTGGCATTTGAATGTGTCCTGCTTGCATCTAATGCATTTTTATTCTCAAGGACTGGGAGCCTCAGCAGGCAACTGAAATTTAAGTGAGTGAATGGCATAGCAGGGCTGGGGAACATTCATTATCGGCACATTTCTAAGTTATTTGACGTGGGAGATTTTAAGCAGTTTATGTGGTGAGGAGAAGGCAAAGTGACAATGTGGGAACCTCTTATGATATGTAAAAATGTGCAGTCAACAAAGGATCGCCATTATTAGACCATAAATGTGATGCTAGATTTTTCCAAAGAGCAGCAGAAAAAAGTAAATACTTGAGGCATAGGCCAAAGTCCAAGGACCAGCTTTGGGTCCTGTCCATGGCTTGGGCCACCTCCTAGGGACTCTGTTAAAGAGATTTAACTCTCTTAGCAGCAACATTATGAGGCAGGGTTACTAATACAACTCCTTTGAATATGAAAAATAGAAAGAAAAACCCTTTTTAATCTTTGCTTTTATGGCTGCAAACATGATTACATAGAGGAAAATCAATCCCAATGGAACACAATGGATAATACAAAGTAATTGATTGGCCTCTATCATTTTCCGTTATGATATTAAAATAACACCATAATATCAAGCGGCAGCCACTGATACATAAAGGAAAACAGGAGTGATTATGTCTAAGGGTAATCAGGTCAGGGAAGTGTGAAGGTAAGATAAATAAGGTAAATACAAAAATAGAAAAAGCTTAAATGAAGCCAAAGGGAGTTGGTGGCAAGGAGGCTACATAATAGAAGGGATGTTTGGTATATCATTAAGCAGTAAGCCACAAGAGACAGTCCATTGCAGCTGTGATTGCAGTGTGTCTCGGTTGGTGTCCCAAGCCATGGGGGCAAAAGCTGAGTGACTTTCACTTCTCAGGAAGTGCAATAATCCTTTCAAAATACGATGCCTGCAGCCTGGCTGCTATCAGGCTATGAAATTTAGAAAATGAAATAGGGGAAGCATTTAGCTATTGGTATTTCCCAGGCACTAATGCCACCAGCGTGGCATTGCAAGCAGCCACTTAGAAAACCTCCATTTGTAGCCAACTTTCTAAACTGCCAGAGATCTGTATGGCTTTGTCAGGTCCCTGAATGCCGTGGTTTGTGTCCTAGTGGCAAGCTGCTGAAGCAGAGCCGTTGAGAAAAATCCCATCAATAGAATGCCGAAATACATTATTCGGTGATCTTGCCTATTTTGTCTTTCCTTATGTGTTTATTCTCTCTTTCAACAAATATTAGTACTCATTAGTGCATGCATAAATGCTATTAATTATGTCATTTTATGTAAAAATATGACCAAATTTTAATTCCTACCAGCATCTTTCTTCTTTGATAATATTTCACATATGAAAATACATACATATGCTTTGTATCTGGTCAATAAATGAATACATATAAGAGCCAGTTTATTAAAAAAAATATACAAGATATTTGTTTTTGTCTTTGCATTACTACATAATATGCTTCTAGTTTAGATTTCTTAACACAGTGCCACCAAGTAGCTGTTGCAAATAATTCTATTTTTGCTGGAAGTCAGCTTTCTGCATTCACACTTAAAACACAAAGGAAAAAAATGTCATTCCTACCAGAGTGATCCAGCACTTTGGATTAGCAGTGATCAGGAGTATAGTTTACGGTGGTGGAATGAATCACTGTGCAGGCTTGGAGCTTTAGCAGACTGGTCAGCTCTGATACCTCCAATACGTGTGGGAAGTAGTTGCTCACTCAGCAGAAGGATTCTAAAGATTATAGAATTTGTTTCTAACTTTTCAACTTCTGGTAGATTCATTTATTCATTCCAGAAACACCAACTGCATATCTATTATGGGTGGGTCCAGAAGTGAACTTGGTACTGAGGTTACAGGGATGGACTCAAGGGACATTGTATTAGAGTTTCAGAGAGACACATAGCCTTGTACCACTAACATTTTGGTCAAAATGGACAGCATATGTGATGATAGTCCCATAAAATTATAATACAGTCCAGGTGCATAGTAGGTCATACCATCTAAGAGGTTTGTGTAAGTATACTCTCATCTTATTCACAAAATGATGAAATTGTCCAAAACCACGTTTCTCAGTATGCATGACTATAGTTAAGCAATACATGATTTTATATAAGGGGAAAAGAGAGATAGAAGGAGAGAGAGGAAGATTATGGAATTGGCTCTTTTGATGATGGAGGCCAAGAAGTCTGACTGCAAGCTGGAGAAACAGGGGAGCCAATGGTGTGAGTCTCAGTCCTAGTGTCTTGAGCACCAGAAATGTCCATGTCTGACAACAAAAGAGGGAAGTCTCAGGTCAAAGAGAAAGCATGTTTGCCTTTCCTCTGCCTTTTTGTTCTATCTGGGGCCTCTGTGGATTGGATGATATCCACTCACATTTACTCATTGTACTGATTCAAATGTTAACCCATTCAGGTCATCACCCTGATGAGCAACCCACAAATCATGATCTATCAGCTCCTTGAGCATTCCTTAGCTCAGTTAAGCTGACACATAAAATTAACAGGTGCACGGGCTAATGGGGAGGATTGATGCATGTAAACAAATAGATGAAAAGATCCTAGCAGATATAACACAGGTGACAAGAAACACAGAGGGGAGGGAAGTCAGAGTTAGATATGAGTAGAATTAGATTTCCAGATGGACTAGATGGGGAAGGGCATTGAGACAGTATGCCCTTCACCCAAATAATCCAAAAAAACCCAAAGAAACCTAATGTGTTGGGGAGCAGAGAGAACACCAAAGTGGCTCTTGTGCTGAGGATATGAAATGGAGTGCTGGGAGGCTGGCGGGATGGTAGGTGAAGCCCAGTTTCACATGGGTCTTCTCCGCTGTGGAAGAGAGTTTCCACTGAAAAAAACATTCAACTTGTGGAGGTGTTTAAACAGAGATATAGTCTAATAGAATTGTTTTGGGGTTGATGCTTTGATATAGGGTGTAGGATAGGTAGGAGCGGGAACAGATGGGCCATTCTACAATGCAAATGTTCTGGTTAAAGCTCAACCCATCAATCATGCAAGTATTGGGGGATCACACCAAAATGGCCATGTCTTCAAGTGCTCTTGGCAACAGATGACAGAAAACTTCCCTAAGCAATATTGAAACTTGAATCACAAGAAGTGATGTCTCACAAGTGTTCTGTCAGTGTTCTTACTCTACTTCTCAGCCAACCTTTTGGCCACACCCCTTCCATGTATTGACTCCATTTTTGGGCTGGATCAACATGCTCAGGCTGTAGTAATTCTTGTATTACCATCTAGATTTATTTGATGTTCAAAAGAAGTATCATGTCCCCTTTATTAAATGTTCTTTTCATAGGAGTAGAGAATCCTTTCCCAGAAATTTCTGGCATGGCTCCCCACATTTTATTGGCCATATTAGGTCAAGTTTTCATTCCTAAACTACAGATAAGATTTTACAACAAACTTTTGGGGTGTCCAATAGCACCTTTTACAAACATTAATTAGAGAATATTTTAATTATCTGTTGACGGAAATTTTTTCCCACAAAACAGCAATTTCCTTGAGGGCAAGACCATGCTTAATTCATTGTTTCGTGCTCGACTCTAGCATGATTTCTATCACAGAGGAGCTCATTTTTTAAAATTTCAATTGTTGTTTAAAGCATATTTTTACAATTAAACTGTTACATGGTCTATAGGGGAGTCAAAAAGGAAATAAAGAGATCACTTTCTTCTTTTGTGTCCACTAAATAATCCACACTTTTCTAACCTTTTTCTGCACTTACAGTCTATAAATCTCTATTATCCAGTTTGAAACTTCTTAAATTGCCCACAATTTCCTTAAAATGAAAAAGCACCATCTAGGCCTTGGTATTTGGATGTATATATGACCAGCTAAGATGTTCATATAGTTGAAGTGGGGTCTGTGTGCTGGGGCAGAAGCAACTCACCTCTTACCTCCTGGGAATGCCCCTACGTGTTTCACAGAAGTTTCTTCCCACATAAGATTTCTCTGAATTCCCTGTGTCATTTCTCTATAAATTTAAAAACCCTTATTTCAGTCCGAGCCTGTTGTTCATATTTACTTTTTGCAAGGTTCATTCCCTTTGAGCTGAAATAAGATTGTAAACACATGAAGGCTGAACAGATAACTCTCACTTGTTCTTTAGCAGAGGTGACACTACTGCAAGGTGAATCAGCAATAAGCCTTCAGAGACCAAAGCCCTCTTCTCTCTTAGCTAAAATATGCACCACATCTCATCATTTCATTTAATAATAAAGAGCTGTTATGTTGTTTACCCAACATCTTTTTCTTTTGGCAATTGTCCCTGCCAACCTACTGGAGCTGTTGGTCACAAGAAGGTGTGTCCTCTGCGATATTAGTAGTCAGATGACTCAGTCTGACCAATCAGATTACACTCTCTGTACTCCTGAGATTGTTTATAGATCTATTCATGATTCCAATTACCCAATCTGAGTCTTCCCCAGAAATTTTCAAAAAGTGTTAGAAAAGAAGTCCTAACTTTTACTTATCACAGCTTGTTACAAGGATGACACCACCTTTGTGTTGAGCTGGTGGGGACTGCTTTTGCCATTATGTGCAACAATAAAGCAGAATGAAGAGATGGGTGGGTGAAGTGAGGGAGGGAGAGAAGGAGCATGAGGTCAATGTTTAAAGACCCATATCCCTCCTTGGCTGATAGTTTGATAAGTTCTTTTTTATTCTGTTTAAACTAATTTAAACTAGGTCTGTAAATTACTCAAAGAAGACTCCAGATAAATAAACAAACACGTTCCCAGCTTATTTACAAAAGTATAAAGTGTAGAAGCTTTACAAGTTAAAGATGCATATATTTTTAGCCATTTTAAAGTTGGATTTTGAAACTTGCCATCTGAATCCATTGAACTGGGCATTATCAAATATTAACTTTGAGCAAACTTAAAAAAGAAAAAAATCTAGGAAAGTGCTTTGTGCTGCAAAATGTACAGGGCGTTGCTTCACCATAAGAGCAATTTCTGCAGCCTGCACTTAGATGAAAAGTGAAACTAATTTGGAATCTAGTGAGTTCTGGTGAATTCTACTAAAAGACTAGTGTTTAATAACAAACTTTATAAGCAACTTAGAAGAATTGGGAAAGTACACAAAGTTATCCTAGACTAAAATTAAGTTTAGATTGAGCACAAAAATAACAGATGGGAGAGAACATGACAAGAGCGAAAAAATTGCACCAAATTATACAGAAAACGATGTAGGTGAGTTCCTCATGTATGAACTGACATTGGCAGGTCTAGGATCGTCTCTGCTCTTCAGGTTGCAGCTTGGGGATCCCTTCCTCTGAGAAATCTTTCTTTATGGCAACGAGCTTTACTTCCTGGTTCTCCATCGAGACAAGGAGTGTTTTGAGTTCAAGGACTGTCTTGTTCATCACTCTATCCATCATAACCAGCATCGGCCCACTCACAAGGCACATTGAGCAGAGGGACATGTCTGGTGACAGAGTTTGTACAGAGCAGGGTTGGCTGTGCAGAGAACCTGTGTTCTCTGGGGCCACCCCTGCAGGCTCTGTTCTTTCTTGGTCATTCACCATCCCCTCTATGCTTATTATTCTGTTACTTATGTTTATTACATAGGTGCCTCAACCAGAGCCCAAGTCTCAGTAGAAACTTAAATCATTCAGTGGAAAATGTGTGAAGATTTATCTGACTTCTACTCCTCTTCATCCAACATTTTATACATGCTAAATTGCTAGTCACTGGATGCGGTTTCCAGGGTGGGAGAGAAAAAGTGTTTTAAGTGCGCCAAGAATGATTTCAGATACTCTAGGCTTCATTTCACTTCTTCTTCCTAATTGCCCTCTGAATATTATTTCCCTTTAATAGATGATCAAATAGGGCTGAGAACAACTTCCTCTAGAAAAGAATGCTTGTTATGAACCAGGATTTGACCCAGTTCTGCCTAACTTCCCATATCCTGGTGTTTTGTACATTTTTCACTAAGAAGAGTAACAATCGAGGATATTTCTAGTCAAGGTTAGAATACATTAATTTATTAAGAATTATATATTCCTAGACCAAAAAGCAATACGTCATAAAGTAAATTCAATTACAATCATCTCTCAATTATTAGCAATAAAAAAATTTGTGAGGAGAGTAGATTACCAGCAAATTTTATGTGGCTAAAACTCATAAATAATACGTGAATAACTGAAAGTTGCCATCAGACTGTGTCCTTGGCTATAAAAAAAGACTGGTTATAGGTGAGACATGATGAGTACCATGTTAGGTCAATTTACTCCTCCAGATTTTATGGCAAATAATCATTTAGCAGATGGAATTTTCTGTAGGAAATTTCATTTACTTGACTTCCTCCTCACTTACCCCATTTCTTCCTAAGTTTGAGACGACTTAAAATTAGCTTCTGGGATACTATTTGCGAGAGAAACACAGACTTACTTCATTCCAGAGGGAAAACAAAAGATTGTCTAAACATCAGCTTAATCCATGCACAATAGTAGAAGCCCTGCTTCTATTCTCCATGAGGAAGTCTGGGACAGCAGAATAAATATTCTGTGTGGAAACTCCAGAAGGGACCTCTGTCATAGAGTCTAAATTATGAGGTGTTCTCAGGACACATGTATTTTATCCCAGGTCAAGGCCAGCTGAAGTTGGAAAGGCAGTCTCTAATGATTTGATATTTCCCTGATACCTCTTGAAGGAAATATTCAGGTTCTTAGAGGGGAGTGTGTTCTGGGCTGACAGATTGTGTCTGTTTTCAAGGCACCATAACCTATGGCAGGTGATGAAAGACCCTGTAAGTTCTGACATGGTGAAAGCTGGAATTATTCAAAAGGCTCTTGTTCCTATAGGCTGAGATTGCTGCACCCTTGAGTCTTTACAGACCTCTACCTCCTGTGTACAAACACACAGACATAGGGAACCATGAACATGCATATGTGCACACATGTGTTTGCATATGTGTGCTCTCACATACATATTGCACCTTAGCAAGTCTTTCCATTTTAGTGCTCTGTAATAGGGATAATATTTGTAAAATATTAAGGTACAGGTTTTATTGCCTTGTAAATCTTGGTTCTCTTGAAGTCTTCCACCTCTGACACTGGGCATGAATCACACAACCTCTGGGAAGGTGTGAGCTGGGGGATGTACTACTCAGAATAAAGAAATCAAAACTGTAATTGCTATTGACTGAATGTGTCCCCAACCCTCCAATGCATATGTTGGAACTATAATCCCAAATGTGGCAGAATTTGGAGACGTGGGTTTTGGAAATTAAGTAGGTCTAAAGTGTAGAGTCCTCATGATGAGATTAATGCCTCATAAGAATAGATAGGAGAAAGCTACCCACCTCCCTGGCTCGCTCTCTCTCTCTCTCTTTGCCATTAGAGTGTTAGGTAGCTAGTCAGCCATGGACGTGTGAGCAGAGAAAGGACACTGAAGGACAACTGAAAACCACAGGGAGGCTTATCTGACAGGTAGGCATCTGAAAGATGGAGACTTGATATGTTAAAATCCTCCACCCATATTTATTTCCCCTTAAGAAAAAAAATGTTGTTTTGAGATCATGTCACATAGTGCTAGGTGGCTGGATCTTCCCTTATAATATACTGCAATCCCCAATTACCTTAGCAACCAAAAGATCAAAACCATCACAGAGAAAGATGGCCAAGAGCTCTTCAAAGGGTGACAAACTGGTTGAGGGGACAGGAAACTGAAGCCAAAACATGAGGACTTATTTTCTTAAAAGCTGCTACTCTATGGGCACAATACTCTTGGAGGCAGTCTGTGAAGTTCCTACTCTGTCAGTCAAAAGGTGAACCTGGGTGGGACTCTGGAACTTTCCTGGGATCCCCAATAAAATGAAGGCAGGAGATGTGCACTGTCTTTCACTCTGAGAGGATCCACTCTTTTATCTTGAGAGTGTCCCCTTTTCCCTTTTCTTACCTCTTTTAATAAACTCATGGCTGTTGTTCTGACGGGCATGTCTGAAATCTTTCTGGCATGATTGCAAGAATTGGGGTGAAGAGGGGCCTTGTTAGCTGCCTCAGTTTCACCTCAGAGGATACAATGAGAAGGCAGACATATGCAAACATCAGAAAGAGGGACCTTATCAGAACAGACTGTCATCTTCATCTTGGACTGCTCATTTTTGAGAATTGATTATTGTCTAAGCCGTTCTATCAATGTTAATTTAATGAAGGGGATGACCTGCTTATGGAGGAAGGGAAAACAAAAAGAATATGCCTCTGTTTTCTGGAATGGTAAGAAGAAGAAAAGTTGGAAGTAGGGAAACAAGTGGTAAAACATGTTCTGAGCTCTGATCTAGAGAAAAATGTTGGGAGGTCACCAAATGGAGGTCACAGACATCACTGTAGCATCCAGTTTTACTAGTCAGATACATTTTCAGAGCCATTTGGTGTCTTTGGTGTCAGGGAGATGAGACACCAAAGACTTCTCCATCCTCAAATCGTGAAGATTGTAATTTAGCCCCTATACCCAGGCATCCATTGGTGTAAGAAGAGAAGGAAGAAAGGAGCAATTCCATTAGGAAGTGAACTTTGAATTGACTGAAAATATATCCCCAAAGAGGCTATAAAACCCAGAGGAGCTGAAGTATTATTAATAGGCAAATTTAAAATTAAAGTCTGTTGCTCCACATCCTTCACCCCCATGGGATACCCAGCATGGGGGGAGCTAGTGAGAAAGATTCTATCATTTGTGGAAAAATAAAGAAGCTCCTTTTCTCTACACATCTTTTGTTTGTGACTCTACCAACAACATATGCAACTCTTGCAGCAAAATTTCAGAATCCATGCTGGGACAAATATCATTTTCTGGGTCTGCTCTTTTCCTGGACCTGGGAAAAACATCACTAAATAAAACTTGTCAATGCAATCCAGTGTCTTGTTTCTTTAATTTCAATAGCCTCCAAAATTTGGTTGGTGCTTGTTTTGAAAATGAAGAATACCTTTTGGCCCGTTTTTCCCTGTGCAGATGAAGATTCTAATTGTGCTGTTACAAGCTGGGACATAAATCTGTGTCAGGTTTCTCATAATATTGTATCTGCAAATGAGACCTTGAAGGCTTTTGTTCTCCCTTTCACCTGATGACAGAACAGAATGCTTCATTGAAAAATGATAAAGAAGGATGATTGAGTGCAACTCAGCCTGAGCATTTGGGTTTGTATAATTTAGGGAAATGGACTCAGAAAACAGAACAGAGTTTTCAGGCACACCAAGAAGATGGACCGAAACATCTGGAAAGACCCCTTTGTGGCTAAAAAGCATATGATATACAACAAAGCCTTCATATTTTCACTCACTTGATCACAGAGAGAAGCCAAATTGCTGGCAATCTATGTATCCTGTATTGGTCCTCGTTAAATCCTTTCCCTAGATTTTGAAAAACCTCTAGTCAGTGAGAAAATAAGATGTTAAATGCCTAATACAGCCCTTGCAAATTTAAGGCAGTCAGAAAACAAAGTAATCAAAGCACCTAGAAAATTGGATTAGGAGTTAGGAGATTTCTCCCAAATCTTACTTTTATTTGTGGCTTTTGTTGTTGTTGTTTTTTTTCTGGCAGGATATTTACTGGAGTTAATAAGGAATCATTGTATTTATTAGCATATTTATTCGAAGTAGCTCTGAGGCTGAGGCTCCACATCCTTTTTATTATTTCTCACAA
This sequence comes from Ictidomys tridecemlineatus, assembly GCF_052094955.1. Classification (NCBI taxonomy): domain Eukaryota; kingdom Metazoa; phylum Chordata; class Mammalia; order Rodentia; family Sciuridae; genus Ictidomys; species Ictidomys tridecemlineatus. The sequence goes on along the minus strand of NC_135487.1, from coordinate 67,106,517 downwards.
CATCTCTATAAGGTTTTTGGCAAGAGGATAGGTATTATCCTTGCTAAACCCAGATGCTCAAAAAGTAACTGTTTTCAAATGTAATTTACAAGGCACACCTCTCAGGCTGAAATCTAAATTGCTGTTAAAGAATTCTCTCCTGGGAATGCGTTTCTCCCCTTTCCTCTTTAAAGTATGAGGCTGTCAATTCTGTCATTAGTTATTGCAGTAACTTTTTCCTCTTCAGACCAAGGTCAAAAGTCTCCTGCTGTTAGTCTATCTATGAAAGTGCTTGAACATATACAGCCGCATATCATGCATATTTATGCCGCACAGGTATTAGAGTAAACATAAGAGGGATGAATTATTAAGGGCAAAGTAAGACTGATGAAATGCTGTTAGTTTGGATATTTGACTTTTTTTATACTTTTATGAGCTTACATGAAGCAGTTGAAGGCAAAGGAAACAAACTTAGTCTTGCTTCTAAGCTAACTCATTCAGAATGATTAGGTGGTTGAGAACAGGAAAAATATAAATATGCATATACATAGGTAGTATCCCCCAGCATTTGTGGGGGATTAGTTTCAAGACCCCCATGCATACCAAAGCCCTCAGATGCCCAAGTCCCTTGTATAAAATAGTGCAGTATTTGAATATAACCAAACACATCCTCCTGTATGCTTTAAACCATGTCAAACAATGTAAATGCCATGTACAACAGTTGTCATACTGTTTTGTTTAGGGAGTAATGACAAGAAAATATGGTCTGTACGTGTTCAATACAGATACAAATTATTTTTTCAAATATTTTGATCTGATATTAGTTGAATGCAGAGGTACAGAACACACAGATACAGAAAATAGACTGTGTATTAGTTTATATATTTGTGAGTTATGTCAAGGCATGTACAAAAACTTCTACTCCTTATTTTTCAGAGTACCTAGGCTTTGTGGACTTGAGGGGGATTCCATTGAGTCTTGGTTCCTCATCCATCATTTGCTGAATTGGGCTTTATTTTACTGAAGAGTCAGTATCTACTTCTAAGGTTACATATGCTCAATTATCAGAGTCCCTGTCGGAAGTGAAGGTCCATTTTTTGAGATCCTTGGCTCTGATGTAGATGGTGAAATATCATTGCAAACCCCATGTGGATTCTTAGAGACAATTCTCCCATGTTTAAGAACCCAGTTGCTTGGAGTTTAAGGTTCATCACTCTTTACAAAACTGGTAGTTAATTCTTTATTGGAGACCAATTCTGGTGAATAAACCTCAGTAGACTGAAAGGGAAATATGTCTATTTCTTCCATTGGTTGGCTAAACGTGTTCTTTCGTTGGGACTCCTGATCGCTTCAGGTTGCCTGGCGGGGGAGATGGCTGAGAGCTCTAGTCTCCTGGAGCAGTTTGTTATAATTGGTGTCAAGTGGGGAGGGGTGAAGCTAGAAAGAGATACAGCTACAGCTTTTTTTTTTTTTTTTTCCCTCTCTCTTCCAGTTTGAAAGCGTCCTGTGAAATAGCTGTTGAAATGAAATCATGTGCTGGGGAGATGTGGGCATGAGGAAGGGTAGATGAGAAAGAGCCAGATAAAAGGTGGAGTCTCTGAGATGTGTCTGGAGATCTGAATTTTATGCTCAACAGGAGAAGGCCAGAGTCTGATTTCCAGGACTGCTCTAGTCCTGTTTGTGATGTTGTCTCTTGGTTATTTCTCTTTCTTATGATTGGAGAGGAGAGGGTGCAAGTTGACAAAAAGAAAAAAAAAATCATAAATCAAACTAAAATATGCCTCTAAAAGACTTGATGTAGAAAAGCCTACACTGCTCAGTTCCACACAAAGGGTTCTGAAATCCAACCCTCCCCCAGCTTTTATGAAAGGTGTTCTTGTCTGAAGACACCAAAAAAGGTCCTTCTATTATGCTCTTTAGTTAAATGACCACGGCAACCAGCAACTACCGCCTGATTCAATCTTGAGTTTTAAAATATTTTTCACACTAAGAGACTCAAGACATCCATGGTGCTAGAACCATGTACTCACCAAATAGCCACCTTTCACAAAGTTACACATAAATAGAAGATTGTCACATTGTCCAGGTAGTGCTTATCATTTAAAAAATAATTACTTCTTCCCTATTGCTTATAATAACTACTTTAAAGCGCACAAGTGAAATCTATTTCCTCAGCTCAATTTTCTCTCCTCAGTCAGGTCTGCACACACTGTGGGGCTTCTGGGGACTGCTGGGCTGCTGGCATTGATCTTTTCTCCCCCGGGGGGGTGGTGGGGAGTGGCCTTGAAAGATTTCCTTTGGGAAAAAAAAATATCACACCTTTTCCAAGATAACCAGGTTTTCTCTTCTTTCTTCTGATTTGGGTTATTTTGTGTTAGTGAACAGTCTAAAGCTGGCTTTATAGTCATTTATCCATAATTGTTCATATACTTGTGCACTTACATATTTAGCTATTCATTTGTGCAATATTTTGATGCCTCTCAGGTGCAAGGCATTGTGCAAAGTGTCTGAGACGAAACAGCAACTGCAGCAGGTGCTGTGTGAATCATCACCGACCTCTATGTCTGGCAGGTCCCACTAAGTCCAGAAGAAAATTCTACAGACTGTCTACTATATAGCTGGATGTTTTCATTTCCATGTAACATGATAAGAATATATTTGCCAGAGAAGATAGCTGGTATAAGGAGCTTACCTTTGTGTTCGTTAATCTTGACAATAATCTACTAATTATTTTGTACAGTTTTTCCATTGTCTGGTTACAGATATTAGAGCAACACTGGAAGGCAGAAAAAAGGAAATCATGGCCATATTCAGATTTTCAGAAGTTATGTGGATGACGAAGGATTAAGATAGCACATGGACTTCTCAGTCACTTCATCTGATTAGCGAAACGATCTGAGGCTAATGAGGGCCTCATATTTCATATCCCATCATTTCATTGTACATGTTCTCTTAGAGTTGGCTTGAGAGAATCATCTTAGACCTGGTTAGGAAGGATCTCCTTTGCCCTAAGGAGGAAAGTGCCTAATTAGATCTGACTAGGACAGTGCTATCTCAGAGTGAACAGTACCTTGATTTTTAAGCATTAGGGATAATTAATTCTGTTTACCAAAATGCATTGTTAAAAATACCAGTGTCAGATATCCTCCAATACTTCTGAATCCCCTTGGTTAAGTCAGGGCCAAGCAGTGTGCTCCAATCTTGGTGGCAGCCTGAGTTTTCCATGTATGAGATTTGGTGAGCATGAGTTGACTTTGGTGTGTGGTTTTACTGAATGCAAATTTCCTCATGGGCTCTGAACTGCAGACCAGAGAGAAGTTCCACTGTCACAAGAGTGAAGGGCAAAAGGATACCAATACTTTTTCGACCTCTCACTTTAAAGCTGCTCACCTCTGTTTTATTGCTTTTTCAACACTGCATCAAAGCAGGAAACTTTCAAAGTCTCAGCGAAACAGGAGGATATCGCTTTTTCAGGGACCTGGGTAGCTTTAATTAAAATTGGGTTTTATTTTGGAATGTTTGGCTTTGCATTTGAACCAAAAAGAAGTGAAGGAGACAGAGAAAAATGTAGGGCAGTTGATGGTTTCCCTAATGGCAAAAAAGATCAATTAATTTACAATGAGAAAAAAAAAAGAGAACTGCATTACAGATTTACAAAATGTTCATTATCTATGGACTTTGGATATGACCCATCATCAGCCTAATATCCAAGGCAGAAATCTGACAGTTCCAACCCTGATTTCAGGGACCAGTTGATAAATTAAAAATCATTTTAAATTTTAATATTAAAATTGATAATTGCTCTGTGGGAAATAGATTTTTCTGAACTTACACCCTTTTCCTGCAGAGCCGAGCAAATGCAAAGCGATAAACTGTCCATTTGTCACAATGATAGATAGACAAATCCCACTTTTACCCTTGTTCCTCAGTACTCATACATTTCAATTAAGGAGAATAAGTGCTACCATTTGTAACATGTATCCTTATTGTCTTACACAGTTCTTTAGGGCTCAAAGAATTCTCTTCAGGACTAAAACAAAGTACATCAACACACCCCATAGGACTATTGGGGTCTAATTGCCCTTCACTTCAAGTAATTCGGAAGGAAGGCTGGAGAGGAAGGTTGGTTTATATTAGTGTCTTAGAAATAAGACATAGAAAGTGATAGCTGGGAATATTTTAAATCAGGGAATAACTAACTCTGGTTGTTTTAGCATTATGTCACTGGAGGTGTATTGTATTACTCTTCTCTTTTTCACTGATATGCTCTGCCATGTGACTTTGCAAAGAACTGGAGTAGGTGGGGTGTATTTCTCATCCCACTGATATTAAGCCTGGTCACATGATTTGCTTTAATCCATTGAAAATTAGGGCATATTACCTGAACAGAGACCTTAAAGACTGTGAAGTTGGGCTTAACCACTTGTGCTCCTCTGCTTACCTGAGGGAGGAAGTTCCAGGTAGTTACTGCACCTTCACTTTGAGCCCCACAGTGAGACACACAACATAGACATGAGCCAGACCTGAAGCCTAGAGTCAAACCCAGCCAACCCAGAATCTGAGGCAAAACTTCTCCAGACAAACCACAGACCTCTGAGTTAGAATAAGAAATGCTTCTTGTTGAAAGGCAGTAAGTTTCTGGGTAGGTTAGTTTGCAGCATTAATTGCAACAATAGCTTCCTAAGGATAATCCCCTAAGGAAAACCTTCATGACCTCAAGACTATGACTCACGACTGGCATTTGTCACAGTCATAATTAATCTATATTTCTTACCACTTTATTCCTAGAGTGTGGCATGGGGTAAGTTCCTAATAAGTGTGTATTGAATTAAAAAAATGAAGAGCTCCAGGTCTGGTTTCTCTCTACTTCACAGCATGTCCAGCTGGTTTAGCTTAATTCTCTGGGCATAGATGACATTCATAGTAAGCCATCTTGAAAGCATGAGGCTTCATTTCCATCTGTGATGTTCTGAAGTGTTTATTGTCCCAAAAGGGAGATGCTATAGATTAATATGTGCTTTGAAAAAGAAGTGTTTGGGGATCACAAAGTATGAAAACTGAACACAGACTGGTGATGAATTCCATAGGTAATTGGTGATCTAGCAGATTCCAGTAGACTTCTTAGGGAAGAAATATTGGAGCCATTTTAGGGATGCTGATTCCAAATTTTGAAGCTAAAAGTAATAGGTAGCTATTTGTGCAGAGTCCTTTATATGTGTTATCTCATTTGAGATAGATATTCAGATTATTCCCATTTTACAAGAGCAAAGCAGGGCTCAGAGACTGCAAACAAGTTGCCTGAGTTCAGTGATAATAAGTGGTGGAGACTGGACTTACATCCAGGGCTGCTTGATTCCCATGTCAACTTGTAAGATCAACCCCAAATACCAACAATTACAGACATTAAGTTCTGAGTCCCCCAACCCAGGCCTCTATACCCATAAATCCCTGATTTTTATTTCCCTGGTCTGTATCATTATCTCCTCTCCTCCTTCTTTCCTTTCCCTGAAACATATCCATTCATAATTATAGTTGTGGACTGGGAGGGAGGTGTTCTTGCTCTGTGCCACAGAGAGAAGAGAATAGGCAGGAAGGGGGCCACTAATTAGCTGGTCCCAGCCCTTCACTAGGCTAGCATGGTTTCTTTATTTTTAAGGCTTCAAGGCAGGGGCCAGGCTGAGCAAAGAACAATGAGGAAGTCGTGAAGGTGATGCTTTTAATGATACATTCACTAATGAAATGGCACTCCATGGGTTCATTTATTAGTAACTTAGCTCAAACAGCCATGTCCTACTGTCAGCTTGCCATTGACGACCCAGTGTGACCTCAGAATTGTCAGCTTTACCTGAAAAAGAGCAAATGTAGCAGAAAATACAGAAGCAGCAGCATAATTTGGAGTGGGAAGATTAGCAACAACAGGGAAAGCTCTTGAATCTCTGCATTTCCAGTTTGCTGTGAAATTATGCCAGAAGTGTAGTTATTTGAAGAACAGGCTAACCTTGCAGTATTTGGGTTTGCATCTGATTTGTAAACAATAGGATGACTTGATTGAATGTTTTTGGAGGCTGGATGACAGTGTTGGTATTACAGGAGAGACTAGCACCACTCCATTCTCAACTAATTATATAGTGTGGATCTTCCTGATGTTTTTAAGGGCACTGGGGTTTTTAACTTTATGTTCAGAAAATGATTTATGGGGAAAACACTTCTGTACAGATCTTGCTTGAAGATCGGGGGATCATGAATGATATATGGATGTGAAAGTTTATGATACTCCCCATTTATATGACCTCATTTATTCAAATAACTCAGTGTCCTTTACATCAATTATTGAATTAAATCTTTTAATATCCCTCTGTCAAATGTGAAGTGTGTATTTACTCTTCATTTTGTAGCTGGGCAGACAGTCCTGTGATGATTTGAACTGTCTTTCTTGGAGGATGAACCAAATCTTACACCCAAGATTTGCATCCCTGGTTAGAGGCTTTTCACTATAATGAATAGAATTTCTCTTTTTAAAATGCCCATTTAAGTTCTCATTAACAATTCGTGATTCCTAAGTGCTTGTTGTTTTCTTTGTGCCAGGCTAAACAATCACATAGTGTTTTTGTTTCTGAGCTCTGATTGAAAAAAATGAGATTTTCCAAGGTGAAATGAATTTCCAGCAAACTTACAGTGTGAAACCTAAGAACTTCCTTTCTCCCTGGTGAACAAGTTGTCTTTTTTGGTGATCAAATTAGGGAAAGAACAATATCTCTCAAACTTAATTTACAGCTTGAGGCGGAAAAACCTTCTAGATGTCAGATGCACAGTTGGACCATGTTGGGGTGAACCCTCTTTTCATGTTGTCCTCTCAGAGAACTTTTTCATAACTTTCCAGGGACACATGTCCTGCCACACAACCCACCAGCTTGTCACTTTGTCTCCTTGTGACCTCTGTGTAATCAGCTCATTGGTCTCATACTTTCAAACAGCTTCATTCACCACGGGCTGCTTGTTCCCTTCCTGCCTTTGGCTATCTAGTCACGAAGCCAAGCAGTAATGAAAATGGGTTCCATTAAACAGGAATCCTACTTATTTTCTCAAACCTCTATACTAATCATCTCTCTTCTCAATATAAAGGCTTAAATACATACCAATATAACTAGGTTTCTTTTCAGCTATTTTTTTTTCTAAAGAAGAATTATTTCCTGGAGATAAAAAATATCCCTCTTCAAAATCCAAGACTTTGTTGTTCGAAACGAAGATCTAAAGTATATAGAGCTCTTATTTTTTTTCCTCCCTCCAGAAGTGAATGGAACTTGAAACTCCTACCTTTTAGTCATTCAGTTTTTAAAATGACCACAAAAGAGACTCGAAGAGCCGAAACACTTCCTCACCAAAGCATGAATTTTGCAGGCCCTTATGAATAAATCAAGACGAGTATTAGAATACAGATATAGTTTGTCGGCATATGAATATGAATATTAGAAATATGATTTTTTTCCTTGCAATTGAAATATATACTAGGACATATGTAGGATAATTTAGAAGGAATAACAAGGCCACAGGAACTCTGATGGGCATTGCATCTTTCTGGAAGAAAGCCATCCTCCTAGTAGAATGTCACCCTTTCTTTTGGCAGTCTGCTATTGCAGACCCCACTTTGATTGGGGTTGAAGTTCGTCAGCTTCTGCAGCCTCTGTCTAACGACTGCAGTTTCTAGTTGAGTGTCTAACTTCCCATTTATCTGGAGGCCTGTTTGGAAATCGGTCTCCCAGTAGTTATACTGACATTCTGCATCACGGCCTCAATCTCCCCTTTTCTTCCCCTTTCTCCTGTCATGAAGTTTGCGATCATCAGCGAACAGTCAATTTTGACTCTTTTCACTCTCTGGAGCTTTTAGAGCTCTTTGCAAATACAAGGAGCATAACCCTGGAAATTTCTTTTCCCCCAGAAAAGGAAAAAAAAGCTCCACTTGTCAATCAGTCATCTTGAGCAGAAGTTCTCACAAAGGGACTCGGAGCAGCCCCCGACTCATCCATCAATGTGGGGGACGGGGAAGGGGGGGGTCAAGTTAGTAAATAACTGTGATCAGCTTTAAGGTCTAGTTTTGGTTATTACATTTGTTGCCTTTCATTACTACTTAAACACAGTGTAGATGCAGAAAAGAATGAAAGAAGACAAATCCTTGTGAATAGACAAGTTTGAGAAGCAAGGCATCTGATTAATTGAATTTCTGGCTAATCCAATAATAACCTATTTATGGAGGTAGCTTGCCTAGGGCAGTGGTATTGTTGAAGAGCACAGAAAGATGACTATTTCTTTTCTGATGTTCACAATTCAGTGATTCACCCCATACTGCTTCGGAGGTTTCTGCTGGTTCTTCTATTTGTCTTATTTTATAGTGAGCTGTCTATGTTTCTCTCACCCAGGAGGTTATAAGCAATTTTAGAGAAGAAGTGTTTTTTCCATCTTTGTAAAACCTTTAAAAATATTTCAGATGGTAGATGCTCATTAATTATTTGCTGAGTTGAATTGATTTTGCCTCCCTAATATATTTTTAGATATATTGTTTTGCAACAACAAATACCCACTATGTATGTCAATGCCTTAAGTACAAAAAAATGAGGTCTGGGAAATAAGAAGTTAGTGTGCACTTTGATGACTTTTATAAAACTTAAAAGCAAAATTTTTCCTTAAAACTTCAAACGTTCACAAAATAATACCAAAAGTCACACACACACCACACACACACACACACAAACACACATACACACAGAAATATTTACAACTAGAAATGCGAAAAGAAAAAAAAAAACGGATCACAGAACAATGAAGTCCCTTGAAAATACTAGAAAGAGATTAAAAGTGATCCAATACCAAGAATTTATTTGGCAACTTCCAGCTTTACAATGCTGCATGAAAACACTTGAAGGGTTCAAAAATTAGGAAGCCCGTGCTCTTTGCCCTCCTGGAGCTAGAAAGAGAGCCCAACAATGAATGATTAGTATTGTAAGTAATTTATATAGTGGTTAATGAGGGATAGCCACAGGTGAAGAAGAAATAGCAGGGTAAGCTGCACATTTCCTATGGAAGTTGGAAGTCTAATGGGGGAAACAGACATCTATTCAGGCCTCATCTTGTCTTACCTCAATAATACAGCTCCCCTTCAAAGTTTAGGAGTAGGACAACAAACATGTCGAGGAAGGTAAAATTGTCTGTAACTGGTAAGATTTAGAGTAGCAGAAATATTTCAGCAGGACTTGAAGGACTGGTGGTGATGATGGTAACAGTAGTAGTAAAAAATAATCACAGCTAACATTTAGCAAGGACAGTCTGCATTCCAGGTTGTGTGCTCAGTGTTTTACCTGCATCATCACTTACAAAGACTGGAGGAGAGAATCCCCAGAATTGAACATAAGGAAGCAAAGTTATAGATTTGCATAGGAAGATGACCAGTTATTTAACTTTTTTGAAAACCTGATGCAGGATATGTAATGGGAAATAAAGTTGGAAAGAGTGTGAGTGTGGATTGTGGAAGACCTTAAATTTATGCATCGAGCTAGTGTGTTGTGTATGACTCAGGTTTTAAAGTGTGTTTCTTTAGCAGGGGAAAGACAGGTCTAATGTTGATCTTGGAGATGATTAGTCTAACTCTTAGATTATCTCTGGATCATTTAGCTAGAGAATAAAACTAGAGGAGCAGTTGTTTCAAAGGTCAAAATTACAGTTTTATCATTTGGAAGCGCTGATGTGGAAAACAGAAAAATGACACACCCTAGTATTTGTATGAGCCAATGCATTTGACAAAGCCCTTGCATATGTATTATCCCACTTGATCAACCCAGCAACCTTCCTAGGTGGCATTGTTATCACATTTTACAAGTTGAGATGATTTATGCAAAGGTGGCTAATGTAGTCTTCCCTGTAGTAGATACTCAGGAAATGTTAGTTGAAGTTGAAAAATAAGGAAACACAGGTCTAGAGGGCCTAAGCACATTGCCCAAGGTCATAGTGCTGAAAATAGGTGCCAGAGCCAAGACTTAAAGCCAGTTTGTCTGAGTTTGAATCTAATTTTCTTGCTTATACCCAAACTTCAGAAAGCCTCAGAAATCCTGGAAAGAAACCAGGTGAAGAAATCAAGCATAGCACTTAATAACTAACCTGATGCAAACTCCTTGTATGGAAACTATTATATTTATTTAGTAAGTAGTAGACAATTTTATTTTACCTTAAGCATTTCTTTTATACACATATGTATAAAGACATTTATATTTACATTATATATATGTTTCTATATATTGCTATATGTTATATATGTGTGTGTGTGTGTGTGTGTGTGTGTGTGTGCATGTGAATTGGGGTGAGAGGGGCTTCTCAGCAGGTTTGGGTGCAGATTAACAATAATCTGTGTGGACATGTCCAGCACAGGGCCTGCCCTTTCCCAGAGCTTGGCAGTGCTAGGTCAGGGGTGGGCTCTCTCAGTTCAAGGCTGACTTGTACACAGATGATTCCACTAGAACTTTAGATAAACCACAGGAACTAAATAGAATAAAAAGTTGCATTTGCTCGAGTGTTTTAGAGAAATAGTTTAGCCAGAATATTGCTGTGATAAATACAATACACAGACTATTTCATCCATGACACTATAGAAAGATCATTAGCAAAGCTCAAAAAAGGAGGGGAAGACATTGTTACATCCATGCTCTGAGGATGAAGAAAATTCGAGTAATGACCAGCTTAGACGTCTGTCCCACTGCAATAGGCAGCCTTTAAAAGTCCCTCAGCATTCCCCACCTGCTTGGACTCACATCTTCATTCCATCCCTGCTTTTTCTTGAATGTGGGCTGGATCAATGATTCTCTTTGAACAAATACATAGGACGAATAGTGATGGGTTGTCATTTCTGAGACTTAGTTATAGATGGACTGTGGCTTTTGTCTTGAGCACTCTCTCTGGTAAATTTCTTGCCAGGCTCCTCTGCTTCCTTCTTCACCAGTTGCCAGGTCCTGAGGGCACCCAGGAAGCCTATGGGGAGACCCATGGGTGAGAATCACAGGAATGAGTTGAAATTGGATGCGAATTTTCTGAACCCTTACAACAGCTATGTGAGTGGTCATGAAGCAAATTCTCTAGCCCTAGCTGTACCTGGACCAATAGCACCCATTAAGCCACACCCAGATACCCGACCCACAAAAACTCTGAGATAATAAATGTTCACGGTTAACTGCTGAGATCTGCGATACTTTTCCATGCAGTAAATGCTAACTACTGCACCCAACCTGTGCCAAATCCGTGTTTTGCTAAGTACAAGAATACTCACACTTAATTCAACTTGCATATTTAGACTATATGCTAGAAATCTAAGTTTTATTTTATTTTATTTTGCTAGGATCTTAGCACTTATATATCACATATACAGCATTTTGAAAAAAGACAACAAAAAAATGAAGAATAAATCTAATCAGAAGGCGACTTCATATTGATTTTTTAACTTATTTAGAATCAGTAAGTGAAATGTTGTTAGACTTAATAAAATAAAAAATAAGCAAGATATTTTATTTCACCCACTAGTAAAGAAGTCAGGCATGGCATTGTTGAAAAACATTCTGAGTATCCCTGTAATAAATCACAGAAAAATTTAGGATCGAAGTTCACAAATGAGATCTGTGCTTGGAACTCTGGCTATTTAAAGGGCGTCAGACGAAAGCATGATAATGGGGATCTCAAGAAAGAAGCTGTTCAACTGAAAGCAAACATTTAATTTTTGCTTTACTAGATAAACATGCAAATATATTCATCACCTTCTAAAAGAGGCTACAAAATATATAATAGCATTGATAAATTGGATATCTAGGGCACTTTCTTATATGTTTTTCATAACTTCCCTGTTTCATAGTTTAGTTGTGAAATGGGTCAGAGTAAGAATTTTTTTGCCTCATTTTACAGCTAGAAAACAGATTTGACTGCATCACCTTGCGGCTGCAGATTGACTAAACCATCTTCCATTACAATGATTTGAACATTTTAGTTCATCTGTAATAAAACAGGTCTATCTACCTATCCATCTTTACATCCATCCATCCATCCATCCATCCATCCCTCCATCCCCCCGTCTAGTCATCCATCCACACATCCACCTGCCCATCTTTCTGTCTTTATATAGAGGTCAGCTTTCTGACAATCTCAAGTCTCTAGTAGCCTATAGGAAAGACAAAATGTCCTCAGCATTGGTTAAGGTAACTTCCATATGCACTAAAAGCTGGGCTCTGAATAGGAATATTTCACATTTAAAGGGGATCTCAAATCCATGCAGAACCCATGCACATTTAATTTAATTAAACACAATGCTAATAAGTTTATTTATTTCCAAGAACTGAGCAAATGAAATAAGGACATGTAACGGCAGTGAGAAGCTGACAGGTATATGAATTATAGGATAGCAAGGAGAGAATAAAGGAAAAAAAATTAACAAGCAACCATGGAAGCAGAGAAAGCAGTTTTTGAATACTTTTAAGATAGTGATAAACATTGTAACCTGTTTCAAAGTTCTTTGCAGTAACTAATACTGGTAATTATCACTCCTGAATCATTAAAATGTCAAAATAAGGTCAACACGTTTAAGGAGACAAATTTATTGTCCCTGGCATATATTGAATATCTACTTTGTAGCCAGAACTGTGCTAGGTGCTTTACATACATTATCTCTAATCCTCTCAACCCTCAAGGTTTTGGAAATGAGAAAAATGAGACTTTGAGAGTTTAAGCCACTTTTTTTTTTAAGGTCACACAGATGCTGATAAATGTATGAGCCAGGATTCAAACTCAGATTTCCCTGAATGAAAATGCTCCACTCTACCCATTATTCTACACTACCCCAAATATGCCTATTGAAAAAAATTTAAGTGAAAAACAAAATGACAGAAACCAGTGCCTAAGGGTGTATAGTTGGCTAACCTAGAAGTGGAATCAATCGTCCTTCCAAAGCATCATATGAATAAATCACTAAACTTTGTGAACTTTCTGGGGGAAGAGGGGAACATTTTCTGCTTGACATGAACAAGATTTAAAAAACAAAGTTAGAATTATACAGCAGCAGAACAGCCTGCTTTGTGCATAGTAATTACCTGGTATTTTGAGAATATTATATCCATCGCTACTTAATAATTTCAGGGATGTTGGAGGTGTTCTTTCTATATAGAAAATAAATGAATCCCTAAGAACCAACCTCATTTCTTAGAATCAGTGTCTCTAAAATCGTATTTATTCTAATATGCAGTGCTTCTAACAATTCATAAGTGGTGAAGAAAGGTTTGCTGTTAGATGAATTGTTATTCTTAAGAGCACAAAAATGTGAGTTCAACTCTCTTGGCAGTTGCATTTAGCTAAGCAATTTTTTTGTGTCTTTAATTCTTTGATGTCAAATGGATCACTGCATGTTCAATGCTTAATTACTGAATCTTCATCATCTCCAAATACTTCTGTGCTTAATATTTATTAAAACCTTTTTTTTTCAGTGAAACAAACTTCATCTACCATCTGAAATCTAATTTTCATGACACTTTGTAGATAGTAGTTATGAACTAATAATATACAGTGCTGTTTGAAATCATCATTCCTTTTGCTATACTATAAAATTAATTTTTCCTTTTGATTTTTAATATGTTTCTCTTATTCCATTCAAAGAACAGTAGGGTGCCCTCCTAGTGATAATTTTGACCAGTCATTGTAAATTGCTATTCAAAATGGACTGAGTAATGTTTTACATGAACATTTCTATTAAATTTCTCATGATGTCACTTATGGATAAAAAAATAATTACTGCAGTAAAAAAAATAAAGTCAAAGGAATATATAATCAAAGATAATGTATCTTGCTCAAAACAGATGAAATAAACCTAAATCAGCTTATGCAATTAAAAATAGATGTCTATTAGGAGAGTCCCATCTGGCCATTCATTCCAGAGTGGCTTGGTTGTCAGGCTCAGCAGGCACAGTGTTAGGGTCCACAGTGATTTAGGGGTACATAAAAATGTTTTGATTTGAAATCAGAAGGACAAAATGAACTTTTAGGTTAAACAATTTTTTTTGTAAATATTATTAACATATTCATCTTTATACCACTGCAATCTTAAAGCATAATTTTAATTTTTTCAATGGAGAAAATAGCCCTTGAAGGCAAAAGTACTTAGGAACCCCATAATGACATCCTGATTTATTTATCCTATCAGGATTTATTGAACTATCTGCTGCCCATCTGGGACTGTCTAAACCTGGTATGTGTGCCGGGTCGGGAAATGGGGAGATAGAGTGGTAGATTAGATAACATGGAAAAGACCAGCTCTTGTCTTCAAGGAATACATATCCTTCCAATAAGTGGTGTTTTAGTCAGCCTTTTTGCTACTGTGACTAAAAGACCCAACAAGAACAATTAGAGGAGGAAAGGTTTATTTGGGGGCTCATGGTTTCAGAAGTCTCAGTCCCTAGCCAGCAGGCTCCATTGCTCAGGGATGAAGGTGAGTCTGAACCTAATGGCAGAAGACTGTGGTGGAGGGAAACAGCTCACGTGATGATCAGGAATCAGAGAGAGACTCCACTCACCAGATACAGAATATATACCCTAAAGGCATGCCCCCAGTGACCCATCTTCTCCACCCATACCTCACCAGCATTCGGTTATCACTCAGTTAATTCCATTAGGGGATTAATTCACTGACTGAGTTAATGCTTTCATAACCCAATCATTTCTCCTCTAAACCTTCTTGCATTGTCTCATGCATGAGCTTTGGGGGGACACCTCACATCCAAATCATAACAAGTGGAAAAGGTATGTGAATTGATAATGATGATACAATGTGGTGAGTGATAGTGGAACCATAGATGAGATAGATGCTAGGGAAGCACCAAGGAGGAAGTGATAACTCTGCCTTGTAGATAGGTGGAGAGGAGGATTCTTACAGGACATAATGTTTACACTGAATCTTGAGAAACAAAATAGACTAATAAGGTACAATGAAGGGGACTGTGATGGTGGCAAATGGATGACATGTGCAAAGACCTTGTGGTATAATAGGCTTTATTATTTTCCAGATCTAGAAATTGCAGATAGTTCATATGGCTTCACAGGTGCAGGGGGGGCGGGTGGGAGAAAAGGTCAGCAGGGAAAAGAGGCCTAGATGCTATTCTTCCCTTTCCAAAGGCATTGAATTTTATTCCCTGTGATAAGGCCTCTATATTTTAACCCTAGCAGTAAAGACTTTTTACCATCTGGCCACCATTGCAATACTTCTGAGATGCTCTACCAGAATGCTCTAAGGACAACTTTCTTGGTGAATTTACCTTCTTATTTTTGTTCTTCTGCACCTTTTTTTTTTTTTTAATCTGAATGCATTTCTTTCAAACCAGCCAACTCAACACTAACTTCTTCCCTAATGCGACCTCAGTCTCAGGTAGACACTCACATAGTCAACACAGGTCAAAGCTGAGATGGATCTTTAGGATTGTCTAGTCATTAACTTTCATCTTCCTGCTAATACTGAAGCTCAGAGAGAAGGTAACTTGTACTCATTCTCATAATAAGAAATGGAAGGAAAATGGAACTTGATTTGTCTGACTCATGGCAGGAACCATTGCTGTAACAATTGTCTTCATAATTCATTTGGCCATTGATCATGGAGTGTCTTGACAGTTGATGTTGTCTTCAGCTATTTAAATGTCACCATTTGATTAGTCTACACCTTGTTATGTTTTCATGACAGAATTTTTATTACTATGTGGTTGAAATTTCCTCTTAGAGTGATTTCCCAGTGATTCAACGTGTTGTGAAGCCTTGAAGTAGCTAATAATCTGATTTAGTTTCCTCGTTGGAATGACATGATTTACTTACGTTATACAGATGGTGGACTCTATGACAACACAACACCCATCTTAATTTGGGTCTCCAAGAAGCAGAGCCTATGACATGAGTCCTGTGTCCTTGAGTCATTGGGAAAGTGCTCTGCAGAGAAAAACAAAACAAAACAAAAAAAATCATGAAAGAGCAAAGGAAGTAGGAAAGGGCAGAGGAAAGAGCCAAGTGATCTATGAGGGAGATTTTGAAGCATAAATCTCACCACAGAGTGCTCCTGCCTTGAGCAGGGGGGATTGCCCGGGGCAAGTCATTGTCTGCGGCAGGCCCCAGAGGTGGATGTTGGGATGCAATTGGGATCTCCTTGGTGAGGGGCTCTTGTTGGCTCTGGAGAGAGAGAAGCTGTGAATCACTGGTAGACAGCAACTTGGGGTAAGGGCCAGCCCTGCAAAGGGGATGTGAACAAAGGACCAACAGCATCTGTTCTCACTTTTATTTGGATGACGGAACAAGAAAACAAAAACAACAGCAATAACAAAAACTAAGACCAAAGAACTCATCTTCTCCATAGAAAGTCTGGCCTCTTCTTTTAGATTGGAAAGTTGCTTAAGTTATTCCCACAGACCTTACATATCTAATGTCCACACTAACCCTTATTCTAATAAAAACATATTTAATATACAAACAAATGATTTATTTCTTCTGATGGCATGGTTTTCTATATCAGAAGATTTTAGTTGCTGTTGCAAAACAAACAAACAAACAACAACAACAACAACAAAATCCAAAATATCACAGATCATTGGGTATGAAATCATTTCTAAGGTTTTGAAAATTAGATTGCAATTTCCTATCCTGCCTCCAGATAGGCACAGTAATTGAGGGAGTGCCAAACCCTAAAAGTAATCCCCCCCAAAAAAATCCTACCAAATAATTTCCTGAAGATCACTTCAAAAGAAAGAAACTAAGGCCCATATGGAGATTTTTCTTCTAGACCTCACCTGGGATAAATGCACCTACTGTTGCAGACACAGTTCCAGAGTTAAACACAAGTCCCCCAGCCACACAGTGTCCCCCTCAGGCAGATCCTAAAACACCCTCCCTTGGGGCCTCAAAAGTAATTTTGCTAGTTCTAATCTTAATTTGAGCCCAGCAGTTAGGATGCCCGGCAGATCTCTGCTACCCAGAATGCCTAATATTCTCATTCCTTTGTTCTTACAAAAGGAAGGTCATGTTTTATTCCAGTCTTGGGCACATCAGTTTATTCCAGTGAATCTACATTGCCTCCCATGGAGTGCATGGCTCTGTGTCTGAATTTGGACTTAGTAGTAACCAAAGCAGGTTTTGTGCTTCCAAAAGCTTCACCCAGTGACGCCAGGCAGAAAGGAAAATACCTGGTTCCAGTATATGGTTTCTTTCTCTGCAGTCATCTTTACCTGCTGCTCAGGGTTGATTTTTTATCCTCTTTATTTGATATACCTCTCACAGTATGAAACGGAGAATAATTCAGCATTCCATTGGAGAGATGTGGCGGGGGTTTTTACAGATATGCTTGTGCACCATGAAGTTGAGCTTGGATCTGGCTCCTATGCTATTTCCATTATTAGCTCCCAATCAGACCAGATGCTCAGCGGTCCCTGTGGCTTTGCTCGGGATGCTATGAATATAAATTTGGAGAAAATAATTAGTAATAATAATTTCTAAGAAAACTGAGGTCAAAACTTCTATAATGTCTACTTTTCTCTTGAATTTATACCTAATTACATTACATTTAAAATATGACAAACTCTTAATGCATTTGGCATAGAAAGAAAAACCAATTAACAAATGAACACTCAAAACTGTTTCTCTGAGAAACTGTTTTATCTTGTAACCTCTATAATTAAAATTCTTTAACCCTCAGATTGTACTTGAACTCATGAGAAGTTAAATAAGCAGTTGGTATGCACACATTTGCCCCAAACCTTCCCTAGCTTTCACTTCACTTGGCATATTTCTTAAATTAAGAAAGAAAAAAAAAAAAGAAGAAGAATCTTTTGGAAGTGGGTGGATTTTCACATAACCTATTACCAATTACTAAATACATGAATCTAAACTAGAAGGTCATAAGAGGAGTTGGAAGTCAGGTGACTCCAAATTTTCCAGCCTGGGAAACTAGAGGGATAGGTGCAACATCAATGGGAGTCTGGGAAAGAGAATTACCTTGGTAGAAAGGTAATAGAGACTTTGAATGTTGGTCTATTTGAAGTGACTTGGGGTATCTAAATAGAGATTCCATTTGGAACTATGAACAACTCGGAGGTCATTTCCAGCTTGTGTACCTATGGATCTTCCCTGAACATTGCAGATTTTCTAGTTTCCCTTCGCCTACCTTTAAGAGAAGGTATGAGGTAGGAACAAGCCAAGTCTGGCCTGTGGAACAGCACAACCATCCAGAGGAAGGGGACCGCAGGGAGACTCCTGTAAGCCCCACTCTATATGTTAATACTTTTAATGGGTTTGTCCTGATGAGAATTCAGGAGGTAGAAATTGGTCAATTTTTATTCCCATTCAACTGATAAGGGGAGGTCAGTGAGACACTTTAAGCCCCAGGAGATTATAGGTTTTGGCTTCATTGCCCGCATGACTAAAGAGGCCACAATTTCTGATAATTTCTCCTCCCAGAGGGGAGAGAAAGGGAATGGAGAAAACTGTTGGTCTGGTCCTAATTCTGAACCACAAGGGGAAATTGGTTGATGAAGTGGGAGTGATTGAATCCTGGGGGGAAATGTGTCCCAGCCGTGTCATCCTAAAGCAACAACCTCGAGTGAGGAGGCTGGACCCAGCAGATGTGTCCCTTGGATGCGGGAAGCACTGGTGTTTTAAAAGGAGAAAAAACAAAACAAACAAACAAAAAAAAAAACCAGACAAGCACAATTCTGCTGCAAAATTCTGAAAGGAAAGGAAATTTAAGATAACTGGAAAACATCCAAGAATGGGATCCTAATTATGCAGTTTCAAATGATCTAAGAGAGTGTAAAAACCATGACATCCTGGCACAGGGGGTAAAGCAGAGAACACACAACTTCTGACAAGCTCAGATTTTAAAGCACATGTATAATCTTTTAATAAAAGAGGCATAATTTATCCAAATAAATTTTTGTCCTCTGGTACTAAGATTTCTTTAGTTATATTGAACCTTTCAAGTTGTTTATTCTACTTCTGTTATTTTACAGAGGGGAAACTGAGGTTCTGAGGTGTTGTAGGGACAAACGAGGCAAGGTACTGAAGATAGCAGGAAACATTTTTTTTGGCTGCAGCCAGGTTCAGAGGGTACAGCCTTTGCTGTAATCAATCAATCCCCTGAACCCCGAGTTCAGGGAGTTTCAGAGTTTTATACCCAGCATGTAAGGGGAGGGGCTCAGAAGTTCACAGTCTGCAGAAGTTCACATAAAAGCAGCTTTTTCTTTAACTGTTCTGGGCAAGTTAATTCTTCAAGGACAACACCTGAGAAGGGGAGAGCTTCATCTCCCCTTTCTTTCCTCCCCCTGCCAGCTGTTACCATGGGCCCATTTGTAACTTATCTTAAAAATGTAGACATCTCTGTGAAGCCCAGCTCAAGGCCAGAGGCCTTGTTTGCACGTTTCTTCAAAGTACTATACTTGATATGTTTGTTGAAAACTAGTAAGGGGGTGTCCAGCACCTGGAGTGCTCGTATCTTCTCGGCCAGTGGCCAAGTAAACAGGGCAACATGAAAATAGGAAATTTATCTACAATGGACTCTTTTGCTGATAGTCCTAAAATCAGCCATGATGAAGCAGGCTTTTCTGTGAAGAAAGGGGGTGCCACTTCAAAGGTGCTGTGTGACTGGTTAGTTTTGTGGTGACACAACTTGGCTACAACCATGTTTCTCTAATTCATGTGGAGGCCTCTCCTCTACATCAGTGCTTTCTAAAAAATGACCGAGCTCCCCAAGGGGACACTTGCTATTACCCACGCCTCACCACCATAAGTCCCACTTTCAGACAAGGAGTTTGCTGTAGTCTGTGTTTTGTAAATGTGGTGACACCCATGTGATTTAATTTTTTAAAATGACTCCTGCTAAAATATTTGAAAACCCATGCCACTCCCATGCTATTTCATTATATGTGATTCCAAAATGAACCCAAAGAATATTCAATCATATTGTGTGTGAATTAAATGAAAACGATTAGGATGAAGACTCAATTAAATTCATATTTAAATATGTTAAGTACAAGTATTATTCTCAGAAGAGCTAGGTCAGACAAACAAAGAGGAAAGAGGGAGCCCACATCTATAAGAACCTTCAGAAAGCCTAGAGCTAGGAATTGATTGAACTTTGTAAAAATGTCAGTGAAAATACATTTAAAAAAAATTATATGTAGCAGGTGATTGTCAAGGACCACAGCTTGGTTAATTTTTTTGACTCAGTTCTGATCACCGGAGTCAAAGATCCCATGTCTGGATCTTCATCACGTCTACAAGTGCCTAACTGTAATCTTGAAAATATTTTACCACTATTTATCAAAGTCTAATAAACTATAATCAGGCAGTCATTTAGCCAAATGCTTTTGGAAAATAAGATCAACTTTGAATGCCCGTGGTCCACCACTTGACTAGAGAACTTGTGAAGTTTCCCAGGTTCACTGGGGGTTTTGGCTTTGTCATCATCCACTGTTCCCCAGTCCTTCATCTAATATGCTTGGCTAATAGAGTCAATGACGCCACTCAGAGGTTTGGCTGCTGAGCCCCGCTAATGGTGAGCCACAGTCAGTTTGAGCTTTCTGGCTTCTGCTGCGGAGAACTCTCCCAGGGCACTGTCTGACCTGCCTGTTCTTGCTTTCTGCTGAATCTGCTTGTGCAGAGGTTGGCTTGTGTCAAGTCCTGTGTTACCTGGCTACCTCCAAATCTTCTGGCTCAGCACCTCTTGTACTTGCTCATGTTTATTGAGAAAATAACTCGGGATCAACCAAAGGAGAAAAAAAAATGTTTTCTGTTATGCATACAAGAGGACTCTAAATGGTGGCGATGGCTGATCTCTGCTCATGCAACAGGGCTCTTCCTAGAGGTGATGGTTGGAGCCCTGCCTCAGTAAAGGGGCATGTGAGCCAGGGCTTTCTGTTTTGGTTTAATATTTAAGTGAGTTAGGCAAAAATGTTTGAAAATTTGATTGCAAAATTAACCCTTAGAATATTGACCCATTCAATATTGAAAACTGAAGATTATAATTCTGCCTGTTGCTCTATACTAGTGCCTAATATATATTCAGAAGCTTGTCTGTGTGGAAGACAGGTGAGCAGCAGCTGATGTCTCCTGTGCTTTTCCTGCCTTTGTGTACTTCACACCCCTAGCTCCTGACCCTAACCTATACCTGCAGCCTCTTCACTCTATGCTCTGATTACAACTAAATTAATAACTGAATCCTAAACTTACCAGACCTTTGCATAATCGTACATCCTTGAGTGCTTCCCCCTTCCTTCAAATATCCCCGACATTTGCCAGAAAGATTTCTATATTATTACCAAGGGCTGTTCAAGTGTTTCCCCCTTTGTAGCCTCACTGAGTTGGGGAGTACCCACATGCTTTTTGATCTGTCACAGTTTGATACATTTCTTTAGTTTGTTCATTACATTGCTGCTCCATGTTTTATTAATCACCTACTATGTAAATTAGGTGGTTATTTGCTATTTACCTGTGCTATAGGCACTGGGGATAGAGTGGCAAATAAAGCAGATATGAGCTCCAATAGTGAAGATTAGAAGGAAAGAAAATTGTAAAAGTATCCTCCATTAAATTATGATGAAGAAATACATCACACATGGGTACAGAGCCGAGAAGTGATGTAGTTTGGAGCTTTGAGAAGGCCTCATTTAGGACAAATATTTAAGCTAAGACATGAGCCTTTTCTTCAAGGTGTAAACATCATTTGTGCCTGTGTTTCTCCATGCTTGGACCTAGTATTTGCACAATAAAAGCTCACTGAATCGATAGACAACCAAATGTATTGAACTCTGCCAGAAGCCATTTGAGGACCTCATTAGAATTTATTTTTAATTTGTTGGTTCTTTTTAGTTATACATGAAAACAGAATTCATTTTTGATGATGTCATAATAATTTATGGGCTCTATAATATTGGGTTAAAATTGGGTGTGTGTGTGTATTCCAAAAGAATGTAATGAATACATACATTATAACACATGATCTTAAAAATCTTTGATTTTCCCCAAAAGTAAAGCAGTTTACCCAACTCTGTGTAGGCTGAAATCAGTTGGAAGTTGTGGTAGATGCTCTGCCAAACCCAGGCCTGCTTTTCACCACTGAGGGACCTTTCTCCCAGTTGCTGGGAAAGGTGATGATTGAAGGTCTCTGGTGTTAGCCCTTGCTGTAAAGCATCCTCAGCTGAGCACTGCCGTAATTACTCTAGTCTCGGTTTCCTCCATAACTGGTCCATATACGTAAAGAGTCAACTCCTTTTTCCAACTTGGCAATTCTGAAGGACCATCTGCGTCCTAGATGAAGTTGATTGAAGCCTTTTTCAGGACTGCGAAGGCCTTCACTCTACCCAGCCCTCTTCTCTTCCACTACAGGTGATGTGCTACAGTTTTTCTTCGTGAACTTCTGGAGCACTAGCTTCTGTCTCAGAGTTGGTTTCCCAGAGGAACTGACATGCAAGAGTTCTCAGGGGCCCAATAAATATCATCTCTCTTCCCCGAGTGAGTTTTCAGCAGACTCCAAAATAAGACCAAAAAAAAATAATAACAATAAAAGAGATCGCTATATGGTTTGGGTGTGGTTTGTCTCCTGAGGGTTCACATGTTGGAAGCTTGGTCCCCAGATTGGTGATGTTAAAAGATGGTTGGACTTTAACAGGTGGAATGTAGTAGAAGGTCATTGGAGGTGCTGTCCTTGGAAGGGATTAAATAGTTCTTGTGAAGCCCCAGTTAGTTCCCACGAGAGTGGGATGCTGTAAGAATAAGACTGTTCCCTGCCCCTGTTCACTTTGAGCTTTCCCTCTTGCACATACTCCTGACGTCATGATACCATTTACCATGATGTGACACAAACAAGGAGGCCCTCAGCCTCCTTGGTAAATGGTAAATGGTATCATTGGACAGATTGGTGAGACTAGCTGATCTTGAGCATTCAAACCTGTGAGTTAAATAAATCTCCTTTCTTTTGATATTACCCAGCCTCAGGTGCTTTATTATGGCAATGAATAACTAAGACAGATGGGAAAGCAAAATATCACTGCTATTACTGATAAGGCTAATATTGAAAAATGTGGCATTTTTCTGTGGGGAGTTTGGCTTCATCCTGAACAATAGAGTTACACCCATGTATCCCCCTAACAGCCCTAGGCTGGGTAAGACCAATGCCACTTAGGAAAAACCTGCACTGTAAGACCACAACAAAGAGGGAAAAAGGGCGAGGCAGATCCAAATCCTGCCACCTATTTGCCCATTAGATACCTCTTAGGGTGAAGTGCGGGGGGATTGAGGGTCAGGGTGGTTACCCTGTTGGTGCTCCCATCCCTCAGAAGGAATCCTATAACTGTAGCAGCTGCCCCACTTCTCTCACCTCACAGTGTAGACATAGAACCTAGCCTCTGGATATGGGTGCAGGAGAGGCCAGACCTCTGGCCAGGCTGGGAGGCTCTCTCTGCAGAAGAGCTGATGTGCTTTGTACATTTTTTCTAAGTTGCAGGTGTATTCAGAAGAAGTAGTGGATCACCTACTGTCCTCTCAGGAATGGAAAGCACAAAAACAAAGAGAATTTTCAGAAACTGTGTCCAAGGCTCTAGGATGAATTTCTTTGCTACTTATTCTGAGCTGGACTGCTCCTGTCCATAGAAACTATCTTGAATGGAGAACCAACATACATATACACATATTCACACAACAAAAAAGCTTAGCATATAGATATAGGTGTGCATGTTTAAATCTATAATATATGTATATATTATGTATTATAGATTTATATATGAATCTATAAATATACAGTGGAGCTGTATATAGGACAAGGGAAATCAGAGAAACTGATTTATTTTATTTTACTCCTACATTAAGGTTTATTATAAAAACAATCATATTAAAGGAAATTTTAAGAGGACACAATTCGGTTTTGTCAAAAATTTATGCCTGCAACATGCTTTGTATTTCTATCATGTATATTCATAGATATTAGTATTTTTGCATACACATAATGTGTTTAATTTTTTGCTGCTTGGTCTTTTTAATGATTACTTTTAATGTTACATTAATATTCCACTAATTTACTGTAATTTATTTAGCTGTTTCTTTTCTATTGGCATTCAAGGTGTTTCTAAATTTTGTAGTGATAGGTACGTCTGCTTTTAAGATTCGGAGACATGAAAAGCAACAGTAATTTTTAAAGCTGTCCACTTCTATTATTTTTACAAATACATAGATCATAAATATATCTGAAATCTTAGAAGAATGGAGTTTTGGGTTGTACTTCAAAGGATGGGCAAGGCCTGGTGGTGTCTTTGTGTCTGCACCTGCTTGTTGCCACACTGAGATCTCTCTGCTGTGGTGTGAGGATGTGAACTCCCCCATAGCAGTGACCATATAGTGAAACTTTGCATCTGGAGGGCCTGCACTGTTAATCATATAGTAGACATTCAAGAACTGTTGGTACAGTAGAGGAATTTAATAAAAAGTGAATGCAGGGAGTAGGGCGTGATGACATACACTGCAGACAGTCTTTGCTGCACAATTCCTTTCCCCTCTTGGTGGCTTAGCAGAGAGCTGGCTAAGCTTGTGTGAAGGCCGCCTCTGGTTGATGTCAGTGGTTCTGTAAAGCAGAGTTGTTCTCATAGCCCTTGGAATGGAGACCCTGACTCTCAATCCATATACTCGTTAGCAAGGTGTCTGAATCTAGAGTTCTTTGTCTATCTTCCTTAAAGATCTGGCTTAGAGAAGCTGGGTATTCTTTAGTCTTTTCTACATGAACCTATAAATAAATACGTATGGGACAAGGCTTATTCTCTCTGGTGTGCTCCTGGGGACAAGTTCAACCTGCTGGCCAAAAGCTGGCCTTTCTTCACTGAAAGTTTGGAATAATTGTTATAAAACACCTATGTCCAGCCTATGCTATGGAATAATGAGATTCTGGGTGAGCATGTGCACTTCTACCTATCCGCTTCTAAGTTTTATTCAAATAAATCTTTTTATATCTGTACATTTAACACAATCCTTTTACATAACATAGAGAAATAAAGTCATAACAGAGAAATAATTAAGCCATGTAGACAGCATTAGACAACAGTCAGATGTAGAGACAAAAAGAGAGAGGGGGGGGGAAAAAAGCAACAAAAGTCCAGAAAAATCATATATGTAGAGTTTGAAGTCAATGGAGTTCACATTACGCTAACTGGTATATGAGGTCCGTGCAAGGAGAGATAAACAGGTCAATGAAACTGAATTTTAAAAATCCATAAGCCTATCCATACATATATGGTCACCTATTCTACAATAAAAGAAAAAAAATCATGGTAGCTTAAATAGATGGAAGGGTGGTCTTTTCAAGTAAAGAGTGCGATTGGATGGTAATATGGAAAAATGTTGATGCAAGATGAAAAGAACTAAATATTAAAAGAATAATCAGTGATATTTCTAAAAGAAAAAATGGGATAATCTCATAAACTTGGGATAGACAATGTTTTCTCAAGGAGGACACAAAAGGTATTAAACATACAAAAGAAAGATTGAAAAATTAGACTACAATAAAATTGAAAACTTTTATTACTAAAAAGGACATTTATTAAAGAGTAGAAATAAAAGGCACAAAGAGAAGAAATGGGTAATACAAATACTCAACTAGAACTTGCACCCATGATATACTATAAATGACAAATTGAATTTCCAAAGGACAGATAATCCAGTAAAGATGTGAGCAAAAGGCTTGAATAGGCACTTTACAAAAGAGAACATCAGAAAAGCCAACAGGGCTATGAAAAGACTTCCAAGATCATCTGAAAAAAATGCAAATCAAAATCACAGTGAGAAGGCACCACATTGTCACAATTGCTGCTGTTAAACAAACCAGCAATACCAGGTGTTGACAAGGATTCCGCACAACTGGAACACTCATTTTTTTATGGTAATATAAATTTGTACAATCACTTAGAAAGATTGTTTCTCAATATATATAGAAGCTAAATATACTCTTTTTTAAGATTTATTTTTATACTCCAATTTTATGATTCTCAGTTAAATACATAAAGACATGTACTATAGTGTTTATAGCAGCACTACTCATTGAAAACAACCTCAAACCAGGAAACAACCCAAAGTCCATCAACAAGTGAATGGGTAATTAAATTGTAGTATATTCATATTATAAAATACTGCATAGAAATTAAAATATGCACTATTGCTACCTATAACAACATGGATAAATAATGCAGACAAAATGCTGAGTGATAAAAAAAAAAGCCAGACTCAAAAGAATGCATACAATTACATCATTTATATGAAGTTCAAGAACAGGTAAACTAACAGGGTGACAGGAATCAGAATAGTGATTGTCCTTGTGTGGAATATGGACTGTGAAAGGGCACAAGGGAGGCTTTGGTGATGCTGGAAATGCCTTAGATCTTGGTGATTATATGATGCATAAATGAAACTTTATTGATCTATTCCTTAAGATTTTACAAGTACTGTACATACGTTACACCTTGACAATATCAAAAACATCATAGGATTTTACTTAATCTCACATTGCAAATTCTCACTCGTAGACAATACCCAGCATCATTGCCTTCCATACTTAACCCTCATCTGAAGATATCACTGCAGTCTAAGCACTTGCCTGTGAGCTCAGGTGCAGTTGTATTTGATTCAGGGAAAGCAAAATTGAGACTAGGCCAAGAACTTGATTGTGCCTATAGTGAAAGAATAATCCAGACCAGATCACTCCCACTGGCAAAACTCCCAGTAAGTCCAGAGGACAGAGTATTACTGTATCCATAATTTTACTTAATGTCCTACCTGTACTCAACAATTCTCAGCCTCTCCTCCTTCCATCATAAGAGGAGGGAGGTTTTTTTTTTTTTTCTTTTCTGCCAGGTAACTGCTGCCTCCAACTTCAACCCTAACTCCATGCATTCAACCAATAGCTCTACTGATGAATTATTCAATGGATTTCTTCCACACAGTCTTTCTCTTATTCTCCATCTACAGTACTAATGTTGTGTTCTCTTCTCTTAACATTGTTTAACCATCTGTTAACCCAGCCTTCTGCCCAAGGGGGTTAGTAGGGAGGAATGATTTGAAGGTTCTGCAGAAGTGCTTTACAGTAGGGGATAGTCCATTAATTGTTGATTTTGTTTGTATTCAGCATTCTGCTTCTATCTGTGGTTTTAATTGATGTGAGCATGCCCAGGGGCTTGCGCTGGACCCAGCTGTATAAATCAAATAAATAAATAAATAAATAAACAAATAAATAAATGAAGTACATTTCCCCTGGAATAAATAGATAACACAGCTTTCTCAATCTTGTTTTTTTTTTTTTTCCAACAGTGCTTGTAAATGTGCCCTGAGGTGTCTTTGGAAGGCATGTACCCATAGTTTAAAGGAATAAGGAATGAGCATCTGTAGCTTCAGATTAAATCATACCTATCTACACCCCTTTGTTGTATCATGGAAGCTCCAATGGAGGGATTTGCAATATTTCCATTCTTGTCATTCCATTGACTCCTTTATTTCAGATTGATCTGTGGTTACCATTGTCTCTGAGAGTTTCTTTTCAATGTAATACATAAAAGCACACCAAAACAAACAAGTCAAAGGAAACAGGAGATCAGTGGAGTGGTACTACCTTTGCCACTGAGAAGTCTAAAGACCTGGTTTTCTGGAGTGAGGCAAAGACTGAAATCTGCTGCAGGTGAATTGCAGGCTGTTGTACAGGGGAGAGCCAGAGAGCAGAGGTGAGTGTAGCGTACTCACTTCTGAACAGAGGCTAGAAATGTGCTTTTGTGCTTCCTGCCTGCATGTGTGAGCAACATGTCCAAGATAGTGGATATTCCTTGTGACCCAAAATGAGAAAAAAAAAGTGAGACCAGATAGAACTGATCTGGAGCTGAACCCCAGCTGAGCCATGGCTGATCCCCCAACCTAGAGTGAGAACTAAAAGTTTCTTGTAAGGCTCTGAGATTTGGGGTTGTACTTGACTGAAGCATAAGCCACCTGATACAGGGACCACAGCTTTGAAAATTTCAAGAGATTGAATCATAAAAGTTCACTGATGGCATCTCGTTTCCTGAGTCTCCACCATCCATCTATTCCTGAGGTTGGCCACACTGACTCCAATACTGGGAGATGAGCTAAGGTTCAGAGGAAGGTTCTGACTGTTGGAATCATTTCCCCTTAAGCTGATTGCCATATGCTAGGAAGGCAATTTAATATAATGTAAAGAATCTGGGCTTTGAAGTCAGACAGACATGAGTTTCAAACATGGCTCCGCCACTTATGAGCTGTGTGACTTTGGACTTTGATCCTCAATCTCTTTATCTAATCAGATTGAGATAATACCACACTTCTCCTAGGATTAAATGAGATGGTACCGTGCCTGGCACTAAGCAAGGGCCCAAGATAATGGTTATTATCCTTCAACCATAATCCATCTTTCATGGAATAACTTCCAAGTATTTGGATAACATTTTTTCAGCCACTGTTCTTGTGCAATTGGTTCTTTGTGAGTTAGTTAACTATCCAGAATGAATTTGCTCTGGCTACATGTGACTCACTGGGCCAGGCAGTAGATAGCTTTTCAGATCCTAATGCTGCCACTTAATGTATTCACTATACCTCTCAGCTTTGCATCAACCACAAATTTGATCAGTATGTTGTCCATTTCGGCATCCTAATTATAAATAAATATACTGCAGGTGTTTCATTTGACAGGCTTTTGGAATCCTTTGGTGGTTTTAATTCACACAACACTCAGATGTTCAAATATAATGTAGTTTATTTCCAACAACAGATCTAATCTTCCTCATGAGCTGCCTACCTCTGTGTATTGCAGGTAAAAATAAGATTAGTTTTAAACTTTGTAATATCTTGGTTTTTGCTCGTTTCATCCCATCTGAAGGGGGTTAATGCTCAGGCTTCGGGGTTTTTCACCCTTTGCTCTTCTTCTGAATGGTACCTGGATAGCTCATGTGACCTTGTTCACTTAGGTTGGATGCGTGTGTGTGTGGGGGGAGGGGATGGTATTTGATCCTGCTGAACTGACTGTGGTGGATGGGCTGGTCTTCACTGTGGTGGTGGTTGGAGGTGACAATTCCAGTTCTACCCTCTGCTGCTGTCCAGGATAAAGTTTATGGCAAATGTAACTTGACATTCTCCACCACAGTTAAGACTCAATGAACTTGACCATCTGCCTTGTTGATGTGGACCTTCTTTTACCATGCTGGCCCTATGAACCCTCTAAGGACTGGCTCTGAATTGCAGGGGAGGCCCAGTCTGTAGTTCTTGGCCACAGAGTCCCTAGGGATCTCTTGCTCAATCCTCAGCCAGATTGTCAGCTAAATTCTAGATCTTGTATCAGGGGAATTAAAGAAATTTCTAATTAAGAGCATGGATCCTAGGTCTAACCTGTCTGGGTTTCATGTCCAACTTTGCTACCTACCAGCTGAGGGACCTCAGATAGGCTACTTAACATAAGGGTGCTTCCATTTGCTCATCTGTAAAATGGGTTTAATAATACTTACATAATAGGTAGGATCCTTGTGAGGATTACAAGGCTTAATACATGTGAAGTGATTAAAAATGTATTGGTAATCACTAGGTACTTTCTTGGTCAGTTATCAGCTAGTAGGAATTAGAAAATTAGGTATGGCAAATCATGTAACCTCTCCCTGTCTTAGTTTTCCCATATGTCAAACAAGGATCATAATTACTCATTGATAGGTTTCTTGTGAAAAATCAAATGACTTATTATGTAAATGAAGTAGAACACTACTTAACACAAAATGAGTCCTTCTCAGGGTTGTTATTGGTTGTTTCTGAGCCACAGGGAGCCTGGGAGGGACTGCAGTACAAATTCATGTTCATATTCTGTCTGCCTGGGCTGTAGCTGTCCAGGTGTCTGGCTAGGACTGGCCTTAATTGTAGACTACAGCCCCTTCTCTGGTTGTCTGCAGTGCTTTCCTAACATGCAGTCATGTCACCCGCTCCTAGAGGTCAGCCTGTAGCCACACTTTTCCCACAAACATTTCCATTCTTTGCCTCCGATTTTCCTTTTCCCCTTAACCTGATGGGGCAAACTCTCTTCTCTCTTTCTGAAGGGTACCTCCCTTAAAACTCTATTATCCAAGGGTTCTTGTCTAACGTAGTTTGTTTGCTAATGGAAACTTAATAACATTAAATCCCTTTATCTATCCACATAAATTTGATTCTCAAGTCTATTTCCAGTCTGTCAACTCAAAACAGAAGTCAGCTTCCAAACGATGCAGAATAATGACTCTCAAGTGGAAAAAAATATCATTAATTCAATGAGGGAAATTCACAAGACAGCAGAATATATGGAGCTAAAAATATACAAAGAAATATTTTTAAGCCCATTCCTGTAAAGCTGACAATGATGTCATGTAAGAATCCCTTTTGAGAATTTGTTTCTACCTGCTGATGGATGTCCACTTGGGGAATGTGCCAAGAGTGAATGACCATGTTTTATTACCATAAGTAATAGGAATATTTTATTATCATAAAACACATAGGAATCAAGATTTATCTCCTGCTTTCGAGACCAAAAAAAAAAAAGCATGAAAAATAATATTAAGTGAGCATCTTCTTGGTGCCAGGCAATATACTAGGGATTTACATATATTCAGTCACTCAGTATCATTCATTGAGCTTCTTAGATGGATTATAAGATACTGGGTATGTCATGGTGAAAAGGCATGTTCTTTTGATGTTAGGTATACGCAGTGGGGATTACTTTCTTCATTTATAGAATGATGGAACGACAGTACTAGAGAAGTTAAGTAAATGAATTAGAACACTACTTAACACAAAATGAGTCCTTCTCAGGGTTGTTATTTGTTGTTTCTGAGCCACAGGGAGCCTGGGGACTTAATTGTATGGAATCAGTAATCAGTAGGTCCAGGGATCATATTCCAAGATTCATGCTATATCTACCTGGTTAGGACAGTTTGATTACTCAAGCAGATTGACAGAGATTCCACTTTTGAAATGTTAAAAAAAAAATACAAAGAAAATTGAAATCTCAGAAAAAAAATATGCTGGTGTGTTCATGTATGCCTTTATTTATTTTTTTCTGGAAAGAGAATCTATAGTTTTCATCAGATTCTCATGAAAGCACTGTCACTGAAGAGCCTTTTTTTTTTCCTTGAGTGTCTGCAGATAACTTCATCTTAGCTTTATCATTGCTCTAAATATTCATTTTCTCAGACCCACAAGGGGCACAATTCTAAGCAGACCAGGTTGCTGAGCAGCAATGGAGAAAGACCAAAGGCGGGGAGAAAGTGGCTCCAGGAATTAAGGCTCAAACACAGTCCTAAGTCTTTTATAGCCAACCTGTGACCATCAAGAAGACAGGGCTGCCTCCTCTCTGTCACAGGCCACCTGCTTGAATGCTGCCCTAAATACTCATGGTGGCCTGGTCTCCCGTGGGAAATAGCGAGCCCGTGGGTGTGTGCTGCGCTGCTGAGGGTGAAAAGAACAGAAGCAGGCATTTGCTCCGTGGCCTCTCAGGCTGGCTCTGATCCACATCCTCGTAAGTTTATGATATGCATGGGTGAGACTCATTGGAAAAAAAGAAAGAGGCCATGTCTGGGGCAAGAAACCAGCACAGAGTTGGCTGCTGGTTCTTCTTGTGATGCCAGGCATGGCCTCCCCAGCATCTGAAAGTGATTGACCATACTCTGTTCCACATTATTCTGTCTGTGGACTGGGCATCAGGGGGTAATCAGGGAAGCAGAGGGAGCAATAACTGCTACTCAGAGGTGGGGAGTCCATGTCTGTAAACTTCCAGATGGAAAGAGAAAACCAAAACGGATTACACATCCTGGGTACCACCCAGTGACTTGCTTATTGTTATTCTTACATGTGTCCCTACGCCTTCCTTCCCCACTAAATATTTGAGGACAATTCTCATATCTTGCTGACTGACTTGTGACATTGTCTATCATCGTCTTTAATCCAAAATATCAGATCATCTGAGTGCTGAATATGTTAGCTTGGATGGGTAACTTTTAAAAACAATATTATTTTAGTTTTCTCTAAGCACCTCTAAATATAGAGAATAGCAACAACAAAACCTTCAGCTCTTTTATTCTTGGCAATATGATTTAACCAAGCCAATGTTTATCATAGCATAAGATGGAGAAACAATTAGAGATGTCACATACATTTGCATTTTTGATAACATTTGCAATGTAAATGATAGAATAATGGAAGATTTTGGGAGAAGCATTTGTTCTCTTCTGTGCTCCATGTACTTCTCCCCACAGAGGACACTGATTTAGGGAAAACAGCTCCAACACAAAGTAGATAAGAGAGGTGAGAATGTTATCTGAAATTTGGATTTATGCATTCTTCTTTTATTGGATGAGGTAGGAAAGCATAGAATAGATGCCACCCTAATGACAGGTATTAAATAATTCTAATGTGCACGTGAATTTGTCCAAGCACCTGGCCATGTTGGAGGGGTGTATCATGGGAGGTGCATTCATGTTCTGGGTGTCCAGCTATTTTGTGTGCATCTCTGGACTCATGTCTCTGGCTGTCCGGGTGGGAGGGAATGGCTTTTGGGGGATGTCTGGGTGAAGCTTTTCTGAGACATCTGTGTGCATCCATGGTTTTGGCATTTTATGTGTGTATATTTGTTTTCTATGGGTGTATGAGTGGGTGTTTATTGGGATCCAGGACTTAAAATCATAATCTCTTCTAATTAGAAAGGGCTTTACAGGTCATTGATTATAACATCCTAAAATCACCATCTCTTTTCTGTTGGGAGAATAAAAGACTTAAGTTGGAATAAATAAACTAAAAGGTGAGAGCTAGTCAGTGAAGGCGCATTTGATAAGCACCAACTGGGTATCAGACATAATTCTGGACGAGGGGATAGAGCGATGAAAGTTGGTCCCAATCCTCAGGAAGGCTACAGATAGGGCGGAAGACAGTCGTTCAACAAAAACTAATGATTTAATTATGGTAAGCACCATGGAGGAAAAGTATAGTCGTCTAAGGAAGCATACACCAGGAGACTCAAGGTGGATGGGGGTTAAGGAAGATTTCCAAGAGCAAGTGACATTTAAACGGAAAGCTCTAGTCACCCTATGCCATAGTGGCGCTCAGTGCTGCCCCTCACCTCACATGAGAAGAGTGATCAAAGCTGCCTCTCACACCCCACATGAGAGTGGGGTTCTGCCCCCACCCACTCCCACCTCGAATGAGGGTGATGATTAACACCACCCATCTCCATCCTGCATACAGCTGTGCTCAGGGCTGCCCCACCATACCACATGGAAGCAGGGTTCCCTGGGAAGTCCACAGGTATCCTCTGCCTTACACACCTTTCTTATTCTACTTATTCCGGTAATCTAAATGAAGAGCTTATGTATGTTAGGGTAGGCCAAGTGCCAAAGCAAACAATGCTAAAATTTCACATTAGAAGCTTATTATTATTTTTTTTTTTGGTTATGTAACAATCAAAAGTAGGTGTTCCTGATTCAGGATTCTCCTGGCTGGTTCTCGGAGCAGTGACTTTGACTCCTTCTGTATTGAGCCTCTGCTGTTCTGCAGGGCCTCAGGGTTTCCCACATGAGGGCCAGGCAGAGAGTATGGAGAGAGAATGGAGCAAGAAGCTTTATGGCCTGGGCCTCGGGATGGAACTCACGCCACTGCTACTCATATGTCCCAAGAATGCAGGCACGTGCCCTGTCTGACTTCAGGAAGAAGTGCAACATACAGTGTAGCTGTTCGTTCAGGAGGGACAATGGAAAATACTTGGCAGTTGTCACCACACTATGGCTGTCTCTTTGCAATGCCTGGAGTAGATCACAGCACACAGCCTAAAGTTTGAAACAGGGAGTGGCTGCCTGCTTTTTAACAGGAGAATGGAATGACACAGGAAATTGCAGATGGATAAAACAATTTTTGATGCACTAAGACATCGAACTAATGAACCAGTTGCTATGACAGTACAGATGTTGTCTTAGCTTTGAGAGAAATTTTACTCTGTCCTGCACCTTATGAACATAAAAATCTTTGAGAGAGAGAGAAAAAAAAAAAAAACCTTGTACTCATTTGTATTTCCAAACTTTGAAATATCTGTGAACCTGGTGGGAGGAACCACTATAAATAACTGTCCAATGCTAACATTCTACTAGTGATGTCTAAATCTGCTTACCAATCCACCTCTTACCCATCTCTCTTCTCTTCTTATCATGAATATTGGCATAGATGCCAAACAGTTCTTCAAGTCTCTGTATTTAAAGCATTTCAAAGGGATAATGAAATGTTACTAGCCACAACCTTGAGAAGAAAGATGTATTGTGTTAACAGACACTTGACTTTGCACCAAACTATTAGGTGGTGTGAAATCTGTAGTTCATTGTTTAAAACAGTAACAATCATTACAAAGAGAGAAGACCTCTTCCTACTAGTCTACCTGAACAGCGGCACTTATTCTGCAAGGATACATTTATGGTCTATTTGTCAAACTGTCTCTGACCCACTTGGGCAGAGTTGAGCATCCTTCCTTTGTGTCCACATTGTTCCTGGAACATGCAGAATTGTAATGATTTGTTTTTATGCCTATCTTTACAAAAATCATGTGAGCTCTCTGATGACAACAGTGTCCTTATTCCTCATTTGCTGTTTTGAATGACTTTTGGATTCTCCTTATTCTCCTTTTAAATGTTTGGTATATAGGGACTCAGAAAATGTTTTCTGAATAGATGAATGAGATGACGAATGACATAGATTGGTTTTCCTGTGGCTTTAACTGGAGAAAAGCAAGCGTGCCTCAAATGTTCAGCCCCACACCTGCCTTCTACTCCACTTCCTCTTTCCTTTGGGTACCAGACCCTTTTCCTTTTGGGTACCAGAATCCACAGTTTCCTGATCCAGCTGCTATGCCTGCATCCTGGCCTGCCTCACCTGTGTAAACAAACACACTTACAACAGCTCTCCATGCATTTATACTGTCCCATCTGGCAAATCAGGTTCCAGAGGCTTGGCTTTGCTAGTGAGAAAGCACAGCAAAGAAAAATTCAGGGATCATGGCCTATTTTGGGGAGATTTTTCTTTTACAACAGTCTGTGAGGTCTTACCAGATTTGGATGACCTCTAGTACAAAAATAGTCACCTCCAACCTAGGATAGTTGGGATAATGAATACCTGCAATGCATTTAGCATAAAACTTGGCACCAAGTGGGCATTCAGTCAATTCTGGTCAGTCTTCTGATACTGCCACAACTGCTTTCATGATTTTAACATAGGATTTATACCAGGATCTTTTTCTAATACAGCATACCCCAATTCTGGAAAATGGGGAGAATGAAGTCAGGTTCTTCCATTGTGTTAAATCAAATTTTGTGAGCATTAGTTATTGACCACCATGACATTTATTATCTACTGTAGTGAAATAGCCTTGATAATGGGCTCAAAACATCAACTTGCCGATAGTTATTGGCTGGGCCTCCCAATTTAACATTCTGAAACAAGAAGTCAGCCTTTTAAAAATTTCACAAAATGGTTGTCTCTGGGTAGTCTGTGATTGTGTTGAAATATAGAAACTCTAGCTAGACCCAAAGTTAATAAAATAGTGTGACACATAACGCTCTGTGATGGATGGCAACCAATAGTCCAATACTGTTTTATTCTCTCTAATATACTGTTTCTCTGCAAAGGCCAAGAAATTAAAGAACAGTTTTATTCTCCCCTTCCAGCCTGTGCAGGGTAATTATGTATTATTAATAATGCAGCAGCACAAATGATATT
Source organism: Ictidomys tridecemlineatus (assembly GCF_052094955.1). Taxonomy (NCBI): domain Eukaryota; kingdom Metazoa; phylum Chordata; class Mammalia; order Rodentia; family Sciuridae; genus Ictidomys; species Ictidomys tridecemlineatus. Next base: position 67,070,715 of record NC_135487.1, on the reverse strand, counting down.
AAATGAACTACATTTGTTAATGCAGATCTTATCTAACTGCTTTTTCCATCAGTGGACTGTTTCTCATCAGGGGGTACTAATTAGCTGTAATATGTAGAAAGATGGGACAGAAATCCAATCAGATAAATGGGATCTATTTGGAGAGATCCAGGAAGGAGGAAGAGAGGCATTCATGATTCTGGGAGAGTTACTACAAGTAGAAAAGATGAAAATTTCTACTGTCTCAACTTCATTTACATTTTGTGGCCACAGAATTTAAAATGCAGTATTGCTGGATTGCCCAAGCTACAAAGGCCTGCAAATAATTTTATTTATCATAACTGCAACACTGTTGTCTTTTGCAGTAATAAAAATGCATATGGCTCTATAAAAAATCCCAAGTGGTTTACATGGACCTTGCAAACATTAAACTTAATGTATTAGGGAAGAAACTGATGTTCTCCAGATTTCCCCTACTAATGCAAATTTGTAGGAAACACTTGAATTCTAAACGTTTTTCTTAGAGAAGTAATCACCTAGAGCCCTCAGATGATATATACTTGGTAAACTCCAGACTACCTGTGAACCAATCTGCTAGATTCTCACTCTCCATCAACCTCTTGGAGATGTTCCCATGTTGAAGAGCTAATAAATTAGATCCTTTTTAAGTCTGCTAGTAACAAGTTTGGGTGTATTCATGGCCCAACACCAAATATTAGAGCAACATTGTCCACCCACCCTGCCCGCCTGAACTCACTAGCTACTGTCAGGGACCCACCAGTGATCCATTTACAAAAGAAGTGCTTCACTCACCTTGTGGGACTGTTATCTCATTAGGCCACCTGGAGTGAGCTGGTAGGGATTCAAAGGAGAAAGGCACAGACAATAAAAGAAAGCTTTCATTTTGGCTAGCTCCGTTCTGCAAAATGTAGAGAAGAGCTTCTCCTATAGTACTCAAAAGCTTGGCTAATCATTGAAGTTAATTTTTAGACTAAGATTTTTTTATTTCTTTTTCTCTCTCTTTTTTTTTCCTGTTTCTTTTCAGAGCAAAGGACACCTTTTTGCTCCTTTCTTAGTCCTCACCTGATAGGCATTTCCACATTTGACTTCTATGTATTAGAAAAACACATTTCTGGGAATTGCCATCTCATTGTGGGATCATCTCAACACAAATCAGAACATGCACAATCAGTGCTTGAAATTCCTATGATAGTGGGATTACACTTGAACCTCTGAGTATTTGAATTTACTTTATGAATTCTTAACAATTATCCATTGAAAACAACCATTCTTTCAGCTCTCGATGATTCTGCAAAATGGCACAATGTTTTGAAATATTTGGGTTCATGCTTCAACTTAAAAGGTGACATCATCATTAACTGGTATGGGATTGGGATGGACTCAAAAGATTATACTAGCTGAGACCTCACTGGTCATTGAAAACTAATGAAATATGACCTGGTCAGATAGATGAGAACTGGTGCCTCAGTGATCTGCAAATATTCGACACCTTTTTAGCAAAGTAATCATGAAAATTCAGGAGACATCATTATAATATAAAATCATCCAGGCATCGGGGGAAATATATTTGTATATCTCATAACAAAAGTTGAGTGGAAGCTCAGGAGTACTATTTACATTTATATATACTTATATCATGTAATTAAAGTCAACAGATAAACACATCAATATGTTAAAACAGATGTAAAAATATATAGATAGACATATTGCACTGAAACCTTGATATTGCATCCAAATGAAATCCTGTATTCCAAATATGCCCCGTAGGATTTTTGCTCAAGGCTATGCTTAGGTATACTCAAAAATTCCCGATAGCGAGTCACCGGGGAAAACATGTTCTTTTACAGATAATTGCTACTGGCAGCCAGAGACCTAGAGAATTTGATGTGCAGTAATGTGACCTGACTATGTATTAAACTTTTTTGAAGGACATGTGTAAAGTAATTTTTATGTCTCTCACACACCTTGGCTTTGGCTTTTTTTTTTTTTTTTTTTTTTTTGCACTTGCTAGCACATTTTTAAACAACTTTTCTATTTTTAATATATCTGTTAGATTTTATTCTAATAGTTTTCAGTCATAAAAGATATTGGTATTGTTTTCTTTTTCAAAAAAGGAAAACCATCTAGACACAAGGAGAAATCCCATCTGAGTTGTAAGCAATATGTAAACAAAGCAAAGTTATATTATTGGTAATGAACTTCGGGAAAAATATGAGAAATAATAGTTGCTTATTCACAGATGAGAGAAATTAGGGATTAACTGATTTCTCTATGGTTGGGAGGCATCTCTGCTGCTATTTAAGGCAATAATCACTAGCTTTTCATTAAATCTAGGGATATTTAAAAGATGGTTCCTGAGGTATTTTAAATATACTGCTTCAGAAGTTATAATTAATAACTTGAAAAAATTATAAATTGGCAAGGACACATATGTGCAATGATACAATTCAGTGAACAAGTATCATTGCTACTAATTACTTTGGTTCTATTTTTTCTACGTTATTATGCCATCCTCATTTTATTGTTCAATATTAACATGAAAACCTTAATTAAGCATAATGTCAGAAGGTTCCAAGAATATTAGTAAGATTTTTGCAAGATAGTTCAGAGGCTTGTTTGGAAAGAATCCCTGGATCAACCAGGGAGTGTAATCTCTAAATAATGTGCTTTCGTGTTAAGAGTTATGTGAATTATTACAGAATGGCATTGGAAATTAGCTTTTAAGAACAAAAATCCAGAGGAAAAAAAATGAAGTCAAGTCTGTATATAGTACAAAACTCTGGTGTGGGAATAGGGCTGCAAAAGTTGGGAATGTCACATCAGCTTCTTTAATGACAGGCAGCAATTCATAGATTTACATGCTTGTATTCTGGTGCCAGGAAGATGAACGTACAAAATGACAACTTATCAGGAAAATGATATATTTCTAGTTTCCATTAAGATCATTAAAAGCCACATTCCTTCTTCAGTTATGCAAATGGGTTTTCTATAGAAATCCATGAACAAGAGAAAGGTTGGGCTTGTGTTCATTAAAAAGCTGCAAAGAAAGTAAGTACAGGAAATTCTAGATATTTCATGGATTATCTAGGCCATGTCTTCATACCCATTGTCTCTTATGTTTTAGTTATCTTGGGGATAGTTAGTACTGAGGCAAAGGAGAATGGTGAAACCAAAATGAATCCTTTATTATGTATTCATTTCTGGTAAAACATGGTGGGAGGAAGTCTTAGTAAAGTGGAATTTAGAGACAGAGCCTCTCAGATTTCATGTAGCCTTCCCAAAGTTTTGCACACTAAACCAGGATGAAGTCATCTTCCTGAGTTGTCTGCATCACAGCAATGAAGCATTCTGACATTAAAGGCCCAGAACTGCAGCCAGAACACTAGAATTAATTACTTGTGCCTGTGCTCATTAGGTGAGTAGCCTTGGACAATTTCCTCAACTACTCTCTGCCTCAGTTTCTCCATCTATAAGATAAGCATGAATATTGTTTCTGCCTCCTGGGATCCTTGTGACTATAATTTTAGGTTTCATATAGAAAGCATTTAGCAATAGCTAGCATACATTAAATGCTCACTATTAGAATTTTTCAAATCCTGGTAAATATCTTTTGGGACCTCACCAGTCTGTGATATATGCCAACAATAGGGTTTTATTCTCGCTAGTGAAGCCATATTGTTCCTTTTAGTTAAACTTTATTAGAAAAACCACTCTTAAAAAACATACAAAGCAGGATGAAAATATAATCTATATCACACCCCTTTCCTTTCTCTAACCTAATTTGGTCTATTAAAATTTTATAAACAAAGGAAGTTCAGCTTTACCAATTTGTGTTCATTATGAGTATGTTCTCCTTGAGGGTAGGGGGCACCTCATAAATGTTAAATCAATTTCAAAACAGATTGAGTTTATTGGGCAAAGAGGTAATACATAAAGGGAAGAAACCCACCTTTATTAAGGAAAACCCAAGCAGTCTTTTTAAAAGAGGTTAACGGAAGCCATTAAAAGTATATGTCTCAATTTCATAAGACCCATGTGAAATATTTTGAAAAAAGTAAAGAATATAAACATGTAGAACTGGGGATGTGGCTCAGTGGTACAGCTCTTACCTAGCATGTGTGAGGCGTGGGTTTGATCCCCAGCACCACACACACACACATGTTGTTGTAAAATATTTTAAAATTTCTTTCCAGAGTTGTAGAAAAACAAAACTCCCAAGTGTTATTCCTTTACCAAGTTCTAGAAAATTAATACCTAGTAGAAATATAAGCTGAATCATTTAAAAATTTCTATTACCTTTAAATTCCAAAAATTTAAAAAGGGTGAAATTAATTTTAAATAACATCTGTTTAACCCAGTATGTCCAAAATATTTTCATTTAATGTGTTATTCATATTTTTTTAAAAAGTGTCAATGAAATATTTCACATGCATCTTTTTTCATACCACACCTTCAAATCTGGTGTGCCTTTTATAATTACAGTACTTTTTCACTTTTACCTACCATACTTCCTAGCCTCCTTTGGGGGGTAGCTACCGGATTGCACCACACAAATCTAGAATGAGAAATGTGGGGGGCTTTAGAAAGTTGGCAGGATGGTATGTGTTAGCCTCAATAAGAGCTGTGCTTTGAGCCTGTACTTAAAAGAAGATTCTACTAGGGCCTTTGGCTTTCCATGTCATTGGTGTTGGACCCATCACCATTCCTGTTTGTTAATTTTCCTTTTAAGTGTGTATGGAGTACTCGTGTGCCTTTCTGACGCCTTGTAGTGGCGTCTGTTCTCTTAGAACAAATGGAAATCAGCTTTGGAATTCATGTGCCTGAGAAAACTCGTCTCGACAGCTGCGGGGGCAGATTCAAGCACACACAAGGTGAAGGAAAACCACCTGGGATTTTTTTTTTTTTTTTTAATTCTAGGGGTAGAATAAGGAGATGGAGGAATGGCTTCTTATAGTGCCAGATGAGACAAACAGGTGGCACAAGGAAGGAACAAATAAAGGATGAAGGGAAGAGCAGCAGGTTAAGGCCTCAGGCAGAGCAAATACAAGATTCAGCTGCTGCAGGTTCAAGCCCGAGGCAGGATAATAGAGCTGACTGTGGCAAAAAGAAAATCAGATCTGTCAACAGTACAGTTCATCCAGGAGTAGTTTAGAAAGGACCTCCGAGTCTTTCTGCAATATTCTTCAGTCTCACCACCCATGAAAGCCACACCACCTTTGAGCGAGTCTCGGGACCCTCTATTATTAATCAGCTGATACCTACAAATGCCATACCTTCATGGAGTTTTCTATTTTTTAAATATTTCCTTTCTAGCTTTGCACACCAAAGGGACACAGGTGATAGACCCCCCAAAGCAAGCAAACACACGACAACTGGAAAAAAAATGAAGAGATATAAAGATGTTTCTAAAAAATATTTCCCTGTGAGGGGCCCTACATATAAATGAGGAAAAACCAATAACCTCCCTCTTGCACACAAATAAATCATCACAGAGCCAACCCCAATGCTTTCCGAAATGAAGCCTGACACTAAAAAACACGAATCCCTAAAAAATAGAAAATATGTGCAAAACCTATCATAGATCAGAAAGAAAAGCATGTTTTTTTTTCCTCCTTCTAGTACTTATTAACTCCATATCCCCACATAGTCAAGGGGTATAGGAACATACACTGCAAAACCCCAAGTGTTGAGGTCCCTTTTGGCAGAGGTGAATGGCTTGTGAGTGTTGCAAATCCTTGTGTACTCTCAAGAAATCCAGCAACATGGAATCACACAGACGACCTTTTGAATATCATGGCTAAACACTTACTCAGAATAATCAGAGATAAAATATGTGCAGGGCAAAAATTCCCCTGGTCTTGAAGTCAAGAATGGTGTTGAATTTGGGAATCCTGCATGGAATTAGCTACATTCTCCTTGCTGCACCCCCCCCCCCCACACACACACACTCACACACACACATACTCACACACACTCACACACACACACACACACACTCACACACACACACACACACACACACACACACACACACACCTGGAGGAGTATGGCCAACAACCGTGCTGCACTTTATCTCCCTCTCTGAGTCCATCCCTTGTAAGAGTGGCCTCTGAGGAGAGTCTTCCATTTAGTCCATAAGCCCCACGAACAGGATTTCAGTCTCAGAAGTTTTTTTCATTGCCACTGGAACCTGCAATCAGCCTTTCAGGGGAAGGGAACTTCTTACTGACACTGCAGGAACTGGGTGAGTGATGTTTCTGCCTCTACTCAGAGGCCAGTGAGAACAGGATGGAAAAACAAACAAACAAAAAAAAACAAACTTAAGCAGAAAGCCCCTGGAGTGTTTCTGGGTGAAAGGGACCAATATATTGCTGACATCCACTCACCATGTAGGTGTCCAGGAGTTCACCAGCTCACTGTGCTGCCCAACTCTCCTTCCTGAGAGTGCTGAGGGTGTCACGAGGGACCCCTTTCCCTAGAGTCCTAATATTTTTTTTTTGGGGGGGGGAGAGAAAAAGAGAGAGAGAGAGAGAGAGAGAGAGAGAGAGAGAGAGAGAGAGAGAGAGAGAGAGAGAGAGTTTTAAAATTTACTTTTTAGTTTTTGGCAGACACAACATCTTTGTTTGTATGTGGTGCTGAGGATCGAACCCAGGCCACACGCATGCCAGGCGAGCACTCTACCGCTTGAGCCACATCCCCAGAGTCCTAATATTTTAAAGGTGGGCTGTATCTTTAGCATCAATCTTTCCATTCAATAGCTAAGAAAGTCCTCAAGGGAGGAGCACTGGCTGGTGTAAAGTCCCCATAGCTAGTTTTTGTTTTCAGGAAGAAGAATTATGAACCGGATTACAGGGACTCTTTGTTCCCATTGTTTCATCAAAGAGTGTAAACAGGATTCTCAGTGTTTGAGGGAAATACTCAGTTGTGAGTAGAGGTGGGTAATTATGAACAAATTAGAAAAAAAAAAAAAAACTGGTTAGAAGCTCCAAAGACCTTAGGTAGACAGAATAATGTCCTGCAAAGATGTACAAACCCTAATCCTCCGAACCCATGAATATGTTACCTTTCGTGGCAAAGGGATATTCAGTATGATTAACGTTAAGTAGCCTGAGATGAGATGATCCTGGATTACACAGGTGGGCCCAGTCTAATTACATAAAATCTTATAGAGAGCCTCTGCAGGCTGCTGAGAGCCAGAGACCTGGCAGAATAAAAGAGAGATTTGACTGTAATGGTTTTGAAGATGGGGGAAGGAAGTAGCTTCCCCAAGTTAGAAAAGGTAAGGAAATAAATCCCTGAGAGTCTCTGGAAAGGGTGTTGTTCTGCCAACTTCATGACTTTAGCCCAGAGAACTGTGTTACATTCCCATCCTATAGAACTGTAAAATAAATCTATACTGTATTAAACTACTTTGTGTTACTTGTTATAGCAGCAATAGAAAACTAATACAGACCTTCTCAAGTCAAATATCTTCATGCAAGGCCCTTGTTTCACTGTTACAGAACTCTAACATTTTATAGTATTGTCAGACCAGTGCTAAGTTAGTAAAAACTTGAGATGACGGGCTGTGGGCAGGAGGGGGGTGTCTGGGAATACTGAAGGATATAAAAGCAAACAAAGATAATAACTGCAGCAAAAAGCCACCATACCTAGACCTATAACAAAGGAAGAAATTGCAGTTGTCAGAAACCAGAAGCTCAAAAGGAGTCACTGGAACTCATCTATTGCAGGACAGGGTGCTGGTCCCTTGGGGGAGGGAGGAGGAGGTTGTCTTGGGAGTGTGTGGAAAAGAGCTGGAGTAATTGTTGCTCTCAGGTGATGAGGGCCTGCTGGGACAGGAATAGCAAGCACCCTCAAAGAAGCAAACCCCTTTTCCTGCTTTTCTCTGCCAATTCTGTTAGTCTGCTTAGGCTGCTGTGGCAAAATGCCACTGACTTGTATTACTATGAGAATGTATTTCTCCTAGTTCTTGAGGCTGGAAATCCAAGATCAAGGTGGAGGCAGGCTTAGTTTATCCTGCAACCTCTGTTTAGAGATGCCACCTTCTCACTGGGTATTCAGTGGTCTTCCCTCTGCGTGCATTGGTATTCCCCTTGTGTAGCCAAAGTTCTCATAAAGACACTAGTCAATTAGATTAGGGCCCTTGTAAAGAATTCATTTTAACTTAATTTCTTCTTGAAAGACCCTGTTTCCAATAGCAGACACATTCTGAGGTACTGGAATTCTGGGCTTCAGTGTAGAAATCTGGGAAGAGGGACACAATTCAACCCCAAACAGTATCCTTCTAGAAATTCCGTTGGGTGGGACCTAGTGGCTTATCAGCTGACATTCAGTTTTCAGAGTTCCAGCCCCAGTGTCACAGCAGAGTTTATAGCAAGTTGGGATTTGGAGCTTAGTAAGTGGCCAAGGAAGGAGCAGGCATTGAGAAGAATACCCTTGAGAAAACTGACCTTGGGGAGGGGAGGAGCAATAAGCCTTGCAGACTCCCACTCGGGGGTCTGTGTGTGTCTGGTGCATAGTGTGACATGCATGACTGTGGTGACAGTTGCTTGTGTCTATTCCCCCTTTTTTTGCGTTGAGAGACGCCTGACTGCTTGGCAGGGCCTGTGTCTGAGATCTGAGGTAGAACAGGGAGCCCCTGTTCCCTAGTTATGGTATGTGGAGGTCAGAGGTTGTGGCTGAGGAAGAGTCTGAGGGTCATAGTCAAGTCAACCAGAGCAAGATGTCGAGACCTGAACTGGCACAGTACATGGCAGCAGGAACATGGATGGGAAACAGCAGTCTCCTGGGCAGCCCAGGATGGATGCAGGATGACAGGACACCAGAGAAGACTTCCATGGGAGTCAGGTAAGTACCACCTGGAGAAGGAGTGAAGAGCCCTTCAGGGTTAAGTAGGATGGAAAGGGAGTGGAACAGGGGAAAATAAGAATCCAAATCTTGTGTTGGTACACCTTGCTTCCTGCTTCCTGACTAGGGTGGGTTGGGAGGGAGGGTCTAAAGCAAAAAGATAGCCCTTTACTCTTGTTTGTTTATTTTTGGCAAAGTCGAAACTGAAGAAGAGCGAAGAAAACTTCTGGAAAGGCTCTGAGTGACCCCTGACCTTTGAATCCCTGGAAAACCAACAGCACATGCCAGGCAGGTGCATGAGGCTTCTTTTCTCAAGTTACTGCTGCTGCTTCTGTGTGCAGTCCTCGCAGATGGCTTGGGGATTGTAGGGAACATTAGGTATAAAGTTCTGGAATAAGCTTATTTAAAAGAGAAAGAGAGAGCAACTTTGGCTCAATATGACAAAGTCTCTCATTTTACAAAATTATGTCCCTGTTGTAGCCAAAGAAATAAATCTGGGCATTATTGTTTTTCACTTACTTATTCATTAAACATTTGCTGAATGAATACCTTGTATGAGGCATAGTCAGGTTCCCTCTGTCTTCTCAACTGTGCGCTTCACCAGCAGCTATTGTGATGATAAGAAGCTAATATTAGCAGCTACCATTTATTGAGATATGCGATGTTCCAGTTTCTGTGCTAAGTATTTTTCATTCATTACCTCCATTAATCCTCAGAATAACCTATGAGGGTAAGATTATTTTCCATTCTTTTCAATTTGAGCAAACTGAGGCTCATATATACTTGCTCAAAGTCACAGAACAATTGAATATCTGATCTAGGATGCAAAAGAGGCTTGAATAATTCCAAAATTAGTGATCCTGGGTCAATTGTTTCTTTCTACCAAGCATCTCCTGGGTAATCATTCCCGTGAATTCTCAAGGTACTAAGTACCAACTCTAAACCAATACTTACACATGAACTGGGGGATAGTAGAGAATAGTTCACACAAAAACTGCTAGGTGTAGGCTGGAACAGATAAACAAATATAGAATATAATCTCAAGAACACGTTGCCTGGGAATTAATTGGGGTCATGAGAGGGAAGAGAGGCAGGGAGGGGAATTATAAAAAAAGTATTATAACAAAATATCTGGGGCTGGGTAATGTGTAAAGAGGTTTATCTAGGTCACAGTTCTGAAGGTTCAAAAACATGTTGGCAGCTTGTGCATAGCACTGGCGAAGGCCTTGTAGAAGATGGCTTTGTGGTGGCACATGGGAGATTAGTCTCAGGGTGAGACAGGAAGCCAGAGAAACTCAAAGAGTCAGGTTGTGCTTTCATAACAACCTATTCTTATAGCAACTAGAGGATTCAGAGGGCAGTGCCCCCAGGGATCTAACTACCTTGCATTGAGCCCCACTTCTTGAAGGCTGTACCACCTCCCAGCACAACCATGCTGAGGGCCTGGATTCTTACACATGAACCTTTGAGGCACATACCATATCCAAACCACAGCAATAGGTTAAGAAGAATGTTTGGCAATATTGGATATGTTCATTAGCCTTAGTGTGGGGATGTTTTCATGGGTATAATCATCTCTCAAAACTTATCAATTATATACTTTAAATATGTTCAGTTTATTGCGCTTCAATAAAGCTGTAAAAAGGCAAGATCACACATATGTAACAATCTGCTAATGCTGCCTAAGAAACCATCCCATAACTCAGCAAGGTTTTTTTTGCTTTTGTTTTTGTTTTTTTTTTTTTGCTTTATATCTCTTATCACTACTAGTTGGCTAGAATTTGGACCTCCAGGTTGTGCCTAGCTGAGACAGGTCTGTACTGGCATCTTCCAGGCTCCTTATGCCCTTGACTTGTTTGGGCATGAAGTTCTCAGAGTCATGGTAGAAATACAAGAGGGTGAGCAGAAACATGGCAGGATATTTAAGGCCTTGACTTGGGAACTGGTTCATTGTTACCTCTACTTTCATGTCATTTGTCAAAAACAAGTCCTAAAACTGAGTCAGAGATGGAGACATCATGAGGTTAAGGCAGGATGTAGATGCATGAAGGGTCAATTGATTAGATCTAATCAATCTACCACAAAATGTAAGAAATTAATAGCTACTAGGGTTGACAACATGGGGATATGACAATCCAGAGACAATAAGGTGCTTTTGTGAAAGTCAATGTTTGGGGACATCTCTAGCCCCAAAGAAGACCCTGCAACATTAAAAGAATATTAGACTGCTCGTATTAGAGTCTCTCTCTCCAGAGGAGTTGCTGGTATTCACACAATAGTGACTGGTTCTCCCGAGAGCTGAAGCCTGATAGGCGAATGTGTCCAGGGGCAGAACGCAAGTCCATCTGGGGAAAGAGTGCTGAAAAGTTATTGTCTTAGAAATGTGATGAGTAAAATGCATTACGAAAGTAATTAAAACAACATGAAGGAATCAACTTCCCTTGGTTAATTTATTCCAAGCAAAGAGAAAAATCTCAGAACTAAATTTAGTGTTGGAACCTTTTAAGTCAGTTTGCCTTTCTTGAACTGGAGCTAATTTGTATAGTTTGGTTTGTCCTGAAAGTTCCCTTTGTCATCAGTGACTTAAAAATACTGCTACTGGGCAAAAGAAATCAATGATCTCTACATTGCAGCCTGAGTAATTACATAATAATGATTTGCATTAATGAAAAGACAAGTTGGTCCAGATCCAGATGTGCCAGTGACCACAGTTCCCTGCGACGTCCAAGCGGATTGCTGAGTTCATGGAAATTTCAGCGTCAATTGTGAGACAAAATGACTGGTTAAGAAGCCTCTCCTAACCAACATCACTTAATAGCTCTTTTAATGACTGACTCATCATTTTTCTCCAAGTAAAAGTAAATTTAAATTTCAAAATAAAGCAAATTTTACTTGTGTCTGTGGCACAGAAGCAGATGTTTCTCTGACATGTGCACACAAGCTGCTGGCTGTGACCTTGCAGGATACAGCAGTTTTGAAAATGAGCTCCTGTCTCCCAATCTGGGGAAAACAATGCTGCAGAGAAGATTTAATAAAAAGGCATAGCTTCTCATAGCAGCTTATTTCAGCAAAGTAAACTATTAATTAAAATAACAAATGTCAGCTGTTTCAGAGGCTGACAGTTAACACAACACAGCATTTGCTTACCTTGACTTACAGGATGCAGGGGACACTGCATAGATCCATAATTCATTCCAGGTATGGCTCTCTCATGCCCTGATATAGTGATAACAGAGTGATAAATTAGCTCCTGTTCAGCAGTTTCGTTAGCAAAAGTATTTGGGGACTTGGGGAAAACCCACCTAGGGAGGGCCTTTTGGCAAACTGAAGGAATATGCACTTGAACAGCTTGAGTGAAAGTTTCATGGAATTCCTCAACTTGAGTACCAAGAAAAACAGGTGGGGAAAATGTGAAACTAGGTGAGAGAAAGACTAAGAGAGACAGAGTGCCAAAGCAGTACATAACAAGCTGCTTGTGTGCTTGCCGCCATGGTGAGGGAAAAATTAAGTAGAGGAAGCTCCTTATCACCCCCAAGAGGCCAGGAAAGAGAAGTTAGGAAAAATGACAGGGTCAGGTTCCTGATGGGAGGGGAGTGTGAGGAGGTGGGGCAAGAGAGGAAATTGACAAAGGACATCTTCCTGGGTCTCTAAAGTCAAGAGTTTAAAAGGAGTTTTGGAGCAGATGAGGCAACACATGCGAAAATTGTTACTAAGCTGCCCTCTAAAATGCTTACGTAGCTGAGAACATACGGAACTGCACCAACTCTGCAAGGCAGGCTGGTGGGGAAGTCTGTTTCTGGGCTCTTCTGTTCAGATGGCTCAGGACACATCTATATAAAATTAAAAAGGGAAGAAAGGCCCCTAGAGTTAGGAAATGTGTACTGAAGCCTAAAGGAGCGAGAAATGGAAATGGAAAGGTAGTTAGGAGGAAATGTCTGGGCAAAGTAGGTTAAAAGGCGATGAGGGTGGGGGTGGATCTGTTGGGTGGTGTTGGAGGAAAAGCAGTAGACTGTCAGGATGGGTGCACTCATGGAAATGCAAAGCTCTTCAAATGAGAATAGTTCTGCTACTTCTTTCCGTATTTTAGAAGGCAGAAATAAGGCATGTATCCCAGAGTTTAAGTCCTCTGCACTCCTTTTTGTTAAAAAAAAAATATTTATTCTAATTTGTTATATATGATTGCAGAATGCATTTCAATTCATAGTACACAAATTTTCATGTCTCTGGTTGTACCCAAAGTAGTGTCACACCATTCATGTCTTCATACATGTACCTAGGGTAATGTCCATCTCATTCCACCATCTTTCCTAGCCCCCATCCCCTTCCTTTCCCTCCCACCCCTTCGCCATATCTGAAGTTCCTCCATTCCTCCCATGCTCTTCCCCATCCCCATTATGGATCAGATCCTCATTTCAGAGAAAACATTTGGCATTTGGTTTTGGGGGATTGGTTTACTTCACTTAGCATAATATTTTCTCAGCAAAAGAAACAATCAGTGAGGTGAATAGAGAGCCTATAGAATAGGAGCGATTTTTTACCACACACACATCAGATAGAGCACTAATCTCCAGGATATATAAAGAACTCTGTACTCCTTTATAAGAAGAAAAGTAAAGCAAAAGGGGAAAAATACTAAACAGGAACTAAATTGCAACTGGCTGCATGAGGTACCAGCTATTCATTTTTTTCTTTTACAAAACTCTAGATGAGGGGCTGGGATTCTGACTCAGGGGCAGAGCACTTGCCTCACAGGTATGAGGCACTGGGTTTGATCCTCAGCACCACATAAAATAAATAAACAAAATAAAGGTATTGTGTCCATCTAGAACTAAAAAAAAAAAAAACCCTTGATGGGCCAAAAATAATTTTTAAAAAATTTCTGGGACTGTTTCAATGTGCTGATATAAAGGAGGTATCTACATTTTAAAAGTCACTTATTATCATTTCTACTTGAGTCAAAACTTAGTGCATCATTAAGTGTGATCCAGTTCACTGGTCCAGAGTGAACCAATAAGAGTGTCTAGAGCACCTTGGCGCATCATTCCTGTTCCTCATTATCCTCCGTTTTCTCACTGGCCTGGGGAGTTCTTCTAAGGTATGGGTTATAGATGAAAGGTATTTGGCATTCATAAAAATGAAGGACATGAGAGGCATAGAAAGAAGTCTTTTGGTCACAGACATCACTTCAATCAAGCTTAAAAGCCTGCCCAAAATTAATGACTGAAATCAATATGCAAGACAGAAAGGAAGGGGTGAGCCAGTTTGGATGAAATCCTATCTGACCCTTTATTAAAAATACAAAGCCAGCAGAATCTTTTAAAAAGATCCAAGAGAATCAGCAATCCTCACCCACCTGTTTCTTGTTGGAGGCCAGAATTCTTAGGCACTGTGTAGCGCAAGTCTTTCCAGGTAAGATAGGGATGGCTCTGAGTGGAAACAGGGAAGCACTGGTGCACTCAGTGGAGAACCTCTTGGGTTACTGGGCCTGTGCAGGGCAGCGGGGACATCTTCTAGTCTATTTGGGATTCAACCAGCAGTGACATCAACTTTTTTATCCAGGGAGAATCTGGAGTAGGTTCACCCAGTTTCAAAAGGATCCTATCCACACATATCTCCATGTAAAACACCCCTTAGCAGCACAGTCCTTGCTTTCTTGTTGTTAAATGTCACATGAGTTTCAAGGCAAGCTGGGTCTAGTCAATGTTACTACAAACTCCTTGAGTACTGGGGAAAATTCCAATTCCTATGCAAATCCACAGAAAGCACCCTAATCAAGGGCAGCCAGTATCAGGTCATTTCTGCTGCTGCTACTTTTTTTTTTTTTTTTTCCTGCAAAGCTTTTGTGGCTCTAAGTTGTCCCATTTGATGGGTGATTTGCTTCTGTGCCTGTTGCCATTAGCACTTGTCTCCATAGCTCTCCTCCCTCAAGGGACTTTTCCACTAGAGTTCAAATCCATGGTATAAGCTGCAACTGTAATGTTGGATAAGATATGCAAAAGAAAAAAAAAAGTTGGAATGCCATTGAAAAACTAGGACATGGCTATCTTTGTGTTGAGTTTATTTAGGGAGGAAAACTGGATTCTGTCACTGCTGCAGTTTGTGAATGCTTTACCTTGGTGTAATCGCCAAGGAATTAATGTGATTTAGTAGCCACAACAATAAATATGGCCTTGACAAGGTGATTATCCCATAAGACTAAAATCATGATATAGCATAAATCAATACCAGCTCTAAGTATGTCTCTGAAAGGGGTATATATTTCTACATTCACTGGTAGATGTTGAACTAATTTTGGAATTAGAAGCTGTATGAAATGCAAAAGCTATTTTTCTAAGTGAAAAATTACAGAATATGTATGATGATCACTCAGAATATATATTGCTCATAAAATGAGTAGAGGGAAAGTAGTCAAACTTTTAAAGCTAGTTCAAGTGCAGATGTCTGCTCCTAAGGGCATACCTCTCTCTACTTCAAACTGACCCAACTCAGCTGAGACCCCTGACTGCCTTGCCTCAGTCCCCTCTTTGGGTCATCAGCCCTTCTGGGAGACCAAATTGCCCTTCTGGTAGAGACTAGCCCTTTCAGACTCTTCTACTAACTCAAGTCAATTGATCCTCATGCCTGAGAGCTTTGCCTAGTGCAAGGGTCCCTTAGGCTGGAGTTGAGTCATACAGAAAAAGCAGGTATTGATCAGCAGCAATCTGGCTTTGCTCTTCTGGGGATGTTTCCTGGGGGACATGAGCACTTCTCAATTTTGAAGGTCAATATTAGAGACTCTTAGCTGTCCTCTAACTAAGGTAATCCCATTTGAGCAGGCTTTTCTGGAAGTCTCCTTCTGCACATTTCAACTACCTCCTCCCTCGGGGAATCAAGTGGGAACATACTTGGAAGTGAGCTGCCACTCATTCCCACTCCTCAGTCTGTGCAGCGATAAGGAGACCCTCCTCCGCCGGGTGCCACTTGCTCTGCCTCTGCTGAGCAGAGTAGCCCTGTGGATGCTAGACCCCTCCCAACCTCCAAAGCAGCTCTTGCTTAGTGAAGAGGGCCCTGAAAAACTATTTAAAGCCTTAATATATGGAGTACCTTCTCTCAGAGCTGAATTTCCCACTGCCAGATAAGTGCCGCCTTAACTACATTTTTGTGAAGTAGCTGCAGTGGCACTCCATAGCTGATTATGTTAATCCTTTAGGGATATTCAAGAAAATATCTGCAGATTCTTCCTATAGGAGAGTAATCAAGATTGGATGCAGGTATCAACCACCCGACAGGCCTTCTAACTTATGTGTTCTCAGTATGCCACATATTGTATTTTTATTTTTCAATATTGCACATTTTCCCTATTTGCTCCCCCCCTCTGTAGTGCACACAAAGATTTCCTTAGTCACAAAGGATTAAATAATTCACCTATGAAGAATCCTTTTAAAGCATCAGTGCCTGTCTTGAAAATTACTTCCCCTCCCTGTCTTTTTTTTTTCCCCCTTTAACAGAACAAAGAAAAGTGTTAATCTTTTGATAATTGACTCTATTTTTACTGGAATTTCTCTCCTGATTATTTAATACATCTCCAGTCAATTTCAAACAGTATCTGTTTTCAGCACACATCTATAACCAGAGACAAGTTGTCCAAGCAGGAGGGCTGGGGAGAGCAGCTTTGGCGGAAATAAAATCCTAACACAATAATGAATACAGCTCAAGCATACTGTTCAAAAATGAAATTGGCATTGCTTATTTAGACAAAGAGACAAATGTACTTGTAGCTTCATTTACCATATAGAGCTCTTACAGATACTCTGTCTGAAAAGGGACGGAGGAGAACTTCCTACTGTGATAGGCATATCAGTAGGGATTTTATTTGTGTTTTCCTGTAAATGCAGAACTCAGCTATTGATGACTTTAATTCTACAGGCACCAGTGGTTTGTATTTAGACCGAGAAATAACATTAAGAGAGTTTATCTGATGGACCCAGAGGCTTAGCTGTGCCTCTGGAGATGGAGCAGGGGACAACGTGAGTACCAGCTCCTTCTAGACCCTCTCCCTCTACTCACCCCTCTGCTCTCTCTTTCTTCTCACAAATGCAGAGAATCCAACACAGGCCCACTACCACCTTCATTATTTAGGCTAATGCTTGCACTATCGATTCAGTCAGTGCTGCAGAGGTTGTGGAAGTCTGTATTAACACATGGGTTAAATGGAAAAATATTTTTTTAATGCTTTTGTTTACTCTTCCTCTTGCTCCTGACCCTGGGAAACACACAGGGACAGGGGAAGCCCCAGCCGGGCATGGTCTGGCTCCTTCCTGGGTTAATCACATTTCACACATCCCCATTTCTGGCAGATGCAGCACCTGACCTCCCCTTTGTCCCTCTCTGGATAAAAGTGTGAGGCTCCGTAATTTCCCTCAGGCACAAAAACAGTTTGCTTTCCTGCTGGAGGTGAAACTGACTCCCAGAGAAGGCCCAGCTGGGGCTTTTATCTACCCTTCAGCCTGTACCGGGCTGCTGATCTCTTTCACTTTGCATGAAAATAAAGCCGAGATTGGAGCTGCTTAATTTGGCTCTTCACAAAGTTGAGGGGCAGGGGTGGGGGGAAAAGAACCTTGGGGCTTGGTGCACTGTGGAGGAATTAGGCTGGGCGTCTAGCAGGCTCCTTGGGAAGGAGGTGGCGAGTGCTCCCCGACAGGGGCCGCGCTGAGCTGCTAAAGCAATTGCAGCAAATGAAACGTGCTTTGCAGGAGCTGGTGTTGGCGCGGACTGCCTGAAGGGTAGGAGGTGGAAGGGACAGGTCTGTGACAGGAACTTGCAGTAGCTCACTTACCAGGGCACCACTCACCCTGGACAGCTCCATGATTTATCTGAGAAGCATTTCTCTCCCTTCTTCCTTCCCACTGTTTTAAATGCTCACTAGCTGGCTGACCCTTGCTCCTCATGGGTCGGCCCGCTGTGAAGCCAGTGGCCGTTCTCTGTGGGACCGAAGTCAGCAGATCCATTAGGTTGACTAATAGTGATGGAAAGATCTGGGTTCTCTGGGTTAGGGTGACATTTATATTTGGACATCCTATTATTACTGGCAGGTCTTTGGGTTTTGTGGGAAATGTTCTGGGAGTTGGGCTGCAGAACATCTTCTGAAAAGGTGTCAGGGGTGAGACTCAAACCAGGACAGGGAACGAGCCCAAGTGGCAGCCTCATGTTGGAGACTATGCCCAGTGGCAGCGGCTCCTAGGTGCCTGGCAGAGGAAGGCCATGTCCTAAGGTGTTCTACCGACATCTACCAGAGCAGCTGGCGCCTGGTGGAAGGCAGATGGTGTTGGATCCCCCAAGTGTCGCTGTCTAGCAAGATGCCATGTCCACTGATTAAAAATAATTAAACATTCCTTCCTCTAGTGAAGGAGAATGGCACGCACGCCAGGCAGGGAGGCTGACAATGGCATTACACAGCAAGACATGGCAGCAGAAGTGAGCGCCCAGGGTAGCAGGTGCGTCTGGCTTTGGAGAAGGTGGGGTGGGAGTGGGGGGCCCGGGCTAGCAGTGACAGCAGGAAGGGTTTAGTGAGGATGCATATGCATGAGGGATGAATGAACGGGGATCATGCTGGATGACTTTCTATGGCTCAGCTTGGTTTATGGAGAACATTTTCCAATTTCTGAATGGAAATAACGACTTTTATGTTCATGACCTAATCAATATGCACTGATCACTGAATATGTATCTCTGCTAGGTGTTGTGATCAGAATATATTAATAGACATTATCCATATCCTCGTCGTACTTACTTGAGTTGAATTTACACACTTTGTTTATCCACATACATTTTTTCTTTCTCCTTCAATAAAGAGTATCCTGGTAAAAATTTGATGAAAGAATTAAACATACTGATATTTTTTCAGCCATACTGTCATACATGAATCAATTGTAATGTCATGAATGAGTCTATTTCCCAAACCTTCCCAGGCATACAAATATCCCTGTCCTGCTACCTTCCCCATACCCTTGTTTTTATTCCCAAACATGTTCTTTCCCTTACACAGACAAATCCTTAAATGTTATCAGGAACTTGTCAAAAAGGCAGGTTGACTTATTGAGCTTTTGTCAATTATTTAAAATTTATGAATGCCTAACCTGTTTTTTCCAAGTTTCTAAGACCCATGGGAGATTTCAATTTGCAATGAGCAATTTGATTGCCTGTTCAACGTTCAACGTTCTAATTTCCTGTGAGCTCTAAAATGAAGTCTCTTCTTCTTCTTGGGTTTGAAATCTTCAGTATTTATTTGATAAGTTTCTGTTATCTCAGCATTACATGCCCCTCCATGGTGAGAGTGAGGTGGCAAGAACAGTATCACATCTATGTGAAAGAAGAAATTCTCCCAGACCCACATCACTCACGGAGGGAGAGGCCTGCAGAGTTTGGGCTCCAGGAGAGCATACAGTGTGATGGGAAGGCAACCCCTGTGCAGGCCGTGGAGTGTAAACTGGCCCTTGAAATGTGGGGTTTGCACACATATTTGTGGTAAAGAATGGGAGAGTTTCCCAAGAACAGAAGAAAGATTTTGGCAAAGCCATGAAAAAAGGAGGGAGTGAACCCGAAGTTTGACTTGGCTGATGGAGAAAACCCACATTTTTTAGAAGGGAATCAGCAGGAGAGCACTTCCTTGAATGAATATTACCCAAATAAGGACACTGTTTAGCCAGTAAGGCATTCCTTATAGCATTCTCTAAAGACTGAATGAGGGACATGGGAATGTTGAAATCAAGCATTCCCCTGTGGCCGACTCCACCTTGGCTCTTTCAGCACCCATTTGAACCAGTGCCCAACTTGGTCTTTTAAACCACAGAGGCTGGAAAGCAAACTTAACATTTCCCCAAACCCTCTGTAGCTAAGATTTTACACATGATCTAATTTCTGCCCATAGATGCTGTCTCCATCAGTTCAGGCTTCTACAACAGAATACCACCCACTAGGTGATTTAAACACCAAATTCATTTCTCCCTCTTCCGAAGGTTACAAGTCTGAGATCAGGATATCGGCAAGGTCTCGGTAAGGGTGCTCTCCTTGGTTTACAGATGACTGTCTTCTTGCTGTGTCTTTATTCAGAAGAAAGAAAGCAAGTTCAGTTCTGAGTTCTTAGACGAGCTAATCCCATTGGTAAGGGCTCCAGCCTTAACACCTAACTACCTCAAAGGCCCCACCTGTAAATATCATCAACACTGAAATTAGTGTTTTAAAATATGGATTTTAAGGGGAAGCAGATATATAATTCTTGTGATACTCATAGTGGAGAGGCAGCAGATGCTGGAGGTGAGACTCAGTTTCTAGGTAACCAGTGACAAAGGCATCTGCTCCTTTAGGGAAGATGAAGTTGAATTTCCAAAGTTAGTACCAAGTGGCCTAGATGCCAAGCAGCAATGGGTTTCTTGAGAATGGTCCCCAGTTATTGATTATTTTTTCAGTTTTTTTTTCTTCTTGATGGTATTTCATTCAAACGTGCTTTCATTTTCTCCCTGAGATTATATAAACTATTACCTTTTACTAAACTTTTTCTAGACTTTTACTTAGGTAGAGCTTGTTGTCCACAAATAAGTATCCTTACTGTTATTACTGCCTTATGACTGTTCCTTTTACATGTAACAGATAAATGAGAAATCTCAAGGTACATATAGGCCACTGTGTGACAACCCACCCTACCTTGAACACAACAAAGTAGATCAGGAGAGGGAACCTTTAAAGGGGAATCTTGACTGACTACTGTGTAAGCTGTAACCTTAAAGGACACATTTTCCAAAGAGGGCCACTAAGAGCAAACTACACCAATCAGATCCTCTTTATTAAGTTTCAAACTGTAAATATGGGAAAAACAAATTGACAGGAAAAAATATGAAAGATTTTCAGAAGACCAGGCAGGTAGATAAGGCAGCCGTAGCTGTGTGTAATTAGAAAACCAAAGTGCATGCAACATGGAGTGCTCTTCTGTTAGCTCAGTTGTATGCCATACAAGGATTGCCAGTCAAGGACAAACCATCTATGCAATGATGATGGTTCCATAACATTATAAGGGAGCTGAAACATCCCTGTCACCTGCTCATGTTGTAGCTATTGTGCTTCAATGAAATACTCATGAGTTTGTGAAGATGTTGGTGTAAACAAACCTATTGTACTACCAGTCATAAAAATATAGTCTATACAATTTATGTACAGTACATAAAACTTCATAATGATAATAAATTACTAGTTTTGGTTTATGTTTTTATTATACTGTACTTAACGTTATTTTAGAATGTATTACTTTTACTTAAAAAGAGGTTTTCTGTAAATCTGTCCTGTTAAGTCACAGCCTTGTCTCTCTTCCTCCTCCTCCTCTTCCTCCTCCTCCTCCCCTTCCTTCTTTCCTTCCCTCCCTCCCTCTCTCCCTCCCTCCTGCCTTTCTTTCTTTCTTTCTTTCTTTCTTTCTTTCTTTCTTTCTTTCTTTCTTTCTTTCTTCCTTCCTTCCTTCCTTCCTTCCTTCCTTCCTTCCTTTCTTTCTTTCTTTCTTTCTTTCTTTCTTTCTTTCTTTCTTTCTTTCTTTCTTCCCTCTTCCCCTCTTTCTTTCTTTCCTTCTCCTTCCTTCCTTCCTTCCTTCCTTCCTTCCTTCCTTCCTTCCTTCCTTCCTTCCTTCCTTCCTTCCTTCCTTCCTTCCTTCCTTTCGCCAGGGATTGAATTCAGGGGAACTTAACCACTGAGCCACCTCCCCAGCCTTTTAAAAAGTTTTTCTTAGTAAGTTGCTTAGAACCTCTCTAAGTTGCTGAGGCTGGATTTGAACTTGCAATCCTCCTGTCTCAGCCTGAAAGCTGGGGTTACAGGAGTGTGCCACTGCACCCTGCTATCCAGTGTATTTTGTGCTCATGGTATTTCTTAATTGCTTGATGGCTCATTGTTTTTCTTTTTGCTTGATATATTTTATGTTGCTTTGTCTTTCATGGTCATAGGCTCAATAGGCTATACTATATCCGTATCTATGTTTATATAAATATATACACACATGATATTGCCCTGGTGTGTGATAGAGCACACCACAGAGATTTGGGAAAGTACATTCTATGTTGTTTTCACAATAATCACCGAATGACAAATTCTCAGACTTTCCTGGTTCTTAACTGATGCATGATTGTTGCAGTACCATTGGTAAAAGAAAATTGATGGTTTTAAGGTCATGTCAAACATGGTACTTGTGGTACCTAACTTCTTGATGACTTTCCCTCAGTCATAGACTGCTTCAGAAAGCTTGACTAGTCTATTCTTTATGTGAAGACTGCGTCAAAACTGGACTAGGAAGCCTGTCTGCAGACTGGCAGGTTATTCATGTGTCCCTGAGCTGAAGATTTTACCCTAATGGTGAATGGTAATAGTGGCCAAACCAATCAGAACAGTTTCTTTTTGGTTAGGTTGCCAAGTTAGTAATGAGAGAATATGGAATCGATGAAGAAAAAGCATAACCATGAGAGAGATGAAGAGCAAAGCTGATTTTGAAGCAGCTCCACTTTGGCATGGCTTTTCCATTGCAGTCCACATATCTGCAGGGTGGATAGTGCCCTTTGTACCTCATTGCTGAAGAGGGCATGAGAAAGCCTGTTCTCGCCCTTAGAGGCTTCTGAGCACAGGTCTGCAAGCAAAATGAGACCTGATTTCTAGAGTGCCTGGGATCCTGAGTGACCATCCAGTTGCAGACTGACCTCACTCAGCTCCATTATGGTTTTTGTTTTGATAATGCCTTACCAGTCTTTGCTCCTTACCAGTCTTTTCTTGAGACCTGGCCACCCACTTCTTCCCTGTTATCATGAAGACACCTGAGGGTCTGCTTCCACTTTAACCATAGCACTTAAGACACCTTGTGTGTTTCCTGCATCCTAATAAGGCCAGGTAACATAGAACATTTATCTTAAAAGATCATTATTATTCTGCTTTGCTCTCCTGAAAATTTCAGAAGCAGAAAGAAGGACAAGGGCAAACTCCCTTGACTCAGATTTAGAAAAATCTGAACTGACTTGATTTTAGTTCTTCAGCGTTTAAATACAGGTGAAAAATTCTTGGAAAGAGAATGTTGCTCAATGGATACATGGGCCACTATTTAAGTCCTCTGTAAATGTAGTATTTGATTACCACACCCACTGAATAAGAACTTGGCAACCAGCATTATCATCAATAGAAGCCACATGAGCAGATCTCTACACTAGAGTTGTAATATACCCTTAAATTAAACTATTTTGGCCTCTTTGAAAGTCAAACCATTTTTAGTAAGTGCCTTCTGAAGCCTCATTATTATTATGACTACTACTAATTTATACATATATAATGTATTCTGCTTTATTGTGCTCTGAAAATTATATTTCAGAATAATTTTACCCACCTGGAGAGAGCATAACAGCTATTCCATAGCACTTAGCAATGTCTCAGGCCTGACAATGAACAGATGAAATGGCTGTAAATATGCTGCTTACCCTAGAGAAGTGGAACATTCTTTTAAATGAGAGATCAGCAAGTAGGCCAAGCTATTTGGTGATCTTTTAGACAACTGCATTTCTTCCCCCTACCTGTCATTTTTCCTGGCTTAGTTGGGTGCAGAAAAATACCCAACGGTGATTTTCAACTCTAATCAAGCATTAGGATTTCCTAGGAAATGTTAAAAAAGAAAAAAAAATCTAGGCCCACATCTATTTCAGACCAACTAAGACTATCTCTGTGAGTGCAATCTGAGCTTCAATATCTTAGAACTTTACCGATGACTTCAATGAATAACTAGAGTTGGGCGCCATTGACCCACAACATTGATTTTCAAATTTAGGTTTCTTCCATAATCACCTGGGGATTATCCTGCACAGACTTACTGAACTGGATGATAAATAAAACAATAAGTACATCATTAAACAATAAAGTTTGAAAACCACTGATTTATAAGCTACTGTTTTATTATGTTGGAGTTTCTTTCTGCCCCAAGGCTTTGGCTTCCCTGCTTCTCCAGGATCCTGCTCCAGTCTTGACAATAGTTCCTTTCATTTATACTGGTTAAAGTGCAGCAGTGTTAATTGGAATGATAACATATCAAACTAATTAACCATCATGAGAATGTTCTCAGCAAAGACCAGGACCGTGAATTAATAGACAAATTGCAGGTACATTTTGCAGACAAATGCTCTCTGCTTTTGTCTTACTCAGGTTCATAATGTATCCACCAATCACTTTATACACCACCAAACATCCAATCAGCACTCTTTTTCTCCTGGCAAAAATAGAAAAAAAAATAATTATTTCAATAGTGTAACTGCTGGTATTGTGTCTCATTTTATTTCTTAAAATAACCTTGTGAGGTGTATATAATTATTTTTTGGTACCAAGATTAGAAGTGTGAATTTCATAGAAGTAAGCACTTATATGAGGTCCCACAACTGATAAATGACTTATTGAAGAGTAGATCTCAAGCATCTAGACCAAGGCTGCTTCTACATTATCCTGTCTCTGGCAGATGCTGCAAACAGAAGAAATCTGGTTACAAAGTTTTGAAGGGCTGTCATGCCTAGGAGGCAGACTTAGTCTATGTTACTGCAAAGAGCAGAATATGGGCTAGTAGGTAGAAATTCAAAAGAATCATGCCAATTGAATCTATTATAGATAATATTAATTAAAATGCTAATAGCTAATTTTGAACATTTTATGTTCAGCACCAAACTGAATGCTTAAATTAGTACTTCTTATCATTACTCCTCTGATGCAGAGGTGTTATTATTAATCATATTTTGTAGTAGAAGAAACTGAGTCTCAGAGAAATTAGGAACCTGACAGAGATCATAGAATCTCACACTGGTGACTGTGGCAGCAGAATCAGATGGAGTACTAAGTAAAAAAAGTGCTCCATGGGAGTTACTCAGTCTGCTCCAAAGCTCTTTTTTTTTTTTTTTTCTGACCACCAAATAGAATTGAAAAAAAAATTAGGAATTTTTGAATAATGGAATGAACTACTTGGTAAAATCATGAGCTTCATGTCAGTCTCTGGGAATACTTGAAAATTTGAGTGATGATTAGCCAACTGGCTTCAGACCCTCTACTTTCTTCTTTAGATTGTGACTCTGCATACAGAAGACTGGACTCAGAGTCGGGAGCCACCCAGGGATTTGGAATTCATTATTGAGAGCAATATCTCTTTGAAATGTTTGTATTTGGCTGCTGTGGGTGATTTTTTCCAATAATTATGTAGACTGAGTATCCCTTTAATAAATTCCCCATTTTAAACTCTGGCTGTCCCATTTTACAAAAAGCACAGGCAACTCAAGCAAAAACAAACAGGGGAGCCTGTATCAAACTAAAATAATTTTGTGCAACAAAGACTTTAACGAAAAGAAAAGGTAGCGCATGGAAAGGGAAAATTATTTCCAAACAATATATCTGATAAGAAATCAATATTTAAAAATTTATAAGGAACCCATACAAGGTAATGGCAAAAATAATCACAAATAATCTGATCTTAAAATTAGCAAAGAACTTAAATAGATTTGCAAGTGGCCCACATGTGCATGAAAAGGTGCTCAACATCATTAATCATCAGGAAAATGCAAATTAGAACCACAGTGAGAAGAGATATCAACTCAGAATGGTTGGGGTAGCTATGATTTAATAAATAAGACAAGTACTAGTAATGATGTAAAGAGAACCTATGAACATAGTAGGCAGGAATGTAAATCACTATGGAAAACAGTGAGAAAGTTAGTTCCTCAAAAAATTAAAAATAGAACTATCATGTGATCTAGTAATTCTACTTTTGGGTCCAAGAAATATCTGAAAATGATTACTGCAGCATTATTCACAATAGCCAACGCATGGGAACAACGTAAATGTCCATCAAATAATGAATGGATGAAGAAGATATGAAGATATGCACACATGTGTGCACATGTGTGTGCTCATGTATGCAGCGCACACACACACACACTCACACACACACACACACACAACTGAATGTTAGTCAGCTATAAAAAAAAAAGAAATGCTGCCAAATCCTGCCATTTGCAACAATATGGGCTTGAGCTTCACACTAAAGAAAATAAATCAAACAAGACAAGTACTATGTGGTCTTACTTACAGATGGAATTTTGAAAAGTTGGACGCATAGAAAAGGGCTGAGAGATGGTGGAAATGGGGAGATGTTGATAAATAGCTAGACACTTTGAATTAGAAGAAGTTCTGGGGAATAATATACAACATAGTGACTATAGTTAATAACACTGTATCGAATACTTGAAATTTATTAAGAAGTTTAACTAAGTAGATCTGAGCAGATCTTAAATGTTCTCTTTATCCAAAGGGAGGGGAACTATATGGGATGACAGATGTGTTAATTAACTTGATTGTGGAATCATTTCATAATATGTACATATATCAGAGAATTACATTATATATTTAAATATAACAAATACATGCAACTTTTGCTCATTATACCTCAATCAAATGAAAACAATATATCTAGTCATCTAAAAGTGATTTCTGTTTGAACTAGTATGTGGAAGTATGGATGTCTTGAAATATAAAACTTGAACCTAAATGAAAGTATGTTGATCTTCTCATTCTCAGTTTGGAGTAGCTGCTGGGCTCATGATAATTAATGTCAGTGGTGACTACTTTTTTTGGTGCTAAGCTCCACTTTCCCAAACACCACCATAATAATTTTCTCTCCTGACCTTGCTTGTCAGTCTAAGAAGTGGATATATCACCTAAATGAGCTATCTTTCACCTCTGGTGGTAAGGACTCCTGGCTGAGTTTGTGACACAGAAAGATACTAATCCCAGGGTTGCTTCTAACTGTAGCCTCTACCATGTGGAGAAACCATGTCCACTCCAAGTGTTGCACATATTACAGCAGAAAAATGAGAAGTGGTTGAAGGTGGGTGGGGGGTGAGAGAGGAAGAGACAGGGGCAGGAGTAAGAAGCTAAAACACTGACTACCCGGGAGAAGGTGACTGCTTGGAGATAGAAATGATTCCTGCAGAACTGGCTGCTGTGTTCTGGTTGGCCCATGGTTCTTCTGGGGTACCCTGATCAGCTACAATGACTCAGAGATTTCTCACTTGGGGACATCCCTCAAAGGAGATTATGTAACAGTGGACTCTTATTTATCTCTCTTTTTTCCCTTGTCCTAAGGTAAGTGACTTTGCTTTGTCAGGTGTTTTTGCCATAATGTGCTGCTTCACCACAGGGCCAAAGCAAAGGGCCAACCAGTCATAGACTGAAACCTTCAAGACTATGAGTCAAAATAAACCTTATCTCTTTATAAGTTCTTATCTCAGGTACTTTGTTACAGGAGATGGAATGCTAACAGAATGTTTACCTATTTTCCCCCATTTTAAGTTTTGTCCTTAATATCTAACCACAGATACTTTCAATTTCCTCATTTGGGACTTTTCTGACTTTTCCAAGAGAGTATACCTAAAAATAGAAGAGAATGAGAGATCTGTAGTCTCAGATAAGAATTTTTTTCCAAACTTCAGGATTTTATTTTAAAAATTCTTATGAATCTTTCCTACATGGCATTTGTACATTTGTTTTATTACAAAAAGAATGTTTCTTTGTGTTATTTTTGAATAATACAACTTAATAGGTCAACATGTATGTTGTGTCTGTTTTGTGACTAGGATGCACTTTACTGACAAGCCAAAGCTTACCTTGGAGATAACATGACTACTATTTAATATACTGCATTTCTCTGTTAAAATGATGTTTCTGGAGGAGATTTCATAGTGAGTCCTTAGAACCTTTTGGCCTAAATCTGCTGTTATTTTAAAAATAATTTTGGAATTTATCAAAATACTTATCATTAAAAATATAAAATATTAAGAAATTCCCCCTCTCCCCTAGGCTGAGGTCTTTCCCAGGCAGTCCTGCTGATTCTTCTAAATAATGACCTCTTAAAAATATTCTACTTTAGCTGGGTGGTCTCACACCCTGAACAGTCCTGATTTATATTTTGTTCCAACATAAGTTATTATTATTGTGACTTCACTCCAAAATGTATCTTGGCTGAGATGTTAAATTACATAGTTACCATATCTAGAAGTGCCACTTTTGATGATTTCCATGTTTGTTTTCCAGCAATTACCTCCATGCCTTCAAATTTATCATTATGCATTTTTTTCTTGATACTGTATCTAATTTAGATATATCTACTTGACTTCCTGCTATCATGATTAAGTATTTAGCTCACATATATCCCCATCTCTAGTCCTCACCTCCTCCGAATGAATAAATATATTACTCTTTAGTTCCTCCGTTGATTACTTTGATACCTCCATTTCTTATTTCATTAATTATGGATAATTTTTCTTGACTTTCTACTTTATGTCAGAGTCTTGAAAGCTTCTTGTCTTTTCCCTTTCCCCTGAATCTTGCACTTTTACTTTTACATTGTCAATGTCAATAACATTAACATTCTGTTCCTGTAACCAAACCTTAATTTCATGTTTAATCTGTGGGATGATTCTGAATATTGAAGGTCACCTGGCTCAGTTTTTCCTATGTCTAAGTGTTCGTTCCTGAGTGAACTGTGCAGTGCATGCTATGACTTCAACACTTTGCTATAGATTTTCTTTTTTAAATTCTCTTCAGAATTTCCCCTTATGCTTTCTGCCTTTGTCATATTACTAAATTCTTCCAGGGTTGCAGCTGCACTGACTGTTCCATGATGATACCTTTCCTCAGAATCCTCTCTTCTACATCCGTCCATCCCCCTGCTGCAGTCTAGACTTTATACTCAGCGTGATGGAGGCTTTGGGCCACTGGTATCAGTTCCAACTTCTAAGGGGGCGGGAGATCAGCCCTACCAAAGGAAGAGCAGGAGACTTAACAATCAGCCATACCAGCAGTATGGGATTGACCCCTCTAAAATTTTTTGGGACACCAAAAGCTCATGAGAGTGCTCCTGGTTGGCAGTACTCTGGGCATATTGTCACATATGTGACCTATAGGACTTAACACTCTTCAATGACTCTATGGGTAGAGAATGACTTTGGGAACTTTCAAGTTCCGATCTCTCCTGGCCCCTTCCCCTTGGCTAATTGTAATCTGTAACCTTTTCCTGCAGCACACAGGAACTGTAAGTATAATGGCTTTCTGCAAGTCCTTCCAGAGAATTATTAAAACTAAAGGTGGTTATAGGGCCAGAGATGTGGCTCAGCGGTAGAGCACTTGCCTGACATACGTGAGGCCCTTTGTTCCATTCCCAGTGCAGCAAAAAAGAACAGAAAGATATCCAAAGGTAATGAAATGGTTTGGGGCAGTTTGGGGAAGCCCCTAAATTTGGAATTGCTGCTGGAGACTGTCAAACCCCAAATCCCCTTCAAAGGCTAACCTGAGCAGGCTGTGCACTCTCTCAGGTCCAAGAGTGACCTGGTTAGAGTGAAGCTTATGACTTCAGTACGCTGTTTGGGGCAGGTTCCATTTCTTCTCCCTGATGAATGTTACTGAAGTGTCATGTCACCACCTGGGCTTATTGCAGGCATCTTGTATCATGAGGGAAGCCAACAAGAGGATAAAGTCAGGGAGGGCAGACTGAAAGAATCGAATCACGGAGAAGCGCAACTTGAACTCTGTATCACATTTCAATTTGACCTTCCTTCTAAACTTTTCGGTTTTATAAAGTAATAATTCAACTTTATTATTTCTATATTAGTTTGTCTTGGATTTTCTGTCCCTTGTTACTGAAAATAACCTAGCAAAATCTCCAATTTGGCTCATAGACAGCCTCGAGTAATTTCCTAAGAAAGGATGGAAGTGAGGTAATCTTTTGTGTCTTGGAATGTTTTTATTTATTTGACAATGAATATAGGGCTTAGTTTCCAGCATATTCCACTTTAAGTGCCTTGGTGAGAATTAATTTATTTAGTTCTAATAGAAACATTGTACTAGGGGCCATTATGATCACACTTTTACAGAGAAGGAAGCTTAGGCACAGAGAGGTTAAGTCATTTGCTAAGGTCTCACAGCTATTGAATAGGAGTCCTATCTGAACACGTGTGTTTATTTATCAGTCTGCTGTCCGAATGTTGAATGACCAAATTGTCTTCAGTCTTCACGGTTGCTCAGAACCCAGTGCTGCTGATGGAAATCTGATGTCAGTAGTCTGATTGTTGTTCCTTCATCAAAGTTCTCTTCTCCATTCCTACCCCATGGGTTGCTTCTTTATTATCAGTATTTTGGAATTTCACAATTATTTGTCTCTTTTTTGTTTATCAGGTACTTTGAATTGGAAGGTCCACATGCCCATTTAATTCTGGGAAACACACTTTATTCTTTCCATTGAAAATTTCCTTAACCTCGACTTTCTTTCACATATCTTTCTGCAATTCTTATAAATCAAGTGTTGAATATCCCATGTCTTTTATATTTCCTATTATTTGTCATATTGTCTCCTTGTTTTTTAATTTGTTTTAACTTGAAAATACTTATTGAATAACTTGTATTTTATTGATGGACAGAGGAAATAGAAAAGTAACAAGTGATATGATTTCGCAAAGAGATAGTTACAGAAAATAAAGTACAATAAATTACAATATTGAGGGCACTCTTGTTCTTAACAACTATACCTTATCCATTGATTTATGATAGGCTTTGTTTGGGAAATCATGCATTTAGTCTCACAAAACTCCTTGTTCTTTTTTCATAGATACCTAGTTTTGTTTTAGGAATGTAATATATTCTTAATCACCATTGATATGAACTGACTGTGTCCTTGCCCTGTTTATATATTGAAATTCCAATCCTCAGTAAGATGGTATTTGGAGATGGGGTCTTTGAAAAGAAATTAGGTCATGAGTTTGAGCTCTCATGGTGGGATTAGTGTCCTTACATAAGAGATAGAGTTTGCTTTCTTCTCTCTGCCACATGAGAATACAAAGAGAAGTCACTCTTTCACAAATTAGAAAGATAGCCCTCACCATAACCGGACCATGCTGAGACTCTAATCTTGGACTTTCAGCCTCAGAACTGTTAGAAATACATTTTTCCTGTTTCCCACTCTGAGTCTATGCTATTCTCTTAAAGCAATCCAAAATGACTTAGAATATTATGATGCCAAATCTCGGAGGTAAAAGTTAAGAAATTGTAAAGCTTCCTTTC
This sequence comes from Ictidomys tridecemlineatus, assembly GCF_052094955.1. Lineage (NCBI taxonomy): Eukaryota > Metazoa > Chordata > Mammalia > Rodentia > Sciuridae > Ictidomys > Ictidomys tridecemlineatus. Next base: position 67,039,746 of record NC_135487.1, on the reverse strand, counting down.
AGCTCCTAAATTATTTCTGCTTACTCTTTTCTCTTTCTTCCTATTTTTCTTATCTTTGTGTTTCTCTTTTATATTTCTGACATTTCTCAAATACCTTGGCTTTCCATTTGTATTTAAGAATGAGGCCACAAAGAGGCTGGCTAGAGGCTCTGAGTATGTGGTTAGAGATTGTCAATTGGCAGAACATATTTAATAAAGTAAGGATAAATGTCAAAATGGTCAAGAATTTTACCTGGGACACTAAAACTCACGTGAGTCACCCTAAATCTTCCTAGATAATTGGTCTGATTTAATCAGAGAGTGGCTTCTATTTTATTATGGATGGATATGATCTTATGGCTTTGAATCATTGTATGGACAGAGGTAAAGAAGTGAGGTCGGAAGTGGTTTCGGTCCAAGTTAACCTCCGGCTCTCTCCACTCCCTTCCTACTTGCCACCTTCATGGCTCCTAGGCACATGATCATGAGAATCCTGCTAGGCTGTCTGCCTGCCTTTTGGGTTGATGTGCTTCTCACAAGAAGGCTGCAGCTTCCTCTGCTTTGTTTCAAGCTTCCAATTGCTAGAATTTGAAAAAATCTCTCATCTCATCATGGCTTCCCTTCTTTATATATTATTATCTCCTTGATCCTAAATACACAGATGGTATTCTAAAGGTGAGCCTGATGAGTACAGGAACATCTTTGTATGTGGTTCTGAGGATTGAACCCGGGCCACACGCATGCCAGGCGAGCACACTACCTCTTGAGCCACATCTCCAGCCCCTAAGCTGGTTTTAAGGATGTTCAAGATTCTCAAGGAGCCAGCTTCTGTGGACTGAATCGTGTCTTCTCCAAAATTCATGCTGAAGTCAAAACTTTCTATGTGACTATGTCTGAAGATACGTCTTCAGGAAACAATTAAGCTAAATTATTTTGTAGGTATAGGGGTCTCATTCCATAGGTCTATGGCTTTACAAGAAGAGGACTCTGTCTACTAATGGAGGACACAGTGAGAAGGTAGCTATCTGCAAGCCAGGAAGGGAGTCTTCACTAGAAACTGAATCAGCTGGCACTTGAAGCTCAGACTTCCCAACTTGTGGAGCTTTTAGAAAAATTAATTTCTTGTTTAAGCCAATCCATCTATGATATTTTGTTATGACACTCCAAGCTAAGGCACCAGGATTTCAGGGAGAAGTCATGCTAGAAGTTACTGCCATGTTTGCTGAGGGTTGAAGTTTTTGCAATGAAATCTTTCTGAACTCCAACTGGGAGATGTGTTGGATGCAGTTTGGGTCTGCTATTAACCTGAGTGTCTTTGGACAATCACTTAACTCACTGGGCTACAATTTCTTCATCTATGAAATGGAACTAATAAATCTTATCTTCTGAGTGTTGCCATATTATTCCATACTCATTTATTGTAATTATCTGTTTGCAATTGGCTTCTGTGACAGATCTAAAGGGTAGTTGAATCAGAGTGAGAAAAGATAAATAAGTACTAGTGGACATAGCCAGAATGGTGCTTGGCACTCAGTAAGTGCCTTTGGAATTCAAGCATAAATTTAGTATGTAATCAGATGTTTATAAAAGTCTATGGCTTTCTAATGGTGGTCTCCTCAGGGAGATTCATAGAGATTTTGGTAGCAGCCATCCTTTGAAAGTCTTGAAGTTCCTATTACTGGTTTACCCTTGGGCATTCTGAGACAATATCTCCGGTATCACCACTGCTATGTGTCCTAACAACCCTCTGAATTGCTGAGAACCCCTATATCTGACATCTAGCATTTTTTCATCAATGTGATTTATTTAACATTTTTGTCTTCACTGATAGTCTGAGATCTTCTCAAGGGCATTGACTATATCTAAGCTATTTTCATTCCGAACATTTAGCCTCTGTGCCCATCAACACAGTAGGTACTTGTTTTACTGGAAGTTCTTCTTATGCATGAGACTTAGGACTTCTACCTTCCCTCAGCTTGCTTTTTAGAACTATTTGAAGGCCTCCTGTGATCATTCATCTTTTTGTGTATCTAAGACAAAGGGTCTCATTTCTATTTCCACTGACTTAAATGAGATCAGACTGTGTGACTCTAGGGCCATGTTGCTGCCATTTTCAACCTTATATTTGATGTGAATTATGGCACAAGGGGGATTCTGATGAGATTGTTGAAGAAGCCATATGTCTCATCTGTGGCAGCATCTAGTCTCATTGTCATAGTCCATGTTGAACACAAGTTGTGTGCTCTTGACCTTTAATCTGAGTCTGGAGATGAAAGCCATGTTGACACTATGCTTTGTCAGCCATTCTCCCAAAGGACATCCTGAGCTATTGATATAATTTTCTATTTTGAATGTAACACATAATCTGTCATTGTTCTCTCAAGGAAATAAGAGCAGTAACAATTTCTATTCCCTTTTTTAAAATGATTTTGGGTTACTTTAGTGCCAACCTATACATGATGTTAGTTTCTTAGATAATTAGTCCATGGCACTCTGCAGAGTCGGCAAGATGTTTTAGAGTTTACCAGTCTGTCCGTCATGTTTATGGTTTCAGAACATTGCAGATAACTGTAATAAACTAAAGTCTTCCCATTTGGATTTTTTTATTCATTTATTCATTAAACGTTTATCAGAAACCTTCTCTGTCAGGTGAAGTATTAGCCTCTGGTCTTGTGCAGTTCACCTTTTAACTGGTGTTTTATATGATGTTCTCAAGTTACTAAGGTGAAAAAAATAGAATGACATGTGGCTAACTTGACATTAACTTCAAAGTAGTTTGGTTATAGGTTATGTAAGTCAATATGTAAATACATGAATATATTCATATATGATCTCATACAAATGCTTGATGATTTAAAAATTATTAAAGTAATTTAGCACTTTTTTTTCCTTTACTTTCTTTCTTTTTCTTTTTTTTTTTTTTTTGACCAGGGATTGAACCCAAGGGCACTTAATCACTGAGCCATATCTCCAGCCCTAATTATTTTTTAAAATTTTGAGTCAAGTTCTCACTAGGTTGCTGAAAGCCTTTCTATGTTGCTGAGGCTGACATTGAACCTGTGATCCTCCTGCCTCAGTTTCCAAAGATTCTGGGATTACAGGGATGATCACCAAACCCTACTTCAGCACTCTTGTTTCAAAACTTATCTGATCCTCAGAAAGTCTGAGTGGTCTTTAGGATAATATGATATGACTAAAATGGGTTTTTTTTTTCCAAGTAAATTGCCCAATGGTATCACTTAAGTAAGTGGTAGAGCTGGACTAAGCTAATTCTTAATGTGGTGTTCTTTTGACTAGAAACCTTTGCCCTCAAGAAGTTTATGATTTAAATGTTATTAAGACATGAAGGCATGCATTAATCAGTTAAATACAGCATAACAGTGTATGATTATGTACTCCTTATAATATAAATACAACTGCTCTCTAGAGACAAAACACTTGCTGGATAGTTGAAGATATCATAGACATGAGGTAGATCTTGTCGAAGGAATATTCAGGATGAGAATTATGGGGCTTTATTCTGTAACAGGAGTACATCAAAGACATTTGAGTAGTTGAGTTGTTTGCTATGATAAAGAGTCTCACTAAGGGAATGTCTAGGAAGGGAGAAATAAGAAGTTTCTGGAGAGGCTCTTTTATTTCATTGGAGCACAGTGACAATATCACACTGGCCATTCCCAGTCTTGTTTATCTTCCCTTTATCCATAATTGAAAGTGTTTGGGGTCTGCCCTGTTTGCTGAGCCTGCCCAGCTGCATCAAAAGGCTTTGACTCAGTTCCAGGACAGCAAACCAGGGCAAGCCTCTCTCTGCCTCTCATGTGACTGTGCCATGCTCTTTATAAATGCCAAGACAACATCAAGTCTTGGTGTCCTGATAAGCAGCTCTGAGCATCCAGGCTCAGATTTACTACCTGATAGATTCTAAATCTATCAATATTGACAAATATGACAAATACACAAGCTCAAGCAAATTTTTGGTGGGTCTGGATGAAAATAAACCCTAGTGGGATCTTTTTAAAATTTAATATTGCAGGATTTTCCCAATATTACTACAGTCATCTTAATTTCTTTTCTCTTTAAAATAGCTATCTAGCTGGGCATGGTGGCTACTGCTTGTAATCCCAGCAGCTCATGAGACTGAGGCACGAAGATCATGAGTTCAAAGTCAGCCTCAGCAAAACTGAGGTGCTAAACAACTCAGTGGGACCCTGTCTCTAAATACAATACAAAATAGGGCTGGGGATGTGGCTCAGTGGTTGAGTGCCCCTGAGTTCAGTCCCTAGCATCCACCCACACACAACCTCCCCCCCCCCCCCCCCGCAAAAAGCTATCTAATATTCTCAAACACTGGAGACATTTGTGATGTGCTAATTTGTTAAAGAAACATCTGAGCATATATTATATTTAAGTAATCCCTCCAAGTTTTTCTGGTAAACCTCAGTCAGTAGAGATTATTTGTACCATATGGGGATGTGGCAAGGAGAAGGGCATTGAAGAAAATATTTGCAGTGCTACAATCCTGGGTGATGAGCATGGAACTTGACTCATGAAAGGCCTGCATAGAGACCTCAGAAAAAGGTTTAGTTCACACGAGGAAGGGTAGTAAAGGTGATCTGTGGAGATGATGGAGGCCCATGATAGGTACTATAGAAGGCCAGGGTTTTAGGCTGCATTTTAGACATAGAACCAGTCTGAATTAGGTGGATGATAGATTAGATAGAAGAAGTGGGGTCAGGGGTGGAGACAGGAAATCAGTAAGGGTTATCTGGGAAAATAGGACCCCAATAGTGTGTGTGGGTGCGTGTGTGTAGATAGAGAGAGGTGGGGGGGATTGATTGATTTACTTTAAGGAATTGGCTCATGTGATTGTGGGGGCTGATAAGTCTGAAACCCATGGCATGAGTCTCTCTCTCTCTCTCTCTCTCTCTTTCTCTCTCTCTCTCCACACACAAACAATTGGAGTCCTATTTTCCCAGGTAACCCTAACTGATTTGTCTCAGAAGGTCCACGGTCTCTTTGTGACTTTCTCCTTACAGCTTTATAGAAGAGACTAAGAACTTCTTCAAAGACTTGGTTTTTAAAATTTACTTATTTCTGATTAATTAATAAAAATTGCATGTATTTATCATGTGCAACAGGTTATTTTGAAACATGTATACATTGTGTAATGAACATTTAACAGATTCTTCATGCTCCTCAAGCTTTCCTGGAAATGAGGGCAAGTATGCATGGCAAAAACAACTAACAAACATATCAAAAATAAAGGAAGCCCCTCTCAACCCTGCTCGCGTTGTTCCCTCCAGTACCTTTCCTATGCCCAGTGAGTGTGAATCCAGTTTTCTCTGCTCTTACGTGGGGCTTGATTTTGATTCCCATACACTCTTACCCCTGCAGAGAAACCTAAGGTGGTGTCTTCCTGACTTTTGCCCCATACCCTCAACAAAAAGGCTTGCTCATTTTAACAAAGATCATTCTCAGGATTCCATACATTTCCTGTAAAAATATTCTCCATAAACTCTCTTGTCCTGGTCCTTAAGGGGCTTGACAGAATGACAAGAATAGGAACTGGAAAAAAAAAGAAGCTTCTTTAGGGGAAAGATATACTTTAAAACATTTAGTATGATGTTATACAGGATTCCACATCTGGTTTTTCCACATTTATCATGCCAATAAAACATGCACCTGTTAGTTTTTCATCACAAGTCATATTTCTCATCTGTCTTGGCTGACCTTGTCACAAGAAATTTCCCTTTTAGCACTCACTTGGATTTTTGTACTGAGTGGAAGTTGGAAGTGATTGTAAAAGAAGGCAATTTCTTTTGACATCTCATGTATGACCCATTTATCTCCTTATGGAATATAGAGAAGTATTGGAGTGGAGCAATAGAGAATCAGAAATATTTTCATAAGTGTATGTGACTCTAGCTGTATCTCAGCGATTGTATCTAATACATATATATATATATATATGTATATATATAATGTTGATGATAATGTGTGTGAGTGTGTACATATATGTGTAATATATGAGCCAAAAATAATTATGTGGGTATTTGTTTGGAACTGGAGGTATAGTATGCCTTGTGAGAGAATGTAGTAAGAGGCAAAACATTTCATAAGTACTGGTATCTTTTTAGTCTTTCATTTATTTTTTTATTATAGAATATCTATATATACATAAAAATAGAGAAAAGAGGATAACACACCCTCATCTACTCATCATCAAACTTCAGCAAGAAAACCTTTCTTTCTCTGTATTATTTTACTTCCCAAAGCCCCTTTGTGTTTTTGAACAAAATCCTAGACATCATATCATTTCATACAAAATAACTATACATATAGAAAAACTCATGTAAGTACTAGTATTCTCATTATGACATAACAAAATGCCGTTATAACACCCAAAACACAACACGTTAATATCATTAAATATTCAGTCAATACTCAAATTTCCTTGATAGTATCATGCAAATCAGAATCCAAACAAGGTCTGCATATTGCATCTGGTTGGTACTTCTTTAGGATCTTTAAATATAACACCTCCCCCTTTTTTTTTAACCTTGCAGTTGAAGGAACTGGGTGGTCTTGATTTGTTTTCTGTTACTGCAACAACCGACTGAATAATTTACAAAGAATAAAGTTTCATGTGGTCATGGTTCTGAAGGCGAGGAAGTTCAAGATCAGGCAGTTGCATCTGCTGAGGTCCTTTTTGCTGGTGGGGACTCTGCAGAATCCTAAGGCATAGGGCATCATGTGGCAAGACAGAGAAAGCTTCCTAGCTTGGTGTTCTCTTCCTCTTCTTATAAAGCCCAAAATGCAGTTAATCATGGGGGTCCCACCCTCCTGACCTTACCTAATCCTAATTACTAATCCAAGACCCAGCTTGGTCTCACCTCCTAATACGTCACAATGAGGATTAAATTTCAACATAAATTTTGACAAGAACTTTCAAACCTGAGTGTGAGTAATTTGTTTTATAGAGTTATTCATATTAATGGTGCTAATTAAATCCTTTAATGTCACATAACATACTTCTTTTCTTCTCCCTCTAAGCCCCCCAACCCTCAACCTGCATTTTCTGAAAACTGGAACTGTAGTGGCTTGTTCAGATTCAGGTTGTTTTGGTAGAAAAGCTCCATAGATTGTGTGGTGAGGTTTGTGTGTCTGCACATAAGCAGGCACATGCAATCTTCCTGGCCCTCTCTGGCTGATCTATGGCTTTAGGTATTGTTAGACTGCTTCATCTTTACATATTTCCTACTTAGCAACCATCAGTGACTATTAATTTTTTTTTTCCTTCCATAGAGATTGGTAAGATTCTCTATCATTCCTTGTTCAGTCAATGGGAGACTCTTGTTAATCCTAAGTCTGATAGACATGGCCAAACTTTTTAACAACAACAACAACAACAAAATAGCTTAAATATTTGCAAATATGGACCATATTCAACATTGTTCTGCTAAAAGGGAAGTTCAACACCATTGATAGTTTCTCAAAGCAATGGTTTAACTTGCCAGGACTTTTGAAAAAAAAAAGTCTAGAAGATAAATTTCTAACTCTACAAATAAAACCAATCACTAAACCAGGGGAAATAAGATAAACACTGATAAAAATAAAACCTGGACAAAAATGCCAAGGAAAATAGCCATTGAATTAAAAACAACAACACAAAACTACTCAAAATGGTTTTACCAGGGTGACAATTTCAAGGTGTGAAGCCAAATTAGAAAGATGAATATAAAATTATGCTTCTTACTTTTTCTCTCACCACTGTATGTTTGGTTAACACCAAAACAGGCAAATTTTTATTTTGTGTTTAAAAAAATTGAGGTCTAAAAAGTATATATTTATGTGGTAGGATGTATGATATGTATGGTTCACTTGTAAAAATCACCTCTCTGAGTGGTTTCAATAACTGTACTTCATAAACATTTAATACTTGAAAGTGATTTCCCAAGGTTCATTTTCTTGATCTTGTAAATTTTCCTTTGAATATGACAGCTGTTTACAAGGTCTGTCTGTGTCAACTTTGGCAAAAAGTAAGCCAGACCTTCTCTGAATGTTCCTCTTCCCACCTATATTTTCTCAGATGTGGGATAGCACTTTAAATTGCTACTTAGCATGTTAGGTACTGCTGTTTACTTCTGTAGAGATAGAGAACTTGGCTCATTGACTCTAACACTGCCTAAGTTGGGAGGTGAAGAAAAGTGAAGAGCAGAAAACCTATGTGTGTTTTTAAAATTACCTACCTGTTGTACATTTTAATCCATGTAATTTTCTCATATTTATGTGTTTGGAGGTTGCATATGGATGAATTTCAACAAATATCACTAGGTTCCCTTTCTTGGTTGACATTTTCACATAGTCTAGGTTTTAAAATTATCATACAACTATATTTGGTAACTATCATTGTAGTCACTTTGGAGTCAAGCAAACTGAGACTTAGAGCACTATCCTGTGCAAGTTCAAACAACAACAGTGAGCAAAGCCAGAATGCCAACCCAGATATCTTTCTGAGTCACAAGGCTGGCTTTCCCCCAGATCACTGACCTGATAGTCATGTCCAGCAAGCAACCTCACACAGTTTTCACGAAAACGGCTCTACCACTATCGTAAGCATAATTTTTATGATGAGTGAATGTTACCATGATTTTTTAAAAATAAAATCCACGGGGCTGGGAATGTGGCTCAAGCAGTAGTGTGCTTGCCTGGCAGGCGCGGGGCGCTGAGTTCAATCCTCAGCACCACAAATAAATATTAAAAAAATTCTCTCTCTCTCTCTCATAAATAAATAAATAAATAAATCCACTGTCTTTCAGAATTATCTGACAAGTAGGTACACACTGCTTGGCTTATCCCATCATTGGAGGTTTTATAGATTATAGAATTGTATAAAATAAGGGTAACCTGGTATGGTGCTACATGACAGAAGACATGGAATTCTGTAAGCTCTGGCCCAAGCAGAAAGTCAATACATTAAAAGCCAGAAATCACCAAGGAGCAATGTGCTTGGAAATTCAATACAGTAATAAGTAACTCAGTACTCTATTCATGAATGATTCCTTATTGTCCAGCAAAAAATGTTAATGCACTACCCCTTGGTGTCAGTTAGTCCTGCATTTTAAAATGTACACATAAAAGAAATCAATGAGAGGATTTTTTTTCTTCCTTGAAGTTTGCTACACAGTGTCTATGATATTATGAAGGCCAAAGTGCTATGGGATTATTTAACAATACTGGATGCTTTGGTTGTAAAATTGAAATTAAATTGAGTACATTCAGAATATGCATTTTGTGTGAGGTTTATGATTACATATATAATTAAAATTAAATCTAAATAGACTGGTTCTCTGAACACAAAGTCCTTTGTCTCTTATCAGGTCACCATATGAGTGGGAATTATGAACACAGTCAACAATTTTAGAACTTCCACATTGTTTTTTTTTAATTTCATAGTTTTGTTAAGAAAGGTGCTAGCCTTCCCTCATCAAGACTCTTGATAGGAGCACATGCTCATTGAAGGCCTACTATGTACTAGGCTCTTGGTAGACTGGGGGGAAGCAATGAACAATGAGACAAATAACTTCCTCGCCTTGGCTCATATATTACCAGTGAAGACAGACATGCAATCAATCAATCATAACAGGGGATATTAAGTGTTTTGACACTTTGAAAGCCTGTAACAGAGATATTTAACTTAGCCTGGGGCAGGAATGAAGCACACTTGTAAGTGAAAGTGACATTAAGTTGAGAGAAGGACAGCTTGCAGTTAGTTAGACTAGAGGGTGGGACGGCAAGGCAGGAGCCATGCTTGTTTCAAAGGGCATAGTGTCTAGGAAGGACCAGAGGCTAGAGACAGCAGGAAGTGTTTGACAACTTCAGGAGAGTTAGAAGGGTAGTACTGAGGACAGTGCACAGGGGCTGTTTCTACAATAGTCAGTTAAGAGCTGAGGTTAGAGAAATCATGAGAAACCTTGTAAACTATGTCTGGAAGATTGGAGTTAACTCTGAGTTAAGATATAATATGAGATGATTCCATGTGTGTTTTGGAAGGGCCACCTTGCTCCTGGGGTGGGAGATGAATAGGAACAGGTAGAACCAGCTGGGAAGCTTTCAAATTATCTAGCTGGGTGACATTTGTGGCCTTGCTTGGCATGCTGCAGTGGCAGAGACAATGAGCAGAATTCAACACATTTTGTGGTGACTAGAAATGATTGACAGAACTTGGTGAATGGATTGGGTCAGGGGGTGGGGATGGAATCCAGGATGACGCCCAGTTTCTGGCTTCACCAAGCTGGTCAGTAGTAGACCAAGAATATAGGAAGAGAAATAGGTTCCAAGGGGGAGATCTTGAGGTTTTTTTTTTTTCCCACACATCTTGGGTTTGAAGTGATAGAAATCTGTTGTCTTCATTTTCTAAGCATTTGCCAAAGAACAAGCTGCCTTATCCTTGTGAAACTTATGGTTTGGATAACGTTTTATTGTTTACCTCCAAAGGTTCGTGTGTTAAAGGCTTTAATTTTCAGAGATGCTATTGGGAGATGATGGGAATGTTCAGGACTGGAATCTTGTGGGATGACCTTAGATCTTGGAGGAGCATGAGGTAGGTCTTATGTGACCACATGGTAGTTCTTGTGAGAACCCTTGGTAGTTCTTACAGGAGTGTTGTCACAAACGGAGCAAGATTGGGCCCCACCCACTAGTCTCTGCTCCTTATTTGAGATGCAAACTCTTAATTGGTTCCACTGCACCCCCATTATGGTATTCTCATTACTTTATATAGAAATCCCATATGCTTAGTCATCATTTCCCCTGAACCCCAAACTCTAAGAAACACTAACCTATTTTCTGTATCCCTGGATTTCCCTATTGTGATATGCATATGAATAGAATCATGTATTGTGTGGTGTTCTGTGCCTGGCTTCTTTTACTTAGCATTGGGCTTCTGAGGTTCATCCGTGTTAAGAGTATTTATCAATATTCATTCCTTCTTATGGCTAGATAATGTCCTATTGTACAGACATGTCACTTTATCTATTTGTCTATTGATAGACATTTGTGATGGTCCTAGCTTTTGCCTATTGTGGACAACACTGCCACATAGACATTTGTGTAGCTGGTGACTGCCTTTTATTCCTCCGGGTGCCATCAGGGTTGGCACAGAGAAGGACAGACTTTTCTCTCACTGATATTATCTCAGATCACTGAAGGTAGTTATGGTCAGTAGCTCCCTGTTCTTATTCATGTATTCCCTGATGCATGTGCCCTTTTGTTACCTTCTTCTTCCTTCCTTCAGTACCTTAAGTATTGGAATCCTTATTCCTTTCACAGCAGCTCCTGAGGCTGCCAAAGTTCCTATTATTCCAGCCTGCTCTACTTCAGACTCTCATCACTTAAGTATGGCTAACTATTTGATAAATTCATATGAAGCTGTGAATTAAACTTCAATCACAAGGATTCCTTCATCTTTTCAAAGAATAGTGTTGACCCAAGTGAATCTTTTTAAAAAATATTTATTTATTTTTTTTAGTTGTAGGTGGACACAATATCTTTATTTTCTTCTTCTTTTTTTTTTTTTAATTTGGTGCTGAGGATCGAACCCAGTGTCTCACACATGCCAGATGAGCGCGCTATCACTTGAACCACATCCCAAGCGCCCAAGTGAATCTTATTGTGAGAGTAGATGTTTCTTTAAAATTAGAGTTTGGGAAGATTCTAAGTTCTCAGGCTGCCTTTATAAATAATTGTCTTTCCCTTATTGTGCATCTCTTAAACCTTTCTGACTTTTGTAATAAATAAATCTGAGACATAAGCCATATAGCATTACTTGGTATAAGTGCATCAGTAAGTTTTAGAGGTAAAGTGAATAACGGAAAGCTGTAAATCATAAATCTGGGAATGCAACTGTTACTTTATAGTATTTCGAATAATTTGTAAAATTAAAACATGACAACCAAGACTCTTTATTTGTCTGTTTCAATTTTGAAAGTTATGATCCATATCTAGAAATGTTCCATCCATCTGAAAAAAATCTGATTAACTTTGTCTGAGTGTGAAGAACGTTCTTCAAAGTGTGAGCTGTGCACTGACTGTGTCCTGAATCCCTTTGGATGTCAAGATCAGGGGGTCCTAATTCAGCTACTGAAGCAAAATCTCTTGGGGGACCTCCTAGGGATCTGTCTTGGAGTAAGCTTCTCAGATGATTCTTAGGCACACTCATATATGGGCCATTCCAAAATTGGGGCTTCATTTATATGCATGCTAGATGAGTGGAAATGTCCCCAAATGTGCTTCATCCAAACTTTAAGGATTGTAGAGAGATCCAGTGTTAGCACATGAATGGCACCATATCATTGGGCTGACATTGAAGTGTTGGTAGGACCATACGTCCTCTGAATTCTGTAGGGAAGACTCCATTACTTGCCTCCTGCATCTTCTGGCAGCTACCTACACACCTTGGCTTGCAGCTATGCACTCTAATCTTAAGGCCAGTGCTTTCAAATTCCTCTGCCCTTTATCTTCTCATCACCCACTCTTCTCTGTGTTTTTTCTCTCATTGTTTTTCTCTATAAGATACAAGTGATGGCAATTCGGAGCCCATCTGGATAATCTAGAGTAATTGCCTTATCTCACAATCCTTAATGCAATCACATCTTCAAAGATCCTTTCTTCCAATAAGACACAGGTTTGAGGGATCAAGATCTGGAATCTTTGGAACCATTATTAGTATATCACAATATGTAGTAGACCTTTGGGGGTGGTGAAGGAAGGCAGATATTCTCATCTTCATTTCAGAGTTGAGAAAGTTGAGGTTCAGAGAATCTAAGTGCCTCCCACAAGGTCATGAGCTTGTCCGGTGGCCCACAAGGGACTAGAAATACTGTGTGATTCCCTTTAAGTTGTGCTGCTTCCTCAAGAGTGCTGGAGGAAAGATGGTGTCGGTTAGTCTCCTTGCTTGCCTGTGTACCACTGAACCCTACATGTAAAGCACAGAACTAAAACTGACTCTTGGAGTTAAGTTACTGAGGGAAATCTTAGCCTGTGCAGGGCTTGCACCATTAGAAACCAGAAAAAAATCCTGGCATGGAAATCTGTATCAAAATGTGCCATTCATGAGCTGTGTGAGCTTGGGAAAATTTCCATGACTTTCCTTAGATTGTTCATGAACAATCCTTAGATTGTTCATGTTTAAGAGAAGGGATTGAAGATGACACGCTAAAATATAAATGACATGCTTTGAATGTCTGCAGTGTGCTTAGGATATCTATGCTGGATTAGGAACTTGGATTACATTATTTCATGTTCTCCTCATAAACAACATAGGGAGGTACCCATCCTCCTTGGCGGCTACCCACACTCCTTGGCTTGCAGCCAAGAGATGTTATTGTCCCCATTTTACTGATTAAACAATTTGACCAGGGCAACACTAAGAAAATGGTGGAGCCAAATATGATCCATATTTGCTTGACTCAGTACTCTGACCATCCCTCTGACTTGGGACCTGAACTACATAACGGCAATATACACTCACGGTCAAATGTCCCATGAACAAACCACTTGTCTCTACTGTTTACTAAGGAGAAGCCAGGTTCAGGTTAGTTTTGGGGATATCACATAAAGAAGATGTGATCTAGAGTAAAGTCAGGAATTCCCAGGGAAATCCCATCAGGGGACTAAAAAAAAGCAGAAAGGCAATAACTGAGGGACAGAAACAAAAAGAGGTTCTACTTGATGAGTTGACAGGTCATGCTCCGTAAGTAGTTGTGTTTCTTTTGGTCCATATAAGCTTTAGGATTTTTGTCCCCATAATTTTTGAGGCTTTGTACAACCTATACCATCTCAGGGCTAGAAGAAATCCTTGAAGACAGCATAATGTCAACTTTATATCTTTTGTTTGATGAAACAGAAGCATAATTAAATGGAATTCATTTATTCAGCAAACATTTAAGGAGAGCCTACTATGTCTCAGATATGGTGCCAAGTGCCAAGGTACATAAACAAAACAGCATGACCATTGTTTTAAGATCTCTATGCCTGGTGGGCGAGAAAAGCTCATAAACATGTAATTTCAGTAAACATGGTAAACACTGTGTAAGTGTGTTGAGAATCCTGTGAGAGGCTGAATGAGTCAGAGAGACTGATGTTTGAGTCAGAAGAAGAAACCAGGCAAAGGACACAGGGTCCTGGATCATCAAGTGTATTCACGAGTGAGAGTCGGTTGGCTGGAACCTGGTGTGAAACAGAGGCTCACGTGGAACTTTCTCAAACGGAAGAACTTCTGGTCTATTGAGATATAAGCATTTCAGTCTATACCCTCAAGTAGGTTATAATGGCATTTTTCTTTCACTAGGTCTGCTTTGTGCATCTAGAGTTTCTGGGCTAGAGTTGGTTATCTTTCACCTGGGACACGGGGAGGCTTTCAGGTGCTATTGAACATCTTAGGGAAATCAGCAGGTCTGCAGACTTCATGGAATAATTCTGTGAGGTATGTGAATTAACTCAGCTCTGGTACCTGACTTTGTTTCTGTTTCAAGCCTGCAGCAAAGTCATAGAGCTCACCCAACATGGGAGCCTCCAGTTGCACCGGGATGCAGATAGTGTCTGGTACATCCATGAGTGCACAGAGTTGAAAATTCTTTCTGCATAAAGTCACTGTTTTACAAGGGCTAACAAAGAATAACCAGATGTTCAAAAGGTTGGGAATGTGCTGTCTTCCATTGAAAAGAGAGAAGGAAATCTGCCCTGCTCTTTCTCTGGATTGCAAGCTTACTCCATTGCCCTTTTTATCCATCTTCCAGGTTTGCCTTCAGAATTCATTAACTTCAAGTAGGTTTTAATGCCATTTTTCTTTCACTAGGATGCCCATCCCCATGGTGCTTATGTGTGTTTGATGTCCTTTCCCAGACTGGCTGGACAGTGGGATGGAAAGGATGCACTGCTACCAGTGGTCCCATGACATCTTCTTGTCTTTTCGGATTAGAGGATCCTGCCAAATTTCTTTCCATTAATTATGATAACAATAATTTTAAAAAGTTTATTTTTATTTTTTGTTCTCCTCTCTATAGTTCACTTTTTTCTTTCCTTTATTCCCATTAGGATATTTTCTACTTCATAAGCTGTAGTGAGACACATGTTTTCTTCTTGAAAACAATACCTCAGAGTTCCACACTTTGCCATGCTTGTTTTGAACTAAGGGAGACTGGAAAGGCCTTTGAAGGACAATCTCTGTGACCTTCTCCTGCCCTCCAGTCTTCTCCTATCTTTCTCATTTGGAAGTGAGTCAAAGAAACCAGAATTCCTCCCCAAGTCAACTCATAGAAATTAGAGCCTCTCTCACCCAAAGGAAAGATATGAAGCATAAAAAAAATCCTTCTCTGCCTTCTCCCTTGTCTTTTGAAGACCTGACTCTAGGTAGTCCACTTCCATACCTTGGAGGAGGAAATGCTACACAGGAGCAGAGAGGCCAAGAAGAATCTGTACAAACAGGTCTGGCTAGGTTTCCCCCTTGCTTTATTATCATTAAGTCATAGTTTTTATCCATTAAAATTTCTACACAGCTATCCATTCTTCATCAGACCTAATCCTGGTTTTCGGTTTCCAATCTGAAGACTTCTAAGCTACATAAAACTTGGATCATGATTTTATGATTTTTCTATTGTTAACCTGTCTTTTGTTATAGGAGTGTCAGGTGTGATCCCGATGATGGGTGAGGAAAGGTGTTACATCTTCTATCTTCTACAGCGGAATGTGCTTTTGGTACCTACGAAGGCTTCACAGTTTTTGTCTTGAGTGCAAATAAATAAATAAATAATAATCCTTGGAGAAGGAAAGAAAATACTGAGGCTGAGCTTGTGAATGCTGGAGAAATAATTTCTTTATGTAGCATCCCCTGATGGCATACTAAGTGCTATACTAGATTGCTGGAGAGATTAATCAGTGTGTGTCCTCAAGGAAGTGAGTCAAGTGCAGAGGGAGTAAAGCAGCAATGGCAATAGTGTGAATGGTGTCAGACACACAGATACGTGGCACCCCTCAGGGCTGTGGGAGCCTGGGAGATGGCCCTGTGTCCTGTGGGAGGGTAGCATAACAAAGGAAGTATGATTTCAGAGAGATGCTGAGTTGATTCTTAAAGAGTAGGACTGAATATATATTGAGTGAGAAACTGTGGAAGAAGGGAGGAGAGAGAGAAGACACAAAGCTTGGGGGGATAGAAGGGAACATCTCTTTTTAAAAAAATATTTATTTGTTCTATAGGACAGCAGAATGCATTTTAATCCATAGTACACATAGAGAGCACAATTTTTCATTTCTCTGGAAGGGAACATCTTTTACAAAGAAATAGAGGTCAGACAGTGCATGGTGCACAAGGACATGTGGAAAGTGACATGTTAAGGAGAGGGTGATTTTTAACTGTTGTTACTGAGAGACTACTAAATACCTTTTCATATAACATTACTTCACACATACTGATTGAATAAGTGATGGTGATGATATTATTGCACATAGATAAAGCATTGGGCCAAGAATGGCAAGTCATTTTTGAAGGCCTCGCAGTCACCTAGTAAGTGAAGAAGCTTGGATTTTGATTCCACCCCTCTGGCCTTGGGTCTGAGCTTTTCGCTGCTGCTTCCACGAGCATTCCTGGAAGCCCTTGTTAGTCATCCTATTTTCAAAGGGAAGCCTGGTAGCAGGACATGAATCAATGACCACATCCTCTAGAACTTGAGGAGCCTTCTGTGATACGTGTGGGTGTCTGAAATCAAGGAAGAAAGTGATTCTTTAAAGAAAGACACTGGATGAGTTAAAAGGAAAAAACAAACAGGGATGAAGGTTAAGGACGATGAAGAAAAGGAGGAAAGCGATTAGAGTTCAGTGAGTTAAGCAGGCAATTTAGAGACTTCTCAGCGAGAAGTCAGGGTGGGAAGGGAAGAGATCAGATTGCAAGGTTTCCAAGGGCTGGCAAAAGCTTTAGGGTGAATCAAACGACTGTTACCAGTTCAATAGAATTGTATATTATTTTAGGAAATCAAGTAACAGTCCATTAGCTTCAAAGCCCAGGATCAAGAATAGAATTAAAACATGTGGAAAGTTCTGGGAGCCTCCTATACCTGAGGATTTTTGAAACTAGAGGAGTCTCAGAGATCATCTTCGATGACCTTTGCACCTCGTAGTTGAGGAAACTGAAGCAAGAGAGATGCTGTTAAGTGTACATGTGACCCAGTCTGCTATGAAGCAAGGACTCGATTTTGAACTTTCAACACCCAATTCAGTGCTCTTCACCAGGAATGTGAATTTCACATGGGGGCATGGGTTTCCAAAACTAACTAGAGCAGCAAACGCCTCCACCCACAGGCCAATCATGGAGTATAGAGTGCAGAATGCTGGACTTGAATTGCAATGAATAATGGAAGAGAATGAGAAGTACGACCTGGCAAAGTAAACACTAGAGATGAATGAAATTATAGTAGATTGGGAAATTGAGAAAGTTCAAATGGTAGTAAGAGGAGGTGGAGGAACACAGAAGCAAGAAAAGAGAAGTATGAGTAGATCTACCAGAAGAGATTGTATTTCTTTTTAAAAATGTTTTTTCCAATGGAGAACAAGTCTGTATTTGTATTTTTGTTCCATTTGTTTAAAAGAGGGACCAGAGGATCACCAGGTGGACATTCCTACAGGAAAGGCTACATGATACTGTGGGGAGGAGGATTTTGATAGCTGGCAGTTCTGACTTGAAATCCTGACTCTGACTCTATGTCAGGATTCACTCAAGAAAAAGTGAACCACCAAATTATTTTAGCACAGAGAACTTAACTTTAGGAAAAAGGTCATGCAATTATTGAAAGAAAACGCTAACATGGAGCACTGAGGAAACACAAAGCTGAAAGCAGCAGCTACAACCCCCCAGGACTGGAGGAACGAAACCAAGAGGTCTGGGATTTGAGAACCTAGAAGTTTGAAAAAGTGGCCTGTGCTGGTGTAAGTTCCCAGGGACTTGGAGGACAGCCCCGCTAACAAAGCTGGGGCTCAGACACGGAGGAGAGAGTGCCACCCAGATGGTCCTGAAGCTGGTGAGAGGCTGCGATGCTGCTGTTTTAGGAGAAGAAGGAAACAACAGTTTGGAAGCAGTGTGGCTGCTTGGAGCATCTCTTAACAGGGTGAGGGAATATTTCTGGGGAGGGGCGGATGGCAACTGTGAAAACAGGCAAGAGAAGAGAACATATTCCCTGCCCCTGTCCCTTAGACCCAGCCTAAGGATCCCTTAAACAGAAGTTATTAGAGAGCAGGTCAGAAATGGAAAAATATGGTTTGGGAAACACTACTCTCAAAATTTCAAACAGCAGGGTTGAGAGGTGGATTTGGGAGTGAAAGGTATTCGCTTAAACCTGGCACAGCCCCTCGCTAGCTCCCTGAGCTCTCTCTCATTTACATAGATCTCTGATCTAGGAACCAATCCATTCTACCTTGACTTTATAACCCTTCCCAGTTCTGACCCCTCTTCTCTTTCCTGTTTCATGGTAAAACTCCTCAAACTGGTTATCTGGATTCGGTGCCTCATGTCTCATTTTCTCTTGAAACTTTTTCCAAGGACTGTTGAGAATGAAAGTTGTCAGTTCCAGATGGTGGCACCCTCGTCTTCCAGGGTACTAACTCTGATGGTAAATTCTCAGTACTATTTTACTATCCTTCTTAGTGTCATCAACCATGTTGGCCTACCCTTGTTCTAGAAACACTTCCCTCACTTTGTTTCTGGGACCAATGTATTCTTTTGGTTTTCCTCCCACATCCCAAAGGTTTCTTTTCTTTTCTTTCTTTCTTTTTTTTTTGTTTTGCACTCCCATGTTTGTTACAGCACTATTCTCATTACCCAAGAAATGGAAACAACCTGAATGTAATCAACTGATAATTAAGAAAATGTGGCAAATAGACACAGAGGAATATTATTCAGCCACAAAGAGGACAAAACCCTATAATTTTCCACAGCACAGATAGGACTGGAGGTGATTATGTTAAGTAAACCATGCACAGAAAGACAACTTTCACATGATCTCACTCATATGTGGAATCAAAAAAGGTCAATCTCATAGAAATTGAGAGTATAATAGAGGTTGGGAAGAATGGAAGAGGGAAGGATGGGGAAAGGTTAGCCAATGAGAAATAAGTTTCAGTTGTATAGAAAAATTAAGCCGTGGTACTCCATCTTTTAAAATTTGCTTTTGTAGGGTTTGTCAAACTCCATTTTTATCTGAAAGTTCATCAATTTTATTCTTTTTTCTTTAATATTATTACTGAGTATTAAAAGTAACTTTTCTAGGTTAAAAATATTCTCTTTCAGCATATTTTAAGATCCTTTTACTCAGTTATACATGACGGTGGAATGTATTTTGATTCATTGTACACAAATGGAGCACAACTTTTCATTTATCTGGTTGTACACGAACTAGAGTCACACCACTTGTGCAGTCATACATGCACCTAGGGTAATGATGTTTATGTCATTTCACCATCTACCCTAGATACATATAGTTTGCATGAATGGTGTGACTCTACATCATGTACCACCAGATAAATGAAAAGTTGTGTTTCCTTTGTGTACAATGAATCAAAATGCATTCTGCTGTTATGTATAACTAAGTAAAACAAAAAATTAATTAATTAAAAAATTCTTTTCTCCGTTGGGAAAAAAAAACTTAACACCCCCCAAAAAATAATAACTAAATAAATAATGGGTTAAGGAACTGAACAGATACTTCTCAGAAGACACACAATCAATTAATAAACATATGAAAAAAATTCAACATCTTTAGTAATCAAAAATACTCTAAAATTTCATCTCACTCTAGTCCGAATGGCAGTTATCAAGAATACAAGCAACAATAAATGTTGGCAAGGATGTGGGGGGAAAGGTACACTCATACATTGCTGGTGGGACTACAAATTGGTGCAACCACTATGGAAAGCAGTATGGAGATTCCTTAGAAAACTTGGAATGGAACTACCATTTGACCTAGCTATCGTACTCCTTGGTCTATACCCAAAGGACTTAAAATCAACAGTCACATCAATATTTAATAGCAGCTCAATTCACAATAGCTAAATATGAAACCAACCTAGGTGCCCTTCACCACATGAATGGATAAAGAAACTGTGGTAATATACACAATGGAATATTACTCAGCATTAAAAGAGAAGAAAATTATGGCATTTGCAGGCAAGTGTATTCAGTTGTAGAATATCATGCTAAGTGAAGTAAGCCAATTTCCAAAAATCAAAAGCCAAATATTTTCTCTGATAAGTGGATGCTGATCCATGGGAAGAATGGAAGAACATTGGACTGGGCAAAGTGGGGGCAGGGGAGGGGTGGAGGTATGGAGATAGGAAAGATGGTGGAATGAGATGGACATCTGCTTAGTTTCTTTTACTGTGTTTTTATAAAACAAAGTGTCAGAAAAGCAGTCTACTTTCCACATAAGATCATGACCATTTAAACATATATCTAGTTATATTATTAACTTACTTTGTTTATGCTATGTTAACAAAATATATGAAATTGGATAATTTATAGAGAGCAGAAATTTATTTTGCAGAAAGATAACTATGTGGTTACTTCCAGTCCTTTCATAAGAACATTAATCCTTGAATGAGGATGGCACTTGCATGACCTAATCACCTGCCAAAGGCCCCACCCTTACTAGAACTCAATTCTCTACCAAACTCTAGATTTTGAAGCGTTCCAGAGGGCAGTCCTTCAGCCTTTTCTTCTATTCTTTCCTTGCTCTGTGGATATACTCAACCTGAAAGGGATCTCCTAAGCTTCTAATTCTAGTCCAGTCTACATTGCTGAACAACTCACGTATCCAACTCCTTGCTTGACCTTTCAACTGATGTTAAATGCAAAGTGCAAATTTAACAGGTCCTCCAAACAGACTTTGAGACTTGCCCTTCAACAATCTTCACCTTTGTACATTGTACTTTTGCACATCAGATAATCCCAAAGTCCAGTATTTACCATCAAATTCTCTCTATGGTACTCTTACTTCCATTTCCAACAATCATCATGTCCAGAATCCAACATTGTCCTTCCACCTCTCCCTCTACCCACCTCATGGGAGTGATGGGTATTTCTCACATGGAATGCTTCAGTAGCCTTCCAACAGGTTTTCCTGCTTTATTGAACTCACACCCACTTCTCTCTCTTGTGGTTCTATTTTCCACTAATAGTCATGATAATTTAAATATATACATCTGATTATATTATTCTCTTTATTGATGCTGCTTCAACAAACTATATAAGATTGGATAATTTATAAAGAGCAGAAACTTATTTCTTATGGTTCTGGAGGCCAAAGTCTAAGATCAAGTGTGGCATTAAGTGTCTAGTGAGGGCATCTCTCTGCTTTCAAGATAGTATCTTGTTGCTGCATCCTCTGGAGGGGGAAAAACACTGTGTCTTCACTTGGCAGAGAGAACAATAGGACAAAAAGGTACATGGTTAGCTCCAACCAGCTCTTCTAAGAATATTAATCCATTAATGAAAGTGGTACCTTTGTAATCCAGTCACCTCTCAAAGGCCATGTATCTCAATGTTATTGCAGAGGGAGTAAGGAATCATTTTGCCCCAAACCTTCCAAAGACTTGACATTATACAATACCAAATTCTGTCTTGCACGTGGCCTACAAAGTCCCCTGAGATCAGGCCCCTGGCTCCCTTGCTTGTTCTCTTATCTACTATTGTCCCCCACCTTGATTCTTTTTCTCCAGCTACATGGCCTTCTTGCTGTTCCTCAAACCAGCCATGGGCCAGGTGATTTGGGATCAGGACCTCTTCCCTTGTGTCCCCTCTTTTCCCACCTCTGTCATGATGGTGTATGATCTGCTCTTTAATATGTCAGCTGTTCTCAAAGAAGCTTCTGATGACCATTGTATCTGCTAAGGCAAATTCCCACCATTGCCCATTTCCTGTGCCCATTTTCTTTTTTCCATCTCATTATAATTATATGAGATGTGTTTAATATCTGCTTCTGGAATGCACCTTCCACTAGCACACAGGTTCTGCCTTCTTT
This sequence comes from Ictidomys tridecemlineatus, assembly GCF_052094955.1. NCBI lineage: Eukaryota > Metazoa > Chordata > Mammalia > Rodentia > Sciuridae > Ictidomys > Ictidomys tridecemlineatus. The sequence goes on along the minus strand of NC_135487.1, from coordinate 67,017,706 downwards.
GCTCTTTGATATGTACCTAAAGCTGTTCCAGTCTCCAATATACATTATTCTCAAGTAATAGTTGGTGAGTGGATGAAGAAAATTATTTTACCTGTGATTTATATAACTTTAGAATGATAACATGACCCTACCATTCTGGGGAAGTAGGTAACTGAGAATAGGTATGAAGTGCTTTGTGTTTAACGGTGACTTAAATTTCTTTGGAAGGAAAGTTCTTGTGATTCCTATGATTCTATTTATTCAAGGTTGGTCTATTGTCAGACACTAAGGATCATCAAAAGAAATATGTTAGCTAGGAGTGGTGGTATAATCCTAGCTACTTAGGAGGCTGAGGCAGAAGGATTACAAGTTTGAGGCCAGCCTCAATAATTTAGCAAAACACTGTCTCAAAATAAAGTGTTGGAGGTATAGTTTAATAGTACAGCCCTTGCCTAACATGTGCAAGGCTCTGAATTTAACTCGGGCACTGAAAATATTTTTTTCTTTGAAAAGGAAGATGCTATATGTCATCCTGAATTCAAGCCATGCAGGTTTACATTTTCCATTCCAGAAAGCATTTTTTGTTTGTTGGTTGGTTGGTTTTAAAGTATTACCTATAGAATAGTTTTACAAAGATGTTCTTCTAAAAAGTTGTTTATTTCATAGAGATGAAAACCGAGAGATTAACCCTTCTACTTCTTATTCCAAACCAAGCTTTTAGATTGGTAAGAAGATATGTTGTGTTCATAGAAAAAATTTGGAGTTTTTCAAAATGCTATTGTGAGGTGAGTATTAGATCCAGCTATGGCATTTCAAATGACTCATTTTATGGCTGATTTGAGGATGGAGGCAAGTGAAGAAAAATCTGGCCTGGTTTTAGGAGGGAAAGTGTTGGCATTGACACCTGTGCTTTGTGTTCCTCCTTTCTTTAATCAGACCCATACCTCCTCCCAGTCTTCCAGGCCATCTATACAACACAGACTGGAGAGAAATCTGAGGAGCCATATTGACTTCATAGACCACCATTGTTAGGGTAAAATTAATAATAGTAAAGTTTGAGACTCTAGTCTAGAAAATCCCATCCAATCTCAACAGTTTTGAAGCTATCTTTAATCCATAAGTCACATTAAATTCAACTCTATATTTTTGGGCAGAAATCCCATTTACTGTAGAACCAGAGCTATTTATATTTTCTTCTAAGCAAATACTTTGAATATGAGCCTTGGGAGGATGGAGGATAATTCTTTTGAAAGAAGAACTACAAACATCTTGCCTACTGGAGCAACCTCACCTCTCTGTGGCCTTTACACCTCTCTTTAAAGCCTCCCTTTGACATCCTCTTCCCATGTTCCTGATTTGGGACTCAGATATCTGTCTCAAGTGTGTGTTGAGCTTCATTATCTGTGACACAGGAGCAGGGATGAAGGTTAGTGTGACACTGAAGATGATTGTTAGCCTGAGAATGTCCCTGCAGCAACCCTTTCTGCTCTGTCTGAGGCTCAGGGAGTCTTCCTAAGGGTGTTCCACATGCAACAGGCCTTCAGACTCCCAAATAAATGGATTGTCCAGGGAAATGGGGACATATGTGGAGGATACTGGTATCCTGTGAAATGATGCAAGGTGGAAATGAGACAGTGGGTCAGAATTTAAAAAAAAAAAAAAACTTTAGATCTTAATATGGTGAAAGACACACAGACTTCAAAAGAGTGAAAATTCTGACCTGGAAAAATAATCTAAGCAATTCCATCTAGTTACTAAGAAATCTGTAGAATCAGGAAGTGGTGGCACATGCCTATCATCCTTGTGACTTAAGAGGCTGAGGCAGGAGCATCACAAATTTGAGGCAAATTTGAGGCTGGCCTCAGCAACTTAGCAAGACCCTGTCTCAAAAACATAAAAGGGACTTTGGATATAGCTCAGTGTAAAGTGCTTTTGGGGTTCATCTTCAGTACAAAACAAACTAACAAAAATGAACTGTAGCAAACAACTTCTTTCAAATCCCCTAGATTAAAAATTACCTAAAAGAATACCCCCCCCAAAAAAAAATCACCTTTTAATACCACTGGGTCTCAAAACCTCTGTGTGCTATCTAAGCAAAAAAATATTTCTAATCTCTTAACAGCTATAAGAGAAAAGATTCAGTTGCTATTTTAATTATTATCACCCTCATCTGGGTAGGTGGAAATGAAGCTTTGACAAGTTCCTGGAAAAAGCAGTCCAGGATTGAATATAGTTATTTTGAAAGTTCTCTTGGTCAGTTTTTCTTGATGGCATTTCACAAATATTTTAATCTCGTCATTTTTTCTCAAAGAGCCAGAGTGTCTCCCTATTGATCCTTAAATTCAATATAAGCATCTTCACTTCCTGCCAAGGGCTCAACCCATCTCTTTAAGATGATTTTCATGACAACTCCAACATTAGGGGCTGGGGATATAGCTCAGTTAGTGGAGTTCTTACCTTGTATGTGCAAGATACTGGGTTCAGTCCTCAGCACCATACACACACACACACACACACACACACAAGAACTCAACATTAACATCTGATTTGTCAAGTTAATTTACTGCTTACTTTCCTAAAATCCAATTACAAAATTGCAAAACTCATTCTTTGTTTATTCTTTTTTTTTTTTTAAATGAAATCTCTTATAATTCCTCCCCTGGTTTTTCAGATAAGGCAGATGGATGAGTCAGGTGGCTAGTTAGTTAGCAATGGGCTATGCTTAGTCCCAGGTCACCTTCCCTTCCACCTAGCTGTCTTTCTTTCAGACCCTGTTGCATACTGACCATCTCATTTTCACCTCTGTACCACTAATCAAAAATGACACTGCTTGAAAGCCCATCTGCTTTCCTTTTAAAATGCATGTGTTGAACATTGCTTCAAAACTCAGTTCCTTTTGGAATGCTTGACCTTTAACCCTAGAGGGCTCTAACCTGTCTTCATCTTGTGTCAAAATCTCTCCCTGCCTTCCCCCAGCCCTCTCTCCTGCATATACTATGAATGAATTCAAGTCAAACTAATATGACTTTGACATTCCCTTCTCTAATATGATTATGTACTTTTGATCCTCTAACATGAACTCATTGGTAGAGTATTTTCCCTTCATTTCCTCCACCTCCTACCCTGATGCTAAACACAGTGGTTCTTTATACAGACAGTAGTTCAATACCTATTGACAGAAAACAGGGGAGGGGTAAATTGCTTCATCTTGTCTACATCTCATTGCTTTTAGGACAAATAGAATTCTCTTTCTGTTGATGCAGTGCCTGTTCAAAGCTGCCACACTAGGCCAAACATATTCTATATCAATTCTTCTTGGCTTTGGTGTTGTGACATGATCGAGAGGCTTATTGCAAGTGAATTGCTACTTATAATAATTACAGCACTGAGTTTGGAAGTGATTTTCATTGTTGTAAAGTAAAGGGAATTCTCTTAGCCCTGTAGTATCACCCTTCACACTTACATTCCTCAGTGTGTAGAAAAGGGTGGAGTTAACAAATTTTAGATTGGCTATTCTCTTTAAAGGGAATCTTGCACATATGTTCTGCTATGCCGTACTTTATTTTCTAGAATACAACTTATTTTCTATTTTTGCAGAAGTCTAGTGTGCCAAGAACAGTGGCACACTAGACTTCTGCAAACAGGCTCTGAGATTTCACCCTTCCCCAAAACTGCCAAGTTATCCTGCCAATGTCATGGGTGCTGCAGAGAAATGGGAACTCCTGCCTCTCAGCAAAGAACAGATTATTGCTTACAGCATTTGTGTTAGTGAGAAAAATAGCATTTATATCATTTTCCAAGACCTATTTTCCACGGTGCCACATAACAAAGGCTAAAAGATACCTGAGTTCACAGGATGTTGAGTTACAGAGGAACATTGAATTTAGAAAACCCTAATCCTTAATAGTGGATTGTGAACAAACCTATCCAACCTGTGTCCTTGAGAGAGATATCATCCCTATAAAATCATCCTTAAAAAGATAGTCCAGAACAAAAGGCCCTCACTATCTCTGCTTATAAAATGGAAAGAAACAAGATAACCATGGGGAATTGTCTCCCAACAGAGCATGTCATGAGCATACTCCAAAACATGATTCTTAGCTCTGTACCAGAACCATAGCAATGACTTTGAGAGGTCACTAGGCCATAGGAAAGGTGTTGAGGCCATGTCAGGAAAGGGGCTCTGGCTCAATCTTTGCAACTAAACAGAGGGAGGCCAGTGATATCCGAATTAGCTGATGAGGCAAGAGAAAGGCTGGAGTGAAGGAATTGCTATGTAGGAAAGATTGCTTCACACTGAAATTAACAGAACCATGGTCCATGGAGAATAAATATGACTAGTAATAAAAAATGGTGAAATAACTCAGATAGAGGCCCAAACATCTTGTTGAGTCCCATTTTTATAGACAAAAGTTTTATTGGAATACAACACCCCCTTCCCTTTTTTAGTATTACCTATGGTCACTTTTGAGTAGTTGTTAGAGAGATAGTATGGCTTAGGAGCCTGAAATACTTATTCTCTCTTTATTACAGTAAAATTTGGTGACCTTTCGTTACATGGATCTGCTCAGATAGATTTGAGTCCTGAATAATGTGCCTAGATTACTTGGCAAAAACCAATAAGAGATCGCCAAAATCTATTATTTCCTTTATGGAATACATAAATAGTGGTGTAATCCACTAAGTGTGGCTATGTGACCAAGGTCTCTCCAATGGAATGTGAGCTGAAGTGCTGGGTGCCACTTTTCGCAGTGACCTATAAACCCCTCCAAACATACTGCTTCTTTATGTTCTGACTTTAGCTTCCCAGGGTTTTTAACTTTCAGCATGCCCTTAGAAGCTACATGGTGAATATGACAGAGTCTGGGTCTTCAAGCTTCCCTGCCATTCCAACATTCACCTGGACTATGAAGTGAAAAGGAAATAACCTTGTTTTGTAAGCTGTTGAAATGTTGAGATGCATTAGCTACCTCAACCTTTCCTGACACAAATTGGAAGATAGCAGCTAGTCAAATTCTATCCACTATGTACTTAGGAGAATATTTTTTCTAATGTTTACATCTGAGCAGATGGTGTAGATATTGTTCTCTGTTGTTGTTATTCTGTAGCATCAATCATCTTACTTGAAGGGGAAATCTCCCAAAAGATGGAATGAATGGCCCTGTATCCCTCTATCAAAGTGAGGCAGAGATTTCCTCCCCTTTCTCTAGCATCTACCATGGGTATAAGACGATGGCTTCACCAATCATACAACTCTGTTGCTTTGAATCTTTGAGCACGTGATGCAGATATGATCACCAGTGGTTCTCCTTTGCATTGTTGGCATCAAGAATTCTGTGGTGGCTGCAGGTGTAGCTCTGTGACAGCACTTACTTAACATGTATGAGACCTTGGGTTTAATCCCCAGTACTGAAAAAAAAAAAGTCCTATATTGTGGCAGTGAATACTCATTGGAGGTTGAATATTTACACCAACAGTGTCTTTCTTCTATCATGTTTTGAATGCTTCTTTCTTTTCCTTCTTCCTGAGTATGGAAGTTAATATTGTTAAACTAAACTACAGATTTTGGAATCCTCTTTTCTTCATGCAATGAGTTAGATTATTAGCCATTATTCTTTGAGTCTTTGTGATCGGACACAGAGACAGAATTCAAGATGCTGACATGTTCCAGGCTGTACCTGTATTTCTGTCCTCCATCTCCAGCTCTTCCTTCCAAGTACTGAACCTTTGGCCTATGGCAACCCCAGGATCACCCACTGTCACTCAGCAGCAACTCTGCAGCAGCCACTTTCTTAGATAACCAGAGTCTCCTCCTGCAGTCCAGCTGCTGTCCCACTTCGGTGACTAACTCTGCTCAGAGGATGATTCCTCTCTGCTCTTGAATACTCACTTCCCCCAGATACTCCTACCCTTGTGCTGATTTTAGTTTTTGTGGTCAATCCCTCTCCATACAGTCCATAGTGGTTCTGCTTCTCACTCTTCCTACTGATCTCTGAAAAGTCCACATTTTCTTCCCTGGCAGGCAGGGCCTTCTGTGGCCAAAGTTCTTCAGCCTCTTATGCTCTAGCTCTGGGCTTCAAACTGTGTTCCACCAGGACCCCCAGATCCCTGCACATTTCACACAAATGCACACTTCCATGCTTCTTTGTTCACCCTGTTTCTGCCTAAAAATGCGTTTCTCTTGTCCTTTGGTGTAGTGAATTTTTGTTCATCCATCATACTTGAGTCCACATCCTATCTGCTTTAAGTATTTGGCTGTCAGGACAGCCAGCACTAAGGGCTCCTACCCTGTGTGTACCCATTGCCCTCTGTTTACTTCTCTTATGTCTCTTATACATTGTGATGAAACTTTCTGTTTTTCTTACCATAAACCTCTTTGAAGCAGGGGCTATATGACATTTATTTTTGTATTCTTAGTGTGGGTACTGAATTTTGCATAGAATAGACTTAAAAAAATGTTTGCTAAGTGAGTAGAACTGACTTTTCAAAATGAATTCATACCCATCTCCTTGACAAATTACATTTTCATATTCTGAAAAATTCACACATTAAGTAATTGAACTTCTGTTGGCAAATGCTAAGATATCATGTACAATAAGAACAAGCCAATGGAGGCAAGTACAGTTGAGTTTTAAAAAGGTATAAAGTATATAGTCCCAAACGACAGATAAATGAACATTATTGGAAGCTTTTGAAATGGACTGTTAAGGTGTTTTATTCTATGTACCTAGCAGATAAAGAAACAGTGATTTCTAGTAACTAATAAAGGATCCCAAGAAAATATTAGCTGGTCAATAGTTATCTGTGGAACATATTTGATGAGCCAAGAAAGCAAAGGCAGCTAACCTCAGCTCTGAGGAGATTTGGGGTCTAGAGGGGTGGCCACACCTTAAAATCCTCTGAATAGGTGTTATAATAGAAGCACTTAGGTAAAACTTTACCGCAGGCCTGGATATGAATGGATCAGTGTTTACTTGAAGATGTTTAAAGTGACTTGCACTGATACTCTTAATGGATTTAGCTTTATCTTTTTATTGGGATAAATGTCATGATACTGGAGAAATGGTTATTGTATTAGTGGCTGACTTAAAGTCGGGAGGGATGGTAAATAAGTAAACAAGATCTACAAATATCTTTGTTGTTTGAATAACAAATACACTTCAATAAGATGAGTGCAAAGCTCTATACAGGGGCCTCCAAGCCCAATGTTAACTTGGTGGAGGCTATAACAAGACAGACTCCAAATTAACTCAGTCAAGAACTTTTTAATTATAATCAGAGCCCTTACCCAGAAATGGAAGAGACAATCTTGGGAGTTATAGCGTGATTCTCAGTAGAGTTTACAAGCAGAGGCTGAGCAGCTGACTGGTATAACTGATGTGGAGAGGTCTCCCTCCACTCAATCCCTTGCCCATGGATGCAGGCTGGAGGAGGGACCCTGCCAACCCAGGTGGTTCATGACTGAAGCAGAGGATGAGGAGGATTATAATGGAATAGAGACTTCTCGGCCCTGGAACCAGAAGCAAAGCTTGTTCTCAGTGGTCTCTGAGCTGAGGCTCATAACACCAGTGAGGTAAGGCAGTCTAATCATAGGAGAATATATTTCTGAGAGCACATGATATGAAATATTCCTGAAAGACATTTTAAATTAATCTTCATGGGGAAAAATATCAGAATGTTTGTTGTAGAACCTTGTTTTCCTTTGCTTTATGTTTCTGTGTTGAATGACAGAGGTGGATGCCACAATCCTCTTTTGAGTTTATTAGAATCTTTGAAGCCTTTAATCTGGCCCTGGTTAGGAAATGCAAGTTTTGGTCTTCGGTTCCCTGTGTGTTTGAGCTTGTTTCCTTTTCTTTGAAAGTAGGATTTTGACTAGATAATCATTCAGATGCTCTGATGGCCTAAGTTGCTTGATGTTTTCTCTCTTTCTGCAGAAACCCTGCTGGGAAACGGGCATACTGCCCCCCACTACCAGCCCTTTGTCTCTACACTGCCAAGAGCTTTTAGGCCTGGGCCAGATGCCTCCAGCCTATGGCAGGAAGGAGCAGGCTGGCCTGGTTCTGCCAAACTCGACAGAACCACACTAGTAAGCCACGCTAGACATTTTAGTCCATATTAAAAAATAAATCTGGAGCTATTTAACATTCCCAAGCTGGATGTGTAAGAGAGTGTGTGTGTGTGTGTGTGTGCGTGCATGTGTGTGTTTATGTGTGTGTGCACAATATGCAAAACTTGAAAGCAGAGAATTTCAGCTGGCCCACACCTACTATTTCCATCCAGCTGTTGGCTTTGTGCCTCACACCAAGCTTGCAGCCCATATGAATAGCTCCCGTGAAATATGCCCTGCTATTTTATCCAGGCAATAAGATGCCCCACAGCTGTGGGGAACATCCTTTGACCCAATAAATAGACAAATAAGATTCTTTACCTAGATGGAAAGTGGGAACTGGAGTGTATTAAACAATATCCAGATCTTTCTTTTCTAGACAATGAATGTCATTTAATTACCAGAAAGGAAAACAACAACAACAACAACCACCACCACAAAAACAAGATTCTACCAAGATTCTAAATAACATGCAAACATGTTTATTTTATGTATTATCCCTCAGCCACGACCCTCCTTTGTCATGAAAGTCACATAAACCATGACTAGAAGAAAGGGCAACAAGGGGCTGTAATATAGCAAGTTTCAGCTTCTAGAATGTCAACTTGGGTAAATAAGCAATATTTTAGGCAGGACTTTGGTTACCAAGCTTTCAGTTAAAAATGATTAATAAGAGGATGTGGGAGGCAGGAGGAAGAGGTCTAATTTTTGTCTCTGCTATTGTTCTGCTGTCACTTCTGTGATGTTGGAAAAGACACTTAATCAGTCTGAGCTCCTGTTTATCAGCTTGCCCAAGCCAGACCATGGAATTTATTTTGTCAATGATCCTTGTTGTATTTCAACAGTCTCCATTCCAGAGGAGCTTTTACTACCTGGCCCTTTAAACAATGTCTGGATAGCTGACTGATGGCTGGTAGCTTTTTTTCCCACATTTTCTGACTTGCCCACATTTTTGAAGATGAAGCTGAATGAAATGTTTGTACTTGCTGATGATATGAACTCAAACAGGGTGTCAGGATTTTCTGACTGAGACCAGAGACTGTCAAGCTAATTTGATAGGGTGCTATTTGAAAAACTGAAATACAGTTGAACAAGTATTTTTAGATCTTCATCGGAGACTTTTCTCATCTCTCTTCAATAGTCTTGATTCAATTAAAAAAAAAAAGCAAAAACAAAACAAAAACCTCACCTGGCTCCTATTCTGTCAAAAATCAGATTTATTTTTGCTCTAAAATATTATGGTACTTACTAGTTGTTCTTTGGTTTTCAAGCTGTTCAGCATCTGAGCACAAAAATTCACTGGATGACCCACATAACCTTTTTATATTTTGAAGTCACAAAGGCAACAAAATAAGCTTATGCACTTTAACTCAATTGTGTATCAATTTTTGTCACTTTCAAAATAATGTCACAGTAAATCTGAAGTGATACTGTCATGCGCTTGTTATTTGGAATCACATGCTACATTTCAGTAATTATGCAAATTAATAAAGTAAGACAATCATATTTAGAAGCAATTTAGATGATAAATGGAAAATAAAACACAAGAACATAGTTAAACTCAATTCTCATTTTTACAAGCTGTGTCTTATCATATTACTGAACTGAAACACAGTTAGGCTTTCATTGCGAAATGCTGTATTTGTAACAAGTAAAATTATTATAAAAAATTAAGCATTAAAGGGTATATTTTTTTGCTCTTTCTTTACGCAGCTTGAGAGTATAATGTGTTCCTCAAATTGCTACCATATTGTTTCAAAAATGCTTATCAATGTGAAGTGTCATTCAATTTCATGGAGTCTTCTGTTTCCATTGCCTCAATTGTAAGCCAAACAAGAAAACAGATGCGTGATTGTAGTTCTTTTAAGTGTCAACTTTCGAAAAGATGTCTTTCCTCCAAATTCCAAATAATTTTCCTTCTTGTTTCAGTTAGCTGCTTTCTTTGACTATGAGAGACAAAAGTCAAAACTGTACCAAGAAAATTCATCTACAAATTCAGAACTACCAGTATTCTCTTGCCTATTGGAGACTCCTCTTCTTCTTTCTGTTAGAGTTTCATGGTATCTCCTCTGTTCCCCCACCTATTAAAGGTAGTGCCTAGGGAAAAAGTTGGTATCACTTATGTGATGGTATGATTCCATACTCCTGGTTCCAAGGGTTTTGCACTTACTATTAAGGGAACTAGAAATACTACAGTTGGAAGGAATCCTAGTAGCTGAGCCATCATGCTTTCATATACATCAAAGACAGAAATTTCCTTCTTATTCCTCCATTTTTAATGACTTCTGTTTTCTTTTAGAATGCTCTTTCTTTGGGTGAGCTAAAATCTGCTTCCCTCGACTTTCTAAATCATTGACCTTAATTTGCCCTCTGGGGTAATACAGAACAACTCTAACTACCTTTTCCACTTGATAGCTTTTCAAATATCTGAGGAGAGTAACCATGTCTTTCCTTTGCCTTCTTTTACAAGTTAATCATTCCCAGTTCTTTCATTTGTTCCTTATTTGACATGGTTTCCAGATTCTGCCAAGCATTTCCGCTCTCCAGTGCCCATCTTGATCTCCAGTGGTGAGCATGTTTGAATTTCCTAAAGCTCTAAAATATGGTATCCAAGACTGAACATGACACTCCAGGGTTCTCTCATTGACACAGAGCTGGGACATGAGCTCTAATTTGTTATTCATACTTCTCTTAACAAAATCTACTGCATACCTCAGCTTTCTTTCACTTAACATTTTTGAGATATAATTTGCATCAAGGAGATACAATAAGGAACAAGGCCCAGCCCTTGCCCTTCTGGAACCTGTGATTGCAATGTGGTTGTGTAAACAACTGCAATGAGGAATGAATGCACAAGGCTGATGCAGGAGTGCAGAGGTGACAATGACAAGCTCTGTGTGGGGCTGTGGAAGAAGTAGAGCCGGCATTTGATGGCTGTGAAGCCAGGTCATTTCTGCTGATACTAGATTTTCAAAGGTAACAGTGCACTTTCTCTGCATCTGTGGGATGACAGGCTTTGTCCATTGTTAGAGGAATTTCAGGGCTGCCTCTTCATTCACTGTGAAAATTCAACTCCACCTTCTCTGTGGTAGGATCAGCACTGCCAACTTGCCTAGAATCCCAAAGTCAGCAGGCACAGATGTGGTATTTGGTATCACTCTGGATACATAAAAGGTCTCGAACTTACATTGAAATGATCATTTCAAATTGAATGATGGAACCAGCACCCTGCTGATGACTCGGTCTTCATTATTTAAAAGGAGATAGCCAGGATTTAAATCCACAAATCCAATCCCATCCTTAAAGATACCTGTCCAGATGTCACTTATGAAAGAATGCACACATAGATTTATAAAGACTTTGTCACCCAAGTGTAGCCTGTTTTCTCACCTGATGAATTGAGTGACTTTGATCTTTTGTGTCTAAAACTGAAAGCAGAAATTGGTTTCATACATATCTTACCATATTATTTCCATTGAACTCCTAGCCCCTACACAGTGGTCTGTTTGGTTCTTAGTCCATAATGTAGTTCTTTGATCACGAATGATAGGGTGAGGATGTGGAGGGAGGGCAAATGGAAGATGGCATGAAAAGTGCTAGGTGATGGGCAAGAGGTGAGAGGTGGAGAGAAGCATTAAGATTTGAGGATTAACATCTTGTCTAAAAATATCTCTAGGAATTGCAGCCCAGTTTGTTTCCCAGGGAACAGGAAACAATTGGTTTATTTGACAAGACGGAGCCCAGAGGTGGCAACACTGGAGGAAGCCCTGATTGGTTGGCTACTACTGCTGATAGAATATAGATGATCACAGGGATCAAACCCAGGGACAAGCAAAAACACTCAAGGAAATGCTTTGCTTAAATGCTGTTTACCTTTGCAACCCCGACCATAGATTTCTCCTTCCATAAAACTGAAATACAACTTCATCTTCTGTTAGCCTCTGAGAGGTTGTAGTTTTATGGCTCCTAAGATTTAATTATTACCTTCAGAAGTGACCTTGATAGTGCCAAGCTCTTTTTTATGATAATGCCTTAAGTTCATGCAACACTTTACAGTTTCATATAGTCTCAATACACATTATCTCACTTTGAGTTAAATAGGAGAGTGTTATCTCTATTTTACAGGAGAGGACACTGAGGCTCAGAGGGGATCAGGGTTGCTGCAAGGTTATGGGGGTTAAGTTTTGGAGTTGGTATTCTCCTCAGGTTTTGCACACTGGCTACAGGGCTTGCTCCACTTGTAGCATTTCTGTGTCAAGGTGGTTACAGTTCACCACAGACTGGTGCTCATTGTATTTCCAGAGATCCTCACAGTGGTCCTCTAAGGTAGGCTAGCAGGCAATAAAAGGCATACTGTTTTTATTTCTCTTCTCCATTAATAGATAAAATAAGAAAAGAACTATGCTTAATTGAAAGCCCAAGAAATTTTTAATATTAGTGATGGTATTTTGCTTTTGAATCTCAAAGGCTCTTTCATACCATCATTCATGCAGCATATCACCACTGTTGAGGGAAACTGGTTGCCGAGTCATGGTCATTATCAGTTTTGATGAAAAGAAAAAGCACTAATAAATTAGCATTGGTACTCTGTGGTCCCTGGGCATGACTTCTGGCTAAACATTGACTGACAAAATATAAAGTCACATAGTTAATCTTCTCTTTCTTCCCTGCATCCTCCACTTCTACCCTCTTTTATCGCTAATAATATCTCTACTCGGTCACCAACAGCAGCTTGTGACTTGTCCCCACTTTGAGTCAGTCACTCATCACCAGACCACATTCTGTACCCCTGCATTTCCCACCCTCACTTCCCTCTGCCTCTCCCAGACAAATCCCTCTGCAGATCAGCATCAAGAGCGTTGACCTGTGCAGTTGAGCAGAGCATCATGCATATTTAGGGTCTCCTGCATGATTTAGAGCCCTGATGTCACCAACCTGAAAGGGTTGTTCATTTCTGAATGAGGGCCCTGCACTTTCATTTAGTCTGAAGCCCCACAAATTATGCTGGTCTTGGTTCTCTTGTGTGACTCAATGCAGCACACACAGGTGCACGTTCTTCTTCTTTTCATTTATTTCAGGGTGTAGACCTCCCTTCTGGAGATCAGATGTAGCCTTCTGCTACATTTTGTCTATAGCTCAATTTTTTTTTCTAAAAATCAGAGGTTTTGGGCCATATCTTCTCTTTTAAATGAAAAATGCGTTATACAGATACCTTAAAGTCTCACAGTACAATTCAGGTTCATATATATATATATATATATATATATATATATATATATATATTGCTCTATTGATTAAAGAGAGATGAGAGAGAGAGAGAGAGAGAGAGAGAGAGAGAGAGAGGGGGGGGGGAGAGAAGGAGGGAGGCGAGAGAATGTATCATTTATAGATAATTACAGGTGAGTTTCAGAGAGACCCCTGAGGTTGAGGCTTGAAGAGCTAAGAAAATGGGTAAAACTAGAATATATTCTTATATGATGAGACTGGAAATGCTCATCTATCAAGTTGGATCACAGAAGAACTTTTACATGGTTCTGAATTTCTAATTTTGGGGAGGGGATAGCTAAGAGTGGGGGTTCTGAAACAGTTTAGAAATGTAAACCTTTGGGGCTGGAGTTGTGGCTCAGTGGTAGAGTACTTGCCTCCCATGCGTGGGGCACTAGGTTCGATCCTCAGCACCACATACATAAATAAACCAAAGATTAAAAAAAAAAGAAAAAGAAAAGAAATGTGGACCTTTCCTTGCTTCATTTCCTTGCTCTGGTGTTGATTTTTCCAATAATTCCCTTGCATTTTTTTCCCCTTCCTACTTTCTACGTCCTTCTCAATTTCTTTTATTGCCCCTTTGCTACCTTCTGTTCTCTCCTTTTTCCTTTACTTTTATACATATCATTTTATTTGTTTTATTGACTGTAAGTTATATCCTTGGCTCATAATTTAAAATGCAATTAAAATTTCACCCCTCCCCTAAAGAAGCAAAGGTGGAAAACTAACCTTTAGTTTAGTGGAAAGCAAAGGTGGAAAAATAAACCTGAGTTAACATTAGAGGGAAATCTTAAAAACTTGATTACTTGGAGAATCAATGATTTTTGTTTGTTTTTGCTTCTTCTCTAGATAACTACCCCCACCCCCCAAAATGAAGTTATTGGTAGGATTCTCTGTAGTCCTTAATCTTTTTCCTGTTCTCTAGTTGCCCTTGCCCCTGATGAATGAAAAATTTTTCCATCCCAACAATTTCACTGATTCAAATTGTCTTGTCAGGGAGGAATTTGCGTGCAGAATTGGTTGCCAAACCTTCAACGTTCTGTACTGCCTTGTTATCTGGGGTTTATAACTGTCTTTTGATTTGGAATTTAATTCTTCTCTTTCTTTGCAAGAATACAAAGAGAAACATTGGAGTTAAAGGATGAAAAGATATGTTCCCTCCCTGAAGACGTGCACATGATGTCCAAAAAGAGATTCACCAAATACATCCCAATATGTCACCCTAGGAGAGGGTGAAGCCTCGCAAGCAGAGCCTGCAGAGGGGGGTCCCATCAAGGGTTGAAAAGGGGTCAGAGAAGGCTCCTCATTATCTGGGGGTGGGGGAACCCTGGGGGCTGTTAGGGTGCAGAGAATGATGCCCAAAGCATGGTGCTTTGCCATGTTGAATATTTCAAATGATGGCATCAGCCTCAGAACCAAGATCTCTCTGAGCTGGCATTGCCTTGTTCCTCCTAAGGCACGGGGAGAAGCATCCTCTGGCATTCCCTCGTCTACCTCAAGGCCAGGTCCTCCGGAAGACTAACTCTCAGGAAAGAAACCTGGAGTTGACACGACACCCAGAACCCAAACTTTGTTCCAGGTCATTGTTTGTTCTTCAAGCCCATTCATCTCCTGCAAAAATCATTTAATATCTCTCCAAACTGAAACATTCCCTGACTTCCCTCTTCTCTGTGAAGAGGTTATAAATGCCTCTAAACCTCACCAGGTTATTGATACTTACTTTTCATTCTTGTGATGCCCCTGGGTACATAGGACATTTGTAGGCTTTTTCTTTGGTTAATCTATTGTCAGTTTATTTCAGCAGCCTCAATTAGGGAAACTTCAGAGGGAGAATTTCCCTTTGACCCCCAACATGGGTATGACTTCTACCGATTTTTCAAAGCTTTGAAAAACAAAGATGAAAAGTCAAAAAATACTTGATCTCTGATAGGAATATGCTTTTTCTTCTTTGAGGACTTGAGAGGCATAGATAAGCATTTGTTCATAAAATACCATTGGGAGAGAGACCATGGGAAACAGAACTGACTAGAGCTTTCTTTGAGTCCAGTATAAAATTAATAAAATATGACCTATGATAAGTTGCATAATTTCTCTGTCTTATTTAATTACTTGCAAAATGGGTATAACAATAGTACGTATCTCATAAATAGATATTATTATTATTATATTCCTATTCTCATGAAGAGGATTAAGAGCGTTTGCATATGAATCAAAATATTGCATGATATCCTATGAATATTTACAAATATTATGCGTCAATCAAAAAAAAATTTAAAAGAGTTCATATGCTTCACACAGTGACTACAACATTGCTATCTTGGCAGCTTCAAAGAAATGTCCGTAGCTAAAGGAATTTTCTTCATAAGTAATCAAACCCAATACAGATTTTTCCCTCATGCATCTTTTAAAGCTGGATGTCAAGCAGGCAAATTAGAGGACAGTTTCTTAATCAGTGGCATTGATTTTCACTTTCTCAACATATCATTGCTCATTTGTATTGAGGCTTAACAGCAAATGCAAAAAAAAAATAAATAAATAAAAGAAAGAAAATGTCAGCTACCAGCCTTGGTTAGAGAAAGACTGGTGGAAGAGAGAGAGGGCCAATAACTGAGGAAGTACTGAGCTTCTTTGGGGTGGTGCATTGTGCAATGAAAATAGTATTTTCCATGATCCACACATGACTGAAAAAAATAGTTTAACAGAGCTAGGAACACTCTTCTGCTGTCCAGCTGTGTGACTTTGGACCAGTGATTTAGCAGCTCTGAGCCTCCTCTGTTACCAGCCCCTAAATAGGAAATAAAATTAGAAAAACAAAACCTACTGTACTTTCTTCACAAAGTTATGTTGAACTTTATGTGGAAATATGAATAAAAAAAGTAACATATTATTTGATATTCAAGTTCTAGTTTTCATTTCTTTCTTTGATCTATACTCAACTAGTGTATGAATAGGATAATTATATTATCTTTTCTTTATGACAGTGTCTCATTCCTCCTGGCTTATTTCTTCATCATAATTGACATCAGTGTTCTTCAACCCTAGAGGTACCTTAGAATCACCTGAGGGGATTTTTTAAAAATATGAATGTGGAGGCCCACCTAATACACCTATACACCTGTACCAGCAAGTACAGGTTAGTAGCTGGTCGGTCATGAACAGGCAAGCCGGGAAGGACAATGAAGAGCGTGACTGAAACTCATAGGGAGCCTTATGGAACAGGCAAGCACCTGGAAGATGGGGGCTTTGGTATGCTAAAACCTCCCTCAGCCAGAACTAGTTACATACCCTTAAGGAAATCTACTGTTCCAAGAACATGTCACTCCTTATCAGGTGACCAGGACTCTTTCTTATCAAAGAAACTATATCAACCCAAGCATTCCATGTGACCAGGTCATCCCAACACCTAAAAAAAAAAAAAAATAGAGAAAGTTTTCTGAGAGCTATTTAATGGCTATTAAACAGATTAAGGAGGTCAACTGAGGCATCACAATGTAATCCATAAATTCTTATTAAAAAAACATTTTCACCTCAAGGGTATCCTTTGTTTTCTTCTTCTCCCTCCCCCTTCCCCCTCATAGTGGGGATTGAACCCAAGGGCACTTTTACCACTGAACCAGGTCCCCAGCCCTTTTTATTTTGAGACAGTAGCTTAGGGTCTTGCTAATTTGCCCAGGCTCACCTTGAACTCCCTTCCCTTCTAAACTCTGCTCTTCTTTCAGTAAGTGTTGTGTGGTGCCTGGAATCCTCTTAAGCAAAAACACAAGAATTGAGGGTGAAGACCTCCCTGGCTGCCTCCTTGGGCTCTATGAACAGGTTTTTCTGTAACATCTGGTTTGATCCGATGATTGGCAATTACAGTTCAGAAGAAGGAATAAAAGATACATTTGCAAGTCATCTATGAAAGAGGTGGATTTGGAAAATGGCTGCATCTTTTTACTACAGGAATTGGCAACCGGCTCTATCTTAATTTTCTAAAGCACCTTGTTGGAAGCATAGTACATTGATTAAATTAGGATGGTGGTGAACAATTACACCAGTATGACCTGGCTTTGGCTTTTCTAATTTTACTTTTTGCAGTTGTGATAAAAGATATTTTTTTTCTATGAATTAATTTCTACAGATGAATTCAAAGAACCCTGTATTATCTACATCTTTTTGCATAAGGTCTTCTCCAAGTCTATTATTTATTCTGACGTAAAACCTCCTGATCTCACTGTCCACTGACAGCAATCCTGCCTTCTAGGATGCCTTCCAGAGGCTTCATTAAGCCCCACCAGACAAAGTTCTTAGTGATCTCCACATTCTTCCACTTTTGCACCAGGCACTCCTCGCCCTACTGTTCAGAGGGTTGGGAATGTGAAATTTCTTCTGGGCCCCTACAAACTTCATGCTTCTTGGGAAGAAATAGAGCACCCATATTTATGTCCACATTGAGAAACATATATCTGTACTATACATACGTATATATATTTCCTCATGGAAACCAGATGAGTGGAGGATATGGGCTTTTTCCCTCATCACTGTCTTTTATTGCCTAGAGGAATGTTTTGGTCAGCTTTGCATCACTAATGACTAATATACCTGACAAAAAATGATGTTGAGGAAGAAGAGTTTATTCTGGCTCACAGTTTC
Organism: Ictidomys tridecemlineatus; assembly: GCF_052094955.1. NCBI lineage: Eukaryota > Metazoa > Chordata > Mammalia > Rodentia > Sciuridae > Ictidomys > Ictidomys tridecemlineatus. The sequence goes on along the minus strand of NC_135487.1, from coordinate 66,999,723 downwards.
AGAGGTTCAGTTCATGATCCGCTAGCTCCATAGGCCTGGGGTGATGCATACTATCATAGTGGAAGGGCATGATGGAGGCGAATAGCTCAGGGCAAGGCCACCAGGAAGCAGAGAGAGAGAGACAAAATATGAACCCCCAAAGGTATGTCCCCAATGACATACTTCTTCCAACCTCACTCTACCTTCTACAGTTACTGCCCAGTTAACCCGTATCAGTGGATTAATGAACTAATTAGGTTATATCTCTCATAATCTAGCCATTTTACCTTGGAATGTTCCGGTATTGCCTTACACACGAACACTGTGGGACCATCATATCTAAACCATAAGAAGAAGAAAACTGAGATCAAGAAAACTTACCTGCTTTCCCAGAGTCACACAGCTAGTCCATGGCAGAGTTGTTATCATATTTCTCTTCTACTTGGTTATACTTTTGCAGAGGAAGGTGAACCAGCAAGATAAAACATGCTCTTCATTCTTTTGTTAATTTGTGCATTCAACAAATATTGGTTGAACATCCACTAAGTGCCACCACGGTCTAGCCTCTCTCTGAGCATGGTGATGAATAACAGAGGAAGATTCTACCTCCTTGAAATTTGTCATTCCATTGGAGAGACAGATGAAAAACAACTAGCAGAACAAGTTAATAAGCAATGCAAAGACAAATAAAGCCCACCAAATGTAACAGTGAGGGCTCAGTTATTGGGGAAGTCCTTGGTGAGGGACAAGATTTGAAGAGGGGAGGGATATGAGATTTCTGGAGAAAAAGCATTTGAGGCTGAGGCCATGCCAGTGGCAATGTCTTGGCAATTCCCAGTGCCAAGGTCCTGGAAATCCTGGGGTGTTTGGTTTTGACTGTGTATTCTTGCTCAAAGAGGAAGAAGGTCAGAGAGGGTAACAAGCAAATGCGTAGATATTTGGGATCTCACACAGAGGATGGCTACGTCTTCCTGAGGCTAATCATGCTAGCAGTTATCAGTGATTAAAGTCCTGAGCGAGGTATCCCTGGAAGGCCTTGCCAACTCCCTGTTTTAATTCTCAGCCGAGCAGAGTTATTCTAGGTTACTCGTCTGGAAGAATGCCTCGGAATGATCCTTATTGTCCTTTGATTTCCCCATGCTAATAATGTGCCACCATCTCTAAGGAGTGAAGGCCACATGCATTAGAGGCGAGTGTCTAAAAATCCTGAGCCTGTTTTATTGCTTGTTCGTTGTCATCCCTTATTAGCGAAGGTGTCACAGACCTGACATATCCTGTTGGGCATTTGGTGTGTTTCTGGTGAATGCTTGTATTACATTGATTTTGAATCACCAACAGTATTAAGCGGGTAAACAGCACAGCTTTAGAAGAAATCCTCTGAGCTTTTAGATATTAAGATATTCTTAACTTCTGCTCTATTTTTGTTACAGCTTAGTCTCTGCTAAATTCCGAAGGATTGTATAGCTTGGTTCATCATTAGACTCAGGATCCATAAAACTTGTGTTTCGAGCTAGTTACTGCCGTCACTACATTATGACACAATAAAGACCTGCATCAGTGTGTGATTTCCGGGAAACTGTGCCTTAAGAGCCAATCCTTTCAGTTCACCTGGAAGAAAAGTTGTTGGGCAAGAAGTGGGAGGGTAGCAATGCCCAGGAACATTAATGTGCTCAGCATGGTGCTGAGCTAGTGTCTGCCAAGGGGACTACGCAATTAAGGTACATGGATTTTCCTGCCTGTGGGAGGGGAGGAGTAATGGGGACTGGAACAGATTTGGAAAAAGCCTTGCTGTGTGTGTGTGTGTGTGTGTGTGTGTGTGTGTGTGTGTGTGCGCGCGCATTAGTATCTAAAATGCCCAGGTAGGGATATGCATCTCAGAGGTAAGGAAAGAGATTGCAGGAGGTAAATCACATTCCTGTCTACTTTCCATCTCTCTAGGAAACACGGAAAGCTGAGGGATAAATGTGTATTGTGAGCTGGGCAGGGCAGAGTGTAGGAACTCAGGGTATCTTACCCAACATTACATTCTTCCCCCCACTAGCAGTCTCTAGCACAGTGCCTGGTGCATAATAGGGGCTTATTTTTATTGATTGATGAAAAATGAGTGAATAGATGAATGAGGTTGGGTACCTTGACTCAAAATCCAGTTCTCCTTTATAGCCTGCCTGATGAATTGACCTTTATTAAAAAATGAATTGTATGAAGAGAGGTGATTTAAGTGAACCCCTTCAGACTCACATTGCGTTTGACAGGATGACCTTGAATGTACTCATCTCTTGCTTTCAGATTGTTTAAAGAGGATTGTGGCCATGAGGAAAAAGAATAAATGTGAACCTGTACCTAGACTTAATATGATAGGGAATGATTTCTATAAAGACTTTTACTGTGAAGGTTGTCATACTAGTCAACTATTTTGTTATTTGTGCACATCATTCATATCCACTGGCTGCAGTAGGAACTTTAGGAGTACTTCAAAGACCTCCGTGAGTCACACAGGATTCTTGAGACAGTGCAGGTCTTACCTGCAGTTTCTGTCTGGCCAGCACATTATTTAATCCTATCAATTATATGGATATTTTTCCTTAGTCGTTTATCTCCATTCACACAGCCATTTGACTTTTGACTTATCTGTCCACATACATCCATCTCTCCCCTAATATGTCCCAGTGTTTCCATTTATGCATCCATCCACACATCTACCTATTCACACATCCATCCAATGCGTAATTAAAGCCTGTGCTACATGCCAGGTTGTGTTATTGGGAACAGGTATAAAGAGGATGTGGTTCTTTGTCCCAGCAGCTTGTACTCAATCTAGTTACTAGCTACAACTTGTGTTGACACAGCACCTCGTGTAAGCTCTAATGTTGCTATACTTATCCATTTCCACAATCACAAAATTAGACCACTGAGGTGTGACTTGTTCCAATGCCCTCATTTATGTATGTGAGAAGTTCATGCTTTATGGACGGTGCATAATTTGCCTACTTTTGGTGACTGAGGCTTATGTGTCCCCTCTCTCAGTCCAGTGTTCTCCCTGTACTTGTGGTCTCAGGGAATGTGTATTTGGGACTAAAGCTGAAGTAGAGCATGGACTTTGGGCAGTCTGAAGTCCTGATTCCAGGTCAGGAAGACCCTGCAATCCTTGAGAACCTAGAGCCTGAAGAGTCCTCAAGAAGCCAAAAACAGATCAGTGCTGTTCTATCTTTTAATTTCTCAAAGTGCAGTCATGATGTGCCATTAGAGGCCTTGGAGCCTCCATAAAACACTGCATTTACAGATGACACCCACTTCACTAAGAGCCTAAGGGGGCTCATTAGCATACAATTAGTTATTCTATTTGTTAAGCATTAATTCCTCTCTGCCTCTTATTTGCCTAGTGTAAGACTAGGAGGGGAAAAAGAGCAAACACAAGTTTGAGGAAGCTTCCCAGTCCTTGCCAGACATCCCATTTTTTTTTACTCTACGATGCAACATATTGCTTTGGTATCCCTTTCATTACTCTAGGGGCTCAAAGAGCTTTAAAGAGGGGGGCTACTGTTTCTTCCAATTTTTAAAAAGCATGGACAGATGATCTTTGGCACACAAGTAGCAAGGCTGCCTGGCGCTTCCACCCTAGAGTGTGAGCCCTAGATAGGTTGAATGCTGAAGTTTTAAGGCAGTAGATGTTTGGCATGTGAGGCTGTGGGGACCTACAAATAAGAGGCGCACTGTGGGAAATAAAGGAGAATGAAGCTTTGGCAAAGGAGACAAGGGTCAGAGAAGGGAATAGCAGCACCGATGCTAGATCCCCAGCTCCTGGGAATCTTCAGGCAAAGGAAAGGGGAACATGTAGGGGACAAAAGAAAGGCAGAGTGCTGGTAGGCTAGAGATCATGTGTTCTGGAGCTGCAGAGACAGCTGATGACAGTGATCAAGAGCCTGTCTCCTCTGAAGCATGGACCAAGGTGGTGCAGACACATGGTAGCTCAGAGCTCAAGGCTTTGGACTCATGGCACAGATCTGGGACAAGGCTACAGAATCAGCAAGCAGTTCTCTACCACCACATTGACATAACAGGGCTAAAGGGAAAGTTGGGAAGGTGGTGGGTAGAGAGAAGTCACAACTTGAAGGGTGACCCTGGTCAGAAATGGCCCCTAGGTACTAAGGACAATGTGGACTGGAGCTTCTCGTCAGCACCTTCCTTGGTCCCATGAAAGAAGCCAACAGTTTAGGGTCAGGATGATATTGACAAAGAGAAATAGTCAAGAAAGGTAGGAAAGGGACAGCTTTGGCCATCAGTGGAATCTTTGCATCTAGCTTCATCTAACGTCAGCTGTGCCCTGAACTTCCTCAAAATATGAGCCATTTTAATTCCTGGGCTGCTCCAAGGACTTTCTAGCATTTGTAACAGAAAGAGTTCTAAATTTGCTAGTTCTGGCTCTGTAGATTAGGGCTCACCATAAGCTAAATTTCAAGAAACAACTGCCATGCTCCTCTGATCCCCTTCCATCCATGAACACACGATACGGGTCACACTTAGCTCCTCAAGATAAATACTCTTCCAATTTTACAAATGAAAGCACAGACAAATGTAGCTGGCATCTCTTGCCCAAGACTACAAAACTGGTCTATCCAACTCTGATTTCAGACATTTTCTATTCCACCACATTGTACCTTTGGTGACGCTTATTTCTAAGTTCTTTCTGACTCCCCTGAAAGGGTTTTTTTTGTTATCCTCTGGACCTGTGGTCTTTCATGCTACATTCCTGCCTGCAGTTCTGCAAGCTCTGTTCCTTTTTCCCTTTCTCTATACCCATCAACCCATCTGAGTCTCAGTATAGTCCCCAGGAACTTGGTCCTGGCTAACTAATTCTCTCTGTGCAGCAATCAAATGAGCAAAGATACACATAATATGCATCGACTGAACCGATGCTCAGTAGATATTTCTGATACAACTCAGGAGGTTACCTATTTCCTCTCTGAAGACCTTTACTTAACCCAAAGGAGTGATGCCGATGTCAGTGCTTGTTCGGGCCAATGGAGTTTGCAGGGGAACAGACTTTCCGCTTCTCTCCCTCTCACCCTCTGCTTAGACGGCTGTGCTGTTTGCTGAATGCCTGCCTGCCAGCCAGCCTGCCAGGTGGAGCTCTCCTGTTAGTGTCAGCCTGCTACTTTATGTGGCACTGTATGACTGATTTGATGACCTGTGACCTGACTGTCCATCTGGCTACTCCAGAGTTTGCCTGGCTGTTGATCTTTTTGCTATGACTGAATTTCCACGGCCCCTCTCAGCACCTGACTTGTAAACCACTCTGCTCTGTTAAATGGATGAAAAGAGAGAGAGAGAGAGAGTGTGGCCTCCTGCTGCTGGTTCCGCCCTGTGCCCTCCTCATCTTCAAGCGGAATGCACCTGTGCCTCTTTCTCCGGGACTTGTCGTGGCTGCCAAGGATGCCACCCCAGGCTGCCATGTGTGTAGTGCTCTGTGAAAGGAAAGATGTTTCATTTTGTACCTGGCAGGCGCTCAGCTTAACTGGACAGTGAGACCCAGGAAATATGATACCATCTGCTTTCTGCCATGTTCTGGCTCTGGTGCTGGATGCCAGGACATCAGCTGTTACCTGAGTGTGCTGGTTCCTGTGAAATGAACCATTCAGGAAACATCTCTGCTAACGCTTTCTTCAAAAGCACAATTCATAGGGGCCAGGCGTCAAGGCTGAACAATTTTTTCTACTTCACTCCTAAAGTTAAAAAAAAAAAAAAAGTCTTCCTGTATTCTAACTTTGAGTTTTCCAAGGGAAAAAATACATATAGTATAGATAAGTCTGCAAGTTGACGTACTCATCCATCTCTTTCTTTTTGGACTTTTTTTCCTACTCTCAAGTGGCCCTATTCACCTTAGATTGGTAGCTAACTACCCTGAACTACATCAAGTTCTTTGTTCCTTGATTTCCCATTCTCCAAGCAGGGCAATGTTCTTCACTTGTGGTTAAGTGAGGATTAGGTAGTTGGAGGGGAGGATTAAGCAAACAACAGTGTCAGAGAAAACAGGATAGGCCAGCTGGGCCTCCTCTGTGCCAGGCGTGCTGAGGAACCCACAGCACTTGGGGGTGCAGCACGGGGAGGGCAAAAGAGCTCCATTTCTTCTTGCAAATCTCAAGTTTCTCTTAACCTATGACCTGGTCCTCTTTAGTTCTAGAAGCTACCAGGCAGGTGGCATGGGAGTTGAATTGGAGGCTAATTCCTTTCCTGACTAGCTAGTTGTAATCCCTTTGTGGATAGATAAATCAAGCCACCTGTGAGGAGTATTAAAAAGGAAACAAAACACATACACACACACACACACACACACACACACACACACACACACACACACACACCCAACCAACCCTGCAGATCTGTTAATGAATTTTTAGATTCAAAGTACACCATCTGGACCAGACACAGCAACTTCTGGAATCTGTGCTGCTTCCTTCCTGCTTCTCATGATACTGAGATGGTTTTGGTCAGCTATTCCTATTTTGATGCCTGAATAGTGACGTTAAACAAAATCTGAATCTTAATTGGAAACTTATGCTTTTCTCATTTAAATTTGTCGGCTCTTTAAAGAGTTATGGTATTGCAAAGTCTTGTGGGTAGACTCCCTGAGAAAATTCTTTTTGGTCACCAGATTGCTTCCTAAATTAGTTGAAGCCTTTAAGTCCTCGGACATAAGGGATGATGAAACAATCTGTTATAATACTGGAAAGTGACTTTTGAGCAAATGCTATTTTTGAATATTAAGAGTGGCATTGGTTTTAGGGAAAGCATGAGAGAATTTGTGGGCTGCTTATACACTTGTTCTCCAGCCCATGGTAATCTGACCCTCACCAATAAGAGCCATAATAATTACCCAATCAGCCCTTTAGTAGATGAGGCCCACTGGCCTTTGCTTTGCTTTGTAGATGTGTCTCTGAGCATGCACAGATGCAAACACACACGCATACTCACACAGTGATCCCTCGTGGTTGTACCTATGGAACCCTGGGACACATGAACAGAATTGCTGTCCTTTTTCTAACGGCCAAGGTTAACTCAGAGCTCCTTCCCACCTGCTCTCCTCAGCCAGGCTGAGCTCCATCCTATGTAGAGTGGTGAGAGCCATAACCTTCACTGCACCTGGAGGTGGCTGAGGTGGTGTTAAAAATTGTTTTACACTCAGCAGGTTTTATGAGGCTGTGTCATCACATAGACTAGGATTTGTTTAAATACTAATTTTCTACTGAGTCCATGTTCTATTGTTAAAGATTCTAGCCCAAAAAGAACCTTTCTTCATTTCATTTCTGAACTAGGAAATTAGCTAGAATCAAAACAAAAACAAACAAACGAACGAACAAACAAAAAACCCCGCAAGGCTATATGATAGGAAAGTCCCAGGGTAAGAAGAAAGAACCAGATACACACAGACATGAGGCATAGTCCACACCCCAGGCTCTCGTGCTTTTGTAGGAATATTTGTGTAAAAAACATGGTGTTTCTTCGTTTTTCTCATCCTCCTTACCTCTTGGTTGGCATAGGGATATGGGAATGATCCATTTAGCATTTTACAGGATCAAAAGATAGATTGTACCCTTCATTAACTAAATACTGGCTTGAACTTGGCTCTGGACAGTGCTGGGCACCTCAAAGCAAGGACCTGGCAGTCTGGATCCCTGTGTGGTAGTGGTCACTTTGTTAATCATGAATGATAACAATCTCGGGCAGCTTAGAAGATGCCAAGCTCCCTTCAAGGAGCCTACCACACACAGAGAGTAAAGGATTAGAAGCCCCATAATGGAGATCCATTAAATGTTGCAGTGTTAGTAATAATTAAGTAGCATTTCATGACAGCACCAGCAGGTCGGTCAAGTGAATAATTCTTTTCAGGGTTTGCTCTCTCTCTCCATAGGTAAAGGATTTAGATGGATTTATGACATAGGTTGAAACAAATCAGTGGATGAGTGATTATAGGATTTGAGTATGGCTAAGCCAAGATTAATGTCACTAATTCTTGAGAATAAAGGAGATGACTGTCACCAAAGTACCTGAACTTTCAGTTCAAGATGTGCAGGCTTCTAGCCAGCAGTTCATATTCTCTGAGCATATGCACAGGCTCACACCATCCCTACCCCAAACCAGAATCCCCATGCCACATTGTTAAGGATGATAAGAAAACAGCAATAGTGCTAGAGGGCTTGACATGTGGTGAAAACAAAACAAAACAAAACACTCTAGGTGAGTACCCAGCTTCTCACTATGTTCCCAGGTCACCAGGGTACTGTTGAGGCTCAGGCCTTAACGAGGTCATTTACCTCTACCTGCACCAGAACTATTACCTTAATTGCTACTCGGCCTTCATGAAAGTGTTTATGGGTAAACAGTTCCTACCCAGGGAGTTATTAATTACCCCCTGGATCAGTATAGGATCAGGAATCATAAAAATCATAGCCATTGTAGTCATAATAACCTGGTTGTCTAAGTATCTGCTATAAATGTCTTAAATTTTCACCCTCACCACCATCCAGAGCAGCTTTAGGGTGAACATGGTGCAAGAGGCACAATGTTGGTCACCAAGAAACACGGAGGGATAAGAGAGACTCCTCACTCATCAAGTCTGGAAAGCAGAAAAACTCAAAAATAACCCCCACTCATTACCTATACTGCTTCATATAGCTGCTGAGAAACTTGTGGTAGCTGTGACTTGTTCTCACCTTAACAGAGAGAGAAAATGTGTTAAATAAATATATGTTAACGTGCACACCCAAGGTCAAAGCCAGAGTTTTGGAAAAAGTACCATTGCCATCGGCTTATTCTAAGGCTCCATAACACCCCAGTAAAATTTGAAAACATACATTTTAACCCATACCCAATAAATGTAACCAAATTAAATAGATTTTGGGGCTGTGGAGATCCAGTCATCCCATTTTGTGAACTGCTTCTCCAGTCCCTCTCTGTGTGACCATCTAACTATATAAATACCTAGACTATATTCCTGGCCCAAGCTATATGGACACACCTCCCACATCATCCTTGGTGTCCCAAACTGGTATTCTTTCTCCATGTGGCCTGATGAAGTCCTTCATGCTTCAGACTATTGAAATGCACCTCCCTTTGCTCCTTAGTTGTTTGCATTTCCTACAAAGTAAAATTCAACCTTGGAGATTGACACTGCAGGTTCCCTGCCTTCTTACCCCACCTACCTTCCTAGTTTTCTCGTACAGAGTAGCACTCTGGGTCAGTCACTCCCCACTCTTCCTGTCTGCCTACCAATAAGCAGGTGAATATAGTTGCTGTTATTTCTCAACTTGAGCAATAAGGAGACCATCTTTAAATGAAACAAACTTTCATGGATTTCTTCACTGACTCTGAACTAAATAAATACAAATTAAAAAAAAAAACAACAACAACTAGGTATGAACCTCTTCAGGGATCCTATAGACTAAATATGACTTCTCTTTCTTGATCTGGAGAGGACAATATGATTCTTTTTCCAAAAATATGCCTTTGAAGCATTTGAGAAAATCAGAGATCCTCAAGTCTTCTCTGCACAGAGGTAGCACTTCACATTTCTCCAGCTACTACTTACAAGAAATGGCTTAAAATTCCCTTCTTTTCAGCCAGTCATTTCTTAGATGAGATCTAGTTGGTCAATGTTCCTGCATATAAACATAGAATTCTCTTGATCTGGATTCCATGCTTCTTTTGAGTTGTCAAATTAATTGTTAAAAACAAAACCCCCCAAATAACTTTTTTTTCGGAGTGCATCTTACATGATAGTCCTATGTTGAGCTTTTCGTCATCTTAAAATATGTCTCTTTAAATATGTTTTATTTTTTTCCTGCTCCTTCTGTGGTGTGGTGTGGGAATCCAGGACTTAACACAAGCTAAACTTGCCCTCTAATATTGAGCTACATCTCCAACCCTGGATGACGATCCTTAACCCATTCATCCTTCATCCTGTATTCATGCAGCTGGTCTACTGAGCATAAGTGAAAGAATTTACATTTATCCCTATGAAAATCCCTCTTGTCAGTTGATCCAACATTCCAGTCTCTTAAAGTTGTTAATGATCCTGATTTAGTATTTCAATCTATTCATTCATCCTCTCCAGTGAAAATTTGCTCCACACACCACTCTTGTCCTTGGGAAAACGATCCTGTCACTGCCTCACATTCTATCAAAGAAGACCTGACTTAGTGTAGATTATGAGGATGAGATGGGGTAATAGGGAATAGAAGGGCCTGTGGTGAACAATAATATATTGAAATGTTTCAGTTCATGTAAGTTTCAAAAATGAATGACAGCAATGGCATGTTGACTGATAGCGCAAAGTGAACTTTGGCAAGTGATGGGCAGAAGCAGCTGTGCCACAGCAGTGCCATGCTGTAGTGGAGTTAAAGCATGTTTAAACTAAGGCAAACTAGATCTTGCCATTTTCCACATCACAAGCTGTAATAACATGCGTCTAGTTTTCATCTTAAGATAACGGTTGAAGATACTAACTAATCAAAACAGGGCACAACAAAGCCATCAAATGAATTTCCTCATAAATTTGTTCTTGTCCTCATGAAATTCTGCCTAGCCATAAAGGGATCTTGAGGAATAAACCATTTTTGAAGACATGGTCAAGCCTCTTTGAACTGCTGGGTGATTAGAGCAACCCAGAGAAGACACAAGAAAATTGCCTATGCATCACTAAGTAGGCAAGTATCTAGGGTAAGAATAGAAGGTAAGAATAAAAGTTTCTCAGGAAAAAAATTATAATTGATGCACACCATTAAAAAATTTCTTTCATTATACATATGCACACATGTGAATGTATATTTAGTATACTCATCTATATGTCTATACTTCTCTATATGTATATATATTTGCCTTTTGCATAATCTAGAAATAATAAATATTAGAATGAATGAATAAAAAAGGAGAGGACCAATTCAAAGTGATCTTGGATAAACTCATTGCTGTTTTCCCAGGTAATGAGGACGGCTATCTTTGTCCAGAACAGATGCTATGAGATCATGTCTCCAGGAGATGAACTGAGAATGAATTCACTTAAATTATGGTGCTTGCAGAGAGGATTTTAGCTTGAACATTTGTTCATATGATTTATGGTACCCTCCATCCGGCAGAGTCAATGTAAAAAAAATGAAACTTAATTACAGCATACAGACAGCAGTTTGCTTAAAAGAGAGCTAAAAGTTTGTGAAGATTTTTTTTTTAATAAGACAGGAAACTTACCCTTAAAAAAAGCTGTATAAAACATTTGCAATTCATCATTAGCATGTGAAGGAGGGGATGAAGCTGCTGTGACCCCAGCAGGCCTCCAAATATATTGCCCCCAATCCCTGGTCCCTATTCTATTTCCACCTCCATCAAGGGTAGCCTCTTCCAGTTTCTTTTTATTATAGCCTAGTATTTTCCTTTGAAGAAGAGAGCATTATTATTGTTCTTACTCTTTGGCAACTCAATTTAAAAAAATTTAAATTGATAGTTTTAGAACTGCTCTCATTTTATATGTCTCAGAGGGTGCTATTATCAGTTTCAATTTAAAATCTCCCATTTACTAATAAAAAAAGTCAGCACCTTCCCACTAAACTAGGACCCACATTTATGTTAATTAATGGCTGTTAGCACCTTATTTGCTTGCAAGAATCTCTTGGATACTGGGCTTCTGAGAGGAGTGGAATCTTGTTTTTGGTTCTTGGCTGTCTTTGATGCACTCTCTGATGCCCAGTTTATTCTACATCTGAACCTGAATTCTGCAACCTCTCTATGCATGGAGATCTCTTTCTAAGATCCCATCTAGAGGGGCCTGGTTAATGGTACTACTTATTTGTTAAATGTTGTATTGCTAAGATCTATAGATGAACCTGGCTAATGAATAATATTAATGCTTATGATACTCATCAAATGATAATAGGCCCTCTTTGGCTCATTTAATGATTCACTCATCCCCACCCAAATCATTATTTGAATGGCAGACAGCCTCTGAGGGCTAGATTTAGCTTTTGTTTTTAAAGCTGCAAATCACCACTACTTTCATCAAGAAAAAAACAATAGCAAAGAAATGCTTTTCTGTTTTTCAGCTTGCTTCCAGATAATATGTCATGAAACTCCCAAGCAAACAGCATTTTATCTTTTTCAGTTGTGGGGATACAGTAGGATTCCTGCATCCTTAAAAACTGATCATAAGCGCCTCTGAGACTGACTGCTGGATCTATTTTCCATAGATTTTGTGGTTAAAAAAGTGATCGATGATTCAGTTTCCTCTTGGAGAGCCAAGTGAATTTATCAACCTCAGATTCCTACACTCACCTAAAATAAGGTGCCTCTTCTGGGCTCTCAAGCTTAGATTCAGGGAGCATCTGCCCAATTCATCCTCTTTTCCTTATTACTCACCTCCCAGCCTCTCCCGCCATGGCTGCTCCTGCAGCTTTAATGGTGGGCATCAGCACTGAAGAGCAGCTCTACAAATGAAAGTGTCTTCCCTGTGCAGGGAAAAGAGGCACCTCTATTGCAGAAGCCTCACCTACAGACAATTTATCTAACAAACTCCATTTCCTGCATGCCGTTTGCCAGTATTTATCTTGTGTGTGGGCTCCCAAGGAGGATTGTCATAAAGGATTGTTCTGTTAGAATCCAGAGTCATATTTTTCCATCTAAATAATAAAGAGGCTTTGACTTTCTCTTTTGTTCCCCACTGCCTAAATCAGATGTCCATAATCAGAATGCTTTATTAATATGACATTGGCTGTTTTTTTTTCCTAGAATGAGCTCTCTTTGTACCTCCTGACTTTAAAAATGTCTGTTCTATTTGACAAATATGTATCCTTCCTCCCTTCTTTCCTTTCTTCCCCCTCTATCTTCCCTTCTATCTTCCTTAAATGTAAATTGCCAGTTTTTCCTAAGACAAATGTTTTTTTTTATTTAGAGACTAAAAATAATAAACAATTCCATGCATAATTTCCTTGACAGGTAGAACATACATTGTCTTACAGTGTTTTAAATTAATAGTGACCTAAGTAGCACAGAGGACTGTCTCCATTAGGAAAGTTTCTTCTTCTTCATTTTTTAAATCTTCCAATTGAAAGCCATTCATTTTTTACATTTCCATATTGAAGATACCATCCTAAAAGTGCATTACCTTAATAATCAATAACTCAGTGGGAGGTCCTAATAGAGAGCATTCACTGGAAGCTAGATTCTAGTTGAAGTAGCAAAGGACCACCATAGACCTTCGGGCTATAATTAAACAACCATAAAACTAGGAGGTAAAGGGTGGCAGACTACATTAGCAATAAAATGCTAACTTGCAAGTAATAAGTCTGGAATCTTTCATGTCTACTCAAGTGTCACTTACACTTGAAGAAGGAAAATGTTATGTTAAAGAATAAATTTACATTTAGGATCCCTAAAGCTTAAGGACTGGTGAAGGTTAGTGTGGCAATGAGAAAACAAATGAGTACAAATCTGCACACTTCACAATTTTCTCTCAGTGTTCCCTTTCCGTCTCCCTTTCTTTTCCATCCACCCCCCCTTTTTTTTTCATCCCCCTCCAGGGTTTGAGAAACATCACAGAATTTAAACATAGGAAACCAATATAAAAACCCTCTCATGCAAAGAAACAGTGCAGCTGACTTTACATTGTTTCTATTCATGGCTCGCTAGCTTTACATTTTCTGATCAGTGACTGCCACTGAGACCAGGAAACCAGTTTCTTCAAGAGCATTCGTGGACTGTCTGAAGGCCTTGCATTATTGATTTTCTGCTCATAGATTCCAGTTGCTCTGTCAATCATGGACCAGAAATACAAGATGGCAGTCAATAAGCACAAGGACTGAGCTCCCATGAAGACAACAAAATAATTCAGGAGATCTGACTGAAACAGAAAATGCCAAAATCCTCAAGAGAAAAGAAATCAGATCAGCTTTCCTAGAAAGAAAAGTCTATGGTGTCCCCAAAAGACATGTATCTTTGTAAGAGAGCCTATGCCTGCCAAGTAAGCCTGGAATATGTTCGCCAAACGAATTAACTAATGAAAACATTTATTAAGCGTCTGTTAGGCAACATTATAGGCACTGATGACACAGTGAGAAATATTATTCTGCTCCTCTTGGGTATAAATTTATAGTGTGAACATGTAATTGTAAGAAAATGTGCACGTAGCACTGTGGAGAGGTAAGTACAAACAGCTTTGTGAATGTAGAGGAGGGAGGTGGAAGAGCCTGGGGGTCAGAGAAGATGTTAGAAGTGACAATTGAATTACATTCTGAAGAACACTTAGGAGTTCTACAAACAAAGAGTATTGGGGGACACTCCAGGCTGAGGAACCAGCATGTGGCAATCACCCAACACTTGCTCACTCTTATTAATACAAATTTAATGGACTTATAAATAATTGAACAAGGCATTCTTTAAACTAGAGATATGAATTGAACACCCTGCTATGTTGGTTTTCATCTATTTAATGATTTTTGCCTCATCCTATATCAGATGTAATCCCACAGTGTAAAACTTGTGCTTTATGAAAAGAAACTGCTCGATAAATATTTGTTAATGGATTGATTAGAGAAAGGAAGGTTGAGCATAAACTGAATGAACAGTAAAATATCTTTAAGGAGTTATTAACTGTCTTTAGGGCCCCTTAATGTGATTTTCAAAAATCTTAAAAATTATTAAATGCTAAAAAGCAGCAACTATGAATTATGTAAGAAAACATCTATTACAAAACTGATACTTGGATAATAGAATTTTCTGGTTGATATGATTTTCTGGTTAAAGAAAAGCTCACACTCTCTATTATCACAAATCTCTCAAAGTTATATTTATTCAAGTTACTTCCATTTCTACTAAACAGATTGGCAAGTCTTTCATAATCTGATATCCTTGCTCAGTCTCCCCTTTCTCCCCTCTCCCTTGGTCACTATACTCTAGCCATAGTAGCTTTCCTAATATGGCCAAGGATCTTCACTTCACGGTGCTCTAATATTTTATTCTTTCTTCCTATACCATTTCTTCTCCTATAGCACATGAGAGGCTTATACAATGGCTGGGAAGGCTGGACTGACTGAGCTCCACCTTAGCAATGACTTGTAAGAGAGGCTGCTCATCCTCACAGCTGCCTCCACACAGCCCTGCAACAGATGATTTGTAGTTGCTTACCCCAAGTCCCCTGCAAACTGGTGCTCTGCAGTCTGACCATGAATCTTTGCTACTGTCACTGGAGAATAACATCCCCTTTCCATATTCTTTTTATTTATCCTCAGATGTTGAACTCAGACCACTGAGGGAAGAGGGTTCTGGGAAATGTAGTTCCCAATTCTTCTCATCTGCTGAAGAGACTGCAATGAAGAAGGGCAATCAGGTTGAGCTGAGTACAAATAACCTAGCATAATAGCCAACTCCTACACACCATTTGTTTTCAGTCAGTGTTTCCTGACAACTAGACAAGATTATACTCCTCTGCCTAGTGTTTTATATACTTAGCGCAAATATAATTTTATGATTAAATGTCTAATTATGAGTTATTTCTGTCACTCACTAGAAGATCTGGTATTGTGTATGCTGAAATATTTGCTGAGAGAGTAAATGAAGAACCTCAATCTTTTTTTTTTCCAATGGTTTATGCTCCTGTAATGCTTGAAAGTCAATCTTTCTGAGCAGTGCACAACTGTGATAAGATGTGATGTAGCTTTAACAAGTGGAAGATATTGGGTTAAATTAATTATTGTAGGGCAAACTTGGAAATTGCTTTAAAGTTAACATCAGGGAAGAAATTTTGGTATTATTCTCTATCAAAAATTTTTTTACACATCTATTCTTTAGCTCAGAAATTCTAAGGAAATATAAGCTGTGAAAGAGATGGATGCACATGGTCCATTCATTTCAGTATTCATTGCGTCTTCTCCAAGTTGTTCTTTCTTTGTGCTTATTCTTTCTCATGTCCCCTTTATTTCTTATGCCACTGCGCAGATGGCTTCAGTTCCCATAAACTCATTGAAGATATATGTCCAAGGCCACTGATGACCACTTTCTCACTAATAAGCTCAAAAGGATCTTTCAGTTTGTATGTTAATTGACCTTTCAGAGGAATTGACCTGCAGATTGTTTTCCTCTTAAACCCCTCTTTGGCTACACTTGGCTTTTCTTGTGCTGTTCTGGTCTCTCGGTCTCATGTGAGCCCTTCTTCCTTTGCTTTGTAAGTTCTACCCTGAAATCTCGCTACCTGCTCTCCCTGAAGCAAATTTATCCTTTCCCTTTATTTCATATGTTGACTGGAAGGGTTTTAATATTGGCTGCCAGACATCTAAACTTCAGGTTTTAACCCCAACTTTCCTAAAATGAAACATGCTGCCATTTCCCATAAATGTGCTTCATTCATCTGCTTATTCAACCAAAAGCATGAGTGTGTGTGTGCTATGGAAATGGAGAAGAAGGTCTTTTTGCTCACCTTTAGATTTTTCTCTTAAATCTAGTTCTAATTACTAAAACTCATTCTAGATTTTGACAATATAGTTACTATTAAGTCTTAAAAGTGCTGTGAGTTTTAGACTCACTTCAAGAAGCTTCTTAGATCTATTAGTATATAACTATAGAGGTTTGTACTATTTAAATCAGAAGCCATATGTATCCTAGTTAATGCCTGCATAACTACACCATATAGAAATATTAAAGTTTATTGAACCATTTGTCTTATTCTTCCTTTCTAATAAAAGTGAGTTCAAAAGTATTCAAGGGGATTAAGGCTCCAGGATGGTTAGGCTGTATTCAGTGGAAGCTTCACTAGATAGTAAGGATCATGGGTCTGGAAATACGTAATCTGGAAAAGAAATGTATAGCAAGAGAATATTTGTTGCTATTTAAATTTTTAGATTCTTTCACAAGAGATTTGCTCCCATATTTTGGAAGAATGTGTCAGACATGAAATAGAATAACAGTGTTTGAGGGACTGGGGATTACTCTGTGGTCTGTGAAAGATTCTGTGTATTACACAACAACGGGAGTGGTTTTCTCTGCTTGGTTGAAGAGTAGGGAAGGAGTGCTTTCAAGGTGCTGTTGGTTTATGAACTTTTCCTAACTCAGGTCAAGGAAGAACAGATCTCTCTGAGTTTGAGGACAAAAGAAGATGGCAACTTATTTTCCAGAGGATGTGAATTTGGATTCATTTGAATAATAAGTGGTTCTGTGATGAATTTTTGTATGCTTAAACAGTTTTCCAACCTGTTCTGTGGCTTGCCTTCCTGGAGAAGGAGAAAGCACCAAATAATCTGCAATCCTTTTTTTCCTTTTCTTTTGGAAGCTCTTTTTGTTTTGTTTTTTTTTTTGCCTCCACTCCCTCTCCCTATCTCTCCCATCTCCTCCTTAGAGACCTTATTATTATAATGCATTATACAATTAACAGGCAATGAGTAAAATTTTATTCTCTTACCCAAATTAGACATTTGCTAAGAGGTACGTAAAACTATAAAACAAAATAATGTTATCGAGAAGAGAAAATATGCATATGTAATAAATGGAAAATAGCGAATAAGTTGGAGATGTTGTGCTTGGAGAAGAAAAGACAGTAGTAAAAAGATTAGAGATTTTGACATAGCAAATATTGCAATGATAGCAGAGGTGAGTCCTTGGCTTCATCTGTTGAATACCAGTGGAAGAACCAGAAAAGAGGTAGAAATTTAGGAAAGCATCTTGGAATTATAATATTTGGGGGTTACTGGAGACTAAACACAGGGGTGCTTTGCCACTGAGCTACATCCTTTTATTTTGAGACATGATCTTCCTAAGTTGCTTCAGGCTCACTAAATTGGGGAGGCTGGCCTGGAACTTGTGATCATCCTGCTTCAGCCCTCCAAATCACTGGAATCACAGGCCTGCACTACTACACCTGGCTGGAATTACATATTTTTAAAGCCCAAAGAGCAGATAGATGTTTTTAAGAGACAGTGAGTTTCCTGTCATGTCAGTCATTCAGGGAGGTGGTAGATAAATATCGCTTGAGGTCATTATAGAAGGTGTCTAAAAGAGAGATGAAAAGATGACCAGGGAAACCTTTAAAATCCATTCTGACTCTTGAGAGTCAATGTCCTATCTAGAAAGTGGAGAAAACAGAACTTCTCAACTATCAGGCAATACAATATAGAGCTACTGCAAAACTGGAAGATTGTGCCCATGGACTTGGGTGAGGCATTTCTGCTCAACCACAGCGTGCTGGGAGCATGTCAGTGTGTTCAACTTTCTGGGTTAGCACCACTTGCCTTCCTCAGATTCTCAAAGTTTCTCTATGTTCCAAATACATTCTGACTGCAGCCATAGAGGATTGTGGTTAAAACCATGAATTCTATGACTCCTAGAGTCTCAGGTGAGGTAGCTGTTGCCTAACCAAAAACAAGGTCTCAGGAACAAAAACACAAGACAGTTAAATTTTGATAGTGGAAGAGAAGAAAAGAGAGAGGAAGCTCTGATGAGTGTCTGGGGGCAAGGCCTGGCAGGGGTTATGATTTTCTTGTATTGGCTCCAGATCAAAATTATATTCTTCCTCCCTCAGAGCAACTCCCTTCCCATTACTACAAATTGCACTACTGTATCAGTCAGGGATCTCCAGAGAAACAGAACCAAATCTCTCTCTCTCTCTCTCTCACACACACACACACACACACACACACACACACACACACACACACATTCACCTTCTTACACATACATTTATGTGTAAACCTTAAAATAAATCTTATTGTATATTAATATGATAAGTAATACATAATTAATAATTCTATGCATAATTAATACTTATAATGCATATAATACATTAATTAATACATATTAGGAGATTTATTCTAAGGAATTGCCCATGTGATTTGGGGAACTATCAAATTCAAATATGTAGGCAGACCAACAAGCTGGAAGCCCAGCAGGAGTTGGTGCTGCAGGATTGAGGCAGAATTTCTACTTCTTTGTAAACCCCACTGTTTGCTCTTAAGGCCTTTAACTGATCGCATAAGGCTCCTACATATTATCATGGGTAATAGCCTTTACTTAAAGTTAACTGATGGTAGACTTTAACTACATCTATATACACTTCATAGAAATACTGACAGTGTTTGATTAAATAAACAGGCACTGTAGCCTAACCAAGTGGATATATGAAATTAATAATTATAACCACTATGCTAATAATATCTTTTAGGCCCCAAAGCCTGAAGTTAATCATGTCTTCTTTATCATGATATTTTTTATAGCTTTTTTTTTCTGAGAAAGGAACACAAAGAAAGTTGGTATTTAAGGTACATACGTGAAGACGGGTGGGGAGATGAAGGCAGTTGGAATGCCGAGGCAACACACAAAGCCTTATCACACAACTTTGTCCAGGGCTCGCTTCGGTAAATGGAAATTGAAATTATTAAATAATTTGTACCACTATTACTTCCAAGTAATAGCCATGGATGGATTTACCCTTACTCATCCCATTTTGTTTTTGTAAGATGAACGGTTTAGTTTACACCTCAATTTTTTTTGTTGAGTAACATAAGCCCACTTCAACCCACTAAGCTGTTTGGGGGATAGAAGATACTAGCAAAAACTCACTGATTTTGTGTCTTTAATGTATGTCACGAATATCACACCAGTATTTGTAGCAGCCAGCTATTGCTAGATAACAAACAACTTAGAAATTGCTTATTTTCACTCATGTATGTCTTGTCTGATTATAGGTCTGGGTTCACCTCATGTCTATTCATCTACTTGCCTTCATGGTGCTGCTTACTAGTGGACCGTTTGAAATAGTCATCTTCTTTGTAGCCCAAGATCTAGGGAAGAAACACAGGATGCTTCTTGAAGTCTAGTTTGGAATTCACATAATGTCACCTTTATCCACAAGTCTTGTCAATGAAGTGAGGATGTATATTCTGCCTCTAGAGGTAAAGACCCCAAAGACACATGGGAAAGATCATGGATACAGAGAAATGTGAAGAGATAGGGAAAAAATTGATCTATCATAGAGCTTTCCATCTCTATAACAAAATACCTGAGAAAATCAATTTAAGGGAATAAAGATTTATTTGGGTAATGGTTTCTGACAGTTCACTCCATGTTCACCTGGCTCTGCTGGTTCTCTGACTGTGATAGGGTGGAACATTATGGCAGGGAGCACCAGAGTAGAGCAAAGCTGCTCACTTCATGGTGATTTGGGAAGCAGGAAGAGAGAATGAGAGGAAGAGGTTGGTAACAAAATATACCCTTCCTGGCCTGGCTACATTGAAGTACTTCTTCAAACTAAGTCCCATCTCCTGAAGTTTCCACCATCTTCCAGTGAGATTCAAGCCCTCATGATCCAAAAATGACTCAACTTTGAACATTGCTGCATTGGGCACCAACTCTTCAACCACAACTTTTGGGGAACATTTCAGATCCAAACCATAACAGAGTTTATTGGTTTTTCTGACTGCTGTAACAAATTGCCACACCCTGGGTGGCTCAACACAGCAGCATGAGAAATGTGTTCTCTTCTGACTTCTTCTGGAAGTTCAAAGTCTGAAATCAGTATCACTGAGCTGGCATACACACACACACACACACACACACACACACACACACACACATATATAAATGGGAATGTTGCAGAGTTGTGCTCCCCCAGTCGTTTCTAGAAATCCATTCCTTGTTTCTTCCACCTTCTGGTGGCTGCTGGCATACCTTGAGTTATAGCCAGTTTTTGCCTCTGTGTTCATATTGTCCTCTTCTCTTCTAGGTGTGTCTTCTCCTCTTCTGCCTATGTGAAATCTCCTTCTGCCTCTCGAAGAACATATATCATTGTACCTAGTTTCCACCTAGATAATCCAAGATAATGTCTCCATCTCCAGATACTTAGGCTTCCACAGACAGTAATAGAATCCTTAGAAGGTTTCCTATGTACAAGACACTAACTTAAAACTTCATGTAGGTGAGCTCACTTAATTCTCAAACCAGTCCCTGATTTTGTTTCAGTTGTTATCTTCACTTTTTTTTGATGAGAAAATTAAGACAACAGTTTCTCCAAGTAGTAGGGCTGAGATCGGAGACTCCAGAGTCTGTCTTAATTACAGCATTGTACAGCTTCTCAACCTCGCTTGTAAATCGACAGAAGCATACACAGAAGCCTTAGCCAGCAACATTGGGACTTTTAATGCTAGGATTTTAATACCATTCAGCAGACTGGCCTCTTATACTGGACAATATGGAATGGACTTCTGAGAATTTCAGGGAGTGGCAACAAACAATGTCTTGGAAGCTATTAACAGTTGTTCCAGAACTGTTGGAGGGAAATCCATCACCATATTCCTGTGTGGCATTCCGGTGGCCAAGTTCTCAGCAGAGCCTCTCGGTTCTGAACATTTCTGTTTTACAAGTTTCCTTCTCTTCCAAATTGCTAAGGAATTACGACTGGTGCTCAGTAGAATCTGCGTTCATTCCTGCTGCTTGCAGAAGTCTGTAGCTAAAGAGTCTTACTATGCACCATCAGATATAAAACAGAATCTGAGTGATAATGATGGCGAGGTTACTTCAAACCAGTCATTTAACAGACTGACGTGTTTCTTTAAAAACACAGGCATTTTTCAAAACTTAAATGCTGAGCTTTCTTAGCATTGTTTTTGATCTATTCTCCAAAAGGGGCATGCTAACTCCATGTATCATGTTTGCTGTTTTGGTTTAAATACTGACAAAATCTAATTTATTATATTACTAAGAACTTGAACATTACACATGGAGGGATGAATTCAACCACATATGGTCTGAGCCAAATGTCTCCAGAGATTTTTCTAAATATTTTATATGCTTTTCCAGATTTTTTTCACCTTCACATTTTACCCCTTATGTTTTTTGAAGGACATTAACTATCATACATTTTAATCATTTGTCCCTAATCAATCAGAAATATCATCAGTATAGATATTTTGCTTCCAAATGGCTTTGTTGGCTCTTTAGGTGAGCTAAAGATTTTCTGTTACACATTAAAAACCACTACTATTTTTTTCCCTCCAAGTATAAGTACATTCAGATTTATGAGTTTTAAATATATTCCGACTTATCGAAACTATATCTTTATGTCTGCCAAGCTGACTGAACAGTGAAAAAGACATTCTTCCTCAGCTTGAAGCTGGGACAAAAGCAAGCTTCCAAGAAACAAATAGCAAACTCAGAGCAAGACCTTTTCCTTCAGTGTTCACTCTCTGTTCACGTCAGAGAGAACTGTCATTGGGATTAATCCTAAAGTAATGCAGGAAGGAGTATCAAGGCTTATAATTAGATTTCTGCCTTAGATAAAATTACTCAAAATTAAACATGGTATTTGGACCAAGGAATATAGGGAGGTTTCATATCTATCTCTTCACTGAATACATTGCAGACAGAGAAAACGAAAGACTAAAATGTTAGGAGGTTTAAGACATATGCGTGTGTAGTGAAAGGTAATATTTGAGAGTTTCAGGAGAGTTGGCTGCCCTGCCAGTGACTATTACATGAATTCCCAAGATGATAATATACTGAGCTAAGCTTGTTCTCATCTCAGGATGTTAAAGACACTCTCCTTCCCTAGCCTGGAATGATTTCATCTCAGGTAATCACGTGACCTTGCTCTTCATTCAGATCTCTGCTTGATTATATGTTCTCAAGAAGTACTTCTGGACCATGTAATACCTACCACTCTATCTCTGTCTCTGCCTGTTTTTTTTTTCTTCTTGACATTTATCACTACCTCATTTTAGATTATGTGTTTACTTGTTAATTTTTGGTTTATTTTTTGTTCCCCACAGGAGATATTGGCCCAGGATAGCATGGTTGGAGAATGGATGTTTGTTGGGTCCCTATTCCATACTTTAATTCCCAAATCACATTGTTTATTAATTTTTCAATTAAGCACTCTGTACAGAAACTGTAATTTTAAAATGTCCATTGAAATATTTTCAAAAATCGAGAAATAAAAACAAATCAGAAAGACAAAGGTTCTGAGATGTCAATTCAATTTTTAGATAATGAGCATGAAGCTAAAGAGGCATTTTTTCATTTCACACATACTCTTTTCATCTTTTCACCAAATATAGGGTTTTAGCTTTATTCCTGATTGTATGTGAGTTGATATTGGAATAGGCTCATTCCAGGAAAAGGGTCACACTAGGAGAAAAAAATTAGCCACAGTCTAATCAATGCCAAATTCTATTATGAGGAGCAAAACATGGCGGAGGGAAGGGAGTGAGCCGCCCTGTGCCCCATGCCACCAGACCTGCAGATCTCGCCTCGTCGGAATACTACATCTCTTGAGAGTGTTAGAGGACCTCTATCCAGCTACTCTCTGCAGAAATCACCAGCGCTGTGACCCCATGCAGGGCTCTGGGCCTCAGCTTTGGAGTAGGATGCTGGCGTTAGAGCAGGATCCAAAGCCGGAAGTTCCTGTCCACGCAAGACTCAGTGAGTGCCTTAACAGAATCACCTATCAACACATCTGCAGATCGCCAAGACTTTGCTCTGCTCCCACATAAGTCACTCAGCTGCTACCTACCCACAGCACAGCGCCATTGCCTGGCTCCCCCCACCTCACCAGATACCCAGGAACTGAAAGCAGGCCACCGCCATCTTGACTCAACATTCTCGCTGTATTAGGTGGGGGCAGTTCCCAGACTGGATCTCCAGCGGACAGGTACCAATTTCCAACCTTCCCCCCTCCCAGCGGCGGTAACCCCACACAGAATTGCCCAACACAGTGCGACCAGGGAACTGCCCATGGGAACCTCCCATGGGAGTCCCGGGGTGAGAGTTTCCTCAATTGGGCACTGCTAGGGAAGAGGGAGAGACCAGGAACTGGGAAATCTCCAGGCAAGAGAGGGAGATAGTACTGGGCGCTCTAGTCATATGAGTGGTCCCCAAAAGAGACCCGTGAGGTGCATTCTTTCTGCAGGGACTGGTGGGTGCCACTCCCCGCATCCAGGCGCCCTGTGCCAGGACCAGTCTTCCCTCCCTGGTTTCTTCCACCAGCTTACAATAGACGACGCCATCTACTGGATGAGAAGAGAAGCAGGAAAGATACTGATCTCTAAAGCTAGCTACAACCCTGGCCTCTTCCTTTGGGTTGTTTGTTTATTTGTTTGTTAGTTCGTTGGTTGGTTGGTTTTTTTCTCTTCTACCCCTCCATCCTCCAGCCCTCACATCCCCAACATATGTGAAACCAAGAACTTTGCATGAAATAGGAGTTTGAAGACTGAGTCATCTGAATAATACAATATACAGGTGTTCTATAGGCCCTTTTTTTCTTTTCCTTTTTATTCTTTCATTTTTCTTTCCCCCTCCAAATTTTTCTGTTTTTAAACATCTGTATGTATGTATGTATGCATATATATATATATATATATATATATTTGTTTTATGTACTCTACTGTCTTCCGATATACTTGCCTATCCTAAATTACTTCCTGTCTATTCTCTTGCTACTAACCCTCTTCACTAGATTTCTTCTTCATACTTCCTAAGTTATATAAACTCTATATCCTCACATCCTACCTCCTCAGCATATTGTTCTAAGCCCCACCCCCAGGTTATTGTCCTCTGTCAGAAACTGTAAACCTTTTTACAAAACTACTGATTATATTTTAGATAATAATCAAACCCAACATTTCTGTACATCAAGACTAAACTGTAAATGTCTTAATAACAACAAATTGTTCATAGGTGGTATATTGTTGACTTTGGTATCTGTTAACATTGTCCTTCCCCACGAAGGAGAGATCTTAGAACCCTACAATAGCACTACAAACCTATAGGGTAAAAACAATAATAATCTAGACCCTCACAGCTGGAAAGGAAGACATATGAGCAACAGGAAAAGACAAGGGAAGAAAATGCCCAAAACAAATGAACACACCACATCATTAGAATCATTGCCAGCCACAGCAGGAGGAATGACTGAGAAGGAGTTTAGGATATACATGATTAAAATGTACTGTGAACTCAAGGAAGATATAAGAGAGCAAATACAGGCAGTAAAACATCACTTCAACAAGGAGCTACATAAACAAATACAGGAAGCAAAAGATCACCTCAACAGGGAGATAGAGGTGCTAAAAAAAACCCAAACAGAAATCCTTGAAATGAAAGAAATAATAAACCAAATTAAAAGCTCAAATGAAAGCATCACCAACAGAGTAGACCACTTGGAAGATAGGACATCAGACAATGAAGACAAAATATATAATCTTGAAAAGAATATAGACCACACAGTGATAATGGTAAGAAACCATGAGCAGAATATTCAAGATATATGAGGTAGCATAAAAAGTCCAAATTTAAGAGTTATTGGAATAGAGAAAGGCATAGAGATCCAAACCATAGGAATGAACAATCTATTCAATGAAATGATATCAGAAAAATTTCCAAACATAAAGAATGAATTGGAAATCCAAATTCAAGAAGTCTACAGGATGCTGAGTATACAAAATCACAACAGATCCACACCAAGTCACATTATAATGAAAATTCCCAACATACAGAATAAGGAAAGAATTTTAAAAGCCACAAGGGAAAGGAATCAGATTACATATAGGGGAAAACCAATTAGGATAATAGCAGATTTTTCAACACAGACACTGAAGCTAGAAGATCCTGGAACAACATATATTAAGTTCTGAAAGAAAATGGGTGCCAACCAAGAATAGTGTATCCAGCAAAATTAAGCTTTAAATTTGAAGACTAAATAAGAACCTTCCATGATAAACAAAAGTTAAAAGAATTTATAGCTAGAAAACTGACACTACAAAACACCCTTGGAAAAATATTCTATGAAGAGGAAACAGAAAAAAACAATAAAAATCGGCATAGGGAGGTAGTACACTAAAGGAAAAACTAATCAAAGAAGAAAATTGATTCTAAATTAAATAACAACCACAACAACAAAACAAATATGGCTGGGAATACAAAACATGTCTTAATAGGTAACTCTGAATGCTAATGGCTTAAACTCACCTATCAAAAGACATAGACTAGCAGATTGCATTAAAAAAAAAAGACCCAACAATATGTCGCCTCCAGGAGGCTCATCTGATATATACAATTTAAAAAGCTATACACAATTTAAACAGACCAATATCAAGTAATGAAATAGAAGACTCCATCAGAAGCCTACCAACCAAGAAAAGCCCATGACTGGATGGTTACACAGCCGAGTTCTTCAAGACCTTTAAAGAAGAAATAATACCAATACTCTTCAATTTATTTCAGGAAATAGAAAAAGAGGCAGCACTTCCAAACTCATTCTATGAGGCCAATATCACCCTGATTCCAAAACCAGGTGAAGACACATCAAAGAAAAAAAAAAACTTTAGACCAATATCTCTCATGAACATAGATGCAAAAATTCTCAATAAAATTCTGGCAAATGGAATATAAAAACCTCAAAAAGATCGTGCACCATGATCAAGTGGGATTCATCCCAGGGATGCAAGTTTTGTTCAACATAAGGAAATCAATAAATATAATTCATCACATCAATAGACTCAAAGATAAGAATCATATGTTCATCTCAATAAATGAAGAAAAAGCATTTGACAAAATACAATACCCCTTCATGTTTAAAACACTAGAAAAACTAGGGATGACAGGAACATGTCTCAACATTGTAAAGGCTATCTATGCTAAGCTCCAGGCCAACATCATTCTAAACGGAGAAAAACTGGAGGCATTCCCTCTAAAAACTGGAACAAGACAGGGATGTCCTGTTACACCACTTCTATGTAACATAGTCCTTGAAAAACTGGCCAGAGCAATTAGACAGATGAAAGAAATCAAAGGGATATGTATAGGAAAAGATCTTAAATTAGCACTATTTGCTGACTATATGATTCTATACCTAGAACACCCAAAAAGCTCCATCAGAAAACTTCTAGAACTAGTAAACAAATTTAGCAAAGTAGTAGGTTATAAAATCAACACCCATAAATCAAAGGCATTTCTGTATATCATGACAAATCCTCTGAGGTGGAAATGAGGAAAACTACCCATTTACAATAGCCTAAAAAAATAGAATACTTGGGAAACAACTTAACAAAAGAGGTGAAAGATCTATACAATGAAAACTACAGAGCCCTAAAGAAATAAATAAAAGATAGAAAGATCTACCTTGCTCTTGGATAGGCAGAATTAATATTATCAAAATGACCATACTACAAAAAGCACAATACACATTTAATGCGATTCAGATCAAAATCCCAATGGCATTTCTCATAGAAATAGAAAAAGCAGTCATGAAATTTATCTGTAAAAATTAGAGACCCAGAATAGCTAAAGCAATCTTTAGCAGGAAGAGTGAAGCAGGTGGCATTACTATACCAGACCTTAAACCATACTACAGAGCAATAGTAACAAAAACATCATGGTATTAGCACCAAAACAGGCTGGTAGACCAATGGTACAGAATAGAGGACACAGAGACTGACCCACAAAATTACAATTATCAAAGGCACCAAAAACATGCATTGGAGAAAAGATCGTCTCTTCAACAAATGATGCTGGGAAAACTGGAAATCCATATGCAATAAAATGAAATTAAACCCTTTTCCATGCACAAAACTCAACTCAAAATGGATCAAGGACTTAGGAATACAACCAGAAACCCTGCATCTAATAGAAGAAATGTAGGCCCTAATCTCCATCATGTGGGATTAGGCATCAACTTCCTTAATAGGAGTCCTATAGCATGAGAATTAAAACCAAGAATCAATAAATGGGATGGAATCAAACTAAAAAGTTTCTTCTCAAAGAAACAATCAGTGAGGTGAATAGACAGCCTACATCCTGGGAGCAAATTTTTACCCCTCACACATCAGATAGAGCACTAATCTCTAGGTTATGTAAAGAACTCAAAAAGCTAAACACCAAAAAAACCAAATGACCCAATAAATAAATGGGCCAAGGACATGAACAGACACTTCTCAGAAGAGGATATTCAATCAATCAACAAATATATGAAAAATGTTCATCATCTCTAGCAATTAGAGAAATGCAAATCAAAACTACTCTAAGAAACCATCTCACTCCAGTCAGAATGGCAGCTATTATGAAGACAAACAACAATAAGTGTTGGCGAGGATGTGGGGGAAAGGTACATTCATACATTGCTGGTGGGACTGCAAATTGATGTAGCCAATATGGAAAGCTGTATAAAGATTCCTTAGAAACACCATTTGACCCAGCTATCCCTCTCCTCTGACTATATCCAAAGAACTTAAAAATAGCATACTACAGGGACACAGCCACATCAATGTTTATAGCAACACAATTCACAATAGCTAAACTGTGGAGCCAACCTAGATGCCCTTCAGTGGATGAATGGATTAAAAAATGTGGCATATATATATATATATATATATATATATATATATATATATATAATGGAATATTACTCAGCAATAAAAGAGAATAAAATCATGGCATTTGCAGGTAAATGGATGGTTTTGGAGAAGATAATGCTAAGTGAAGTTAGCTAATACCCCCAAAACAAATGCCAAATATTTTCTCTGATATAAGGAAGCTGACTCATAGTGGGATAGGGAGGGGGAGCATGGGAAGAATAGATGAACTCTAGATAGGGAAGAGGAATGGGAGGGAAAGGGAAGGGGCAGGGGATTAGCAAGGATGTTGGAATGTGATATATATCATTATCCAAAGTACATGTATGAAGACACGAATTGGTGTGAGCATACTTTATATACAAACAGCAGTATGAAAAATTGTTCTGTATGTGTAATAAGAATTGTGATGCATTCTGCTGTCATGTAGTAAAAAAATAAAACCAATAAAAAAGAAATTCAATTATGAACATATTTACAGAGGAAGACTAATACAATATATCAGTAAATGAATATAAATACATCGTGAATATTGGTGCCTTGCAAAACACAATACATAGAATCATGGAGGGGGAACCTTAAGAATTTGTCCTCCTTCCCCAGATTTGCTAACATACTAGGGAGGAAACAGGCTGAATGGAGCAAGTCTAAGTAGCTTGTCCACAGTGATACTGAGTTAACAGTGGGCCCGGGACTGTGACAGTGTTGATGCAATAGTGTGTTTGTAACAATAACTTGTGTCTTATCATCTCATACTGCAATTAAAAAGGGCATTCACAGTATGAGTGGTTTGCCTTAATTACCCCTTTAAGTACTTATCCAGGGGAGTGAGGAGTTGCCCAGTCCTGAAGGTGATAACTTGGGATGTACTGAAAGAAAAGCCACAGGCTGCTGGAGGTTAAGAGTGCAGATGAAATGCCTTGGGAAATCTTAACAGCATCAATTAATCAGTACTTATCTTTTGAGTGGAAGACAGTGCATCATCGGAGGTATAAACCCTGGAGTCAAATTTGGGTGTGCATTCCTTCTTCATTTAGCTTTTTAAAGTTATTTAATATTGCTTTCCTGAGGATCTGTCGTACATAATTTGGAAGTAATAATTGTATCTTTTTTATAGGATTAAACAATAAAATGCATTCATATGACTTAGCACACTGAGTACATGGCAAGCATTCATTATTAGGACCATTTACATTGTTGTGTACCCTAGATTTTATTAGTATTGTGGTTTGGATAGCATGTGTTAACCCTTCTGAGTCCTTCCTCCACCTTCTCCACCCTGCTCTGTGTGTTTGGAGAGTAAGCTGAATGTGTCACCTCAGTGGCCAATCTCAGGTCATCCAGTGTAGAACCTGGCCTGCAGACAGAGAAAGGGAGGAGAGGACCATCATGAGCTCACGGTAAAGCAGGACTAGAGTCTCAGCTTCCATCAGGCTGCCCTTTCCACACTGCTGTCTGCACTTAGGGCTTTGGCAGCTACCTTTTCCTCTTTGCCGGTCACTCAATGAGAGGCCTTCTAAACAGCCATGGGGTACTGCACTGTTCCATGCAATCTCTTTACACTTTGCTTCTAGTTTTATTAAGTCTTTTATTTAAATCTTTTCAAATTACCCTAATATGAATGGGTCCTCTAATTCTTGTTGATTCCTGGTTCCCCATTTGATCTTCCAAATAACTTTAGGAGGTAAATATCATTTCCATTAATATATGAAGCTGCTGAGACTTAGGCAAATTAAACTCATTTCCCAAAGCAGGTGGCTAATAGATGACAAAGTCAAGACCAGAATCCAGTTTTTCTAGCTCCAAAGTCCATGGTCATTCTAGAGTGCTGTGTTTATGTTCTTAAGTGACCTTCCCTAGGTCATACTCTTCCTGGCAGGACCTTGGCTTATTGATCTGAGTATGCAGCCCTTTACATTCAACATGGTAGATAATAAATATTTTAGAAGATTTTTTTTACCAAATATATTTAAAGTTATTTTTTGGGGGGAGGTTTAAAGAGCACATAATATTTTACCAATTCAAATAATTTGAACATATTGTTTTATTATATAATAATGATCTTACTACTCACACTTTGGCTGCCAAAATTACTGCACACAGTTAGCGAAAGCAACACTGTCTATGGGTACTGAGGGACAGAGTAAGATGACTTTATGAGTAAATGCAGGGAATTGCTTTGGTTGATTTTTGAGTTCTCTCCGTCTCTCTCTTTCTGGCCTTCTCTGAAATGTAAAGAGCTCTGGGACTCTGGCTACAGATGAAAGAGGTGGAATTTTTTTTTTTTTTTTGAGAGAAGTGGAGGGAGGTGGGAATGTTTTGCTATGTTTTGAATTTAGTTCTTTTCCTGCATTATAGAATCTGATTTCCTACAGAAAAGTTCAGCATCTGTTTTGTGATTTGATGAAT
This sequence comes from Ictidomys tridecemlineatus, assembly GCF_052094955.1. Classification (NCBI taxonomy): domain Eukaryota; kingdom Metazoa; phylum Chordata; class Mammalia; order Rodentia; family Sciuridae; genus Ictidomys; species Ictidomys tridecemlineatus. The sequence goes on along the minus strand of NC_135487.1, from coordinate 66,968,974 downwards.
GGCTTTGAGTTGTTAATTTAATTGCTTCCTAGTAAGACACTAATGACCTTTTTGTTCCACTAAATACTAGTGTGTTTAGTTATAAATTAACCATAACTAAACATTTGGAACTCCAATACCTAGCCATCATATGGCACAGGTTCAGCTTGTAGCAACTAGAGTGGGCATTATATATGGCCTGCTGAATTAGCTTCTGAAATCTGTATTAGCTGGGAAGACCATTACATTTCTCATAATAGCAAACTCAGGGAAAAAGCCCATTGCAATATGAGCACGCAAAGGAGACCAAAATGGAAAAAAATATCTCCACACATTTTTAGGTCTGAGAAATCCCATTTCATATATTCAGCCTAGGAGCCAGAAGCCTGGAATTTGTATATTTTCAGTCACAGCTACCTCATAATTAATGACGTCTCTGGGTGGCCACCAGGTATGGGGTAAGAGTAGGGGGTCTTGGATTTATCCCTTGATTATCAGATTTCAAATATTCCTTTAAAAGTGAGGACATCTTTATATATTTCTTGGGAATAAATATCAATTCACCACGTCACTGGCTTTTTTGGCGTGGCTACTGAGTGTTGATTTGATTGGTAATTGAAAATAAGGCATTGCAGTTCCCACTGGACTTTAGTTGACTTCCTCTTGGAATACTGCCAGGCAAGATCTTCTCCCAAAGGCCCCCAATGAGACAGGGAGGTCGCCAAGGGCCCAGGTCTGCCTCTGGCAACTGAGCTAATGCAATTGCTTGGACGTCGACATCACGGGGAAATTTGTTCTCTGCCTTCTCTGAAATAACACTTTCTCACCAACTAGGAATTCTCCCAAAGCTCCAAGATAAATATTTTTGGAAACCTAATGATATTTGATTTTCTCAACACTGAGACAAAGATAAGGTGCATGTTCGGGAAAGAAAGGGGGCAAGCATATAACTCTCCACTTCTGGCTGAGGCATGTTTGGCCCCCAAAACTGTCTACAAGTGAAGCAGCTGCAAGAAATTCAAAGTGAGCTGAAGCTGGAGAGAAAAATCTGTGCTACTCCTTCATTTTCAGAACCCAGGGAGGCTGCTGCATGGAATGTGGACCTCCCACACAGGGACTGGATTCTGTGTCAACGCCAGTAGGAGAAGCCAACAGACACCGACACCAGAAGGAGCAAGGATTCCTTAAAAATGAAGATTCATGACCTCGATGCTAAAAACAGTGAAGGGGGTGTGATCTAAATCTTCAGTTCCTTTTTTAAAAAAATTATCCTGCCCCCAAACCAAAAATGCAAACCAAAACAAAACCCCCGAACCCCAAAAGAACAAACATATGTATTTAGCATTTCGATTACCATATTATGCTTTAGGTGAAGTGGTACCTTATTACTGAGAAAGTTGAATCATTTTAAAGGAGGCCTATAAGGATTAATTCTTGACACCCCAGGTTCTCTCTTTAGTTATTATATATACATATAGAATTACTATTTGAAAATTGGGATTTAAATTTGTCATTTTTCCAGAAAGATGTGTTCCTAAGCTTACAACTAGCTCATAGCTCTTCGTGTTAAGCATGGCCATGGAGTTCATGTGAAGGATGTCACTAAAGGCGAAACTCCACATTGGACATGCAAATCACTGGCATCAAATCCACCAGCTAATAATGTTAGCTCCACCTTCAGAGTAAATCCAGAATGAGATAGCTTTCCATCGCCTTTCCTGCTACCATTCTCATCTGACCCACCATCGCCTCCTAGAATCACTTCCCAACTGATCGGAGCTTCCTGGCTCCAATTCTGGTTCCTTTCAGTCTCTTCTCAAACCCTTACCTCAAAGCAGATGAGGTTCCTCTGCTCCAAACCTCCGGAGGGCTTCCCATGCCACTCAAAGCCAAAATCTTATAATGGTTTCCAAGGTTATTTTAGTCAGCTTTTGCTTTGCTGTGACCAAAATATCCAACAAAAACAACTTAGAGGAGGCAAAGTTTATTTTGGCTCAGTTCACCAACGGCCAACCCTGTTGCTCTGGGCCCAAGGTAAGGCAGCCCATCGCTGGGAAGGGCCTGGGCAAGAGAAGCTGCTCCTGTGGTGACAGGGTCAGGAAACAGAGTTGGGGGAAGGGACCACAGGGAAGATGCTCCCTTGCAGGGCATGCCCCCAATGACCTACCTCCTTCAGCCTCTCCCATCTGCCTACAGAAACCAATAAATGATCTGGCATCAAACTATAAAGCTTCTTCACAGCAAAGGAGACAATCAAGAATGTGAAGAGAGTCTACAGAATAGGAGAACATATTTGCCACTTGCTCCTCAGGTAGAGCATTAATCTCCAGGATATATAAAGAACTAAAAAAAAAAAAATTAATACCCCAGACAAACAAACAAACAAACCACCACCCAAAACAACAACAAAAACAAAAGTCCCCAATAGCCCAGTCAATTAATGGGCAAAGGAACTGAACAGGTACTTCACAGAAGAAGAAATATGAATGGCCAAAAAATATATGAAAAACATGTTCAACATCTCTAGCAATTAGAGAAATGCAAATTAAAACTCTACTGGGATTTCGTTTCACTCCAGTCAGAATGCAAGTAACAATAAGTTGATGAAGAGGTGGGAAAAAATGTTCACTCATCCATTGCTGGTGGGACTGCAAATTGATGCAACCACTCTGGAAAGCAGGATGGAGATTCCTCAGAAATCTTGGAATGGCAACAAAATCAAAATTTGAATTTGACCCAGTTATCTTCTCTGTACTCCCAACCTGTTCTCTCTCTCTCTCATCTCTTGCCATTTTCCTTCAGTTACTCCATGCTGGGAACATCTACTCATGACTTATTTCCTCTGTCTGAAACACTCTTCCTTTATAAGACTCACTCTCTCTCTCTCTCTCTCTCTCTCTCTCTCTCTCTCCTTTTCCAGTTCTGTGTTCAAGTGTCATTTCTTTAGTGAGTTTTTTTGTTGCTACTCCATTCAAAATTTCAGAAGTTAGGGGCAGAAGTACTACTCACCTATAGTCCCAGCTACCTGGGAAGCTAAAGCAGGAAAATCACTTGAGTCCACTTCAAGACTATTCTGGGCAAAATAGTGAGACTCCATTTAAAAAGAAGAAAAAAAAATTCCCCATAACTCTATCTTGCCTGATTGGATTTTTATAACATTGCCAATAATGTTGTTATTAGTTTTTAATTTCCTCTTTTGCTTATATACGCCCATCACCCCTAGAAGATAAGCTCTGTGGGAGTGCCCCTCATGGTCTGTGCTGTGATTTGGATGTGGTTTGAGTGTGCCCCTCAAAGGTGTTATGTGTTGGAAACTTGGTCCTTAGTGTGGCCATGCTGTGAAGGTGGTGAGAACTTCAAGAAGTGGTTCCTTAAGGGGAGATCTTTAGGTCGCTGGGGGAGCTAACCTTGGAAGGAATTAAGGTGGCTGTGGTAGGATCTCTGCACTCTCTCAAATGAGTTATTATAAGAGCAAATCCAAACTCTGAATCATCTCTGGCTTATGGTTTCAGGATGTGATCTTTTTTATCCACATTAGTTTTTACCATCTGTCATGGGGCCCTCACCAGAACCAGTACTATGCTATATGGATTTTCAGCCTCTAAAACTGTGAGTTCACTAAACCTCTTTTCTTTACAAAGTTGACCTGCTTTTAGTATTTTGCTATAGCAACAGAAAATGAACTAATGCAGTAGACACTCAAAAATACTTTTGAGTGAATGGATAAGACAATACAATCTTAACATGTTGTAATCCTCTGACATAGTCCCATGGTTTAATTTAAAAAGAAATGCAAAATTATAGAAAACATGGGGTATGTAATAACAGCATGACACAATTTCTCAATAACCTGCACTCACCTTCCCAATACACATTAAGATTAGAAAATGCTAGGGGTTCCAGTTTCCAAAATTTTTACTTTTTATGGAGTGTAATTAGAATCTTGAGTTCCCTATTTTTGTCTCAGTGTCTCTCTCAGTAAACTGTGACATCTCAGGACAAGCCACTAATGTAAACTCCAATACATTAAAGACAAAACTTAAAAATCTAGATAATTTATTGAAGATTTGTTAGAAAAACTGAGAGCACTATATTGCATATTATAAGGTAAGCTTTTCTTAAAATTTCTATTTAAATATCATTTTTTTCCACAATTTTATTATAGGACTTTTGTATGATTTTTCTTATTTCTCTCTCTTCCTCTATGGTTCACAGCAACTCAATTCATATTTTTAAATAGTATCTAGATCTAAGCCTTCTTGTGTAGATTCTGGACTACCGTGGCATATCTCTGCAATATTTATTTATTCATATCTATACATGATAATCCCTTGATTAAAACTTGTTAATTTCTCCCTATTGCTCAAAGTATATAATAAAACTATTAATGATGATCTTGACATTCCTACAGTTTCCAGACTCTTCTTTGCTTGGAATCCTTACCATCTAAGCTGAAAACATCAAGATAATTTAGTTGTAATAGTTTGGTTTTTTTCCACGTCTTTTAAAATTTGTTAAATGGGACAAGTGTGGTGTTGAACTGAGAATGAATTATTCCTGAATCCTGAGAGAAGACCCTTCTGAGCTCTATACCCAATGTCCTATGAATTATGAAGCTTTCCCTTCTGTCTACCTCTAACTTTTTGAGAGGACTGGAGACTGTTTTCTCTAATCCTTTTGGAATGTTCTCTACCCTGCTTCAGGTAGTTTCTTTATGTGAAGATGCTGATCAATATCTGTGAGCAATTAAGTGGAGCCTTCTGCAATTCTCCAGGGGTCTTTCTTTTTCTGTGTAGTTCTTATTTTATGAATTGTGTTCCCCTGCAAACTAGTTACCATGGTCTTCCCATACTCTCAGCCACAACTCAATTGAATGAGTTTTCTGGAGTTTGGTTTTCTTCCCTACTAAGCAGCTTGGAAAGCAAGGCCCTACACTTGTACAACAAGGGTGCCAAATTGTTCAGGGATTACTGTTTCTTATTACCTGATGTATCCAGTGAATTAAAAACTGTTACTTCATATATTTCATATTTTCTTTTTTTTCTTTTAGATGAGGTATAAATCTAGTCCTGATACTCTATCTTGTTTAGTAGTGGAAGTGCACAGGTCAAAATGTTAGTGTGTTTTTATTTCACCTCCATATTCAGGTCGTTAGAAAATGCCATTGAATCTACCATTAAAATGTATCTAGAAGGTAACCATAATTCTCCATCTCCATTGCTCCTAAACCATGGCTGATCCAAACTACCATATTGTCTGGGAAAGCTAAAAGGGTGAAGAGAAAAGTAGATATCCATATGCAAAACATGTAAAATATATGTAATATATGTGTAATACTCACGTAAAATACATGTAAAATGCAAATACATGTAAGAGTCAACTCAAAATGGATCACATGCCTAAATGTCAATGTTAAAAACTATAAGACTTCATGACGTTGGATTTGGCAATAATTTTATGGATGTGACACTAAACGAATAAGCAACAGGAGCACAAATAGACAGGACTACTGGAAACATAAGAATTCATGCACATTAAAGGAAATAGTCAACAACATGCGACGGCGGCCAACATCATGGCAGAAAACATTGTAAATTATATACATTTAGAGGGTTAATACGCATAAAATACTCCCACAACTCAACAGGAAAGAAAAACTGATTAAAAAATAGCAAAAGACTGGAATAGTCATGTCTCTGAAGAAAATAAAGAACCAATAAGCATACAAAAAGGTGTCCATTATCACTGATCATTAGAAAAATGCAAATAAAAGCCACAATGAGATAACTGTCAGCAAAGATCACCAATACAGTTTCGGCACTGGGGGACTCATTTTCTGGGTACAAAAATGGCCAGCATTTATAGAATGAGTTTGCGTTTTACAGTTTACAGTGATGGTTTTTATTGGAAACTGTGGACATGTTGGTTTGGACAGTCAAGAAAGAAGTGGTAAAAAGCCCAGAACTCATTGTCACCGGGAAACACTCAGAACTCAGTGTTTTCTGTGCATCTTCCTCTGGGAACCACTGTTACCCAGAGCTTCATTGTTTGCTTTTCTCCTTCCAGGACTCAACAGCAATGGGAAAGGGTAAAAGTCCAGGGCCCAGTGTTCCAGTATCCGCCTCTTCCCATCAGGACCCATTGTGGTGGGAAGAGGTGGATGTCTGCTTTTGGTGGAGATGCTGGGGATGAACCCAGGAAGGGATGAGAATTTGTATTTTTCCCTCGGGGCCCATTGTTACTGGGAAAGGATTTACTGGGAGAGAGGCTTAATGTTTGGCTAATTTCCTTCCCTCCTCCCAACCACACAGTAGTCTTTTCATTTTCCCCAGGGGGTTGTCTCAGTAGGAATATTATTTTCTATAACCCTTGAAAGATATCTTAATTCCATTAGAATGGCTACTATCAAAGAACTGAAAAATTTTAAAAAAGGAAAAATATAAATGGGAAATAATTGAACAAAATGGAAAATAAAAAAGTATTGACTAGAATATGGACCAACTGGCATTCTTGTGCTTTGCTAGTGAGAAGATAAAACAGTGCAGCTGCTACATAAAATAGTAAAAGTATTTATCAAAAATATTAAAATATTAAAATATCAAAAATATTAAAATAGAATTACTATATAATGCAGCAATCCCACTACCATTGACTGAAAGTCTGTGTTCCTTTAAAGGTTATACATTGAAGCCCTAACCCCCAGTGATGATGTAGGGACCTTGGGAGGTAATTAGGTTTAGAGGAGGTCATGTGAATGGAACATTCATGACAGGATAACTGCTGTCATTAGAGAAGAAACAAGAATTTGATCTGTCTCCACCACGAGAAGATACAGCAAGAATGTGGCAATCTGCAACCAGGGTGAAACCCCTCAGCAGACACTGACTCTGTTGACACTTTGATTTTGGACCTCCTAGTCTTGAGAACTATGAAAAATAAATGCATATTGTTTAAGCCACTGGTCTAGGGTTCTTTGTTATAGCACCCCCAACTGACTGACAGCCACTTACTGGGATATAGCCAAAAGAACTAAAAGCAAGATCTCAAAGAAATATTTATATACACATGTTCAGTGAGCCACTATTCATAATAACCAAGAGGTGGAAGCAACCCAAATGTCCATTTGTGAATGAATAGCTAAAATGTGTAATATGGGTATAATGGAATACTATAAATACTATTTCTTTAAAAAGAAAGAGGTCCTGTCATGTGCCACAACCTGCATGAACATTGAGGACATTATGCTAAATGAAATAATTTAATCACAAAAGAAAAAATACTGTAAGAATTCACTTGTATAAGATAATCAAAGTCATAGAAACAGAAAATGACAGATAATGAAATTCTAATAAAGAAATACAATGACCAATTTTATAACAATAAACATCACAACTGAGATGAAAGTTTTAAAATATTTGAAAGATATAAACTCCTGAAGCTCATTCAGAAAAAAAGAGAGGATTCAAATATTATTATATCAATTTGAAATTTGAATTTATAGTTAAAAATATTCCCCCCAAAAAAAGGGCCCAGGAGATAAGACTTCACTAGTGAACTCTCAATCACCTAAGAAAGAAATAAAAATTCTACCCCAATTCTTTCACAATTAGAAAGGAGATACCATGTCTCAATTCATTCCATGAGGTCAAAATCAAAGACATTTTAAATAAAAGAAAACTACAAACCAATATTCCTTATGAATATAAATGCTAAAATTAAAAAAAAAACAATTTCAGCAAATTGAGTCTAACATTCAGGGACTCATATATCATTACTAAGTGGGATTTATTTCAGGCATGAAACATTGATTTAACATTAGAGAACCATATCAAAAAACTACTAGTGAAAAATTATAAAATCATCTCAATAGATGTAAAGAAAGCATTGAAAAAAAATCCACTATCAATTTCTGATTTAAAAACTCTTCAGCAAACCAAGTAAAAGGGAACTTCAACAACCCGATTAAAGGTTTTTACCCCAAACCTGCAGATTACATTATACCTAATGGCGTAAGATTGAAAGCTTTCCCTTAAGATTGTGACAAAGCAAAGGATGACTGAAATCACTATTTCTATTCAACACTCTACCAGAGGTTCTAGCTAGTGATTTAAGGCAAGGAAGAGAAATAAAAAAGCAGCATATCATGAGAGGAGAAATTGAATTGATGGCATAATGATCTGTGTGGGAAATCAGATGAAAACTACTAACCTAGTTCCGGAACTAAAAACCAAGTTTAGGAAGGTTGTAAGATACAAGATCAACAGACAAAATTAATTTACTTCTATGTTGTAGCAGCAATAAGAAATCAAAATAAAAAAGATACCATTTATAATATGATAAACAATACGAAACCTTGGGGATACATCTGGCAAAGTTCCTGAAACTTTTAGACTGAAAACTATTGAGGGGGGTCATGGCATATTAGCCCCAACTAGGAAGACCCCTCTGACTTTTTCTCCCCCTTCACTGAGGTAAGTCAGGGGTTCCTCACTTGGGAGGTGTTCTGCCTTTACCTATAGGAAGGAACATTTTACCTCCAAAGAAATAGCGATAAATAGAGGAAATTGAGCAAACGGAACTTACTGATTTTGACAAGGGTACAAAAGCAATTCAAAGGAGAAATGTTTTTTAACAAAGTGTTTTTGGGAATAATTTTCTAGCTATGTACATCACCTCCTTAAATTAAAAGAAGAAGAAGAAAAGAGGAAGAGGAGGAGGAGGAGGAGGGGGAGGAGGAAAGAAAGAAAGAAGGAAGGAAGGAAGAAAGAAAGAAGAAATCCTTGTTCTATATCTTGCATACTTTGCCCACTTACAAATATTAACTCAAAATGGGTCCTTGACCTAACTGCAAGGCTTAAAACTGATGAGAAAAATCTCTGAAATATCCATGACTTTGGGTCAAACAAAATTTTTATATATTGCAGTAAAATATCTAAGCATGGTTCATAAAAGGATAAATTGACAAACTTGACTTCATTACCATTATAAATTTCTGCTCTTCAAAACACATTGTTAAAAATGGTAAGGAAAGACACATACAGGAATAAAATCCTTGTAAAGTCATGTATCTGATGAAAGACATATCCAGAATATAGAAAGAAATTTAAAAATTCAATGAGAAAGAATCAAGCAAACTTTACACAAAAGAGACATATTAATGACAGAAAGCATATGAAAAGATGGTCAACATTCTTGCTTCTTACACAATGGCAAATTAAATCCATATTGAGAATCACTATGTAATTAATAGAATGTACAAATTTTAAAAAGACTGATCACACCAAGTGTTGAGGAAAACATGGAGCAAACAGAAATTTCATACATTTTTTTGATGGGAATGAAAAATGTCATAACTTAAGCTGTTTTGGTAAACAGCTTGACAGTCTTTAAAAAAATTTAGATTATATGCCTACCTAGTTGTCTCTTAGAAATTGGTGAGGGATTTTTTTTTTTATAAACAAAATCAGGAAAGAACTCAAGGTCCATAAATAAAGAAGACATAGACATATTTGTACATATCCACACAACAAATACCACTTAGCAAGAAAAAGTTTTGAACTAGTGATAAATGCAATCAAATGGATGAATTTCAAATTAATCATGCTGACTGAAATAAGTCAGAGAAGAAAGAGTACATGCTGTGTGAATGTATTTATTTAAAACCCAAGAAAATATGAACTAATTTATAGTGAGAAGAAGCAGATTAATAGTTTCCTGAAAAGGGGGATGGTTGAGAATGATGTGGACAGGAGGGAGGGATGCCCAGAAATACAGGAATTGTATGAGGGAGATAGATATGTTTACTATCTTGACTGTGATAATGGATTTATATGTAAACATATAGGTCAAAAGTACCAGATTACACTTATTTGTTCAGCTTATCATCTCTCTTCTACATAAATAAATAAAACTTGAAAAAAATACCTTGGGATGAAGGTACTAGAAAGATGGAGTTGTCAATAACTGAAATCAAGAGCAAGTTTGGAGAAGCACAGAGAATTCAGTTCATGTTCTATTTAGCAGGTTTATTAGACAGCCAAGTGAATTACCCAAACAGTAAGCAGTCAAGTCTGGAGATCAGGGAAGAGGTCTGGGCTGGAGATACATGTGAGTCACTGGCATATTTACAATATTAAAGATATGGAAGGCACTTGATGGATGTTTGCAATTGCCTTGAGAAACATATTCCTGAGTCACCCAGCATTTACTATCTACTGTACTTTTCTAGATACAATTGAGAAAGATATATTATGTAAAGTGCTAATATATAATGAGTCACTGTTTTTTTTTGTGTGTGTATGTGGTGGGGGATACCGGGCATTGAACTCAGTGGCACTTGACCACTGAGCCACATCCCCAGCCCTATTTTGTATTTTATTTAGAGACAGGGTCTCACTGAGTTGCTCAGCAACTCGCTTTTGCTGAGCCTGGCTTTGATCTTGCGATCCTCCTGACTTAGCCTCCCCAGAGTCACTGGGATCACAGGCATGTGCCACTGCGCCTGGCATATTTCACTTTCAAGTGACACATAATTGTGCATATTTATGGGGTGCAGTGTGATAACTTGATAAACGTACACAATGTGTAATGATTGAAATCAGGGTAATTAGCCTTCTGTCTCCTTAAACATTTATTATTTATGTTGGGAGATTTTGAACCCCTCTCTTCTAGTTTTTTATAAAATATAAAATAAATGGTTGTAAACTATAGTCACATTACTGTGCCAAAGAACACTCGAATTTATTTCTCTTGTCTGTATTTTGGTACCTGTTTGTCTATCCCCCTGTTCCTCCCCTTTCTAATTTCTAGTGATCACCATTCTATTTTTATCTCCCACGGACTCAGACTTTTCTTTTTCTTCAGTGAGTATAATTTTTAAAAATGTTTCTTTGTCTGTTTGAGGTATTTACGGAAGCTCCCTTGGACTGTGTTTATGGAAGGCACTAGGGTCTATCAAAGAGCTTTCTTTAGCAAAGGAGTTTGAAAGCCAGTGCTTAAAAATCTGTGCTAATGACCTGGTAATTGTTTTAATGGATTTTCAATGAAGTGTGAAGTTCTCTGCTGACTTCTCAACAAAGTGTAAAGTATGGTAAAGTATGTGAGAGAGTCATTCTCGGTCCTGTAAATTTGTCTCTATCTGTTTGCAGAATCAAGAAACATTGCCAAGTACTGCTTTGGTGACTTTATCAACACAAATCCACCTTGGGTGGAGCATTGAGCAGCAGCTGGGGTCCGGAAGGGTACGCTGCCTTCACAAGTGCAATCAGCTCTTCCCACCAAAACCAAGAGCCCACGGTTCCCAGCACAAGGGCTCTGGAGAGGCTAGCCTGGATTCCTGGCACCTGTTTTGTTCAAGTCCTTCTCTTGCCTCTCACCTGGGCCGGGTGATGGGCACATGATGTTCCAGGCTTTCTCACTTCCATTTCTAATACATTTTGTCCAGATGACCAAAAGTTCCAAATGTGGCTCCCAATCCCTGGTGAAAGAACATTTTCATGTAACTGACCTAAGTGTTTGCATTAAGGTTTATAGCTGTTTTAAGCGATTTTTGAAGTGTGCATTTATGCTGAGAAATGACTGGGGTGAAGACGCCTTTTCTCACAATGCTGAAGGGTTGAGACTGCATACTTTTTGTTTTCTTCTGCTTTAATTTGGTGGCATCTAACAGATTTGGAGGGCATGGCATGGTCCAATGTTGTTTCTTGTTCTAGTCTCTAAGGCTTGGAGTACATGCCCTCTATGTCAACGCTTTAGTAGAAGCACCACTGAGAGTACATTGAGGCCACTGAAAACTCTATTCTAGGGTGGAATTCAGCCCAGGGCAAGGCAGTCATGCCTTAGGCCCTAGTCAATAAGTTTTAAGGTGATCTTGTGAATGATTTGGTCTCACAGATCTAAACACCTTTGAGGTTCTTAGTGTTACTGTGAATTAACAGAGTATGACTGCATTGGGTCAGATTCTTTAGAAACAGTCACAGAGATGGGAGATTTGCATACAAGAGGTTTATTGGGGAACATGACCAGGAACAGCCCCATTGGGGGAAGAATGAGAATAAGAATGGATAGAGGGAGGACTTGAACTGTGAAACAGCCCATGCCATAGAGAGCTCTGGATCTGGAATGGTCCTGCAGAGGCGAGATGGCCGGGCCTTTGTACCTTCCAATCATTCATTGAATGCATGAATAAGATTATCCTTTCATGCAGGTAGCCTTGAGAGTATAATCTTATTCAAGGGAGTTCCCTTTGGAAAAGAAAAATTGTTGGATTGGGGTGCAGAAGATGATAGCCATCAAAAGCATTACACCTTTCTGCTGGGGAGAATGAATAACTCAATCCTGAGGGGGAGATCTGGGTTGTTCACTGCCATTTCTTCTCCCCTAGATAATAATATTGGACAAAATTAAGACATATCTTGCTATTGACAACTCTACAGTTTTATTTAGCTTTACAGTTACATCAGATGTTTATATTAACAATAACAAGAGCAACGCAGTCAGAGAGCTAATAGAGTCCAGTAATATAAAGACCTTATAGTGTTAACCACATTTTATTTACTATTATTTATTTATTTATTTTTGAGAGAGAGAGACAGACAGAGAGAGAGACAGAGAGAGAGAGAGAGAGAGAGAGAGAGAGAGAGAGAGAGAGAGAGAGAGGAGAGAGAATTTTTTACTATTTATTTTTTAGTTTTCGGTGGACACAACATCTTTATTTTATTTTATTTTTTATGTGGTGCTGAGGATCAAACCCAGGCGCCCCACACATGCCAGGTGAGCATGCTACTGCTTGAGCCATATCCCCAGCCCTTATTTACTATTATTTGATTCTACACTAATGGCATACTCAGTTAGCTGGAATTTCCAAACATGAAGGATATTTTGAGTCATGTTTTACCTTTTGGGGAGGCCTCTTCTATACTGACAGGATTTCAGTGCAGGGAGGAATCACAGAAGAGCGGTGCTCAGCACTGATTTTGCTGAAGTTGTAAGTAAAGATGCCCATTGTGGAATGGCTGTAGTGGTCCAGAGACTTTGATTCTAAGTTCAAGGGCTATGCTAGTGGGCCCCTCAGCTCACTCCTCTCAGGAATTTTTTTTTTCTGGTACCAGGGATTGAACCCAATGGTGCATAACAACTGATTGATATGCCCAAACTTTTTATTTTTATTTTTTGTTTTGAGACTGGATCTAACTAAATAGCCCAGGCTGTCCTCGAACTTGCAGTCCTTCTGCCTGAGCCTTCTGAGTTGCTGGTATTACAGGTATGTGCTACCACACCTGCCCCCAGTCTTCTTTTGTGCTCACTCTTAGATGAAACTAACCTGATGCTAGAGCTCTATGATATGTAGCCCTGATCCACATTATTAAATCAAGGGAAAAAGACAAAAGAAAAGAAAAGAAAAGAAAAGAAACAAGAACCAAACCAAAACAAAACTTCTGAATTAAAACCAGATATAAACTGAAGCTTATGATTCTTTGTAACACCTTCAAACAAGACGAGAGATGATGGACTCTTACTGAACAGGACTCCTTACACATTTTTACTTCTTTACGCTGACAATTTTACCATGGAACAAAGCCAGTGCTGCCATCATGAGTAATCTTTGATCGTGCATGGGTTTCTGAGCTGACAAACTGGCCAGAACCTGGAAGATTTCTTCTATTACACCAAGTGTGGATTTGCAGTAAAAATGTATACCACAAAGTGGATTTTTGCTCAGATTGGCCTCTCCATTGCCTGTGCTTTGCTGGGTCTGCTGGGAGTGGTGCAGTGAAGCCATTGTCACAGAGTGAGTGCCCCCTGCTTGGTCACTTTCGTGCTTGGCCTGGCAGAGCCCTAAGTATTCCCAGCTCCATCTATTTCACTGAACCAGTTTCTTGTGGTCATAAAGCTTCTTCTGAGTTCGAAATTCCATGTCTACCATACCCCTTCAGTGAATTATGGCTCTATTCACCCTACAAACCGGTGATGCTAAATAAGTGGGGGTCTATAGTTTGCATGTTTTTTGTCCCTTCCAAAATTCATAGTGATGCTTAATCCCAACACAGGAGAATTAAAGAGTGTGGTTTTAGGAGATGATTGAGTCATGAGAGCTCTTCCCTCACGAATAGGATTAGATCCCACTATCAAAGAGCTTTTGCCCTCTATCCCTTGCACTGTATAAGGATAAAGCCATCCTTTGGCTTTCCTCTCCAAAGCATGCAAAGACTGGGCTGATATCAGACATAGAACCTGTTCTCGCTTTGATCTTGAACTTTCAGTCCCCAAATTGTAAAACAAGCAAATAAAAATATTCTGTTCTTCTTAAATTACCCAGTCCCGGGTATTTTGTTATAGCAGCACAAAAAGACTAAGACCTTGAAAAAATTAACACAGAAAAGATCTTAAAAGTGACTGTTTATAAACTCAGGAGTGGCTTAAGTATGGGAAGGGGAACTTATCTTGAGTGTTTTATTGTACATTTCTTATCACTGACCTTACAGAATAGAATAAATTAAATCATGGTTAATGTTGAACCTTAACTTTTTTTTAAAATAATTTCTCTCCTCCTTAGATGTCCACACTCATAAATACACTGTCTCTTAAATATTAAACTAGCTTTGTTATTTAATCAAAAAGCTTCTTTGTTCTTTTCTTACTTTACTTTAGCCTTTTGTGAGACATGATATCAAAAGCATGATAATACTACATAATTTATATCTACAGCTTTTTCTTTCTCTTTCAAACCCCCATTTTCATGAACAAGTGACACTTTTGTGACTTCTTGGAGACTATCATTACATTGTTCCCCAGGGCCATTCTTCCCTTTTCCAGCCAATAGTACAATAAGTCAGAAATTCAAAGATCATACTATTTTTTTCAAATGTTTTAACTTGTAGCTCTTTTTCCTTGGAAAGCATCAAATCCTCCTTTTCACAGTGTTGTTCCAGTTATTCTATTGGGTCATTTTATGTTAAGAGTTCTAGCTCTACTTATTTACCTGTTTGAATTAGTATCATAAATGCTACCTCAGCGGGCCCCTGACACTTATTCATGCTTTGTGACATTTTGTGCATTGCCTACAAATGACTGGTAAATATACTCACTTTTGTTTATTCAAGAAGTGTTTATTGAGGGGCCATTATTGTACTGAATGAATTATTGTACTTAGAAATGGCGTGATTCTAGAGAATCTTATTCAGGACTGTCTAAACTCATGAGGCTGGGCTCCGCCTTCAGTGTGGCATATATATTACTTCAGGGATTCAAAGCAGAGCATGCCATAGATATTACTTGTGAAATGGAGAGAGCAAGCATGGAGATAGGCGTGTTCAGGTGGTGGAGAGTAGAGTAGATGTTAGTAGAGAAGCACTGAGAAATGGGGCATCTAGCCAAGCCTGCTGAGGGCCAGTGATTTTTTTTTTTTCCTGGAGGATTTAATTCTGGAGCTAAATCTTGAAGGAAAACCCAGAGTCATTCAAGTGAAGGAGCAGAAAGGTCTTGCAAGTGGAAGAATCAGCATGAGTACAGGTTTGGTTGTTCCAAATATCATGGTGTAGTTGGAATAATTACAAGATAATTGAAAATAATTTGATCTCAGTAGAGTAAAAAGGAGAAGACCATGATTGGGGAGGGGTGGGTGGAGTGATGAGGCCCTGGGGTGGGTCAGCTCATAGAAAACTTTCTATGTCATAAGATATAGAACATTTTAAAAGCATTCTATAGCAACAACGGATCATGGAAAGATTTGTAGTGGAAAAGGATGTGACTTGAGTTTTAAATCCCCTTCTGGGTATGAGGAGGATGTGTTCTAGGACAGAGAGTTCTGGGGTAGGGAAATCGGTTTGAAATTGGCTGCTGTCCGAACCCACGAGGATAACTTAGGTTCAGGAAGAGGTATAGTTGAAAGAAAAGGGACAGTCTGAAAAAGTCTTTAGGAATTATGCTTCTCTGTGGCAGGAAAGTAGGTTGGCTTTCTGTCATCCATCCATGGGTGGGTGGAGGTACCAGCTTCTGTGCTGGAATGAGAAAAGCTTGGTTCTTTCCTGAAATGATACCTAACCCTTCCCTGCACTGTCAATGCATTAGGCATCTCATTCCACAGGGGTAATGCTCACGAGGCACCAAATTTCCTGCAGTGGGTCCAATGTATTACTCACAAGTTTTCTTTTTCTTTCTTTCTTTTTTTTTCTTCTTCTTGAATATCTGAAGCTTAATCCCAGTGAGGAGAGCTGTCATTTTCTTCCCAGACAGGAAGCTGAACTGTCTTTTCGAATACCCTGGGGCTTTCTGAACTCACAAACCTTTCATTATAAGTACTTGTCTAACTTACAGGAAGTTACACAGAGTTCTCACCATGTGCTGTGCTTAAGATGCTGCTCACGAGTCTGTAGTGCCTGCCCTTGGTACATGGGTCCCTCAAAGAGAATCGCTTCCATAGAGGTCAAAGGGATTATGCTTTGACTTTGAGGGGTGGGTTTTAGAAAAAGAGGTGTTGTCTATAACTAAGAATGCTCATAGCAATGCATTATATCCCTAATCTGTAGAAACTTTCATATCTGCCAAAGGAAAAACAGGGAACACTTTAAAACATGAATTCATGAGTTATCTTAAATATTTATTAAGAATCCACTCCATATATTGGTGTTATGTTAGGTACCAGATCATTTGCTCTCTCTCTGGAATTAGATAGCTGGCAAATCAAACTCAGGAGATGGGTCATGTGATGCTGCGGGCAGAAGAGTATCATGACCAGGACAGGGATCTAAACCAAAGTCCCCAGGGCAGAAGCCAAAGGTGAAGAATGAGTGGTGGTGGTGGGGGGGGGCATGTGCAAGTGTGATCTCCAAAACAGAATAACAAGAATGGATATGTGAGACTGAGCTAAGAGATGGGGCCATGCAGGGATGGCTCTAAATGGCAGTAGGTTAAGAAGGGGACGGCATGGTCCAGGGATATTGCAAGAAACAGGAGGGAGAGGCTCACTCCTGGGATGCTGGGGAGTTAAGTGCGAGTTCTCCCCACTGACTTAAAAGCATGGTTTGCAGCAGACATGACCTTAGAAGTGCAGGGGAAGGCTTAAAAAAATGCTCTTGAGTGATAAGTCTAAAGTAGATGCAAGAAAGCTGTGAGAGGACAGACAAGCTTTCAGTAGAGTGACCTTTCATGGGATGTAGGAGCCCAGAGAGAGTTCAACATGAGTTGAAGTTGTTGGAGTTTGGTAAATGAAGTAGAAGTTAAATTGGAAAACTGTTTTGCTCAAACACCTTATGTTTAAAAGCAAATCCACCACGACCTCTATGACTCCACAATATCCCCACTCCCTGGGCCAGCTGCTACCAGTGAAATTGTGGTTCACACTCCTGCTCAAGAGCCACCTCCTTCATGAAAGCCCACCTCGATGGTGCAGTGTCAATACATACTGCTCCCTTAGGGCTCGTGGACAGTTCCTTCTCAGTGGTAAGTTACTTGCACAGTTGCTGTGCTAGATCATAGCACCCGTAAAGTATTTATAATTCACTTGCTTTCCCTGCACATGTTTTCTACCAAATAATTAAGAATGCTTCACCTGGGCATTTGTGGCTCTCTGTAAACTATGCCCACACTGTCCTCCTTCCATTTCCATAATTTAGAAAACTTCATCTTGCATTTCTTTCACATATGCCCCTTTGCTCTGGGTCAGCTTATCTTCCATTTCCAGCACTCCTATAGTAATTCGAAACTCTCTTTTCTCCATTTTCCCATTTGTACTTCCCTTTCTTCTTTCCTCCTTCTTCCCTCTTTTATCCTTGCTTTCTTTTCCATTTACTTATTTTTTTTTTCCTTCAGGAACCACCTTTAAGAATTTGCCCTGATCTCTTGACAAAGAGTGATAATTTGTGCTATTTGTACTATTATTATGTGCTTGTAAATACATTTATTTGTTACTATTTTCAAACCATCTATTTATCAAATCATTCAGTCATTAACTTTTTGATCAAATAGTTTTCAATGCCTACTATATACAAAAAACTTGGTTATGCACTGGAGACCCATCAGAGAATATGACACAATGCAAGTTCTCCAAATGTTTACAATGTGATGCAGTTTGGTTGTCTCCCTACTTGGGCTTTAAAATCATTATGCACTGTCATTCATATTTACTCTACCATTTGTAATCCACTTCCAAATTTTATTTTTTTTGTGTGTGTGTAATTTGATCTTTTAATTTTTAAATGTCATTTTGGCCGAGTAAAATTAATCTTACATCAAATAAGCACGAAGGACAAGCCAGGTATACTAACTTGAAGTCCAGTGCTCCATCTACCCTGTGATACATATAAGGAATTTCTCCTCTGGTCCTTTTCTAACTTTTCAACAGTTCAAAAGTATCACATATTAACACAGGAAGCCTTTGGTAGTCTTGGATCATCTTCCTGGTGAATTTGCCATTGCAAAAAAAAAAAAGAAAGAAAAAAAAAAGGAAACATCAAAAGTGATTGATCTATCTGATTTTATCTGGCTCAAGGAAAAGATGTGCTTGAGGAGAATGTCGTATGAGCCAGGCATGGTGACAAAAGGCTAAGGCGGGATGAGTGTGAGTTTGAGACCAGTCTGGGCAACTTAGATTCTGTCTCAAAAAAAAGAGGAAAAGAGAAATGTCATGTGGTCAAAAGGGGTGTATGCTAATTCTTCTATCATGGAAGGAAAACAAAATTTAATTTTGGTCCTTCTGCTTTTGCATGGAGGTGGTGGTGGTGTTTGTGTACCGTTTGCTATCTTTCCTTTGCTTTTCATGGGCTTGAGGCATTTAACAAATACTTCTTTGAAAGTCCTATGAAGGGAAGTGAAGGTGTCATTGTGCAGGAGTATCAGGCTTTTCTCTAGTGAGACTCCTTCTTCTTTTCTTTTCTTGGTCTTGATGGTTGTCTTCTGGTTTATCCAGGTAGAGTTTGTGGTTCTTAAGATCCAGGATCTCCTGGAGCTCAACATGTGTGGGATTAAACATTCAAGTTCACCATGAACTAGACATATAAGATCATCCTCGAATAAGTTATAGCTCAATAATGCATTGCCATGTAGAACTACCTCTTGTTTCGACCTTTATAATTCAGTACAATATGATCCAGTCCCATTAAACTAACATTGACTGATCTTTCCAACTTTTTAAGGCAGGAATAATAATAATACTCAGACCTTGACCTCCACCAAACTCATAGTCTTTTTTTACTTTCCCCTCCTAATAGGACAGGTTTTGTCCTCTCTCTCTATGGTCCTATGGGATGCGAGGAAGACATCAATTATCTCTTCTTTTTATAAAGAAAAGTTGGTTGACATGTTTTTCTCTTTTGACAACAGAATCCTTTCAGTCTTAAGCATGTCCTTTCTCTGGCACCGGGTGTATTTGATCACCTTGTAGCTGTCCCAGCTCCCCGCAGAGAACCAGGAGAGGACCACAAAGGACATTTTATTTGTTTCAACTCAGCTGAGTTCTTATAGCTCACCTTCCAGTTGGACAAACATTATAACAAACTGAAAGGCAAAAAAGTAAAACTTTGAACAGCCTTCTGAGCAGAGCAGTATAGTTTGGAAAGAGAACTGATTTGCTCTGCCTCTTGATTCTCCACATGATGAAAACAAGTGCCTAATTGATGTAGCATTGACACGATTCCTCTTTAACTGTACAGAGTGGCACCTTCCTCGGCCCCTGCCATTCTTCTGAATACCAGCTCTGCCTCAGGGGGTAATTCACACCGAGATGGTTTGCTCCACAGAAATACTTCTACTCAGATATCAAAGAAGTGGCAGCAGGTGCAGGGGTGTTCCCAGATTGATTAAGATGATTTGTGCATGTCACAATAAGGGAACTAGATTCACTGGCTCTCTTAGCTCATCATTGTAGGGAAAATTTTATGTTCTGTGCTAGCCAACAAGAGCAAGAGGGGGGAAAAAACAGCTTAGAAAACAAAGTGATATGAGCTGTTTCTGTCTACTCTCTCAGAAAACTCACATATTTTGTGTATATTCAGAACAATGCATATATATAATATAAAGTTTTAAAAATCCCTCTAGATATTCCAACTACAATGATCTGTTTCAAGATCTTTACCATCCATGAAATGATGAACTGGGGGAGCGAGGGGCCTAGAGCAAGGCACAGGACTATTGAGAGTCTAGCAGGTTTTTATTAAATGACTCATAAATACCAAGGAGAAAACTATAGTAGTTACTATAAGCTCATTTTAATTAAAGCAAATATTGTAATTTTTTTTGATATGAGAATGCATTAAGAATACATCACTACAGCGTCTGGATAAATTCAAACACTTAAGAGCTAAACCCAGATAGAAGCAAATGTGCTTTGGGGATGTTACAAATGGGGCGACTGATGGGCTAGTTAGTTTACCTACTTAGCCATGGATTAACTGTGACCTCAGGTGATTTCTCTAAGTTCTTCTAGCAGTAGTTTTTCATCCACAAAATGGAAAAGGTTCTTGCAGATTTCTTATGGCTGATGTTTAAACAGTAAACATTCTGGAGAAGAGAGAGGGCTTCAGGAAAAATGCGTAAGTTTATGTCTCCCTCATGCTCTATCTTACATCCTGACCAGGTCTCTGTCTTCATAAACTCTCCTTGAGTAGAATTTTGAACTACTGCTTCTCCTGTTAGAAGCCATAAGCACAGTGGGACCTGTTTGGGTGGAATCAGTCAGTGGCATGTTAGAGGATGTTAGAGGCACTGAGAGGACACACTGAAGTAAGTCTCTAACGTGTACATCCTGTGGTGGGCAGAGCAATCGCCTCCCCATATCTATACCCTAATTCCTGGAACCTGACTTGGCTAAAGGGCTTGGGCTGATGTGATGGGGCTATTATCCTGGGTTACCTAGGTGGGCCCAATCTAGCCACAAGTTAACTATGAATGAAAGGGAGATAAGAGAGTGGGAGTCAGAGTCAGTCAGAGAGAGGTTCAAGACCCTGCTGGCTTGGGAAGTGAATAAGGAGGCCCAAGACAGGAATGGAGGCTGCCAATAGAAGCCAGAAAATAAGAAAGGGTTCCTCTGGGCATCTCAAGGACCCAGTATTGCCAGCACCACGATTGAGCCCAGAAAAATCCATTTTGGACTTCTGCCTTCCACAACTATATGATAATAATAAATTGTGGGTTCTAAAGCCACTAACTTTGCTGCTATTTGTTCAGCACCCAATAGGAAACTAACACACATTCTAAGATCATCATTTCATCATTTGATAATGGAATGAAAAAAGTAAAAACAACCTAGCCAGCCTTCTCCCTCAGAGGTTGCCTACCACCTGCAGGAGGAACAAGAACAGTGGGAATGGACTGAACTTCGAAGCCTCACTCAAGGTCCTCCCATGTGGATATCATTTGGCTTTATTTTATTCTTCATGATATATTTCACCCCGTCCTAGTCATCACCTCACACCTTCCAGAATGGTATTCTAAAACCAGAAATCTGATCACATCATGTTCCCGCTTAAAATTTTCAACACTTTTGCATTGCCTTTAGCAGAAAGGGTGAATTTCTTAGCACAGTCTACGAGAGCCTCTGTGATCTTCCTGATTGAACCCCTGGCTATATGGCCCAACCACATGTCCCCCTGCTCCCCAAGAGGCCCCAGGTCCTATAGATAGCCACGTCCTGACGATTCCCACATGCTGTGTTTTCTCACAGTTCCTAACTTTCATTTAACTATCCTCTTATTTTAGCTAATATTTTGAACTCTTATTCTACCTGGTACTTACAAATGCTTTCCAGATATCAACTCATTAAACCCATGCCATAAGTGATGATATTATCCCCAGTGTATAGGTGAGATAATCAAGGTACAGGTAGTGACTTAGCCAAAATCATGTACCTGATAAATGGCAGAACCAGAGATACTGACCTGAGAACAGGAGTGAGGCAGGGGGAGAGTTAAATGGGGAAGGAGGAAAAGCCCAAAGTAGGGCACATTACTGACTGGTCGCATCCATGGACAACTAGGATTGATCTTGCTAGATCCTTCAGAGGAACTGACAGGAGATCTTCTAGAATTTTATTAGATATGATATCTTATGAATTTTTGAGGATTTGTAGGGAAAAGCATCTCTCCACTGGTTTCCATTCCCCTTTGCTTGAGGGTTGCCTGATGAGGATATTAAGTGCCCTAAATTTTCTTTGTGACACATGACACATAGCAAGTAGACATCTGGGCTACATCAGTGTCTTACAGAGCAACACTAGAAAGTCCTGATTGCTGCAGAATCCCAGGTGAGAAAGGTAAGACCTCCCGGGAGGCCCTGGCGGTGACACCTTGTGACAGATGTTCTCACAAAACCCTGCCACAGCTACAATGGAAACTGGCGCTAAAGCCAGGAGATGTGAAGTGCAAAAAGTAGACTTGTGATACTGTGCTTTATGTTTCTCGATAAAAGTATTATTTCAGGAGTTCTGATCATATAGAGTGAAGCTTCCTCTGTAAATGTGTGTACATCCTCAAAGCTAAACTCAATCTCACCATTTTTGCCAACAAGAGTCACAGTTATGTGGTTCTCAGACTACTGTGCCTTTTATAAACCCTCAGTCTTAGGAACTATTGTATTTAAATGGGCACGTTATGTAACTTTTTATGCTTTTTTAATAAAAGGTGTCTTCTTATTATTCTTTTTTGGTACTGGGAATTGAACTCAGGGGAACTCAACCACTGAGTCACATCCTCAGCCCTATTTTGTATTTTATTTAGAGAGAGAGTCTCCCTGAGTTGCTAAGCACCTCCCCATTGCTGAGGCTGGCTTTGAATTCATGATCCTCCTGTCTCAGCCTCCCAAGCTGCTGGGATTTTAGGACGTGCGCCACCGCACCCGGCTGGTATCTTATTTTTGTCATTACAAAATTACTATTAACTCATTCCATTTATTCAACTAGATATTCTACAAGTGTATGCAAATTACTATTCTTTAATGCATATTTTCTTGACAAAAATCTATAACAAGCTAAGCAAGGGTGTGACCACACTACACAGTTTTGGGTTCTGCCAATTTAATAGAATCCTGTAGGCTATGCTTTGCTGGCTCTCCTCTCCTCAAAAGATAGAAAGAAGTGCATTCAACTTCCGTGAAGGGAGAGACCCTTTCACATTGCCTAACTACCTACCCTGTTAGAGTTTGAGGCAGTAAATTTGAGCACAACTCTGAGAGGCCTGGGGAACACTGTGAGGGTTGATGACAACTGCAGGTGATGGAAGAGTGCCACTGTGAGAGGGCCTCTGAAGACAGTTGCTCATGGCACTGCTGAGTGGGGCATTGCCAGCTGAGCAGATTGTGTGACTGGAGCTGTGGATATGAGGTATCTGTGGACAACAGGGCCCTGATGTCCTTATGAAAGAAAACAAAGTGAAGAATTATCCAGAGGTCTGATTCCACAGAAATTCTATGGTTCCCTAACCTCTTAAAAAAAATAAAAGATTATTTTCAGAGTCTATTTGTTTCACTGCTGGAGATCAGGGGAGCAAGATGTAAGGGCTGTTTGTCAACTTTCAGGCAGAGAAATCACTAATTCATTTCTTTCTGGGGTCAGGGAACCTGGTCTCTTTTTATCAAAAGAAAATTACTTTACAGAGAAAGCACTGTCATTATAAAGAGGAAAGGAATTAAGAAGCATAGAATTTGCAAGCAACTCATTTGCTTCTGTTCTTTAATTGATTTTTAAGTTGGAGCCTACTTGCTAGCTGTCTGCCTAAAAAGTTAGAACTAGTTTCCAGTATGATCATAAGGAAGTCATTAAATTACATTTGGTTTGTAATGAAACCACACACACACACACACACACACACACACACTCACTCACTCACACACCTCTATTCTCTCAGGCCATTTTTGCCTTGAAGGCTGTACCAAAACTCAATTCAGCAAACATATGTTGAATACTACTATGTTGCAGATACCTTGAGGATGCTGGGGGATAAGAAAACATGTTTCATAATTTTATGAGCTAATAATCTATCAGTAAGAAAGAATTCAGAATAAGAAATTATTCATCCATTCAACCATTCATTCAACAAATATGCAGTAGGGGATCTATTACAGATTGAACTGAGCACCCGCTCCTTCTCCACCCCTGCAAATTCATATGGTAAGCCCTAACCCAGATGTGATTATATCTGAAGATAAAAACCTTTGGAAGGTAATAAAAGTCAAATGAGGTCAGAGGAGTGGAGTCCTAACCCCTAGGATGGATGGCTTTATAAAAAGAGAAAGAGATCCCTGAGAACTCTCTCTTCCTTCTTCTCTCTGCATGCATACCCAGAGTGAGGATCAGCCTGGAAGACAGGCCTGACCAGAGCTAATCCTCACGGTACCTTGATCTTAGACTTCTAGGCTCCAGAACTGTGAGAAAATAAATTTCTGTTGTGTTAGCCACCCAACCTGTGGTATTTTGTTTTGGCAGCCCTAGCAAATATAGTACAGAGACTATTATGTGTCAGGCACTCGGCTTAGTGGTAAGAATACAGCAATGAATGTGACAGGCATGGTTCCTTTCCTTCGAGAGGACGAAGGTGAAATCTGATGAATGTTACTTCTAGACATTTACCTATGGAGAATTCAGGGAAGGAGTCTAACTTATATTACTAAGTAAGGGAAGGCCGTGTTAAAAATGATTTTTTGATCTCCAAGCCAAATTTAAAGATGATGGAAGGTCAGTCCAGACTGTGAGAGGGCCTGATAACAGGAGATACGATGGCTAGTCTGATACCTTAGAATGAGGCTAGTGTAGCGGAGCTTAGCTGGTGCTGGGGAGAGATAGGCATAGATCATGTAACACAGACTCATGAGGCTACGTCTAGGGACATGTGATTGATCCTAAGAGCTCAGAAGGAATCCTAAACACAGGAAAAGAATTAACTGGAAATATTATGGAGGAATCTTTGGGTGTAGAATTCCCCAAGACCTTGGAGCTTGGGAAAA
Source organism: Ictidomys tridecemlineatus (assembly GCF_052094955.1). Taxonomy (NCBI): domain Eukaryota; kingdom Metazoa; phylum Chordata; class Mammalia; order Rodentia; family Sciuridae; genus Ictidomys; species Ictidomys tridecemlineatus. The sequence goes on along the minus strand of NC_135487.1, from coordinate 66,944,068 downwards.
TCAAGTTCCCCAGACCCTCATAATCACTACAACCCTTCCCATTGTTTTCCAAGGCTGGGTGAAGTATGTGGAAAAGATGATTTTGTGGAGAGTTGTATTTATATGCCTAGAAAGATCATTCAGCCTCCTAGGAAGAAAGTGCCTAAATTATTTCAAAGAAAGATACTTCAAGCATTTGTGGTTATAAGGCCATCAAATGTCACATCAGCCCTACCAAAACAGAGGATTCAAAACATGAAGTGTCGAAAGACGTGCATAATGGAATTATTCACTTAGAAATGTCTTTCTTTACTTGTCGGTGGTAGAAATGGTTGCAACTGATAAATGACCTGCTAGAGACTTTGGTTTTTGGGGAATATGTCCACCCAGGAGGTGTTAGCAATTAAACTCCTCTGACAGGGCTTGTAGCCACACCTCAGCCAGCTTTGCCAAAGAGTGAAAGTGTTGATGGGAAGATGATCGATGGTGGTGAGGCTTGGGTGTTGTTGCCAGCTAGTCACACACTCAGCACAAATGTCTTTCCCTACTCCAGAGAGGAGCTAAAAAGGAGATTAGGGGAGGCTGATGTTTGAGATTGTGGGTATAAGAGGGGTGGGTGTGGGAAAGACAAGGGGAAAATCATGTCAGGCTGCCAGACACTTGGTAGAGTTTATGCAATTAGTTCCTTATTCCCCCCATGTAGCTGAGCCAACCCAAGCTAAGCACACAAACCATTCTTCTTAAGGCCCTGTGAGTTTCACAAGAGTGAATTTCTGGAACTGAATCAGACGTTTCTATGAGTTCCTTCAGTTACTTTTTTTTTTTTTCCTTTGTAGACTCTATTCCCTTCGATGCTACTTGGCCTTGCTTCATCCACCACATAGCACATTACAGATAGAAACAATTCCTTTAAGATTTAAAAACCTTGAACTTGCAGAGTCGTAGCATTTCCCCTGATTGTTGATATTATTTTTTGCTTTTTCTTCCCAGTGCAGAATGCCCAGCTGGGTCTGGACTGAATTCTACTTTCTGATCTGTGTCATGGAGTTTATGCACATGCATCCCACCAGCAGGCCCTCCCTGGTTATCAGTGGGAACTCTGCCCAGAGAGTAAGTGCAGAGTATGCTCTAGAGGGCTACAGTAAAGGCAGGAGACACGTTTGCCCTTTGACTGTAGAGAATAGTAAATTACCACAGATCATTTTAGCTCCATCTGTAATATTTGGCACACTCACATGGAGGATGGATGGAAAACCTGGTATCTTGCAAACTGCGGGTTCTTTATGTGTCAAAATGGAGGACACTGCTAAATAAAGAAAGAAAAAGAAAAATTGTTTCAAGGCAGATTTGTCATTTGTCAGTGTAGTATTTAGGCAACCTCTCTGCCTCTACCACCTTTTTCTCCCTGACCTAGTTTTAATTATATCATGTGAAAAATGTTCTTGGACTTTATGGCCATAAATTAAGTTGCCTTTTGGAACTGCTTCTAAATTTTAGGGGCAGAAGACCTGGGCTGGTCTTTGATCATGTTCTGCAAAAATGTTAGAAAACCAAAAGAAAAACAGTCAGGTTAAAGCCTGTCAAACAACAGTTCAATTTTAGTTTCTTTGTGTGTGTGTGTGTGTGTGTGTGTGTGTGTGTGTGTGTGTGTGTGTTCGTGGCTTCTTCAGTTACAAATGTGATTAGGTGCTTAAAATTAAATTAAGATTAACATGAAACTTTTCCAACCCTTCCTGTGTATTTCAAGATTTCCTTTTGGTTTTCTGCATCTATGCATAAAGAAGGATTGGGGAGCTTATTCAAGTTACCTTTTCTCAAATTCTGAGCTGAAACACCAGAACTCTAGGTCATCGATACTGTGATTTTGAAAGGAGTTTTATTTGTGCAGTACAATTGGAAGAGTTTGGCTCTTTTCTTAGTGGTGGATTACATTCTCTTTGCTCCTTATTCTTCTAGGAGATTCCTGTCTCTCTCTTTCCAACATTCCTTAATGCTTTGGCTTTGAACATGCATAAGACATTTTTTTTTAAGTAAGTCTCTTAGCCAAACCAAATGGGTGTATTACAAAAGAATGCTAAGAGTGTGATTTAAAACACAAGAAAACACAGGGTAATTCATTAATTTTCTTTACCAATCCAGGCAGCCAGTAGGGCTAGCTAGTTAAATTGCAATAGTTTCATATTGATGCTCTGGGGTGTGCAAAGCCCTGTGACTATATAGCTTTACTTCCTTTGTCCTTATAACAATTCTAGAAGGTGGGAGATGGGCACTGTTATGCATGTTTCATAATTATGGAAACAGCATCAGAATTAAGTAATTTGCTCAAGGAAAGTCAATCATTAGGACTTAGAGTTGAATTCAAATCCAAGTTCAGAGCATGCTCTAGAGGGCTACAGTAAAGGCAGGACCAAAGGTCCTACTCAGCCTCCTTGCTATCCACCTGACTATGAGGGATCTCTTCTTGAGTCTATAAGGGATCTCTCCTTGAAACTTTGTTGGCTAATGATTGGGAGGGAGAAGACATTTGGGGGACCAGTGGGAAGCAACTTGTGAGATGCCTACATGCACAGATTCTAGGTTGCTGTTGAAAGAGTCACCTAACCTCTGCACCTTGAATTTTTAATTTTCTACAGACCGGGGATAATATTTGTCTACATCTCTAGAGCTGTTGTAAGAACTGATTAATCCAAGTAGACTTTTCAGCATCCTGCCTGGCACAGAGAACATTGTTAACAACTTTAATTTTCTTTCCCTGTCCTCTCACTCTTCTTTCTTCCTTTTAATATCAATCATTTCTTGAATATTTAATAAATGATTATATACCAGATATAAATGCTTATATACCAGAGTTAGAAGATTATGAACACAAGCAAGTTCTTGCAGCTCAAAGTTCTTAAGTTCTTCAGTAGGGTTAATAAATTATATAACAGGATATACACCATTGTAAAGATGTGTTCATTGAATAGAATTTTCCCAGGTGGAGAATGAGGATAAATAATAAGAATGATATTTAGAGTAAAAGAAACATATGAACAAAAATCTGTGGTAAATGGTCTAGTGGGGTAATAGGTGGGAAAAGTATGATCAGAACTGAAGAAAATTGAGGCAGAAGAGTAGAAAAATAGGTAGTAAAGGAGCTCAATGCTATATATGGGGGAGTTATTTTATTTATATAGCAAAAGATATATAATACCTACTATGTTACTGTTCTATGCCATTTAATACTATGTCACGCATTTAATACTCATAAAATCCTATAATGTGGTAACTCATTTTACAGATGGATAAACTGAGATGCAGCTTAAGTCATCCAGCTTATACGTGGCACAGCTAAGATTTGGAGCCAGAGAGTCTGGCTGTCCACATGAACCACCTTGCTTGGCTGCTTTGCAAGTGTGGATCCAAATCCATAGAAAACAGAAATCCACTCATTGATCATAGGAAAATATGGTATGTTTTTTTTGCACTTTAGGTAACATAGTAGAATGCATTAGAGGAGGAAAGAATAAGGGCTAGTGGATTAGTTAGGAGGGAACAATAACCCAGGAGGAAAATTAGGAGCAGGGTAAATTTAAGAGTGAAATCAGAGGCATAATTATGGGCTGGTGGAGTGGGGGTGGGTGGGGGGACAAGAGAAGGTAAAGGTCACTTGGTTTCTGACTTGAGTATTCCAGTGGATTGTAGAACCATTAATGTTCAAGGATTCCATGCAGAAAAAGGTGGATTAAATATGAAAAAAGCAAGCTCTCCTAAATCCAGGATATATAAAATGCATCATTAGATAAGAATAATGATATGGTTTCCCATATTGAACCTCCAAACACCTACAAAATTGATAGAAATGAGTGAAGGAACAGCAATGCATATTTAACAGTAAAATGGAAAACTAAGGCCAACAGATCCACAGAGAAACTTGTTTGGAAACGTTTTTCTTTTACCATGAAAATGAAAGCATTTGTAGATGTGGGCGGGGGACTGCCACCAGGGGTAGGTAAAGGGTGAGAGGCTTGGCAAGTCAGACACAGGACCAGAGGCTGTTGAAACCAAGATCCAGAGCATGGCTCCATTAACCATAGTGAAGACCAGCAAGGGGAGGTGGACAAAGCACCAAACCAAGCAAAGAAAGATGTCTGCATTTGTTTGACTTCTTAGTCGTAGCCTACCTCTTCTCTCTGAATCCCTTCACTTTCTTTCTCTCTCTAGTTGTACCCATGTATTTCCTTACAATTAAAACTAGCCCACTGAGGCTGGTCCAGAAATTGTTGCATTGGAGGATGGGAGACAATCCTAAGAAATGGCCAAGAATCAGGGTTACCAGAGAATGGTGCACAGAGCACAGTGAGAGCAGCTTTCGCCCTAAGAGCAGCCCCCACCGCCCTCTGCTTTTTGCCCCTGACATCAGCGTGCTTACAACACTGCCGTGGGCAATCATTACAACGCCTTGAAACTTTGCAGATCATTTGGACTACAGATTGGAATATAGTTGCAAAGAAATAGATTTACTGTGTCTGAATGCAAAACTAATCAGCTCAGAATGACAATTTCATATGGTTAAGCCCATTACAACTTTGTTTTACTTCTTTCATCTCTTCTGAGTGTATGGGATGTCATTAATGTTACCAGCTGCATGGCTTTCTCTGAATCCCAACAGCAGAAGTTTTAAAAAAAAAAAAAAAAAGAACCCTCCACAGCCATTGGCTCTCCTGTTTTCCACTTAGATAGCTATTGTACTGCCAAGGAAAATGTGAAACAGGCTCCCACAATAACAGCAATTTCCCAAACGCCCTGTTAATTTTCAGTAAACCAAAATAAAATGTGTTATTATTTATTAAGAATATGCACTACATACGGTTTCCAGATGATAAGTATTTCAGTAAAGTACCACATTGAGAACAATTTGAGTTGGCTTGCAAGCTGTAACCTTAGAGTAATGGGTATAGCCCAGGGTCAGAATTGTCACTTTTATTGGGTTAATTCAATGTTCATGGTTTACAGACTATGATATAGGACCAGTGAAGTTTTTCCATTCCCAGTATCAGCTGCATTATACATACAATTTTACGTAAAAGAGTAGCATCCCGTATATCATTATTTATTCATAATGACATTTACTAAACAACTGCATGGCACAGAATGATAGTATAGTCTTGGGTATAGAATATGGAGCACACATTCCAAATACTGGGTTTGAGACAACTCCTTCAATTATGTTAACTTTAAAAGTACAACGTTCTATATGTGTGTGTGTATTTCACAGTTGGGAGATAGCATGTCATTATTTTACAGATAGGACATGAACATATGAAGGATTCCGGGTTTGGAGAATGATCTGGGCTCCCTTTGGGGTAGTTAACACATATGTTAGGAATCTTTTCTGTAACATTGGCCTCTGTGTCTCCAGTTGGATCATGGGAAACCTTGACTGCTTTTTTAGACCCTTCCAGCCTTGAGGCCAGGAGAGCTGCAACTGGTCAGGACTCCAGTGGTCATGGGCATGCTCTGGACCTGGCTCAGGCCAGACCTCTTGTGAGGCTCCCTGCTTCGGCTTCATTTCCTCTCTTCTGTGCTTCCAGATTCTCACGGCCTGTCTATGATTTCCTAACCTAATGCCGCCAGGGCTCAGGAGGACTTAGCCTCAGTTCCTGCTCTCCCCTGGTGGCCTTGCTATTAGATGTTTGCCCAGATCAAGGTCTGGCATCCTGCAAAGAGCTCTGGGCTATGTCATCACCTCCCACCCCAAGGTCAAACCCTTCTGTTCTAATGGCTTCAGGTCACTGAATTAGAATTCCAGTTTGTTTTTGGCTACTTGCCTCAAATAGAAGGAAGTTATATTGCTTTTAAAAAATTACAGATGTAAAATACAGATTCTTTTAGGGAAATCAGAAAATCCCCATTCCCCACAAGTTCCACAAATTTCTACTTCTGTTTATACCCACCACTAGCATTTTGAGGTTTATTCTTCAAGAAATTTTTCTGTGAACAAATATACAGAAATTTACATCTTCTTATAAAAAGAACATTAAAATTAGAGTGTACACTTACATATGTACACATATAGTTCTACAATTGGAATAAGCATTTTTTCCTTATATGAACATCTCAAAAATATAAAACATGTAATTTGTGACATTATTCTTAATGGTTGCTTATTTTTTAAAATTTACTTTAAACAATTTCAAAATTAAAAAAAGATATATTGATACACATCCCTGCTTTTATTAGCTCATCTGATTTTTCTAGTTGATCTGTCTGAAGTCTTATGATATGAGTATCTGTGATTCCAAAAGAGGTCATTGCTCCTAAGATGAAATAACTAGAATAATAATCTGTGGCATTTGTTTGAAGTATTTTTTTTTTTGAGTTCTTAACACCAGAAGTTTTTATTCAGTGATTTTGGAGTGATGTTTCAGATTTTTAAGAATACTTAAAATGATGTGCTTCAGTGTTCTTCTTGAACAACACTGTCCTTCGAGAGCTGTTGTCTCTGGGGCATCTCTGCCATAGCACCTGATAGCCTTCTGACAAGAGGCTGTGGCCTGGAAAGTGCCTTCTCATCATCCACAATTCAACTCTCAATTTGCCATTACCAGCAAGATTTCCTGAGCTTACCAGACAGTTATGTAGTACCTCCTTTGTGGATGTTTAACACATGCACATACCTCCATTTTCGCAGCTGCTATCTCCTCCCTGGATTGTGAGCTTCCTGAGAGTGACAAAACGCATCTGCTCTGTATGGTCCCAAGACCCACCTAGCATCTGATATGGATGTTGTTCACGTGAAAGGAGGACAGAAAGAAAAGAAAGAAAGAAGGGAAGGGAAGAGGGAAGGAAGGAAAGGAAGGAAGGAAAAGGAAGCAAGGGAGAGAGGAAGTCTATTTTATTGTGGAGACTCAGAGAATGCTTCCTGTAAGGGATTACATTTGAGCTAAGCCTTAAACACTTTCAGGTACCATTTGATGACTGAACGGTTCTTTCTGGACATGACAGTCGCTCCCTGAAACCTCCAATGCCCATTATAACAGCTTATTTTACAATTTTCAGAGTTATTCATGAGGATAGGGAGATTAAGTGGCTTATTCAAGGCCTTAGATTTACAAAAGCAAAGGATTTGAACCAACATAGTCTGTGGGACCAGAGAGCAGAGATAGGAGAAAGAGCATCTTGTACAGAGCACAAGGAAAGGCATGAGGTAAGAATGATTTGTGTTCTGCTTCAATGGCTATCCCAGAGTAACTCAGTTTAACTTGAATGTTGGATGGATATAGAGAATATACACTAGGTTGCAGGGCTAGAAACGTAGTTTAGAGCTAAAGTAGTGAGTTTATTTTCTTCCTCAGACAACAGGGAGTTATTACATTATTTTGAATAAAAAGTGTGTCTCAGATTTTGAGGCAGTGTGCACAGTAGATTGGAAGGGAAACAGATAAGATGTGGGTACACCATTTAGCTGCTTACTGTAAAAGCCCAAGAGGGGGGTTTAGGGGAATGATGTAGGACAGGGAAGGGGGGACTGAGTAAATTGAAAAGGGGACTCATTTAAGATGTATTTCAAGTCTAGAACCCACTGACTTTAGCAACTTCTGTAGGCAAATAAGGCTGAAAGAATCTGCCAAAGTTAATTCAATGGAAGTGGGGTAAAGAAATGTGGCCAGGGGAGGTGTACTGTGTGGGGGGGACGAATGTGAGAATCTAAATTTTGGACATGGTGCATTTGAAATGTTAGCATCAGAGTTGTATAGCAGATAGTGGGGATCAGAGAGGATCAGAGGAAATCAAACTGGGCAAAGGTGATGACGGACATCTGGAAGTGGCAATGAAGTTGTAGAACATACCAGCCTCTCCTGACTGTGAATATAAGGAGATAGGTTCAGGACACTAAAGAAACTAGTGTAACCAAGGAAGCATCAGGAGTCTTTTAAGACAAGCAGTGGACACAGATTAGGGAAAAGAAAAAAAAAAGATATAAAGAGGTGTGTTATGGTATGAACCTCATCTGTTAAACAATTCATGAATATTTAGAAACAAACAGAATGGATTATGAGAGCTGTAACCTGAATCAGTGGATTAATCCATTTTGTGGATTACTAACTTGAATGACTACTGGGTGGTAACTAAACAGGTGGGGTGTAGCTGGAGAAAGTTGGTCTGTGGGGACTTACCCTTGGAGTCTGTGTCTGTCTCAGGTCCCTTCCTCGCTCTCTTTCTACTTAGCTCTCATGAGCAGAGCATCTTTCCTCCATTACATCCTTTTAACACAATATTCTGCTTCACTTTGGGCTCAGGGCATGGAACTGGCTGACCGCTTATCTTTGGGAGGTAAGTGGGCAAATGTCTTGACCATCAAATGAAACTCTAAAACTGTGAGACTAAAATAAAGTTTTCCTCCTCTTGGTTGTTCTGTCAGGTTTTTTGGTCACAGCAATGAAAAACTGAGTAATATAGAAATTGGTACCAGAAGTGGTGGTACTGTTGTTGCTGTGACTAGCCTGTGTAATTCAGAAACCTTTGAAACTAGCTTCTGGGAGGAGTGTGGAAAAGTTTGAAGATGCAGGTTAGAGAATCTTTAAAATGATGAAAGTAGAATTTAATGGGTGATTCATCTGGGAGCTCACAAGATCAGAATGACAATAGGCGTGAGGACAGTAAAGACTGTGCTAAGGAAGTTTCAGATGGGAATGAGGGTTCTATTGGGAATTGGACTAGAGGCCATTCATATTGCATTCTGGCAAAGAAATTGTCTATATTTTGTTCATATCATAAGATTTCATGTGAGGCTGAATTTAAAGATGATGGACTAGTTTAGTGGAGGTAATTTCAGGGCAGCACGGTATTCAGGTGGAAACATGGGTATTGCTAGCGGATTAACCCAAACCCATAGATTTAATATAGTAATCAGGAGCAGAGAGCAGAGAGGAAACATTTTTAAAATTTTGGTTTGGTCAGAAAAATATAAAACTTGAGTCTGGGAATGCAATGTCTTTGAAGAGACGACTTATGGGAGGCTGCAGATCATCTGTTCCACAGCATGGCATCTTTTCTTGTGTTGCTGGTGTACTATTCCCTTGAAGTCATCTATCATCCAGAATGTGTAGGAGCATGAAGATATTCTCCAATTTTCTTTGTTTCTGGTGCTGTATGGAAAGAAGGCAAGGGTTTGGGAGGTAAATGTGCAAATGTCTTGATCTTTCCTCTAGGGTATCATCAAGTTCAACTGCATCTTAACCATCACTTCATTTCACTATCTGCTGTCCCTCTTGATTTTGATGAGGTAAGAGGAAAGAATCTAAGTACATGTGTGGATTTAATTCAAGCCTCAGTACTACTTATGTGCTGTGTGTGTGTGTGTGTGTGTGTGTGTGTGTTCTCTTTGCTTCTATGTGGTATGAAAATAGAAAAAGAGAAACATGATCCTCCCAAAGTATCTTTTGCTTAATGTTCAGATCTCAGAAATTATGTTGATTTTACATAAACCTTGATAATTTCTTAGGTACTTATAAAATAGTGTATATACTCCTTATTATATTTATCCATCTACCTGTTTATGTAGATCTCTCTATATATATTATATATGTCTCTCTATATATGTATGTAGGTATGTATATATAAACACACACGTGTGTGTGTGTGTGTGTGTGTGTGTGTGTGTGTGTGATTTTTCCTTTCTAGTCACTCTGAGAGTTAACCTGTTAACCCATACCCATAGGTTCAAATTCCAACTTTTATTTACTAACTAAAACTTTGGCAGTGGCTTAAAAAAATCAAAATTATATAAGCACATAGTTTACAAAGGGAAATAGTTATACAAAATTTGGTAAAATCAAAACCTACTTTTGATTATGTGTAAAACCTACTTGTAAAATACGTATATTTAAATAATCATCATTTCCTCCAACTGTAAAATAAAAAAAAGAATATCACAACTTGAATGAATAATTCAAATTTACATGGCAATGTATAACTGGAAGCCAATCTACATTTTCTGACTTCCTCTCCTTTAACAAAATAGCACTCTGGCTTGCAACTCTCACATATCAGGATGTGTAATTTGCAGTTGCTTCTGACAGATGACTGACAAGTCAGCTGACTAGAAGATGAAAGAACAAGAAACTTTCTGTAGTTGCTAGAGGAGGTACAAAGGCTTTCATCTCCTGTCACAAGCCTGTTTTGCTGGCCCTGAGAACTGAGCACTGAGCATGCTCTCATCTGCCCTCCCTCAGAATAAAATTGCATTCCGAAGTCTCCACTTTAATGCTGCCAGGTAGCTTCTCTCTTCTTCAGCTTGTACTTGGTGCCCTTCTTGAAATTAAATGGTTATCTTCCACTCATCTTCAGATCTAACACTGAGCTGGCTGAGGTTCTGCCCCAAAACTTGTCCTTTTCTTCATGTAACTGGCAATCAGGGACTTATCAGTACTGGGAAGGAGGCCTTTGCTACTGTGCACTTGTCATCAAAAGCAAAAGAGACCACTTTCTCAGGACACTATCTGGCTAGAATTTAAATGATGGGCATGGAAATATCATTTTCTAGATATCGCAATTTCTTTGCTTTAGCGTAATTGAAAATGGCACAGAAATTAACCATGTCATTTTTCTCATGTCAGCAGTCTTTTTGCCAATAATGGTTACCTGTCAATAATTGCTTCCCTGTTTCAGAAGGGGCAACTGCTTCATTGCCAGCATACTTCAGGAAAAAGTATCCCATTGTCCAGATACCTCTTGAGTAGGGTGCTTCCATGCCAGACTTCTTTAAGGTTCATTGCTACAGTGACAACTATGATCTGTCCTCATCCCACATGATGTCTCTCCAATCACTCCTGCTATAATCTCTCACAAGGGGGCCTTTGTTCTCAAATCACTACTGAACTGCTCTAGTCTTCTGTTTGTAACCTACAGTAATTTCTGCTTAGTTGTAATGCTCCTTGGCTGTCTCTCCTTTCGGTTTCTGTTCCGAGTCCTTCCTTCCCAGGGCTTTTGCCTCCTTTGCTTTGAAGGTCATTGGACTTCTTGGAGTACTTTGATTTTTCTCTTTAGATTGTTCCTGTTTCTTTGCTGCTTCTTGTTCCTTAGGCTTTCCACCTATTGGTGTGGAACCTTTTCTGTTTACTCACTTAGAGAATGAACCCACACCCATGGGTTTCAATACCAACCTAGTGAGACTAACTAAAATCTATGGCAGTGGCTTAAAAAATCAAAATTATATAAGCACATAGTTTACAGAGGGAAATAGTTATACAAAATTTGAAATAATTAATTCCCCGAAGGAAACCCTCCATATCCCTACCATTTCCTGCTTCTGAAACCACTTTCATTTATTTCAGCGGATGCTTGTTGGCATTTATCTACAAATCTCTGAAGACTATGCTTATATTGCTATTTCTTTCTCTTCATTTTCAAAAAGTATTAGCTATTGACTTTCCACATAGATGCTGAAGATTCTGCTTTCTTTCACATGTATCACATCATGCCTATACACATTATTCCCTATTTTTCCAAAGTAGTTTTTGTGTAATTTGAATTAAGTGAATAATCAATGTTTATATTTGACTGTGAAAGTGCTACTTACATTACAGCAGAGATAGATAATATCCTAAGATTATTTTGAGCAATGTGGAGAAATACTTAAGAAAAGTGCTTCTAGTGCCTGGAAGCTTAGATTCAAAGCCTAAGGACAGCACTTACCATTAGGGTATTTGGGTAAACTCTAATGATTCTTTGTATTGATTTCTTCAATTGAAGGGGGAGTAATCAGAGTACCTGCAACATTGGCTTGTTGTGATGAAAAATGCTTAATAAGTCATTAAATATAAAGAGAACAATGTTATCAAATAAGCACTATCGAACTATTATGCTTTTATTATTATTTTCTTTTTCTGTGCAATTTTTGTTTCTTTTTTGGATTAACAAAAACAACAACATAATAATAATAATAATAGTAGTAGTAGTAGTAACAATAATAATTTTAATCTTTATTTTCACAGTTTTTCATGTACTTATAGTTAATTTATCTCTATTCTCTCCCTTAATAAATTTCTTCTCAATCACATTCAAAAGCAGTTGGGAATTCATCAATGCCATTTCATGAGGTCTTTTTCAGAATCTTTGCATCTTCTCTTTCCTGTTTAGGGCAACCTCAAGCTGCTTCAGAGTTGATATTTCCCTCTCCCTGTACAGCACAGTCCTGAGAAGTCATTCAACAACTTCCTGTGTTTGATCTCCTGTTTCCTAGATCATCCTCCTTCTTGGTTTATTCCCTCAGATGAGCAGAATGTATCTTCTTGAGAAAAGATGAAAATATATATATTTTTTATTTAGACTCTGTAAGTCTAAAAGTGTGTCTATTCTATCTTCACATTTATTAACTATTTGACTAGGGTTTTGAAGACAGTATTTCATTGTCTTTTGCTTCCATGTTGCTCTTGAGAAGTTCAATGCCATTGTAAGGTTGATGTTTTGTATGTATCTGGTCTTTTTATATAAAATTTTTAGTAATGTCTCACTATTCCCAGTTCCCAGTTCATGAATTTCATCATGATTTGTTTTGCTACAGATCTGTGTCATTCATTCTAACAGTCATTTTGACATTTTGGGAAACTTTTTTGAATTATTTCTCTGAAAATTTTGTTTATATATTCTATGCTTTTTGTTTTTTACAAACTGGAATTCTTAACATGTGTTTATGAAATGATATTTTAAGTATTATACCTTTCCTATTCCATTTTTAACCTTTTTGAACTTTTGCTTAACTCTATAAAAAGTATTCAAAATTTATTCTAATCTATCTACTGTTTCTCCTTTCTACGTTTTAAAAATTTTTTTGAAGTATTTTATTTATTTATGTCTCTTCCCCCTCACTAAGGTGTCTTTTTTATCTCCTTATGTTTTTTCAGCATTTCAATAATGATCATTTATAAAAATTTTCATATGTCTGCATTGTTCGTTGTCTCCTTAAGTTTTTCATATTTCCATTTGGCTGTTTTCAAAGGACTGCAGAATCTTGGTTGCTTGCTTTTGTGTATGGGAGACACTGAGGACTTGATAGGAAAGTCTGAGCCTGTGGTGGGGCTTTTCTAGGGTATGATTTAAGTTGGATCATTAAGTTGGACAACATGTAAGGACAATGTCAACAGATTTTTATACTGGACAGACCCAATTCCACATAAAAGAATCACTGATTTTCTACCTGAAGTATAATTCCCCTTTCCAGATGAAGGAAGAAGACTATTTTTATGCTTATTTAGAAAATGTACACCTAATCACCTGGATTTCATACTGTACCCCATGCTCCAACTGTGCCTGGTGTCATCCAGCCTAGAGGATTTTAGACTTTCCCCATCTGTTGGCTGGGAGAGAATTTCTGAAGTTCTGTTTCCATAAAGGATTGGGATTTCCCACTGCCTTCTACACTTAGAGGAATCTGGTGTAAGAATTCCTGAGTCTTTTGGGACTTCCAGGTTATAGTTTGGGCTTTCTCAGCCTTTCCTCCTACTGGCTTAGAATTCAGTTTTTCTGGATCTGTGAGGTTAATTACTGCTCTTCCATCTTCTACCTTTCAACATTTTGTCACATTTTTAAAAATTTGAATTTATATCTTAAAAGCTCTCATTACTATCATTCCAGTGGGACTTCAGGAAGGTACAGAAGGTTCTGTGTGGGGTAACATCAAGGAAGACAGCTTTTAAATAAATAAAGGCAAATAAATATATCACTACCCATTATACTAAGAACTATCAAGGAAAATACGATCATTTAAGAGAACAGTAAATAGGAACCTAATGTGGAATGGTTCTTCAGGACTTGGCTCTTTGAAATAATATTATGAAGTCTGAGTCCCAGTGACAGGTGAAAATTTGGGAAAGAGGATAGAAAAAAATATTCCATGTGAATGTGTAGCCTCGAGAAGGCAGAACAGTCAGGACTCTGGGATGAAAGCTATAGAAGTCAAGACTTCAACTCAAACAGGGAATTGATTGTTCTAGATAACTGGGAAGTCCAAGAGGTCAACGTAGTCAGGCTTGGCCAAATCCAGAGATGTATGGGGGGTCAGGTCTCTGTCTCTATTTTTCCATTTCCTGGTTCTGTTTGCCTCTGGTTAGCCTTATTCTCAGAAAGACTTTCTACATCTGATTGCTAGGTTGGCCACTAGCAATCATAAGGCTATGTCCTTCTCACAGCTCCTGTCTCAAAGAAAAAGAGAGAGACTTACACAGAAAAACACACGTGTGTGTGTGTGTGTGTGTGTGTGTGTGTAATCAAATCTATGTATAACGTTCCACATTTCTTTGAATAATCGCAAGATGTACAAAAAATAATTTGGCCTAAGCAATGTACTTAGATATATTTGTTATCAGAAGAATGGTGAGAGATAAGATTATGGGAATATGGACAATGTTAAGCACCTTATACTAACTGTAATGAGAAGCTAGGATGGGTTTTAATCAGGGAGTAACATGAGCACTGTTAGTTACTGTTCAAATTCAAAGTTTCAAGTAAAATTACCTTCCTGGTCCTTTAACCCATGTCAGCAGTACCACCATCTTTCTATTGCCATAGATTTACATTTTAAAGTCATCTTTGAAGTCTCTCTTGAATTTGTCACCCATATAAAATAAATCACTAAACCCCAAAGATTCTCCCTTCCCCAATGTCACTTGGATTTTTCCTTGCTCCTGCTTCACACACGTTGTCACACTCTGGCAGACTCTTATCAGCTGCGACTTGGTTCTTGTGATAGTTTTCTAACTGTCTTCTTTTATTTTCTCTTGGATCCTAAGTCGTCACACCTGGCACTGTCAGATTGTTCTTTCAAAAAGACTACTATCTTTGTGTCATTCCTCTGCCTAGGAGCCTTTGGTGGCTTCCTATCATTTAATGAATCATTCTGCAACCCCTCAGCTCAGCATCCAGAGCCTTCTGTTATCTGGCTGTGTTCGGTCTATCTAGTCTTATCTCCCTATTATCCCTCCACCACCTTAGGACTACATGGGCCTGACTCTCCTGCTCTACCACTTCTTGAGTGGAGGGAAGATGGGCGGTTAGAAATCACTTCAGAGAGGAGGATAGGAGTAGGGTAAGAGGAAAGGAGGTGTTAGCCATTATAATAAGCCAAAACTGCATTAGATAAAGAAGGATTGAGAATGTTAGGTGTGTGGCTAATCTGAACTTCATGGTGTGGTCAATCTAGTCTTTCCTAGCATCATGGGCAGATGTTCATGTCCAAGAAAATATGTCAGGCTGTGTGTTTCAAGGTGAGGCATTAGCTAGACAGAGAATATTTGCTCAGGCGAGCCTTTCCAGGTTGTAATACCTATTCCCTCCTACATAATGTGTGGGCTAACTCACAGGTTTCTGGGAACTTGCCCAGACTTTTCAGGGTCAATTGGTGTTGCAGAGAAATGATGGATTATCCAGAGAGGTGCAAATAGTGTCAGGAAACAAGATCAACCCGGGAGGGATCTCATTATTTATTTTTGCTCAAGTGGCTTTTTGGTGGGGGCTTGGGGTAGTGTTTGGAATCTGCAGAAATGAAGTGCTATTACAGTAGAAAGGGAATCTGGCAACTTAAAAAATTTCTGAGGGAAAGTGAGTTAAAAGATCTTTATCTAAATCCTAAGATAAAATAATAATTAACTTCAACAAGTTAATGCAGAGTCACTATTTTCTCTTCATAGAAGTGATTTGGTTATCTGCTGATGACATTATCAATTACTAGGTATCAAGGAAAGATGATTGGTTCAGATTTTATACTAATTTCAATAATATTTGAACTAAAGATTATTTTGCAAAATGAGAAATTTATAGTAGGTTTTTTTGGAGTAAAAGAATTTGTCCCTTCAAGTAAATATTTAAAAAGAATATGATATAAGGTCACAGTACCTCTTTCATAGGAAGAATGACAACTCCCCAAAGATGTCCACACAGCAATCCTTGTAATGTTAGCTTTCGTGGCAAATGGAATTTTACAGCTGTGATTGGGGGTGTCGGCCTTGAGACGGGGAGATTAGACTTTATTACCCAGGTGGACCCAATTTAATCACAGGAGTATTTAAAATCACAGGCCCTTTCTCAACTGGGGTTGGACATTGGGAGAGGTGATTATGGAAAAAGGATCAGAGGGGTGCAATGTTGCTGGCTTTGAAGGTAGAGAAAGTGAGTCATGGGCCAAGGAAGGTGGGGGGCCTTGACAAACTGAAAAAGGCAAGGAAACAGATTCTCCCCTGGAGTCTACAGAAAGAATCACAGCCCTGCCAACACCTTGATTTTAGCTCAGTGAGTCTTATGTCAGGCTTCTGACCTATAACGTTGTAAGGTAGAACATTTGTGTTGTTTTTAAAACCACAAGTTTATAGTAATTTGTTATGGCAGCCATAGAAAACTAATGCAAATTATTCACTAAATGTGTTTCAAATGAATGAGATTAGTCTGAAAATGTTATAAGAAAATCATGTAAACAGGCTTCCGTTTACAGATCATTGGTACTCAAATGTTTTGAGTGATTCTTTTTGAAATATTTATTGAATGCTTACTACATACAATGCACTTTTTGTGTTTTTGCATTAAATTCTCTCTCTCTCTCTCTCTCTCTCTCTCACACACACACACACACACACACACACACACACACACACACACAAACTACTTGATATCATTATCAATATCACTTTTACCTGCTAAAATAATTTTTCCAAAGTCATGAACTTAGTAAATGGAAGAGCTGAATTTGATCTTGGGAAGGTATAGGACTTGTTTTCTTAGTCACTAGGACAGTGGTTCCAAAATTTACCAACACATTCATATCCTTTGGAGAATTTTAAAAAATCTTAACATCTATTTCATATTCCATAACAATTAAATCAGAATATTTGAGTTTGGAGCAATGCATTAGTATGTTTTTAAGATTCTTCATGATCCCAGTGTACAACAAAGTTTGGGAAACCCTGCATTTAGTGTACTGTCTTTCAAACTGCAAGATAAATTTAGTAATTTATTCCATGTAGTAGAAAGGATGAAAACTCTATTTTAAGGTACAATGCAAATTACCCCTGACTCTAATTTAGCGGTTTCATTGTGGTTAGTACGTGCAGTAGCAGTCATTTGTTGGTTAAAAAAAGCAGTTGTTGGTTAATCCAAAAACTATAGTAAAATTGATTGTGCATGTAGACAGAATTTAGACTGTCAGTCAAATTAATGGAAGGCCAGCAATGGGGTAAACCTTGCCCAAAATCAGACATGAAGGAGGGAGAAGCAAAGATCTTTATCTGGCGTCTAAAGCCAGAAGTGAAGGGAGAGCTGCCAGATAAGATCTGTGATCAAACTGTCTCTCTGGACATTTTGTCACCACTTTTGTTAAAGTCTCAGCGCCCTTTTGTGACTCTAGCATGAGTCCGAAGCAGCTCTATTCCCCCATTAGGGTTGGAAAGCTTGTGTTTTCCATGCCTGGCATCCTTATGCTAAACTGTACAGCTTCTCCAGGGTCACCAGTCTCATTAGGATGGGGAGCATCTTCCCTCTGGTCAGAGAACAGACTGGAAGTCGGAGCACTGATGGAATTTTGGCCACAATCTCTGGCTGCTGTAGTGGCAGAAAACTGTTCTTTTTTTTTTTTTTTTTAATGGCATTTCCATGAAGTGCATTACCCAACTTCCCAGTGGGCAGGACAGCCTCTCTCTGTTTCTCAGTCTGCTGCAGAACTAACTTCTTAACTTTCTCAATTAGTTTTGAAAACAGAAATTTGTTCGGCAGATTTCAACTGGAAACAGGTGTGGATGATGGTGTCCAAGTCTTTGATTGAGGTTCTTCTCTTCCCTTTGCCAAACTTTCCATGGGAGAAATGAACGGGCCTGTGTTGGATGTAACAGATGCACATGTCCACGTGGGGCAGAGTTCTTAGTTCAAATCATGGTATTGATGAGAATTAACACAGAGATGAGAATCATAAATTAAAATGTACTTTTGTCTCACTGGTAATAATCACAGATTCCAGTACATCATTTATTTGTATGCACTAAGCCATAAACTTGCTTTAGCCAGGATTAATTCAGCATTCAACACCAAACACAAGTCAGTCTTTTTGGCTTAAGATCTCCCAATTGGCTATGTACTCTTTGCAATTTCACCAGAATGTTGCCAACGCTCTGCCCTGATATATGCTGTATAGATGTGGAGGTAAAATAGCTAAATCAAAGACAGAAAGAAGTCCTTTCACATATTTTGCATGGTTAAAATTGTAGATTCTCTCTTGGACTTGGTCATCTTGGTAAACATTACAGATTATAATTTGATTTTATTACTGATATTATTTACTTTCTGAGTTTTTAAATTGGTCAAGAAAGGAATTTGCAGTTAAGAGGGATTAGTCCAAATGTGATTAAAGCTTAAGTGGAGTGGAGACCTTATTGTTTGTGTAGTGGATTCAAATAGCTTAAACAGGCAGAAGTACCAGCCAAGAAGTCATGTGTGGGTGATTGCTGGGAACCATTTTCTCATCATATGACATTACCATATAACAGGACTCTGACTTTTTGTGATTGAAAATAGCTAACAACAACGACAACAATAAAAACAAAAGCCCCCAAATCACTGAGAATTGATACCTTTCTTAAAAAAATCAATACAGACCCTCCCACCATTACCCTACCCAAACACCCTTCAACAAGCCAAAAAACACCCTTCAACTAGGAAAATTAGAATGCTTTCCTGAGAATGTCCTTCATTTTCCTTGTTGGCAATTTCAAATTTTCATTTTCTCAAAACCAATTTGTCCTTAACACAGTTAAATCCTATCTTATGTCTGTTATTTTTCAAGGGATGACGTAGTTTCCTTATTCCTTACAGATAATCTTATACAGTTTATAGACACACAAACACATTCTCTCTCTCTCTCTCTCTCTCTCTCTCACACACACACACACACACACACACACACACACACACTCACACATTTATCAGCCTATATCAATAAATGGCCAAAGCCCTGAGGAAACCATTGAAAATTAAACTTGGGCATAGTACAATGGTATCTGCAATGTATTGGCTACTTATCCATGTTTATAAATAGGACACAAAAGCTTAATTTTATCATAATTGAAGAGCAATTCTGGGAAAGTCATGTAATTTAATGGTTTAACTGTCTTTTATTGCCATATGTAAATGGACTACATAACAGCAGTAAATGTTGAACACAATCTAATGTGCTACAATTTCTTTGGAACCATTTAAATTTCAAATTATGTTTAATGCTTTGGTACATAGCACAGGTCTCTTTTTTAAAGCTTATCACATGGAATTGATTTACAGAAGGAAACTAGCATTTGGGAAAAAAAGATGCGGAGTGGGCCATTTGGAAGTCTGACCAAATGTGCTGAAGAAATATGCATTATTACTTTTAAATCATCTCTTCCTCTCATTATTTTAACTTTACTAGTATCTTCCTATGTTATACATTTAGAGGATCCCTGGAATAAGACAACATTTTACAATTGCATTGTGCTATTTGGCCTTGAACATTTTTTTCTTTTGTATAATTAGGCTTCACAATGGAAGGTGATATATAATAAGAAAATGTGCGTGTGTGTTAGGTCACTTCTTCACGTCAAAATGATTAACTAACTGACAACTTTCAGTTTGGTCCTTGGACCTGTATTTACATCCATGCCAACATATACTTTTGTATGAAATATTGTTCAGTGAAAGAAGGGGGAAATGTTGTTCTTTTTGAATCACATTTGAATTCAAAATGTCACAATTAAAGTATGAAAAAGAAGGTTAAAAAGTAAAACTTTTTTTTTTTTGGACAGGCAGTTAGGCTCTGATGATGTAGTTGTTAGAAATTAGCCAGAATGTCTAACCTACATTCCCATGGACAATGAACAATAGGAATGTATTTCTCTAAAATCAAACTCATTTACAAAATTACAAATCTTAGAAGGAGACCACTCAAAGTATATTGTGCACATTATGTGCTTTGAAATTCACAGGATTTTACTTTTTATAAGTTCAGTTTTCTGCTTATTAGAAGACTTCAAGCAAGATTGAGAAAATATGAAAACAAATTTGCTGTTAGTTTATGAAGAAGCCTAAAATATTCCCATAAATAGACCATAATAAAATCATTACAAAATTTGCCAGCACATAATTATTAATACCCAATGGACCACCTGAAAAACTCTTGTTCACCCCATAACTATTGCCTCTTCTGGGTGGAGCCTTTTCTTACCATCCCCAAACTCCTCTGGTACTCTGGTAGGTTGATTAAATGAATACAACTTATTCATTTCTTTGTGAATTCATTCTTATGATTGCCAAAATTTAGGCAGCTAATGGTGGACCAAACAGTAATGACACTCAAAGTTCTGTAAGGAGGACAAACAGTAAACAAATACTTGAATATACTTGTTTTATTAGAATATATTCTTAGATGAAGATTGGAGTTTGGAATATGAAGAACCATTTCTTCTTTTCTCTTGGCTCCTGTCAACATGAGCTCAATGACTTGACATTGGTAGTTCGTTCCGGCATCCACAGATGACTCCAATTGCAGTTTTTCCAAAGCTCCCAGAACAAACCTTGAATCTCCTTGCATTTGCTCACTTCTCCAGAGGACTTAGACCCACTTCTGCTTGCCTTGTCCTCTTAGCTTCTGACTTTAAATAATTTCAAACCCTTGTCTTTGTTTTTCCAAATTGAGTATGGAGTAGAAGTGGTTGTGTGAGGGATCAATGAGAGGAGATTGTACTGAAAAGGTATTCAGAGGAAGGCCATGTAGGATATGACACATTCCTGTGGGATTTACTTGTCAGTGTGGTGAAAGTTATTGGACAGTGTTGAACAGGGAAGTGAGGTACTATGTTTTACATTTTTAAGGAAAACTCTGAATTCTATATAAGAATGGACTAAACCATGAGAGGCTATGACCAGGTAGAATATTAACATTGCGAATTTGGTTAGAAAAAAAAATGATGGTTGGTAATAATGTTGTGATGAAAATATTGAACTTGAGATACCTTTTGGGGGTCTGGGTAACAGGGATTGAACTCATGAGCACTTGGCCACTGAGCCATGTCCCCAGTCCTATTTTGTATTTTATTTAGAGATAGAGTCTCACTGAATTGCTTAGCACCTTCCTTTTGCTGATGCTGGCTTTGAATTCATGATCCTCCTGACTCAGCCTCCTGAGCCACTGGGATCACAGGCCTGCACCACACACAGCTTGAGATACATTTTGATGTACATTTGCCAGTTAATAAGGTGAAGAAATGTGTTGGAAGAGTGAGTATCAGTGGGTGCAGGGTGTGTGTGTGTGTGTGTGTGTGTGTGTGTGTGTGTGTGTGTGCACACTGTATAGGCAAACCATGTTTTGTTTGCTATGCTTATTTGCTATTTCAATAAAGATGTCTTATACACATTCAGGTACATTTGCAAATTAAATGCGCAGGTAGAGTTTGGGATATGGATATAAGTGCAGCTATGGTTAGGTGATACTTAAAATCATGTAATTCGATAAGAATATCTTGGAGGTGAGTGAACATAGAGTAGAAAATAGGACAAAGGACTGAGTAAGGGGGAAATTGATAAATGTTATCCTGCCTCCTTTCTTGTCCCCAGCAGCCACTGATCTTTTTGACTGTCTTCTTAGCTTTCCCATTTCCAGAATGTCATATAGGTGGGATCATATTGTATGTAGCTTCTTCATATTGGCTGCTTTCACTAAGTAATATGCATTTAAGTTTCTTTCTCTTCATAGTTTGATAGCTCATTTCTTTTCACCGAGTAATATTCCATTTTCTGGATGTACCATGGTTTATTTACCTACTGAAGGGCATCTTGGTCGCTTCAAAATTTTGTCAATTATGAAAAAAAGATGCTATAAATGCTCATGTGCAGGTTTTTGTGGACAAAATGTTTAGCTCCTGAGGGTAAATATAAAGGAGAGAACTTGCTGGATTGTATGGTAAGAGGATATTTAACATTGTAGGAAACTCACATTTTCTTCTAAGGTGAATGTACCACATGCAGCCTACTGGCTGTGAACGAGACCATATTCTCACCACCATTTCATGCTTTTAGGGATGGGGATTTAGTCAATCTAGTAGGTATGCAATGGCATACCATTGTTTCAATTTTCATTTCTCTGATGACATGATACAGAATATATTTTCTTATGCTTATTTGTTGTCTGTATATGTTCTTTGATAAGGTTTCTATCTGTTAGGGCTCACTTTTAAATTGGTTGCTTTTTATTTTTATGAATTCTTTTTATGTTTCAAATAATAGTTCTTTGTTATAAGTGTCTTTTGCAAATATTTTATCTCAGTCTTTGACATTTAACTATCTTTTGATAGTGTCTTTTGTAGTATAGAAACTTTTAATTTCAATAAAGTCCAGTTTAATAATTCTTCCTTTCATAAATTATGACTTTGGTACTGTGTATAAAAAAGTTATCACCAAACTCAAGTTCACCTAAATTTTTTTTCTGTGTCATATTCTAGAAGTGTTATAGTTTTTCACTTTACATATAAGTCTATGATCCATTGTTAGTTAGTTTTGTGAAGGATACAGGGTACTGGATTGACTTTTTTGCATGCAAGGATGACCAGTTTTTCCAGCAGCATTAAAAAAAAAGTTTTTTTTTCCCCACTGCATTGCCTTTGCTCACTTATCAAAAATCATTTGAGTATATTTTAGGGGCTCCCCATTTTGTTTCATTGGTCTATTTATCTATTTTTTTGCCATATCACATTGTCTTGATTATTGTAGTATCAGAGTAAATCTTAAAGTTAATTAGTGCCAATTCTCCAGTTTCATATTTCTTCAATATTGTGTTGGATATTCTGGGTCTTTTGCCTTTTCATAAAACTACAGTCAGATATTGAAATCTCCAAGGTAAGTTTCTGTGTGTGATATTGCATTGAATCTACAGATCAATTTGGAAAGAATTGACATAATGACAATGTGGTGTCATCCTGTTTTCTGACATGAAAAATATCTTTATTTTTCTTTGATTTTTTAATCAGAGTTTTGTAGTTTTCCATATACAAGTTCTGTATATTTTTTGTTCCAATTATACCTATATATTTCATGTTGGGGTGTTATGAAGTAAATAATTTATACATTTTAAAATTTCAAATTCTAGTTGTTTATTGCTGGCATAAGAAAACCACTGACTTTTGTATGGTTCCTGAAACCTCACTGTAATTATTTATTAGTTATAAGTGTTTTTTAAATTAGTTATTTGCAATTTCTACATAAATGATTATTTCAAATGTGAAAAAGTTAGTATTATAGCTTTCTTTCTTCCCAATCTGTATAACTTTTGATACCTTTTCTTGTCATATTGCATTAACTAGGATTTTCCAGAACAATGTTTAAAAGCAGTAGTAAGAAAAAGCAAACTTAATTTATTCCAGATATTAGTGGGGCAGCTCCAAATTTCTCATCATTACATATTCTATTACTTGTAGGTTGTTTTTTTTTGGTAATAATTCTTTAACAAGTTGAAAAGTTCTCTATTCCTAGGTTATTGAGAAATTTTATCATGAATAGGTGTTGGGTGTTTTCTCTATATTGCTACGACTATTGATGTGATCCTGTGGTTTTTCATCTTTAACCTGTTAATGTGGTAAGTTACATTAATTGAGTTTTCAAATTTTGGAATAGTCTTGCATACCTAGTCTACATCCCACTTGATCATGCTATATAATTCTTTTATACATTGTTGAATTTGATTCATTAATATTTTATTGAAAAATTCACATTTAGATTTATGGAAGATATTTGTGGTTAATGAATAGCATCCATTCTTGTAATAAAATAAATGGTTATCTTGTAATATCTTTGTTTTCTTTGGTATATGATTAATGCTGGCCTCAAAGAATGCATTAAGGAGTGGTATCTCTGCCTCTGTGTCTAAAAGTGTAAAATATGGATACATTTCCTCCTTAAATGTTTGATAAAATTCACTAACGTTTCCAACTGGGCCAACAGTTTTCTGTTTTGGAGGCTTATTAATTATTGATTTAAGTTATAGTTATCATGCCTACTCATATTATCTGTTTCTCTATGTGTTAGTTTTGGCAGATTGTGTCTTTCGTGAAATTGGTGCATTTTTCTTGTCATTTCTTATACTGAAAATAAAGATTAATAGTTGAGAGCAAGGAGGGGATAGAGGATGTTAGTATTTTGAAGATAAATGAGAAGAGGTGGAGAAGTTTTCTTAGACAGTGGGAGAGCAAATTGTTTAGGGCAGCACAGTTGAATTTTTAAGAAGTCTTGGAGCTTTGTGGTGTGTGGGAATAAAGTTATGGTGATATAGGTCTTCGTATTCAGGATTCTGGAACAAAGCAGAGATAAAATGTAGAATCATGCTTCACATGGGTTATGGATTTGCTAATTACAATAGAATAAAAGCAGGTGGAGAGCTTAGGTATAGATAAAGGAATTGCTATAATGATAGTCCATGAGAATGGAATGCAAGTTGTAATCCAAGAAGGAAGTGAGGATATGATGGATTAATTAACAGTGAAATAGTGATTTGGTGAAAGTTTTTTAAGGTGGAGTCAAGTAATGATGAGATCATGGAATTGTCATTTTTGAAGTGATGTAGTTATTATTGATGTGAACATGGAGTAGAGAGGTCTGATATAAGAAAGAAGCAAGATCATTAGACATGAGGAAGTGAAAGAAGTAAATTTCCAGGAATTGAGTTTTCATTGAACTCATAGTTATTGAAGACATATGATAAGAGAAGCAGTGAAGAAAAGAACAGCTTCCAGGTGCCCCAATATTTACTAAAAGGAGAAGGAGTGACCCTTCCAAAGAAATGGTAAAAGTTCATAGAAAGATCACATTCTGACAGACACTAGATGATTGCAACATGACAGGGGAGTAGAGTCCCATGAAAAGAGCTTTAGGGATGTTTTAGGGATGTGGAAGAACAACAGAAAAAGAAAATGAGAAAAAGCAATGGACAAGCAATGAGGATTAAGAAGTATCTATGCCATTTTCAGACTTAAGGATAAAAGGTATGTAGGACAAAATTCAGCTACCCTTGAATGCTCTGCATATCCATGACCTCAAAAGGTCACAGATTCAGTTAGTGCATGATGATGATGCAAGCAAAATTCAGAGAAACGCTTGTTGAATGGCATCCATTCCTTTTAGTTGTAGGTGAACATAATGTCTTTATTATTTATTTAATTTTATGTGTTGCTGAGGATCGAACTCAGTGCTTCACACATGCTAGGCAAGTGCTCTCCCACTGAGCCACAACCCCAGCCCCAAGTCTATCTACTTTTTAATAGCTATTGTTTTATTTGTTGCTACTCTTGGGCCTGTGTATTTTGTAACTAGTGCATTATGTACAATGAATTTATAGACAAAGTTAGGTAAAAGTTATATTTTTAATGTTTTATAGAACAGAAGTAAATTCATGTGTGGATTACAAAATACAAATGCAAGAAAATTAGTGTTTCACAAATTTAAATGAGTTTCCTTTATAAATAAACTATTGTTAATTTCTCATCCATTTCCTAATAATAGATTTCATTTGGTATTATGGTTTTCCACCATATTTCTTCCTCTTGTACTTGTTGCAAGCTATGTTTTGCAGATTATAGATTTAATTTTTGTTCATTCATTCATTTAAATTAGGGACCTTGCATGTCATCACTATATTTTTATTGTGCTGGGCAAGATTTTCAGTAAAATAGCTAAACAACATGCTAACAATCAGTTATAAGTTTTATGTAAAGTGCAATATTAATATTGCTCTAAGGACTTGGATTCCTACCAACATTTTTTGGATGGGCAACTACTTGAGCTATCCTTATGTCACATGACAGGTCATGGCATCTGATATTTACTATTGTATACGTGCTGTTGCAATTTGGACAAATCACTAAGTTGACAATCCCCAAAGTAGGCACATATTTCCATCTTTTGCTGTTGGAGGTGGTGGTTAAGGGCATTGGAGTTCCAAATGCACATTTTATGGAAATGCTACACTACGTAGTGTCAGGAAACTGGCATTTCTCCTGTGAAGAAATATCTCAACGAAGAGTTAACTTGTACTTGGTAGGGAAGAGCTAATATCCTATGCCTTCAAGGAAAAGTCACTCTATCACACATATATTTGGTAGATGAGTGTTGAACATGCATCTGAGCTAGTGGCATATCCATATTGGGGACAGTGAAGTGATCAACTTGGGAGCAGAAGCTAAAGACAATAATAAAACTTACTAAGAGTATTTGGGTTTTATTATAACAATTTCTGGACATTTTAAACAAAGTCAGCAATAAAATATTTCTTCACACAATTTTTATTGGTCTAATTTCTAAAAATTATAA
This sequence comes from Ictidomys tridecemlineatus, assembly GCF_052094955.1. Taxonomy (NCBI): domain Eukaryota; kingdom Metazoa; phylum Chordata; class Mammalia; order Rodentia; family Sciuridae; genus Ictidomys; species Ictidomys tridecemlineatus. Next base: position 66,917,749 of record NC_135487.1, on the reverse strand, counting down.
TACCAAATTTTAACAATATATATGTAAGCTTCGAATTAGCCTGCTTTTATTATGCCTTAATATGCATTATTTTTGCATAGAAGTTAATTTAGAAAACTCCAAGTTATACAGTTGGTTTCCCAACACATATGAAGTCAGCTATATATGTTTCAAGAAGTTTGTTAAAGGTTCAGAATGCTAGCGTTTACTCCAGGCATTATTTGTGTAATGGTAGTAATACATATTTCTGTGTTTTAAACCATAGATTTGAAGTGATAAATGATAAAGTACTTGTTAAAACAATGAATTAGACCTTGAGATATTTCAACTTCATCTTCTCATAGAACCTCTTAAGTTGAAATATATGTTTAAAATTTAAAACACAAACTGCAAAGTTTTTGGCTGGTAAATATGAATTTTACTTCCAATGTGAATTTTTTTTTCCAAAATAGAATACTAGCTTTAAAATTAAATTTAATTCTTTCTGAATCATTGTTTTAAAACAAACAAAAAGTATCATCAGTGGTACAAATTAGTAGTTACTTAAGTTATGCTTTTTGCAGATATTTCAGTTTCATTAAACTCTACCTATTAGTTACTGGGCAATCACCTGCATAATAAAATAAAAATTTTAACTTCCTACAAGTCTTTTCTGACCATTAATATTCTTTCTTTCATTTTAGGATCATTCTTGAAAGTAGTTTTGTCAGATAGAAGAGGAGATGTTAAAAATGATCTCTGGGTATCATATAATCTAGGTTTGATAGTAAGCTCAGCATTTCCATTAATAGAATGGGAGGCACTGTTTCATTATTACAGGGGTGTGCTACCATGGAAGATAGAGAATCAGGTTGCTAAAGCATTTCAAATTGCTGATGGAAAGACGTATTATAAGGACAGAATACCTGTATTTGGAAAACTAGATACTGGAGATTCATTGCCAGCAGAGTAATAGCTTGCTAGGTGTTATAGTTTGGATATGAGGTATGACCCAAAGCTCATGTGCCAATGCAGAAGGTAAAAGATTAGATTATGATGCTATAACCTAATGAGCAGATCAATCCTTTTGATGGGTCAAAAATTTGAATGGATCACTGGGTGGTAATTGTAGGCAGGTGGGGCATGACTGACAAAAGTGGGTCACAGGCAATGTGACTTTGGGATTGTATATTTTGTACCTAACTCCTCCTGCTCTCTCTGGGCTTCCTGGCTGTTATAAACTGAGAAGCTTTTCTCCACCATATCTTTTTTTTTTTTTTTTTGCCATGGTGTTTAGCCTCACTTTGGGCCCAGAGCAAAGGATTTGACCAATCATGGACTGAACTTCTGAAACTATGAATCAAAATAAACTTTAACTCTTTTAAGTTTTCTTGTCAGGTGTTTTGGTCACAGTGAAGAAAAGGCAACTACCATAGAAATTGGTAATAAGAAGTGGGGCTGTTGCTGTGACTAACCTGAGCATGTGATTCAGAAGCCTCTGGAACTAGTTTGTAGGAGGAGTGGGAGAAGTTTGAAGATGCAGGATAGAGAATCCTTAGAATGTTGGAAGCAGAGTTTGGAAGACTAGAATAGGAATGTGGGAAGTAAAACTGCTCATGAAGTTTTAGAGTGGAACAAGGACTTGGAAATTGGACTAGTGGCCATTTATGTCATATTCTGGTAAAGAAGTTGTCTACATTTTCCCCATGTTCTGAGACTGAGGCTGAATTTAAAGGTAATGGACTAATTAATCTGGCACAGGGAATTGCAAGGAAGCAGAGCATTCGGATGGTGGTATGATGTTGCTGTTAGCTTTTATCCAGGTTTACTGTGAGAATTGGGAGCAAAATGCCAAAATGAAAGATTTGAAAAACTTGGTTTGGCCAGAGAAGAACCACAAGTAACACTGGAATTTATGGTTGCTAAAGAGATTACTGCCACTAAAAGAAGTTAAATGATTTGCACGGAGACAATAGGAAAGGTGCCTGAAGTACATCTTAGAAATCATCAAGACCACACCCATGGTGGGCTCATGGGTGGTGGGGTTGTTCCCCTGGGATTCATTTCACTGTACTCAGCTGCCCAGGTATCTGAGGCCACTGTAGCCTTGAGCTGGCAGCAACACTTAGTATCATCCATGTCTTGCTGCTGCTTCAGGAATACAGGTCGCTAGAGTTATGGTGTCATGGAGGCTTCCACTGAGATTTCAAAGGAAGGTCTGGGAAGCCAGGTAAAGTGTATCAGGGTAGGTATCCTTACTGGTAGCTCCTGAGAATGTTATGCATGAACCTGTGAGAAGGAAGCTGCAGTGGAGATTCTCAGGAATAAGAAATGCCAGCAATGTGGAAAGTCTTCTGAGGAAAGATACTGACTGTGGACAAGCCAGTCTAAGATGGAGGCGATGCAGGCTGCAAGCAGCTAGGTCATGGGGGTGAGGCTTCCAAGTCCTTTGGAGATCACATCTGACTGTCATGTGTCCCAGATGCCGGAAGTGGATCTGTATAGTTTGTTTGCCCAGATAGGTTTTGATCCTATCTCTTGATGGCCCCTATTTCTCCCTTTTGGGATGAAAATGTTTACTCTGTGCCATTATATGTCAAATGTATATAATTTGCTTTGATCTTTAGAAGGGCTCACAGCTAAGAGTTTGTCTTGAGTCTCAGAGAAAACTTTGGATCTAAACTTTTAGGCAGTCCTGAAATTTTTGACTATGGGGACTCTTGGAAATGGATTAAATACATTTTTTCCTTGTAAGATGGACATGGGATTTTGTTAGGGATGGATATGAGGTATCACCCCAAAGTTGCTGTGTTAATGCAGGAGGTGAATACTTAGCTGATGAGCACTGTAATTTCACCCATGGATTAATCCATTTGTTGGGTCAGTAATTTGAATGGATTACTGAATGGTAGCTACAGGCAAGCAGCGTGTGAGTAGAGTGTTATGCTTGAAGCTATGAGAAGGAAGCAAGTGGGCCACTGGAGATGTGCCTTGGAGATTTTATATCTTGTCCCTGGCTCCTTCCATTTTCTCTCTCTCTCTTCCACCACACCCTTCCACCATGATAGTCTGTCTCAACTTTGGGCCCAGAGCAATGGAATTAGCCAACCACAGAATGAACCTCTGAAATCTTGAGCCAAAATAAATTTTTACTCTTCTAAGTTGTTATTGTCTGGTATTTTAGTTACAATGATGAAAAGCTGACTCACAGATGGGAGCACATTGCAATTACTTCTATGCCTTTTGTACATTCTCAAAGACAAAAGACTGAAACAGAGAAATAATCTTCAAAATCATAGAACTGAATTTGATTATCAATCCTATCTCTTATCAGCTATGTAGTCATGAGCTACTTATCCCTTTCAAGCCTCAGTTTCTTCACCTGTCAATATGCCATTAAAAATATAACAACTATATCTCAGTGTGTTGTTGTGAGAATTAAATGTTATACCAGCAGAAGTACTTAGTTTTTCAATCCATACAATGATCCAATAAATATGAAATTTTTTCCCCTAATTCTTTTTAATACCTAGTTTATTACTTTGTACAAGTTTTCATTAGATGGCACTTGTTTTATATTTCATGTTGGGTTTTAAGTTTAAAGGAGGCCCTCATTTGCTAATGAGTTGTGAATTGTGACATTGGTTTCTTGCTGACTTTGCTAGAGTTTCCACAAATTATTTATTGACTAATTTAGAAATAAACAAGAAGTATTAGTTTTTGCTTTATGAAATGTGCATGTATCTTTCAATTATAAATGGGATATTTTAGTTCCAAGATAAGAGGCCTGTGGAAGATATGAAGAGTTTGGAGTACGGGGGTGGGTGGTGAGTGAGGATTAAACAAAAGTTGATCTGTTGTAACAATTTTATATTGCTCTCTTCTAAGCAAGATTTGTATTGGTGGCCCTGAAGTAGAGAGTGCTGTATCCCATTACCAGTCAATGAGTCATTCAGTCTCCCACAGATCCAAATAAAGTTTTACAGAATACCCTATGGCATGCCTTTCAAAATATATGAACACTATAAAATATATCATTTATTTTACCATATGAACGGACTCTGTCCCTTTTTCACCATTTGGGATAGCAATCTCACCATGTGTTTTTGGCTCTTAGGTTATCATCAGATATATTGGTGTTCTCTGAGCTTTTCCATTCTAAGTCCCCACGGTATTTTCAGGAGTTTTATAACTTGGTTGTAAAAATTCACTCTAAACTAAAACTTGGCAAACAATATATTAATCTGGGAAGTTAATTTCTTTTATAAAGTCCAGAATCTGTTTAGCCCCTTTTTTTGAGTTCTCAGAGACCTTGGAAAAATAAAGTGAGCAATTAAATTTTTTTTATGTCTTAAAAAAATGCAATTGAAATTCTCCAAAATCCCTTCAACCCTATTTTTACAGGTGAATAACTTATTTTTTGGACTGAGTTCTGATATATTTTGAAATAGACTTTTTTTTTTTTTTTTGGCACAGTGAAATAGAGTAATTAAAAAAGGAACTAGGCTGAGCTTACCCCGTGACATCACTGGAATAACAAAGTATATTTAGAGTAGAGCCTGTCTGAATTTATGAAAAAAGACCAGGATGTTAACATCACTGGATGTTCACTAACCTACAAATAAATCAAGAAATATCACTTAAAACATCTGATATATTCTCACTCCTGAAAGAATGGCTAAATGATGCTAACACTTCCATTGGAGTTGACTCATAGGACTTTGGAAACGCCTTCGTTTTCAAGTAGTACCCATCAGTGTGAATTAGACTGCTGTTCTTTTCAGTACCAGAGAATGCTTTTACCATCTCCTCCCTTTCATCTGGGCAAGAATTCGGGGATGAACCATCCAAACAAACTGATTGACCAACTACCTGTCTTCTCATTACAGAGCTAGACTCAGGAAAAAAGAAATTCAACAAAGACATAATAAAGCAAAGTTACATTTAGTATGGGGCTCCGAGCTTTAAAATACTTTCAAGTGTATTTGTTATGGAAATGCAGAAGAGAATTGAATAATGGCCTTTAGAGTTGGACAGACCTGATGACTACTAGCTGTGTAGCCTGGGGATGAAACTAAACATTTGCAAGTTTCATTTTGCTTATTCCTCGAAGTAGAAGCAATAATGTACATACTTTGTTGAGTTCTATTACGATTTAATATGAGAAAACGCATGCAATGCACTTAGCAGGATGACTAGGAAGATATAATTAATTAATATTAGTTTTTGATGTTGACAATACCCAATTATCTGGCTAACTTTATGAAGAAGATTGCATTTTATTTTCATCACCATTGTACAGATGAGAAAAATATTAGGTTCATAATGGGTTTTAATTTGTGCAAAGCCATGCAGCTAGTAAGCATGCTTACCTTGGTCTCAAACCTAGGTTTCCTGACTAGTACGTTTTCCCATGGTAACTGCAGTGCTTAATTGAGGAAGAGTATATTTTACTCAAAAAGTTGGGGAAGTAGGTATTTCATAGAGAATGTAAACTTTTCTTATATTGAAAAACCTTGTTAAAAGTTCTAACTCATAGGCATCAACATTTGTCAACATGTTTACCAGGTAGGCTTTTAGGATCCTTGAATTTTTTTTATTAAAGTATATTAACTGTATACTAAAATTGTCTGTAATGGATTTGATGTATCTGTTATAGTCTGTTAATAGCACCTGGGGTTTCCCAGAGGACTAGAATGGCTTACAATGAAATAGCCATAACAGTTTAATAGCCTATTGATTTCTAAATCCATAGAATTCACTTGGCACCACAGGCCTTGTTCCTGTACACAACAATCATGACAGATGCCACATACCTATACATGAAGAGGAAGCAGAATCAGTGGGTTTTGCTTTTATTTTGAAGTGGGTCTGAACTTTTTAAAATAGAGGAAGAATGGAGCTGAATTCATCAGATTCATGGTGGATGCAGTGGAGGAGTGGTGCACACAGACCCCCCCCCCCCCCCGAGTGAGTCCTTCTTGCTCCAGCTTCAGTCCTCTTGGTTGTATTCCTAGCCCTACAATGGCTGTTGGCTGGAAGGAGCTGTGTTGCCCAAGGTATTTTTCCCTCTCCTGAAAGCAGCCTCTATGCAATGTCTGGTTGATACAAATTCTCACAGGATTTGACATGTTACTCTTTTTTGATAACTCTCAAGTACCATTCCAGCTTCAGAACTCCCAGAGGATTGGTTAAGGATTAGTCAAGAGCATCACAGTTCATATTCTCCATCTGTCCAGCCAGTCCTATTTCCCTCATTTCCTTACTAGTATCATTACATCAAGTGCTCCCAAATACCTCCTGCATGCAGTTTGCCATCCAAGAGTCTGTTTTCTGTGAACACCAACCTAAAATTGCAGATGGGTCCAAGAGAGCTACGCAGGTTTATCAGAATTGTCAAAAAGGAGAGGCAACGTTACAGTTATAGAGGAAGTGGGAGACAGAGAAAAGGAAATGAGAAAGGGTAAATTTGAGTAGGTGCTAAGACAGAGAAAAACAGACTGGATGAACTGGACCAGAGAGTCTAAGCTTGTGTTGCTGAAGTATTTTGTTATACAATGGTCTTAGCTGGGTGAGACTCTGCAAGCTAGGTCTTTAAAATATAACCAATATATTCTTAGTGCAACAGCTTGCTGAACATAAAATTGAAAGGTAGACATTTATAGGCCCTAGAGATGGGCTCACAAGAGGTTTAAGCAATAATGCCCAGGTAGGCAATGTGACCCCTGTGTAAGGTGTGATAGTCTATGAAATTCTCTTTTGCAGCAGCAAAGGCCAGACAGTGCTTCACTGTAATGTTGGGAAAACATACAAGGAATAGGCATTGGAAACAGTCTTTATTCCACAGAGAGCAGAGTTAGGGCAAATTAAGACAAGACTGAAAAGAACAAGAAAAGACATCCCACTCTTAGAATAAATGAAGTAATAGGGACCAAAAGAGAATCTGAGGATCCAAGAAGGGGTCAGGAATCCACTGCAGTGGATAATCAATGCTAGTGTCTGGTGAATTTAGCAAATGTGACTGGATCCTGAGTCAGAGAGAGCGGGACTCAAGGGATTTTATAGCTCCTAACTCTCTATATTCAGGCCAAGGACTTTAAAAAAAAATACTCTCCACACTAATTTCTCCACTGGACATCTGAATGTGAATGATCAACCTGAAATTCATATTCAACATCTGCAAAACTAATTTTCTTCTCCAAACTTCACCCTCTAATTCCTGCTCTTGGTTAATTGCATTACCACTTTCTAGTTATCCTGCCTGTCCCTGCCAATACTAGACAGAGAGGAATATAGACACCCTTGTGGAAAAGAGTGCGGATGAACAATTTCTTAATTCTAGTGTAGAAGGAGGTAGGAGTAGTAGGACATGATGTGGTTATGCATAGTTTCTTGAGTATTCCAGGCTTTTTGGCTCTGGATATGGGTCCCATAGCCACCGTCCAGTGACATGAGGGTCTCCATGTCTGTCCCTCCTGAGGTCTGGACTTGATCCTTAAACCCTTGGGAATGTGGCAAGTGAAGGACTTGATCCTGCCAACTGTTCTGTGTCATCAACACTGCTTTAGTATGTTCAGTGAATTAGTTACACTTTGGCATATTTGATAACAAAACCTAAGAGGAAAGTGCTGGAGGAAAAATGTGTTGGACTTCACTGAATCTCAAACTACTCACAAATCATTTGATGATCTCTTTGAACAACACTACGTTCAACTCAGTGGAATCAAAGATGATGCAAGTAGTGGATCACCGAGCAATTACTTCTTTACCTTTCATCCTGGTTGAGAGTCACCATTCATCAGTGTTTTCCAATTGATTAAGTTGAAGGGAGACTCTTTTGCCTGTCACTCTGTCAGAATGAATGTTGAACACAAGAAAAGCCAGAGTTCCCAGTGGGCTAAACTTGAGAAGTGACTCAAGGTTATCTTTTATTTATTCATTTATTCACTAAATACACATCAGATCTTGTGTCTTTGGTGACACTAGTCTTCCTATTTTGCATCTTCTCTCCTACGTCTTTATTTTCTCAAATACTCCCTGTTCTTGTGTTTTTTTTCCCCCCTTTGCAATAAAAATCTATTCCCAGGTTTTTTCACCCATCCTAAGTTGATAATCAACTAAAATGTTACTTTTCCTTGGCAACCTTGCTATTAAATACAGAACCAAATCTAAAATTAAAAGAAAGAAGTGCATGTCAATCTTTGTATCAGGGTGAATTTAGGACATCTGGGTCTTTCTAGTCTCCCTGACATCCCATTATGTAATTGATTTACACAGTAGGCTGGCCTTGTGCCCTATGTCCAAGGATGCAGGCAAACCAGAAGTGGATTATTATGGACTAAAGACGCTAAAAGAAACCAAAAAAGAAATCTCACTGAGTAGGAGCTGGGTAGAGTAGCATGGGCCTTGGTGTTTGACAGAGCAGATTTTGAAGCTCAGTTGTGAAACAAGCTGTGAAGTCGAGCTATGACCTTCAGCGAGCTGTAATTGGAAGCTTTAGTTATTTATTTGCACAACGAGCACATGCTTCTTAGAGTTTTTATGAAGGGATGGGACTTAACTCTATGAAAGCTACTAATAGGTGGTGCTGACACTCCATGTTGTTATGTAAATGTTTATGAGGAGGAGGAGAAAAAGAGAAAGAGAAGGAAAGAAACAAAAAGAGGAGAGTGAGGCAGACTTGCACTTGTCTGGTTACTGAAAGATTTGTATCTACATTGCCAAACTAAGATTGCTGACTCCGTGTACCTCCCTGTTCTGGCTGCTGCACCGTTTAGCATTTCTCTCCATCTCTAAAGGGCAAATTGACCTGGCTCCAGTTCTTGACCTGGCTCCAAGGTTCTGTTCTTATCCTTGCCTGAAGCTTAAAGAAAGAAACTCTTCTAGTTTAGGCATTTTCTTTTTTTCCTACCTTTTTATTTTCTCCAATTTTTGATGGAGGCTGGGCTGGGAAAAATTGAAATAAAGTTCTTGGACATAACTTGCATAACTTGTTGAACATAATCATTCTGCCATTCTCATATTTAACCAAGTATTTACTGAAAATCAATGTTAGTGCCAGAGACTAAGGGATGAGGATTTCTTTTGGTTAGCATTAACTTGTAAGCCCTGTCCTAGTGGATCTTATAATCCAGAGGAGGTTTACCTGATAATTCATTAAAAATTTCAAATAAAATTATAATGAAATACTACTGCATACTTAAACCACCAGAGCAACAGAGATCTTGTGCAATGCTAGTGAGAATTCAGAATAGCATAGAACAGACACTAGTATGGCAGTATGTAAAAAAGTGGATGTGTAACTGATGTGAATCTGCAATATGTATACAGGGTAAAAATGGGAGTTCATAATCTGCTTGAATCAAATGTATGAAATATGATATGTCAAGAGCTTTGTAATGTTTTGAACAACTAATAATAATAAAAAATAAAAAAGAAAGAAAACAACTTAGCAGTAACCTTTAAAGTTAAGTACATAAAAACAGACATGGTGGCACATGCCTGTAATCCCAGTGACCCAGGAGGCTGAGGCAGGAAGATAGCAAGTTCAAGGCCAGCCTCAACAACTTAGTGAGGGCCTATAAAACTTAATGAGTCCCTGTTGCAAAACAGAAAATAAAAAGGGCTGGAGATGTGTCTCAGAGGTTAAGTGTGTCTGGGTTAAATCCTCAGTACTGAAGTAGGACAGAAGAGGCTGGGCAGATACGGAATTTTCAGGAAGCATGTTTATTGACTGCAGGGTTCAGAGGTGACTCTCGCCTAAGAATTCTTCCTCTAAACAAAGATTTTGGTAATTCTTTGAAGTTTATACCCAGGGGAGCAGGGATGTGGAGGTTCACATGACAAGTCTCCTTTGTTCCATCCCCTAGACCAGACAGTTTTCACAAGTTTGTTTGTTTGTTTGCCAAGAAAACAGAGATAAAATCTTTTTATACAACAAGCCTGCAGAATCTATTTTATCACATGTTTGTGTGCAAATCTGACATTTACAAGAAAGAGGATACTACCAACCACAATAATCTCTGCAAACATCCTGCTGATCTGACAAGAGGAGAAGCTTAATTATGGCAAGGATCTTTTGGGTGGGGGTACCTGGTCTGCTTCAGTACCAAAAATAAAACAAATAATAATAATAATAATAATAAAGTTATGCACACAAGTGATATGTGACACATCAAGATGAGTGTCAGATAATGTCTTTGTCATTATCAAAGAGAAATACAAATTTAAATTTACACAAAAGCTTAAATGAAAAAAAAACATTGTAGGGAGTTTATTCACAATTTCAAAAAGTGGAAATATCTTTCAATTAGTGAATGGGTAAAATATTCTAATGTACATTCACAGATTGAAATACTGTTGAGCAATAAAAAGAAACACATTACTGATATATGCAATGTTATGGTCTGTATATGGGGCATCCCCTATAAACTCATGTAAGACAATGCAGGAGTGTTCAGAGGCAGATGATTAGATTATCAGAGGTGTAACTTAATCAGAAAATTAACCCATCTGATGAATTAATAAATTGAAAGCGCTAAGCTATTGAGTGGTAACTGCAGGTGTGGGGCATGGCTGGATCCCTGTAGAAATGCCCTTGGGTAGTATACTTGGTCTCTGGCTCCTCACATACTCTCTGTCTGCCCAACAGGAACAATTTAGAAGATGAAAACTCCTGTGGTAATGTAGGAAGTGAGTTGATTAGATTATAAGAGCTGTAGCCTAATCAGTGGATTAATACTTTCGATGGATTACTTTGTGGTAGCTGTAAGCAGGTGGGGTGTGGCTAACGGAAGTGAGTAACTGGAGTCTGCTTTGGGGATTATTTATTTTGTACCTGATTCCTTGTGCTCTCTCTCTGTTTCCTGGGTCCCCTGTCCTGTGTTTCTTTCCTTGGCTGTGCCCTTCTGCCATGATGTTGTGCCTCCCCTCAGGCTCAGAGCACAGGAGTCAGATGACCATGAGCTGAACTCTGAAACCATGAGACAAAACTTTTCCTCTTCTAAGTTGTTCTTATTGGGTATTTTGGTCACAGTGATGAAAAAGCTGACTGACTCAATGCAATGCCACAGATAGAAATCTAATTTTTTTTTGTATGTGTGTGTGTGGAAACAAACAAATAAACAAACCAGAACTCAAAGGCTATATGCTGTATGAATTCATTTTTGTGACATACTAGGTCAGAGGACAGACTAGCAATTTCTGGGCATTGGGAGTAGGAAAAGGTACTGGCTATGAGTGGTAATTGAAGTTATCTGGGGCATAATGGGATGTTTATAGCCAGAAAAAAGCAAATTTTATTGTGTATAAATTTTAAAAGTTGATTTAAAAGAATATATATATATATATATATATATTGAGGAGAGAGGATCTAATAATGAGTTACTGAATAATCCATTAACCAAGTGGATTATTAACCTCAAGAGAAGGTCTGAACATATAGATTCAATCCCTCATTTCTTAAAGATAAAATTTCTATGTAGTTCTGATAATTTCAAGAAATACTGTTAGACAAAACACAAATCTTTTAAATTATTCTAATGATCAAGTCAATATTTCATAATGACTTCTCTAAATAATATTTCTAAAAACAATAAATTGGATGTATAATGCTCACCAAATATGATTTTAAAATGCATTATTTTGTTAGAGTAACAAAGTTACCAAAAAAACTAAACATGGTAAAGGATGTGGATTTTTAAGTCTTATTAACAGAAAATAAAGTTTACTGACACAAGAAAACTTAACTCAGTGATCAGTGGCCTGAATTTGATTTATTAAATAGCAACCTAAACCCAGCTCAGGCCAAGAATCTATAACCAAACAATATTAACCGGACGGGTCAAAGATGGAATTCTTTTTTATTTTTAGGCCTGAAACCCTGAAAACAAATAAAAATAAGTATGGTAATTATTCTAGAAATATGTAAAAACTAAAGTAAAGAAATACTTGGGCTGGGCCTGGTGGCATATGCCTTTAATTCCAGTTAGTCAGGAGGCTGGGGCAGGAGGATTTCAAGTTCAAAGTCAGACTCAGCAATTTATTGAGACCCTAAACAACTTAGTGAAACACTGTTTCAAAATAAAACATAAAAATAGCTGAGATATGGCTCCATGGTTAAGCTCGCCTGGATTCAATCCCTGGTACCCCATCCACTGCAAAAAAAAAAAAAAAAATGAAGAAAAAAGTTAGACCCATGATATTGAAATTTAAAATAATTACTTGGACTTGTAAATAGTATGTACTTTATTTCAAGTATTTGCAATATTCAAAATAATCAATTATGCTATATATAAAATATCAATTAAGATCAAGGGATGTGTTCAATAAATTCGTAATCATTGTATAAATGTCAAAGAAAGATGATTTTCAAAATTGTGTTCATTAGAAAAGTGAGTTTATTAAATTAAGTATTATATACACAAAAATCCACTGCAGGTGACAGATATGGGGCAAATTGAGAGAGGTCAGTGGATTGAAAGAAAATAACATTGGGAAGGGAGACTCTTGGCACTCAGAATTAAAGAAAAAACTTATTTTCTTGAGGAGTGGAGAAAATCGGGACAAAGGATCACACTTCTTTGAAGATCTTTGATATTCAAAGATCTCTGAAGTATTGCAAAACACAAGGAGTGACCCTGTAATTTTGCCCAAGACCCTAGTGGTAGCAAAAAATTGGGGGTGGTGGAATATAATTTATGTGTTTCTTTAAATCTTTTGTTCTATTGGGATATTTTTGTATATATAGTTTTTGTTTTCTTTTTACAGTGGATTCTGATGTGTTCTGGAAATACATAAATGGGCTGCTTGTGAAGCACTATCAGGAGGGCCCAGGCAAGTCATAGTCAGTGGAGTTGTATTCGTGTAATTGTCATCTGAATGCTTCAACTCAGGCTGGCTGCCCAATAGGAATTTTTTTTTTTAATAACTCAAAAGTGTACCATTCTCTCTACTTGTAGAGGTAGTACAACTGCACAGGGTATAGTTTGCTGTTGTCTGATGGAGTCGATGAATGGAAAGGTAGAGTGAAGGAGAAAGAAAGAGCTTTATCAGCAGCAAGCTGGCATGTTGTAAGATGGCTGGCTCTGACCTCAAATGACCATCTTACCCCTTGCTTTAAGGAAGACTCTTTTATATGATTTTTCAAGGGAAAGTATATGGGTTCCAGATAGGTGGGTGCTTTAGTTCTTCAGAGTTTTGTAAAGCAGACTCTTCTGAGGTGTGGGCTACATGCATCTTATCTCCTGCACATTGGTGGGCATGAGTTGCAGTCCTGTGGATCTAAAGAAGGTGTTAATGATCTGTGCTGATTGGAATGGACTATGTCTAGCTTTTGTTGTGGTCAGTGTTGTTTACAAGCACCCTTCTGGGTGTGACCTCCTCCTATCACTTGGGACTCATGAATGTCAGGGAAGGGATGGTTGTGTGCATTTCCAACAAACTTTAATGTGAAGTTTATCTATAAGAGATGGTCTACCACTAAGCAACTCAGTGAGGCCCTATCTCTAAATAGAATACAAAATAGGGGATGTGGCTCAGTGATTGAGTGGCTGGGGATGTGGCTTAGTGATTGAGTGCCCTGGAGTTCAATCCCTGGTACATCCCCTGCCCCCATCCACCCCGGGGGGTGGGGGGGAAAGAGAGAGATAGTCTGCAATGGGCAGCTAATTCTTAAGAGAGAGAGAAGGTGGGAACAAAGAAAAATTTCTGAGAATTGGGTCTTGATTGGGGGAAGCTTATATGCTCTTTCAAGTAGCTCTTTGCTATTCTACATTAGGACAGAAAGCATTGGTTGACAGACTCATAGGAGATTTACTTCTTTTAACGCCATTATCCACACCATGGAAGTCAGACAATGTGACAGGCTAAATACACACAAAGACATAAAAAAGTATAAACTAAAAAATTAAAATAATATTCAAAAGCTCTTTTCATTAGTGTTATTCCCTCTCACACAAACACAACAGAGTAAGTACTTATAAAAACAGATCTGTAGAAGAAAAAAGAAGGAACAAAAGAGGAAAGGTAACTGACTGAGAAATGGAGGAAAACTCATTAGGAGGACTTTTTAAAATTTTTTCTCTCATTGTAATGTTTTAGGATTTAAATTCACTCTACCTTGGAAATAGTAGGAAGTCATTTTACTGAACCAAGAGCCTTGAAGACAAAACCAAAGACCATTGAAAATCCTTCCTAGACAAATGTAGGGAGATCTAATCAAGTAACTTTTGACATTTACCTGTCTGATTTCAGAACTGTTATGGACTAAAGACTTCTGTGTGTCTTATATTTTCTCCCTCTTTGAATAGGTATGTCTATGGAGTTTATCTTTATTCCTGTCCTGGTTTTATAAGACAGCTGCTGGGGAAGGCAGATAATCCATTTCTTTAGTTTAAAATTTGTATTTGAGGGAAAATGTACTTGAAGGGTTGAACTTAAGAAATCAGATCTGCTAAGCCTCATTGTCTCCCGTGTATGATTTAGATGAAGAAATTATGGACTTTGACCAGATGTTATAATGGGATAGAACTGTGGGGGACTTGAAAGTAGGTATGCTTTGCATATGAGAAGGATATGAATCATTAAGGGCCAGTGGGTAGACAATGGTAGCCAGCCTCAGGAATGCCCCCAATAATCCCTATACTTACTCTTGTGTAGTCCTTTCCCACGTTTTACCAACATTGATCTGTATGACCAATTGATTATGACAGAGTGATGGAATGTCACTTCTGAAATTGGGTTATAAAAGACTATGACTTTGTCTTGGTCTCTAACTCTTGGATCTTTCTATCAGACATATTGTTTGCCATGTCCTTGGGACATTCAGGTAGCCTTAGGTTTCTTACCTAAGGTCCTGGACAATAGAAAAGAACTGACCTTTGCTGAGAATCATGAACATAAGTTTGGGACTGAATCCCTCTTTCTCTTTATATTCCAACCACCCTAGCTTTGTATTAGTTCCTAAAACTCAAATGGTCTTTACTGACTCAAATAATTTACATATTCTGTTTTCTCTGTTTGCAATGTTCTTTCTCCCACTCAGGAAATGGATGGTGAATGGCCATGGAAAGAAGAGATTTTAGATGTAAAATATTCCAAGAGACTTATATAATTTTCAAGTAATATAAGTATATGTATTTGCTTTTTTGTGTTTTTTAATGTTTTTTCATTGTTACTTTATTATTTTAAAATTTTCAATTTGCACACAATTATTCTACATATTTATGGTGCTCAGTGTGATAATTTGGATGGAGTTATACACTGCATAATGACCCAATTGAGGTAATTAGCATTTCCATATCCTTAAAAATTTATTATTTCTTAGCTTTGGCAGATTTCAAACTTCTGTCTTCTAATTCTTTATGAAATACACAACTAATTATTATCAACTAAAATCACCCACTGTGCTGTACAATATTATATTATTCTTTCTATTGGACTGTATTTTGGTATCCACTCTCCAAGCTCCTGCTATCCCCTATAACCTCTCCTTTTTTTATGTCTCTGGTAATGTTTGTTTTCTCTTTTCTTCTGCAAGATTAACTTCTTAAGTTTCCATATATGAACAGGGGCCCAAAGTCTGGATTATTTCATGTCTGGATTATTTAACTTATAATAAGGTCTTCCAGTTACATTCAATTTATTGCAAAACTTAAGATTTCATTCTTTTTGTGGCTGAATAATAGTCCATTGTCTATGTATAACACATTTTCCTTATTCATATTTCTGTTGGTTGATTCTGTATCTTGGCTAGGGTGAATAGTGCTACAATAAACATGGGAGTGCAAGTATCTATCTTTGATAAACTTTTATATACCCAGTAGTGAGTTATATAAAACTGGATTCTGTAATACATCTACTTTTAACTTTAACAAACTTATATACTTTTTTCCATAATTGTTATGCTAATTCACATTTTTACCAAGAAGGGGTAATAGTTCCTCAATTCTTCTCACCCTCACCAGCATTTTTGGTTTTTAACCTCTTTGCTAATAGCTTTCCTAAATGAGATGAGATAATAGCTCATTGTGGCTTTGATTTGCATTTTACTGATGATCAGTGATGAAGAGTTTTTCATATGTTTTGTGACCATTTATATATTTTCTTTGGAGAGTTTTCCATTCATATCACTTGCCCATTTTGAAAAAACATGTTTAGCAAGGTGCATATGTAATATATATTATGATTCCTATAATTTCTTTGGACTCAATCCCTTAATCACTATGTAGTGACTATCTTTGTCTCTTTTTACAGTTTTTGATCTAAAATCTATTTCATCTGATATAAATCTAGATATTCTTCCTGACTTTTGGATTCCAGTGTATGGTATATTATTTTTCATCCATTCACTTTCAGTCTTTGTGTTTTACTGGTAAAGTAAGTTTCTTGTAAGCAGAATATTATTGGCTTGGATCTTGTTTTTTTTTTCATTCACAAAGTTTATAGTTTGGGGAAAACTTAATACATTCAAGGTTATTAGCGATAGGTAGACTTCTGCTATTTTAATTTAAAAAAAATTCATGTATATCTTTTGTTTCACCTTCCCTCTCTCATTGTTTATCTCTATGGTTTGGTGGTTTTTCTATATTAATAAGGTTTGGTTCTTTTCTCTTTTATGTATCTGCTCTATTAGTGTGTTTTATACTTTTATGATGGTAGTTATATTCTGTTTGCCTCCATGTAGGACTCCCTTAGGCATTTCTTTTAAGTCCATTATGGTAGTGATGAATTCCTTGGGTTTTATACCCTTCATGTTTGAGGAATATCTTTGCTGAATATAACATTCTTGGTTAACACTTTTCTTCTGGCCTGTCTCCTTCTCTCTCTCTGTCTCTCTGTCTCTGTCTCTCTGTCTCTCTCTCTCTCTTTTTCTCTCTCTCTTCTTTGAGAATGTTACCTCTTCCTCTCTTGGTCTGTAAAGTTTCTTCTGAGAAATCTTAGTATATGGGGTTATATATGACCATTTTTAATCTTGATATTTTCAAATTCATTCTTTGACTTCAGACAGTTTGATTATAGTACAGCTCAGAGAACATTTTCTGGTTAGCTCTGAATTGGGAGCTGAACTTTGAACTTTCTGGATCTGAATGTCCCATCTCTTTACCAAGATATGGAAATTGTTCAGCTATTACTTCATTAAGTATGTTTTCTATGATTTCTTTCCTTCTATAACTCCCATAATGCAAATATTTGTTTGCTTGATGATGTATCTTGATTAAATAGACTTTCTTCATTCTTTTTCTTCTATTGTTGGACTGCATTATTTCAAAAGATCCTGTATTCATGTTCAGAAACTCTTTATTGTTTTGCTTGATCTACTTTGTTATTGAACCTCTTAGTTGTATTTTTTTATTTCATATATTCAGTTCTTCAACTCTGAAGTTTTTTGTTTGATTCTTTTTATGATCTCTCTCTTCTGATTTCTCATTCAAATCATGAGTTGTTTTCCAAAATTCACGGATTCACTGTGTTCTCTTTTATAAATCATTTGAGTTTCCTTAGAAGCATTCTTTTGAATTATTTTTAGTATTTCATCAATTTCCTTTTGCTTGTGGTTTGTTGCTAGTTTATTCTTTTTTCATTTGTAGCTGTCATGTTGCCTGTTTTTTTTTTTATGATTCTTGTGTCCCTATGTTTATATATTTGCACAGTTGCTCAACAGTTATCTCTCTCAATTTTATAAGATGGCTTTTGGTATTAACAGTCTTTCTCCTGAAGATATTTTAGAATGCTGGTTGGATAGGCTTTGTTTGCTTTGGTTCCAGGTAGGCCCAGTAGTATAGTCATCATAGAGTGTTGTTAGCTATAAATAATGTTGGTAATGCTTGCAGGAGTGGGATCCCCAGCAGGACTCCAGGTAGTACATGTCGCTGTGGGTATGTAGCAACTGTCAGTTCCTATGGGTCCTGTAGGAGTGGGGCTGTACCAGTGAGCCTAGGAGCAGTGTGCATGACAACAGAGGCAGGGCACCCATAGTTCTGTGTATTATTAGTTTGGTTGGGGGAGACACAGGTGGATTGGGATCCCACTCTGGCGAAACACACAGATGCAAACATTCTAGTAGCTCCCCAATTTGGGCTTGGGATCTGCAAGGAATGCAAGATTCCCCAGCAAAATCTCAGTGTGTGTGGTGACAGAGAGGGCTCTTGGGGCCCCTATTTACCTTTCCTTGTTGTGGGAAGACTTTTCCAAGTTTCAGACTAATCTTGACTGAGCAATGGAGTGGTTGATGGTATTATAGCTGAGTCGCAACTGTTTATCCTTTGTTCTGGTTCTTCTTTGTGGGAGTGAACCAGAGCAAAACCTCTAGTGAGCCAGAAATCTTTATTTGCATTTGTTGATTTTGCTGCTATATGTAGGAAGTTTTAATTGTGACTGTTGTCTCCTTCTAAAACTTGGTTATGATTACAATGGATTGAAAACACCCTCTTTGGATCCATTGGGCAAATGTCCAGTTGTATCTTCACTATAAAGTGGAGACAAGGTAGGCTTTTAGCAGTGTTTAGAATTTACCCACTTAGCACAGGCATAAGCTGGAGATCAAAATGATGAAGCTTAGTTTTAATGCTATGGAATTCATATTAAACACAGCTGATAAATACAAAGAGTGGCATCTCCAGAAAAGTTAAAATCTTTAAAATGCCCTTCCTGAGGACTCTGTGTCCCATCTTGTATTCTTCTTCAGGGAATACCATTGGTCTTTGACAATGCTTCTCTGTAATAATGCTCAGTGCAACAATAAATTTCTTCAAGTGTGTGACTAAAAGCTGCCTGAAAGGCTTTATAGTCATTCAGCCCATCATTCTTCATAAACTTCCGCATTGCAATTCCATTTGTTTCTTCGTTATTTTGTACAGTTTCCCTTTAGTAGATGTCTGTCGACTCCTTCACATCTGGATCCAATTAGAGATCACTCTTTATGTGAATCTAATTATCTGTCTCTACATGTGCTCAGCAGAGACACAATTATTAATAAGAGTTTGAATGTGGCTTTCCATTTTAAAATTGCTTTTTCCTTTTATTAGGCATCCTCAATAACTTGAATTCCAGCCCTAATCCTGACTCTGGCTTTTAGAAAGACATTCAGAAAACTGGGGCACCAGAAAGTTGAGTAAATTTGTTCTTATAAAGTGGGGCAAATCAGGGACAATCAAACAGGCTGACATCTATGTGGCAAAATTTCAGAGAATCAAAGAAGGTCTTTTGTTCAAAACATTCTTTGCCTTCATGGTTTAATGAGTGTTAGCTGTTCTGCTACCACCTCACCTCCACTATCAAATGGGGTAGTCAGTTTGGGTTTATATGTTGGTGTAGGTTTTTGCTAATTTTTTTATTTCTTTCTCTCTATTTATCCACTTTTGTTAACAAAGTCCTAACTTCCTTTCAGAGAATCACCCCTTTTCCTACTGTCATTCCATGTGCATAAGTGGGAGTTCCATACCCACAACCAGAGGTAAGAGCTTAACACTTCATTCTTCCTTACTATAGGGATTGGTTTAGGTTGGGAACAGATCTCAACCTGTTCTAATAAGGAAAAGTCTTGAGACTTGGGTAACTGATACCACTGAACAACATTGACTTCTTTTTTTTTTTTTTACTAGAATTGAACTTGGATCAAGAAGTGCTAAATTGCTACAGTCACCTCTTCTCAACTACAAGATAAGTGATGTCAGAGAACACAAACAAATCAAAGAGAACAAGGATGAAAGAAAACACGATAGAAAACAAGGACTTCTGGGTTAATCCAAGCCTGATATTCCAGCAAATTTTTATTTTTAAATTAAAATAAAGTTTAAATTTAATAAATTTAAAATATATACTTAAGAGAGTTTAGTTTGGGTTACTATTGGTTACAACTGAAGGACTCTTAACCGACACAATTATTATTTACATTCTAATTTTCCTTGGTTTCGTTTTTTGAAAATGAAATATTTGATACCTGAGAATTAAAGACAAAAACATGAAAGCAATGGTTGTATGAACCAGAAATAAACCCAATGAAGAAAAAAGAGCCTGGAAATGTTCAAGTTCCAGATTTTAGAATTCAAAGTCTAGGCTGTTGATTTTATGCTGTGACCTATTAAATTTTGCCTCTGTAATCAGAATTTTAACAAATGCAACTATATAGAAATGCAGCAAAGACTAACATGTCTCCACTTAATAGATAAACTAATATTGTATGTTTTAAATTATGTGCTAAATTGTGTTCTATGGAGTCCTAACCACTGAATTGTGCTCTGTCTCACCCCCAGTAGAAGCACTAATTCACAATATATCACAATGTTACTAAGAGAAAGGATCTTTTTAAAAAAAATTTTTAGTTGTTGATAGAACTTTATTTTTATTTATTCATTTACTTATTTATATATGGTTCTGAGAATCGAATCCAGTGCCTCACACATGCCAGGCAAGTATGCTGTTGCTGAGCCCCAGCCCCAGCCCCAGAGAAAGGTCTTTAAAGAGGTAATTAAATAAGGGAAGGAGGGGGCATGGGGTTAGAAATAATGGTAGAATGTGATGGACATTATTTTAAAGTACATGTATAAAGACACGAATTGGTGTGAATGTACTTTGTATACAACCAGAGATATGAAAAATTGTGCTTTATATGTGTAGTAAGAATGGTAATGCATTCTGTCATACATAAATAAAAATATGCTAAAAAAATGAAAATAGAGGTTAGCCGTCAAAAAAAAAAAAAGAAGTAATTAAGTTAAAGTAAGGTCATTCAGGTGGGCTCCAAATCAATCTGCCTGGTATTTTTATGAGAGGATTAGAACACCCAGAGAGAGACACTAGAAATGTATGAACACTAGGGATATATGAGGACAGAGTGAGGAGACAGATATTGGCAAGCCTAGGAGACAAGCCTCAGAAGAAACCCAATCTTCATACTTGTTGACCATGAACTCCTGGCCTCCATAAGGATGAGAAAATAACTTCATCTGTGGTGTTTTGCTATGGCACACCTAATGAACTAATATAGTATGCATCTGAATGTTCTTGTTTACCTTAGGGATGGGATTTAACTTCAAGAGTAAACACAACTTTTGAATTGCCACTTACTTTAAAAGGTGCACATCTTATGAGAAAGAATATGGAATACTTGTGGGAGAATGAGAATATCCACATATAAGGCAAAATTTTGAACTGCATGAAGTTCACAGTCAGCTTGAGTACTTAAGCTATCTGTACATGAAAAAAAAAATAGAAATGAATCAAGAAATGCTAAATGAATGGCATAGACATAGTTGTTCTGGGGATGCCTAGGAAATGGGAGGAATAGTTGGACAAATTTTACCTAGTGAGTTGTGTCTCAAAAATCAGAAGAGATTTCAGTGAAGAGAAGACCTCTGGACAAGGAAAATGTCAGAAATCAAGCAACAAAAGGTATTTGGGGGAATAATTCTGAATTAGGTTGGCTATCAAAGAAGATTCCTATGGGAATAGTAGAAAAGTAAGTGTGGGAAGACAGTGTGGAAGCACATTATGGAAAGTTTAATGGTCAGACACATTAATTTGGAGTTTTTTAGTGAAGACAAAAAATGGGAAGCCATTGATGGTTTTTCAGCAGGGAAGTGATGTGATAAAAGCCTGTTTTGAGAAGACTTCTCTTTTGGCCTCCCTGTGGAGTGTGTCAGAGGACTCAAGGTGAGAGAGAGAAGTTCAGCCAGAGATGGTGTGTCCTGGTCTACTGAGGAGGAAAGGAAGAGACTGGGGTCTGCTCTAGCTTCATGAGGATGAAAGTTTCCCTTAACTCTCACCTGGAAATATGTACCCAAGAGCAACTTTATTCAGTTTGATTTGCCTTAGGCTATGTGAAGAGCCCATTGTTAACCCTTCCTGAACATAATCTAGAGTCTCTTTTAAATGCTAAGTGAGTCCTTGTTCAGCTGCCTCCTACATGGGACTTGGCAAATCCTAATAATAATATACTTTCTTGAAATAAGATCTTTATATTCTTCTGTTACTAATTCCCTCTGGTGCCTTTGCATAAAATGCATGAAATCTCCTCATTATTGCTTAAATGCCCTTGCCGATATAAAACTATTTCATTGTGGGAATTTTCCTTCAAACACCTGTTCCTTTTTATTATTATTATTAATATGAAAATTCTCTTAGTTGAACTTTCTCTCTCTCTCTCTCTCCCCCTCCCTCGCTTGCTTGCTCTCCCTCTTGCTCTTGCTCTCTCACCTTCTTTCCCTTTCTCCCTCCCTTTTTTTTCTTCCTTCCTCCCTTTTTTGGTAACAAGTATGCAGCCCACTGAATCAGTTTTCTCATAGAGTCCACTGAGGAATGTACCGATCTGCTTTCTCTTTCCAGATGTGGTTTAATTGTTTAACATAAAGACATATGCTGAGATTTAGGAAGAACTCCCTCCAGAACTCAGTATTATCATTATGTGCCAATTTAAAACCATCAATGATCAACCAGAGATCTTTTCTGCCCTTCAATTAAAACATACTGGATGGGCAGGATATGGTAAACCAGATGCAATAATTAAGAGAATAGTTTAACTGTTCATATTGCACATTGCTGTTTGCTACAGCATGACCATTAAACAAAAAGTAAAGCCAAGAAGGGTTGTATAGCCTCATAAAAATTCCATTTGGCTTGGAAATACAGTACCATTTTACATTAATGTTAAACACTCCAAGAGATAATTACACAGCCATGAGTCAACTGTGTCAAATAATTAAATACAGGAAATGGATGGATGAAAAAAAAAGTCCCTCTCCTTGACTTCGACCCTTTCCAAATAAATTAAAGGAAAAAAAAAATTCACCACCTGCATAAGAGAATTCTCTTTGGAATCCTGATCCTTTGGGAACTGCAGGTGGCGGTAGGGAAAAGATGTTAGTATTCACATTCTACATACACGGGAAAGGAAACCATTTCTCCTGGCAGCTCCAAGATTTTGCAACAAGACCATTTATCTAGGAAGAGTAATGGTTTGGAAAATACTTTAAGAGATATCAAAGGGTTGCATAGCATTTATTCAGTTATGTGGTAAGATAAATTATTACTTCCTAGTAAAGTGATTATGGTAAGGTATCCCATGAGAGTCTAATGGAAATCTTTCTGATTCATTCTCCAATTATTTCTATGGATGACATTCATACTGTCAAATATTCAACTTTTGAACATTTTCTCGAAAATATCCATTTTTTCACTTTGAAGATTTTCTTCCCTCCCTCTTTTTCTCTTCAGTCTTTTCCTCTTCTGCAAAAGACATCTTTCTGCTATCAAGTTTGTTAAGGACAGACGACTCTGTTTTGGAGTGGATATATGGAAATTGAAACATATATGTGATATATATTTCTATGAAGGACAGAGGTATCACTTCTCTTTGATGGAAGGTAGTTAAGCCTATTAAAATCCCTTTTCTTTCTTTCTTTCTTTCTTTCTTTTTTTTTTTTTAAGGACCCTGAAATGAGAGTAGCTCAGAATTCCCTTGTCTCCAATTAAGTTGTTGAGGGAGAAGCTAACCAGGGTTCTCCTAAGAGCTAGATGTTCAGGGCAAAAACTAGCTGTTAACTTAATGAACCAATCAAAGGAATTTATAAAAAGGTGGCAGGCATAAGGGAACCAGAAAAGCAACTGAAAAGGGAATTAATCAGTTATATGAAAATCAAGAAAGTGAATTAAATAAAATCTACTGAACTTCTAAGAAGTGATAATTTCATTTGAATTAAATCTGACCTTAGTTTTTGAGGATTTTATAATAAAGAATTATGTACTCAGCTCCTGTTGGCTTTATACCAGGGAGTTAAGTCCCAAACCTTAGGGGTTAGAAAAAGTCCTTTTCACCTCAATTATGTGATTCATACCTTGATATTTGTACTGTCTATAGACTTTCACTGTTGTCTTTTATGAAAGGAACATTTTAATCTAGATTAGCAACTCAGCCATATTAATGAGCTACTTGGAGGAGAGCCCAGAAAAAGGCAGGGTGAAGAGACACTGTTATCAGCAACTTTTCAAGTTTGGCAGATAGGTAGCATGAGCTAGTGACGAACTATATACAACATAAGATCACATTTTTATACTATAAATCCACAGAAGCCAACTGGATTGTATTCACAGAGTAAAGATTTTCCTAATGCATTGTGATTGTTTCTGGCAGAGATTATAAACATACAGCATGATCCCATCGTGGCTCAGGTCAGTTGCTATTAAGTGTCATGAAAAAGGTCATCTTGTTGGAGAAAAAAAAAAGTAGAAAAGGATTGTGGTTTCCTTCTTTTCTTTAGTTCGGTTTATTATTCTTTGTGGTAGGCATGCAGCTGCCCAATTGCTCTTCCCTGGTAATTTTGCTAGCTCAGGTGGCAGGAACAGGGCAACACCTCAGCCTTCTGTCTCCAGGGATAGCATGTGAGCCGAGTCAGGCTAATCAGAATCCTCCCCAGAACTTCTCCAGGCTCTTTAAAAAAAATGCTCACTACTTCTCAGTGAAATTTAGTTGTAAGAATGCTGGAGGCCACTCTTGTGGGCATCTGGCTGCCACATGAAGATATCCAGGTAGGGAAAGAGTCAAGTGGAGTGAAGCAAGCAGAAACGGGCATCACCCTGATGATGCCAAGTTCTCAGAATCAAATTTGAATCTATCTCCATCTTTTCAAGTTTTGAGGTGTTTGAGCCAGTGGTCCCACCCTCACCCACTTTGTGTGTGTGTGTGTGTGTGTGTGTGTGTGTGATACGCTTCCTAAAGGATCCTATACAATCTTAAAGCAAGGGAAATTAATAATTATGTTTGAGACAAAGTTATCTGTTTCTAATTTTCAAAGATAAAATTGACTTCAGAATTTTCCAAGGTTCTCAGTGTATACTAAATGCTGAGGGGTAGACAGATTCAGACCCTTAGACCATTCCAGAATTTGTTTCTCCTACAGTTTCCTGGGCACCTTCCCAAAAATTTTGGTGAAGCATACCTGGAGTAGGGCCAGCTCAGGAATTTACATGTCTAATGAGCTCTCAAGGTTTAGACAATGGTACTAATAACCGATGGGATGAGAAAGATTAATCTCACAATATTATTTTATTTATGGTAAATAAGAGACAGTGTGAACAATTCAAAACCCCTGTAAATTGTAGACATGGTGGTGGTGATTAATGATAGGGTAGAGGATTTTCCTGAATCACCAGGGTACTATTTCATTTGAATTATAGTATACAGAGTTCGAAAGGAATTTAGGATTCATTATTCTTATCTTCTATATGATGCATCAATTTATCCCATTTCTCTATTAAGATAGCATCTAGTTTCCACTTGCACATTTGTATCCATGTTTACTATCTCCAAAAACATCTTATTTAATATTTGGAAGATTTTTGTTAGCTAGAAAGTTTCCCCTTACACTGAATAGATATTGTATTGCTGCTTAGATCTACAGAATAAGTCAACTCTCTCCTTTATATGATAAGTCTTTAAGTATCTGAAGACATTTAGCAGGGCTGAGAGGTTTCCTTCCTTTTGGGTACCTCATTAGCTCTTTGAGCTGTCCCATTTCCACTTCCAAAAATGGTTGCATCCTGGTGGTTGTTCTCTGAAAGTGTTTCAATTTATTAATGAGTCTCACAGTAAATGCCTAGAAAGAAATACTACTCTTGAGGTGCAAGCTGAAAAACACAGAAAAAAAATATAATAATATCTTCCCTGGTTTTGTACATTAGGCTTCCATTTATGCAATTTAAGATGGCTTATTAGCTTCTTTTTGGCAACCTCATGACAGTTAATTTGTTTTGGGTTCATGCTTTACTACAACTAATTGCTGAACCACTGTTGGATCCTTCACTCTGGTCAGCCCTTTAAGAAGTTTTTGATACAATTAGACTTACTAGGCTTGTCAATGATTACGTAATTATCACAATGTAATATATGACTAGAAACAGTCTAACTTATTTTAAGTCATTGGTCATGGAAAGAGTGACCATATAATTTATTATGCAAACTAACTCTTTTGAGAGTAAAAGAGGACACTATTAATAATTACTTCAGTGTAAATTGGAACTAACCCAGCCAAACTGGGTCAGTTAGGGAGCTATGGAAGGATTAGAACTGATGTTAATTAACTAGATTTAACCATCTCACAGCAGATATACACTTCAAAACATGTTATATAACATAAATAGATATGAATATATCTGTCAATTAAAAACAATAAATAGAACTGCTGTTTATGCATCCTTCAATCTAAAGGAGAATAAAATTTGCATTTATCACTTTGAAACATTTTGTTAATTACTGAGTTTAAAAGAGTAATAGTCTCACTGTATTTACTTGACTGCTCATTAATTTTAGAAGAACTATTTTAGCTCTTCCCCCCCCCTCAATTCTGCCCCTTTTTTGTGGGTAAACTTAAAGCTAACAGATGCTTTCTTTGACCTGTCTTTTCTTTAGAGAGAAATGAACTCCAAGTCAGCATCTCCAGTTTCTAGCAAGCTTTCCAGACACTGCTCCCCCTGCCACACACATACCCGTTCCCCTAGTTATCTCATGGGGTATTATTTCCTCTTTTGTAAAATAGCCTGGCCAGTTGAGGTCTCTGGGCAAGCATTTAATTAGCAACCATCAGCTGAACACTGTTTGCCTGGCTCCACCCTTGGTGTCCAAGCTAAAGATCTGAAGAATTCCAAATCCTTCTAGAATTCTCTTTGGGTATAACAAGGAAGAGCCTGTAGGCAGAAAGCCTGCTTGTCCTCACCTCAACTCAATGCTCACCATCCATTTGGGAATAGGCGATTTTAAAACAAAATAAACAAAAATCACAATCCAACACTTCTTCCAAATAAATTTTGAAAAGTATCAGATTTTAAAAAAAATTGTTGTGCTTTTCTTGTTTTTATTTTTTAACCTTTCCTGGATGCTGCATGTGGGCCATTTCCTGCCTTATAGTCAGAGCCAGACTCCAGGCTTGCATGAAATTTCAGAGATTAAAAAGAGACATGCTCTTGGGTGGACTTGAGGGTTAGGGGAAAGGGTGGCTTTGAAGTTTGCAATTCCTGTCTTCCTGATTCTGTTTGGGATTTTTGCAGCCATGTCTTACTAATTGTAAATATCTTCTGAACACTTATTTTTAAGACGTAAACTAGATTTGTGGGTAATTTTCAAATTAAATTTATAAAAATGTTACATAAAAGTGTAATTTATTCCACACTGTGGAAAGGAATATCCTGTTTCTGTTTCTCTTCCTTGGCCCTCCCAGGACATCAAGGAAGATGCACAATCTTCAAAATTTCCTTCAATTCTATTTTTGAGACTATGGAGACGCATACCACACAGAAGACTTAAATTTGAACACTAATGCTTTTATTTTAAAAGCCATAGACTTCCTATTGAAGAATCTGAATAATGGGCAGATGAATTCAAATTATTTACTTGTTGTTTTATTTTAAGTGCACCAAATGCTTAAGGGCTCCTAAGCTCAAAGAACAAATGCTATAGGAAAACTCAAGCCAAAAGTCTGTCCATGCTGTGTGAAGCCAGGCCCAAGTGATTTAATGTTATTTATATTTCCACCAAAATGAAATAAATGCACTGGAACCAAATCCGGGTTTTCAGGAAGTCACACACACACACACACACACACACACACACACACACACAATGAGATGCAAAAATCATATCAACATGCTGAGCACAGTGATAATGTCTCTCTGGCTCAATAAGAGGTTACATTTTTCTGATGCAACACACTAAGCAACTCAGCAACTTTTGAAGAAGGCTTATTCTGTATCTGCTACATCATCCATGTATGCTTTCTTTGTTAAAAGCAATGCCAACTGACCACCCTCCAACAGGAATGGTTTCATTATTTCATTAATGACAAAACTATCCCTAAGAGATATAAGAAAAACTAAATAAACTTTTCAGATTCTGAACATAAACACTCTCAGATAATCAGAAATTAGGCGACAAATGCTCCATATCTCAGCTAAGAAAATATTGTCTCAGGAGGTTATGCAGAGGCTCAACTTCAAAACATTAAAGACCTGGGATGAGGTCAGATATCTGAGATGCTTAGCATGACCACTCTCACCCCCGCCATAAACATATGAAGGGAATATGGAAAAACATAACAAATGCCTTGCTACTTTTGGAACAAATTCTCTCATGCCCTTTATGTCTCCACTAGATTTTAAGCAATCCATATATAGAAAATATGCCAGGTATAGTGGCACACTCCTGTAATCCCAGCGGCTTGGATGTCTGAGACAGGAGGATCCTGAGTTCAAAGCCAACCTCAGCAACTTAGCAACACACTAAGCAACTCAGTGAGACCCTGTCTCTAAATAAAATACAGAAAAAGGGTTGGGGATGTGGCTCAGTGGTTAAGTGCTTCTGAGTTCATCCCTGGTACAAAAAAAAAAAAGAAAGAAAGAAAGAAAGACAGAAAGAAAGAAAGAAAGAAAGAAAGAGAGAAAGAAAGAAAAGGAAAAAAAGAAAACAAAGAAAGAAACAAAGAAAGAAAAGAATATTTTCTCAATTAGATCACTTGAACCCAACAAGTTATGACTATGAACTTGATGAAGTTCAAGATATGGTTTAGTTTCTTGGTTTGGATGCATTTTCCCTTTTCTTTGAAGAAGGCTCATTCTGTATCTGCTATATCATCCATGTATTTAGTAATCCCAGAGGTACAATCAATTGGTTAAAAAATTCTTATCATTAGAGAATATAGGATAATTATAAGGAAAAACACATTTGAGTCCCATTTGTTTATTTTTCTAATTTGTAGGGGATTCATCTGCTCATTTATTATATTGTTTCTGAAGAAAGATCATGTGATTTGTTATTATAAAAAGTACACTTTCAGGTTGGTCTCAGTATTACACTCCTTACATATCTACAGGGTGAATATTTGCAAATAAAAAGAAGGGAAGAAAATTTATTGTTTAGAGCTATTTTTATTATCAGCTGGGATTCCCACCCCAGCTTATTACAAAATAAGAAAGTATTTTGTAAGCATTAAACATTAATTTTGAACATTATTTTTTTCATTCATCAAATGTTTAATTTATGTTATATCCTAGATATTGTGTTCAATGCTGTTGTTTATAAAAATGAGTAAGACAGAATTTTTGTCGCAAGAAAAGCTTAGATTCTACTGATGAAAATAGAGGTGAACCAGTACCACCATCATAATTGTTATTTATTTGCTGTCCCTAGGATTCAGGTTCTGTTCCTCACTCAAGGAAAATTGATGGGACCAAACCTTCTGTCATTGTAGGACTCAGGATGGCTGTAAATAAGGAAATGAATCAATGCACATTTTCAAATAGACAAGTATAATGAAGAAAATAAAGCAGGAAAATGTGTATATTTTGATAAATAGTCAAGAAAACCCTCTAAAAAGATGATACATGATTTGGAAATTGAATAACTTTGAAGAAAAAGATATGAAAAGATGTAGGGTCAGGGCATTAGTCAAGCAAGTGTGAAAATCTTGAAGATTGGTGAGAAGGGTATGCTTAAGGGACTCCACCTAGTCTAATGCAGATGGGAGAGAGTCATCAAAGGAGAGGAAGCTAATGGATGAAAATAGGGATGCAGGAGTGGCCATACCACTTGTCATGAGAAAAAGAGAAAAAGTTAAAGGATGTGGTTGGGAAGTGGGATAATGGCACAGTCATGTGTTGCTTAATGATGAGAAAATGTTCTGAGAAATGCAGCCCAGTTGATGATGTCATTGTGAGAACATCCTAGAGTGTACTTTCACAAGCCTAGGTAGTCCAACCACTTGACATGGCTTCTTGATACAATCAAGAGACACAGTAAACATGAGACACAGGAGTCTGTGAGACTGAAGATGGTGTTCACACGGCATGATGTTTCACAGGAACCCAGGGACTGTTTTTTTCTTTTTTTTAAGATTATTAGAAGAAGCATATTCTAAAATAATAATTAATAGTCTAGTCAATACATAAACCAGCAAATTGTCATTTATTATCAAGTAATATGTATCATAATTGTATGTGCTAAACTTTTAAAAGACTGGCAGCATGGTAGGA
This sequence comes from Ictidomys tridecemlineatus, assembly GCF_052094955.1. Taxonomy (NCBI): domain Eukaryota; kingdom Metazoa; phylum Chordata; class Mammalia; order Rodentia; family Sciuridae; genus Ictidomys; species Ictidomys tridecemlineatus. Next base: position 66,887,779 of record NC_135487.1, on the reverse strand, counting down.
TTGTTTACACCAGTATCACAACAAACATGAGGTTAAGGCATTGTACCATGCTGCTAGGGCGGCATAGACATCACTTGGCAACGGGAATATTTCAGCTTTGTTTTAATTTTATGGGATCACCATCATTTATGTGGTTCATCATTGACCCAAATGGCATTGTGTGTCACTACAATATTTAATTTACATTTTAAACAGATTATTCTGAAGATGTTATTAGGTTGACATGGTAAAACGGCAAAAGCAGAAGCAGGAAATAAGTAAGGAGGCCACTGGACTAGTCTATACAGGATATAAGGTGGTTTGCAGCAGGACAAAAAGTAGAGTTGATAAGATATTTTTAGATTGAGATATATTTTTTAAGATGGAGACCACAGAACCGGTTGATGAATGGAATGTTGGGTGTAACGAAAAGGAGAGGATATCATTTAGGTTTTTGGCTTAAGCATTAGAAAAAGCTGCGGTGTCATTTGATGAAGTAGGGAAAAAGGGGAGAGCAAGCTTGTAGATGATGATGCCTTTTAGATATTTAAATGGTGATGGACTAGAGGTGGTAGTGGTGAGAGTTTGGAGCTCAAGAAAAATGTCGTAATAGGAGATGCAGACATTCAAAATTATTGCATGTTGACAGCTATTGATATCATGGGTTTAACTGTGTAATCCAAAAAAAGGGAATGGAAAAACATGAACCAAAGACTGATCCCTGTAGTAATATCATCTAAGCCACAATCAAGAAGAGGGAGTACTACAAAGTAAAATGTCCTGTGAGGTAGAGGTAAACCAAGGCTATATGGTGGACTGGATGCTGAATAGAAATAGAGGAAGGATTAACTCTGAAGTGGTAAAGTGACTAAGATTTGGAGTGAGAAATGGTCCCTATCCAGTTAAGATAGACATCATTGATCATGATATAAGAGAGGTTTGAGTAGATTTGGGGAGGATAAAACCCTATAGGAATAAGGGATAAATAAACAAACAAATAAAAAATTGGGAGATGTGATGTGTTGTTTGTTAATAAACAAACAAATAAAAAAATTGGGAGATGTGATGAAGTGAATCCATAAAATAAAGACAACATTCTAGAAATATTGCTTAAAATGAGAGAAGCAGAGGAATACCATTCTATGTCCCCCAGGACATAGAATGAATCTAGAAATTTTTAAGTGTTGAGGTCAGTGGTTCTTAAACTTTTTGGTTTTAAAGCTCCTTTTATGCTCAGAGACATTATTGATACCTTGTTGAAAAATTGAAATTCTTTTTCTCATGTAGGTTATAGAAATGGATATTTATTCTATTGGCAGTTAAATAAAGATATATTTACCACATTTATTAATTTACTTTAAAATAAACAATAATATGTTGACATAATTAGCATATTTTTAATTTTATTGTCCAAAATAATAGTGAGCAGAGGGGGCATTACTTCATAGTTTTTCAAATCTCTTCAATGTTTGACTTAATAGAAAAAAGATGAATTCTCATATCTGCCTCTGCATTCAATTTATGGTGATATGCTGTTTTGGTTAAGTATGAAAAAAAATCAGGTCTCACAGAGATATGCATCTTAATAGACTTTTCTGATAATTTGGGGTAGGTGTTGCAGCCTGTCCTTAGAGAATGACAGTAAAGAATGCAAATAACATGTTCATATCATTATGGAAATAGTTTTGGCTTTATGGACACACTGAAAGAGTCCTGGGAGTCTCCGGGGTTGCGAGACCACACTTAGAGAACTGCTGGACATATTTCATACCCAGTGACATCTGAGTTTTGTTTTGTGTGAAATATTGCTATGATAACAAACAGCGAAATGACAACACTGGCAGAGAGCTTATGAAATGCTGAAATGCCTTTTCTTTTCTCCAAAAAGAATATTAGCTATGTTATTAAATACAGCTTTGAAAGGCAGAGCACTGAGAGGTTCGCTTTCTGGCAGGTCCCCTAAGTGTTAATCAAAGGTGCCATGAATTAGTCGGTGGCCTCTCTTTATTTCCGATGGTAGTGCTTTCTTATGATTAGTAATAGATTTTGGAAATTGTTATTTGTCCTTTTCTTTCAGCTATGAATTATTTTGGGGTGATAGATGGATAAGTGCTAAAATACATTAATTTTAATGTGTTTCTTTATTTTTCATGTCATAAAATTAGAGATGGAAGAGCCCTCATGAGTCATGCAGTCCATCACCATGGCATAATATCATGGCTCTTTCCAGCTCAGTTTTAAATGAGGAAAGCAATTATACTCCCATTAGTTCCCTTGGGAGACTATTCCATTTACTGATAGATCTCCATTTTGAAATGTTGCCCAACATCAAGCCCATGTTGGTCGAATACTATTAATCCTTGGCTGGAGAAGTCCCATGTGGGTAATCTCAAGGGAGAACTTCACCCACATCACTCCCCTGGTGAACGTTCTAGCATGTGAGCATCCTGTGGTCTCTGAACTGTGTCGTGGGATTGGTTATTGGGCACACTCTACAGCCTGATTGTAAATTCTCTCCTATTGCATCATCTGATATGAATTTATTGTATAATTATTACAAGATTTCAAGCAAGGACATTTAGAAAAGGGGCACTGGGGATTATCACATAGAAAAAAAAATAAGTGAAAGGGTGATCTCATCTGGTATGAAAATTTTTTACACGCCAGAAAGAATGAAGTGTTACTGAGTTATTCAATGTGTTATTCAAACAATAGTAACCCTAGGAAAATAACTGTCATGTGAATAAGTGAATAAATATCTCAGGTGTTTGTAGTGAAGCAGATGAAATAATTTCATACACTATTAGAAGCATAGACTACACATTCCTACTTCTACATCAGACCATCACATGTAGATCTCCAGGGGTATGCTTTTAGACAGGATGCCTTTTTTTGCCTTGAGGATATTCATATGGCTGATTTAAACGTTATTTTCTGAAAACACATAGTTTGAATTCTCAGTTTCTTCATGCTTAGCCGATTGGGTGATGGCTCAGGAGACATTACTTCCCCCCCTTTTCCTTGCATTTAAAAATTTACTTTCATTTACTCTTATAAATCTAGATTATTCTGTTTTCACTTTGAAAACAATTTCAACAAATCTCTTGATGTAGTCCAGTAAACACTGATGTAAAATGATCTCTAAGTTATTTTTAAGGGACAGATTTACCCCTTAATGATGTAATTTCATGACTTGTTCAAGTCAAGAAGAGGAAAAAGCAACAAACCAGAAATGGAATTATGATTATTTTATTATTCCAGTGTTTAGCACTTTGGCAGAATCTGGTGGTTTTATTAAAATAAAAGACTCCCCCCCCAGCTGTCTTTTTTCCTCTTGATGACGACTTTAGTTATTTTCTTTCCTTTCCTTTTCTTTTCTCTAAAGGATACTGTGTGCATGATTCAATGAAGCAATAATGAAAAACAAGAGTTTATAAGTTACTTCCTCTCTCTCTCTCTCTTCTCTCTTCTCTCTCTCTCTCTCTCTCTCTCTCTCTCTCTCTCTCTCTCTCTCTCTCTCTCTCTCTCTCTCTCTTCTTTATCTCTCAGACAAAATGGAGCAAACCCAGTGTTCCACATGATATTTTGGAAAGAATTCCAGCTCTTAAGATGTATGTTGAAAGCAAAAAATAAAAACCTAAAGGCCCTTCAGTAACTGTAAAAAGGGGTTTCTGACCAATCTAGAAAGGCAAGCAGCCCATTTTTCTCTTATAAATAATGCTTTATCATCTTTAGGAATTGTTTCACAAAAATTTATGGCAAAGCCAACACAGACACCCAAACTCTATTGTGTATTTAGAAACAATCACATTCCTCATCAGGAAATAAATTAAGACTTAGCTGCTAAGATTATTAAACTACTAGAGGAATATTCAGGCTCTCTTTGCTTTTTCAGAATCCGCAGAGCCTTTGCCTCTATTGGAATGCATCTGGTCATTGATTCTTGCTTTGTAGAATTGTGTCTTTACATTTCAGAATGGGCTACTGATTATCCCATGGCTTGGTTCCTGGATGTTACACTAATTAGTAGGTTATTTAAATTATTTGTGTCTCAGGGATCTACTTGTAAAAGCTGGGTATTGGTAACAACCTTCTCAGATTGCTGTGATGATGATTGATCTGTTAATATACATAAAGCCTTAGAACAGTTCTTGGCACCTTGTAAGTGCTTGAAAGTGTTGGCATTTTTACTGTTATTACAATCATTATTGTAATTAAAGGAATTTTATATCCTCTAGCTATGTCATTGGTATTTTTTCATCAGTCATATCATTGATAAAACTATTTAAATGGTTTTTAAATATCCTATGAACTTTATATTTCTAAAGATGTGACTTTTGGAAAATATCTGATAGAGTAAAACCACCATTCTAAAAAATATTTTGCTAAATGGGGTTTCTGATAGACTCAAATAATTCATACATTCCAACAAATGAACTCCCTTTTTACTAAAATTTCTTGTTTCCCCAAGGTGGATAATTTGTCTTTTGTCATAGAATTGATTTTTTTCTCGTTGTTGGAGTTATTCCTATGATTATACAAAATGCTTTAAAATCTTCCATCTTTCAAAGATCTTCTCTTGACGCCATATTCCCCAGTAGCTACTAAAAGCCTATTTTTCTTTTTTCTTTATAGAAACTCCTTGTAAGAATTGTCTATACCTATTGTTTCTAATTCTTCTCTTTCTAATCTTTTTTTATATTTGATGCAACCAGAATTTCACTTCCTCTGCCCACTAAAAATTCTCTTTTGAAAATTGCCAGTGGTCTCCATGCATCTGAACCCACTGAGTAATCCCCACTATACTGTACTTGACCTGTTGGTAGCCTAAAAATTAGTAGCAGCTATCAATCAGACTTCTCCCCTTAGCTTCCATTACAAGCTTTTGTTGTCTATCTTCCTAACCTTTCTTTCACAAACTCATTTTTTATTCTCTCATCATCATCTAACTATTTAAAAATGGAGATGCCCCAGTGTGTAGTCCCCAGAATTCTCCTCTGTCTACACTCACTTCATTGTAAATACATCTGGTCTTATGGAGTTGAGCACTATTTGTTTCCTTACGACACTAAGATTTATATCCAGGGCTTGGACTCCTTCCTTGATTAGAGTTATCAATCTAGATGCCAACTCAACTTTTCTATTTGATCATCTGATAGCAGTCTCAACAGAACATGCTGTAAAACGAATGCCTGATCTTCCATGCAAAAGTGCTTCTTCCACTATATTTTTCTAGTAAGCTAATTGTAATCCTTCATTTTTGGATTCTCAGGCCCAAACATGTATGTTCCTCCTTGATTGTCACTTATTTATTTTATCATACACTCATGGATATGCCAAAGCCACTTCCCTTGCTTCTTGGGCAAGCCACCACGTCCTGTCTGGGTGACTACAGTGCTCCTAACTTCTTGCTTAAGCCCTTGCTTTTTCCATGCTGTTCTCTGTCAGCAGTACTAGTGCTCTGCTACTCATCTGGAATCTCATTTTACTCTAAGTAAAAAATCAAAGACCTCATCAAATACTTAGTTCAGCCTCTAAATAATACACCATACCTTGCAAATGGCAAAAACAGAAAAATCAAAGACATAACTCTTTCTTTTTTTAATCCTAGGTCATTTAATTTAGCATTAGAAAGGTATGTCATGGCTGTGGCAAGCTCCTCAGTCTTCAAAAATCAGCCTTAGGGATTGATGATGGGGTGAGGGTCAAAGAGAAAGGTAAACAAGAGAGCCTGAGGGGACTGGGATGGGTTTGAGTGTCAGGTTGATGCAAGTAGTCAGTGAGGGGAACCACCTTGTGCTCCTGCCCCCAAGACAGCCCCAAATGAGGTAACTACTGTCCAAAGGCCAACAAGGGTACCTTATTCCATGTCCTCTTATGTGAATCTTTGACAGTTAATACACTGGCTCTTAAAAAGATCAGTAGTAAAACTTGATTATTGTTAGGAATAATCAAATAGAAGTTTGTACCAACAAATTCAATTTATAAATTCGAGACATTATGAAATGTTTCTTTCTCAAAACAAAAACTGTCTAGCCCTTTTCTGTGGTAATGGAAGGAAGACAGTAGGCAGATGGCTGAGAACACACAAATTGAAGCAGGGATGTTGAGGGCACAGAAGCTCGAAACAGAAGCAGATTATTTGTTAACATCCCCTAAGTGTGCTGGGAAATGATTGTGATTGTTTTCTGTAAATAGAGGAGACCCTTTCTCCCATTTATCTTCTTAAAATAATTTCACATGAACCATTTCCTCCCTCAATCTGGCACAATCAAAGCTCACACTGGGAGTCATTCCTCCGAGATTTTTTAGAAATTGCTGCTGGGCTACTGTGTCTAAAAATTTGTATAATGTTTTGAGGTGACAACTTTTGTCTAAGAACTTTAAATAATAAAAAAGGGACAGCAGGAACTCACCTTCTCTAGGCACACACTGTAGGCCAAGCATAAGACTCAAATATTTGGAGACCAGACCTCATTCTTTCCAGGCTTAGTGGAGATCCATCCCGGCCACACTGTTCCTCCAAGTCACCCCTGTCATTTCCTTTCCATTCCTCTCAGCTGTGATTTGGGAACTTCTCTACTCTGCTCAGGTTTCTGACCTTGTCATCTTTCCCCACTCTTGGGAAATCACTTTGCCTTCCACAGTACACAGAAACAGAAATCATAAAAGAGAACTCTCTGGGTTCCCCAAACTGCTTTGCACACATCTAACTCAACTGGGCCGTTTTTGTTCCTAACATGAACACTCTCCAATCTCCACTGATTCCAAAACACCGACATTAAAGTAACAAATATGTAAGCAAGCCATCCTCTATGCCTCCTTTCCATCTCTTTAATTCCCCTTCATAGCCCGACTCACAGTCTCACTTCTTCCCTCCCTTCCTGTTGCCTCCACTCTGCTTTCTCCAGGATCTCCCTCCTGGCGCCTCCTCATTACTGAGTCCAGTGGATTTGTCCCTTTCCTGCTGAGCCTTGACTTCTGGGTGCCCTTTGGTCCTCCACCTGCTCCTTGAGGTATTCCCTTTGTCTTAACTTCCATAACTGTGTTCTGGTTTCCCCACAGATGCTCCTTTCTACCTTGGGGTACTTTTTCCTTTACCCAGTTTGATGCCTGGCTGTGGCTGGGTTTCTGGCCCAGAACTTCTCATTGCGTGTGATTCCTCTGGCTGTCTCACTTTGGGATGGAGTTTATTCAGCTACATCTTTTTCTTTCCCCTTTTGCTGTTATACATTTATGTTTAGGGAGCCTAACTTTCCTAAGTATCATGTGAATTATTTCTGGATGCCTTCTTTGTAGTAGTTAGAATTAATATTCTTTGTTGATTATGAGAATGTTTACTTAGATGAGTTCTGGTTTGGAAGACTCTGTTCAGTTCTCACAACTGCTTTGATTTGTCCTTATTTCAGCTTCACTGTTCACATCTTCTGTTCCATTGAGGCAGGGGTTAGCTCACTGATTTAGTTCTTAGATCCTTAGTGTAACCCCTTGTAGATGACAATGACAGGTGGGTTTCCAGCCACTTGCTGCTATGCAATATGGTAAACAAACCTGCCTTGAGGGGTCTTCAGGAGCATTAGTTGAGGTTCTCTTAGGAGGATGCACTAAGACATTTGACATAATGGCCACCGAGTTCCAACATGGTCAGAGGAAATGGGATGAAGTAGGTGTATAGTTGAACTGCAGTTTGAAATGAGTTGTAACATAACCTATACTTAAGAAAAGGGCATATATACACACAGTGGGTCCAAATTATGAAAAACAAGTGAATTTCTTAATGAGAGTTTTTGTACTGATAGCAGCTTTGTAATACCAATACTAATTTAATAACTTTAATTGTGGCTCTCAGTATATCCACCTATCATGAGCCACCTCAGAAGGTTCCAGTAAGTTTAGAATCACTAATTATATAGTTTCCCTTTTGAAAAACCTTGCCACAAGGGGCATATCAACAAAGACTATTGAAATAGAAATAAATGACCTTTTGTGCACATTGTAAACACATGGGTCAGGTCTTCCACAAGGACTTACATCTCTTACACATTGCCATATGCTCTTTGTACATTGAACACCTCTTATTCAGAATCTTGGCCACCACCCAAACTCTCTCACACCTGCCTTAAAATACATGGGTGCATGCTTTACATTTTTAGGTACAATGTATATATTTAGGTAAGCCAATATCTCCCCCCCCTGCTTACAAAAAGATTTATTCACTTAGGGAGTTTACCTTCCATTCATTGTGCATACCCAACTCAAATTAGCACTAAGGTGGGTTACATTTTCACATCTTGGGAAGAATAAACCTCTTAAATGCTTTACGAGGCTTTTATTTTGGCACTGGGTCAGGACCACCTTGTGTTCTCTGAGTCGCTATAATATGAAATCATGGATTCATTTTGGTTTCTGAAGGTGTTTTTTTTTTTTTTTCCCAACCGCCAAGAGAGGTAATCTTAGCATTGTGATGTACTACATGCACAGTATATTCAAGGTAATGAGCGTGTTTGAAATGGAGGACACTGATAACAAGATGATGTTTAAATTGGGGGAAAAATGTCTAGTTCAGAACCAAAAGCTCTTGCCTTGTTAGGAGCCAACACCATCTATTGTTTCAGAAAAAAAATGTTCAAAATGGTAATATGTGAGCGAAGTCGCTGAGTTTTGTAAAAAAAAAAAAAAAAAAATGAAGTTTAAAGTATCTCTCTTGTGCAGCGAGTGAACCTTAGATGAAAAGGCCCACTGGGGTGGAGAGAAAGGTAAGTTTTCCACATGGCTGTACATATTTTTAATAAATAAACTGAGATCATTTATTCTTTCTGTGTCCCAGTAGCCACCTGTCTGCCACCTTGCAGTTCAATTTACAGTGACTCTGTGACATGTTATTTTTATCTTCGTAGTACAAACACATAGTAGCACAAGGCAGCAACACAAATGCAGAACCACAGCTCCTCTAATCCCAGGTACTTACAGCTCCAATTCCTCAGGCCTTGCTTTTGTCTGTGTGGCACTATGCTTTTTAGCCAGCAGCAGGAGGCATTACTACACCAAAGTCAGACTGAGGTCTTCTTCTGACTTTGTAGCTGTCCCTTCCCATCTGACCACGCAATCCCTTCTCTCTGCAGCCACCTTTCCCATCTGCACTGCCTCTCTCTGCACCAGGGGAGTGTGAGTTTCATATTAGAAGACAAATGAACTCCCCCCCCCACTTTTATGTCTGCACTGAGAATAAACAGGCTCCAGGTCCTTCTTTATTTTGGAAGCTGTGTAAACTGAGCGTACTAAACATCAGGATAGCCTGTACCCTTGGTCAAATGGTTCAAGTATGAGGATTAAAAAGAAAACAGATTCTGGTTGAAGTTAACATGCAAATCCATTATTTTCAATAACCAAAACAGTCATATCTCAGGATCGGGTAATCCTATGTCAACAGATACACTGAGACTTCAACTTTGAACTAGAATCTGCCACCTCTGGAGAAAGGGCTCATGTAACATTCTTACAAAGTGTAGCTTCATTACATGCAGGGACAACCCTATTTGGGTTGCCTCATTGATATCCATCTTGCACAGATAGGCAAATAGGATTTTTCACTGCATAAATATCATTATAACCCTAATCAAATTAACCCTGCAAATGTAACTATCTCTGGATATGAAGCCTGCTTCTTATAGACTGTAGGAGATGCCCAGGGAAAATAAAGAGAAATCAGTTTTTTTTTCCACTTACTACAAAGATGAGAACATACTCTTTTTTGTTGTTGTTGTTGTTGTTAAATTACATAAGCATTTGTGCCATGAGTCTTGATTATGCGAACATTAAATTCCTTCATAATTATGCTTTTTATGTCATTATGCCAGGGTTATAGCTCAAAATATTTGGATCCACACATGATGTATGAAGGGAGTGTTCCACACAAAGAAATACTCTAATTAAATACAGTGCCTGTTTCAGATAGGTGGCATGAAAGGAGGTGGAGAGAAGCTATTGCTTGCTTTTTCAGGATTTATTGTACCCATTGGTCTGTTTCATCATGAAACTTCTCTGTGCCTAGGTCATCAGGGTAAAGAAAAAATACATATTTCAATGTGTGAATGCCAGCTGGTAAAAGGGCATTCTCTACCAAATAAATGTTAGATCAGAACCATCCTGCACCCTCTTGTTGATGCTGGGCTCACTGAACCAAGCTTTTTTTTTTTTTAATTTATTTTAGTTGTACATGGACACAATACCTTTGCTTTATTTATTTATGTTTGTGTGGTGCTGAAGATTGAACCCAGGGCCTTGCATGTGCTAGACGAGCTCTCTACCATTGAGCCACAACCCCAGCCCCTGAACCAAGCTTTTCTGATGGGCAGAGGGGGCCTGTTCCTCTAAAATGGCCCCTGACCCAGTGACTCTACCTGTGAAGTTAGATTCAGACTTCCACGTTTCCATGTAGCCCTTGGATTTCCCTTTTTTTCTACCCTCCTATTGACTTTGTCCTCAGACTCAGTGAGATACTTTAGGTTCAGACTTGCCCCTGAAGAGATTTGTTGTCCTATTTTTTTCTACTCTTAAATCTTCCCCAGGCCACACCCGGAAATATGCATTGGTTAAAAGAATTGAGTCTTGCCTATTCCATTCCCTTCTCTGGCTTTTGATTTCATACTTCAGTCACATAACAAATATTTACTGAGCATATGTTATATCCAGGCATCAACTATGGAGAGTACCATGATGATCAAAATGCAGTCTCCTATTGTGTTGGTTAGTTTTTCATCACTGTGACAAATATCAGTGAAAAGTATCTTAGAAGAAGAGAAAAGGTTTAATTTGGCTCACAGTTTCAGAGGTCCATGGTTGGCTGGCTCCATAGCTCTGGATTTGAGGTGAGGCAGAACATTATGTTGGAAGGGCATGATGGCAGAAAGCTGCTCAGATCATGGAAGCCAGGAAGGACAGTGAGGAGAGGGAGGGAGAGAGGGAGACAGGGAGAGAGGGAGAGAGGAGGAGAGAGAGAGGAAAAGAGGTCATGGCAAGGAAACCCTTGCAGAACACTCCTTTTGTGACCTGTTTCCTATAACTACAGTTTTCATCACCTCCCGGTAGTCCATTTAAATTATTAATCCATCACATAGACTAAGCCACAGATGAGATTAGAGCCCTATGATCCAATCTTTTCCCCAAAGCCTCACCTCTGGGCATTGCTACAGTCAGGTCCAAACCTTCAACACAGGAACCTTGGGAGACAAACCATAACCCCACCTTAATGGAAATCATTGTCCTGTGGGGCACACAGACAACTAAACAGGGCGTTGTAAACAGTGCCATAAATACCGTGGGAGGGGATGATTTGGGTTTGATTACCAGCAGAGAAGGAAGAGGCCAAGTCAGGATTGGCAGGGAGAGAGTTGATTGGTGGGTGATGTAAGCAAAGGAGTCTTCCTTGAGGAAGTTGCTCACTTTCCTGTCCTAGCAATAGGGCAGAGCAAGGATCAGTCTAGAGCTGTCCTACAGTCCTGCAAAATGACCCTTGCTGGCTTTGTGCATCCAACTTCTTGCCATTCTAATTTCATTCTCGAAAACAATTCTCAACCCATGGGACAGAAAGGAGAATGTAACCATGAAGCTGGCTCCGAGTAGGGGCCAGGCATCGATGTGGGGGAAGCACCACCCATGGTCTCCTACCGTGCAGCTGTGTCCTTCTCTCATATTTTCATGACTTTATTGTACAATATTATAGTCAGAATATTGTCTTCTCCATCTCTTTTTTGGCTTAAACTCTGACCCCCAAATTTTGTCAAGTTTGTTGTTTTCAAATAACCAGTTATGGTTTTGCTAGTTTTCTCTATATTTCTTTGTTTTTTTATTTCATTTTATTAATTTTGCTCCAAACTTTATTATATCATTCATTCTATGTTTTTTTAAATTCTCAAAGTTAGAGCTTTAATCATTAATTTTCACTCATTTGTGATACAAATTAATGCTATAAATTTCCACAGAAGATTGCTTTTACTGTTTCACAGAAGATTTAAAGTGTAATATTTTCTGTATCCCTCAGTTCAATGTATTTTTAAATCTATTTTGATTTCTTCTTTGACCCACGTATGCCTTAGAAGTGTGTTTAAAAACATCTACATTTATTTTGACTAATTTCTTTTATTAACTTAATATATTGCTTAAGCAGAAAAGACTGTAATAAAAGCAGTTATTTAAATTATTTCAGAACTGTTTTATAGCTTTGTTCTTGGTCAATTTTGATAAATATTCTCTGCAAAACAAAATACATACATTTAAAAATTGTTGGTTGAGTGTTTTCTATATATCTATTAAGTCAGTTTTGTCCTTTTTGTATATCTTTAAAAATTTTTCAGCTTAGAGGCCTAATATTTGAGGAAGATTTATTGAAATTTTCTTCTGGGGATGTTGATTTATATATTTCTTCCTGTATGTCTATCGATTTTCACCTTTACATATTTTGTGGCTAATTTATCAAGTGAACACAATTTATAACTCTAATGCTTTTTTAGTGATTTAAAGCCTTTATCTTATCAGTCATCTTCTGTGTCATTAATATATTCTTGTCTTCTGATTTGTCTGACATAATTATAGCTACTCCAGCTTTCTTTTGATTAGTACACATCTATATCTTTGTCTATCTAAAGATAGAACTTTGCCTTTTTGTGTCCCATGTATAACGTTTGTTAACAGTTTACATATGAATTGTTCTGTTTTTAACAATAGAAATTGATGATTTTTTTCTTTTTTTTTTCTTATTCTTTTTTTTTTAATTTGTTTGTTTGTTTGTTCTTATGTTTGAACTCAGGGACACTCTACCACTGAGCTACATCCCCAGTTTTTTGTTCTTTATATTTTAATTTTGATATAGCTTCTCGGTTTGATAAGTTGCTGAGGCTGGTCTTCCAGTTGCAATCCTCCTGCCTCCGCTTTCCGAGATGCTAGGATTAAAAATGCAGTGTCTGGCATGATCTCTTTTATTAAAACTGATATTTATTTTTTATTATTTATTATCATTTTAGTTTACACCCTGTTTTTCTGCCATTTTCTGTATTCTTTTTTTATTCTTGCCTTTTCTTTATAGATTAATTTTTGTTGGTTTTATTGTTTTCCTTTTCTATATATTTTGAAGTTATGAGCTGTATTTCTATCATTTTGAAGCTAGATTTTGAAAAACCTCCGTGCAAATCTTTATGTGGTCTGAAGTTAATAGCTTAATATAAACGTGAACAACATGGATTTGTAACACTTCAATTTCAATCCACTGTCCCTGAATTTATATGCTAAAACTTTCAGGGATTATAAGTCTTTTCCTGATACTATAAACTAGACAATGCAGTTATAATGATTATGTAAAAACAGTGTTTTTAAAGATTTCTTACATGTTGAACAGAGTTTTTGCTCATCCCTTTCATTTTTACATTTCTCTTAAATCATTTTTCTTCCACATGAAGCACTCTAAAATCTTTAAAGGGTCTCTTAATCAAGTTCTAATTTTTATAAACTATTAAATTTTGTTTATAAAAAATCTTCATTTTAATTTTGGTTCTTGTAAGATAAAATATTGTTATGCACGATTCTATTTGAAAGTAATTTCTCAGCACCTTAAGAAGTTGCTACACTGGCTTTTGCTTTCCATTTTGGTTTTTGAGATACCAATTTTCTATGACCACTTTGTCTTTTGTTTTCTTGTGTGTAGATCTGTCTTGTCTTTTCTTGAAGCTTTTTAATATCTTTTCTTGTTCTTTGGTTGCATTTTGACTGAAATCTGTTGAGGAATCAGTGTTAATTTTTATTTTTCTGTTATCAGTTGAATACAGTATAGATATGGTCTAGTGGGTTTTCCCTCAATTGCCCTGGATCAGTGGGTAAGTTTCAGAATGGTTCCCTATGTTGTGGTAGTTGGCATTTGTGCCAGAGTAACCCTGCTTTGACATTACTAATCACAGTCTGTTTACAGCTCTCTGTTTTTGGAATTAAAAAAAATTTTAAAAAGGCTTTTCATCCATTACATTTTTGGTTTGTTTTTTGGGTGTTTGTTTTGGGCATAGGAGATTTAGTCTAATAATGCTTCACCACTCAACTACATCCCCAGACATTTTTTATTTTTTATTTTGAGACAAGGTCTTGTTAAGTTGCCTAGGGCCTCACTAAATTGCTGAGTCTGACCACAAATTTGTAATCTTTCTGCCTCAGTCTTCCAAGTCCCTGGGATTACAGGAGTATGCCACTTCACTGAGCTAATTCATTAATTTTGTTTTGGAAATTCCCCTTTCTCAGAATTCCAGCAATGTGTTAAGATGCAGGTTTTTTTTTTCATAAATCCATGATCTGCTTTATATCAGGAGAGATTTGAAATAGAAGTCCTTGTATACAGTTATACCACCCTGAATGCACCCAATCTTGTTTGAAATAGAAGTCCTTATTAATTTGCATTACAGATTCTTCTTTTGTAGTATCTTTCTCTTATCATTCAACCCGTTCTCTGGATCTACATACTGATTATATAAGAACCATAATTCCCCACTTTGTTGCTTCAATGTATTCCCTTTTCATATTTCATAGTTCCAGCTTACAAAATAAATAATGTACCTATATGTGCATATGTGTGTGTGTGTGTGTGTGTATTTGTGCATGTGAGAGAGAAAGTTGTCACAAAATTCTGTGCCAGTTATACCTGTATGTTTACCATTAACCAAATTTGATAAAAAATAAGATAATTTCATATTAAACACCCCGAATATTCTGGGTTATTACAGTTCTACTTTCTCATCCCTTAAAAAAGACCCTCAGATTTTTTTTTTATAGATACATAAGGAGTAGAGGAAGAAATTTAAAAGTCATCATAAGGAAGCATCAGCCTAATGGGGAAAGTGGGATGTTCTGTGGAATGCAGTAGGAAGAAAAAGAACTGGGGTACAGGATGGTTCTGGATTTTAAGAAAATCTAGAAACACAACAAATACAATGCATGAATACTGTTTGAATTGATTTAAACAAACCAACAGCAAAAAAGACATTTTTAGATATCTGGGGAAATTTGAATATGAATTGGGTATTAGATGATATTAAAAGATTATTATGAATTTAGTTAAGAGTGATAATGGCATTGTGGTTATAAAAGAAATCATCCTTTGTTTAAAAAGCAATTTTACTGAAGTGTATCAAGGCAAAACGATATCAAGCTTGAGATAAAAAAATACTCCAGTATCGTGGTGGTCCACATATCCTCTTTGTGAGTGCTTGGAAGTTTTTATCCAAAATGAATGAAATTTTTAAAAGTTCACTAAACGAAGTAAAAAAAAAAGTCCACTAAAGTATGTTTTTCAAATATTTTGTAAAAATTTGGTAGGTTTGAATTCTCTTCTAAAAATAACATGTTTAAATAGCCTACTTTGAGTCTTGTTAGGAGTTCTGAAGTCAAAATGAGTTTCCTGCATGGCAGGTTTTGAGAGTCCACGCCTTGGACTGATTGATTACCTTCTAGGTTCCCTGCAGTTACTGTTGCCACGGGAGGAAATGTAAGGGTCTACTTGGCTGGCACAGACTTTGTCTCCAGTCAAAGGCTCTTGCTTGCTGTACTTACTGATTCTACTTTACTTTTCTTTGGTTTCCTTATCTCGCATTTCATTTCTTGGACTTCCATGCTTGGGCAATTCCTTTGTATTATTTTGCCCCCATTGAATCAGTCTTTCATCAGAGGTGGACCCATTGTCAGGAGCTCAGGTTTTGGTCCTGCCTATGCCCAGCATTATGATGTTAGATTTAAATAGGATTGTATTAATTTTCTATTACAGTTATAAAAATTTCCACAAAGTTAGCAGCTTTAAACATCCCACATTTATTTTATGATTCTATAAGTCAGAAGTCTGGCTTGAGTCTCATCAGGCTAAAATCAAAGAAGCAGCATGGCTGACTACTTCCTTTTAGAAGGCTCCAGCGGAGGATCTATCTCCGTGCTCATTTGAGTTGTGGTAGAATTCAGTTCCTCATGACTGTAGGAATGGAATCTCTTCTTGTTGCTGGCTGTTAGCTGAAGGCCATTCCCAGTCATTTGGATTCTTCGACTTGTGGTGCCCTTCTTCCGTCTTCAATGTCAGCAACTGTGGATCTTGTCTCTCCTGTACTTCACATTTATCCTTTCTTCTTCTTCATATCTCTAACCTTTCTTAGCTCAAACAGGCTCTGTCTTTGAAGAACTCATGTAATTACTTGGGGTCCATTTTGAAAATCCAGAATACTTTACCCATCTCAAAGTCCCTAATCTTGATCACATCTGCAGAATCCGTGCTGTCAGGTAAGATATGATTCCAGGGTCTGGAGACTTAGGGTCTGATTATCATGGGGAGCTGCATTATTGTTTCTACAATAATGCTGTCTCCCCTCTGGGTGCCTCAGTTTCTGCACAAATAGCTTCTCAGTCAAATTTTGTGAAGATCCACTCCCTGTCTTACAGTGTTGATCAAGATGAGGCATGGATACTTTGCATACTTTGAAATAATAGGCATATATGAGATATGAATAAAATCATCAATAAATAATATGTTTATGATATTTTCTTATTTGAATTTGGGTTTCCAACAGCTAATAAAAGACCCAATGCTCAATAAATGTGTCCTGAGTGACAGCATGAATAACTGCTCTTGTCTTTTATTAGGGGCAGATCTCATTTTTGTGGGGCTCTAAGGATATATAGTTTATAGCACCCTCTTTAAGAAGTGGAATGTAAGGTTGTAAATGTAAAATTAGGTACTGGCCTTGGAAGACACCAATGAAGATGAAGGTCCTGAGATTAAGTTCTACTACCTTCCTCCAAATCTTACTGTTTTTTTGTTTGTTTATTTATTTATTTTTTATTGTTGTTTCTTCCTTTTTATTTTCTTGCCCTCACTCCCCCTTTACTTCCTCTTGTACCTCATTCCTTGCTCTGTTTGTGTGTGTGTGTGTGTGTTCTTAATACTAGAAATAAAACCCTATTTCATTGATTTCTTACAATCTCTGGCCCTGTGTGACAGTAACCATGTAAGAAATGAACACATAGTTAAATTTTAGGAATTTATTGAGTACTTACTGACTGCCCATGAGCTGCTCACTTCCTGGGCTCAGAGTGTGGACATTATGATGAGGTCATCCACTGTATTTTAATGTCTCCTTATTCTGATTGAGTGAAGGAGAATTCCTTGGGTAGAGAGTCCTAGGTAAGAAATTAACCTGAAGTAACTTGAGGAAAACTAGCTGGTACAGAATTAGAAGTTATGCTATAAAAAGGTACGTCTCAAAACCCAACACAGAAGAAGAAAGAAATATGGGAAAGAGAAATATAACTAAATACCTAGAGAGCTGGAAGCAAGACAGGACTTGTGCATGCAAGGCTTACATACAGAACTCAAGTGCTGAAGCCCCAGGACACAGGGTGAATCTAGGGCACGTGGAGAGCTGGGTAACGCCTAAAAGGAACTTCACAGGGCAATGTGCCAGGTCTTAAATTGCTCTTTATAATTCACCTTGAAATCTTAATTTGCCATCAAAAAATCCTTTCCAGAGATTTTTTTTCATCAATCTTTTCTTTTCTTATGTCAAGACAAACTTAGGTGATTAATCTCTCATAGACACTGTGATGTTTGACATGTATTGTATTACTAGGATAAATGGAATTATTAATAGAAATTCCAAGGAACCTGAAGGCTCCTGGGAAACATATTTAACATGAAGGAGACAGGATTATTTTATTTTCTGGAACACCGTTAATAAAGGCCCAGAAAGCACCGGCTGCATAACCTTGGCCATATAAATCCTGCACTTTGTGTGCTTAGTGTAAGCTAGCAAACAATCAATGCTTGCTTGTTGAGGAATTGTTCGGAGGGTTACTTTGTACAAAGAATTTTCCCATGTTTATATCACTTTTTTAGTTGGGAAAAGTGGTATTATCACTTATTTTGCTTGCCATTCACTTTGACTACCAGTTTCTTTTCTAAACTTCTGAAAATATCCATTTTGATTCAGAAGCTATGCAATATGCTGGGGAGGCTTAAATTAAGTAGGTCATAATCTCTGCCTTTTAGAAGCTCCGAGTCCAGTGAGGGAGAAGAAAGACCATTTAAACAGAGAAATGTCACACATATGGTGAATAAGACCAAAGAGCAGGAAGTGCCCACCACCTGGGAAGGTGAAGTAAGATTTCCCAAAGGCTGGCATTTGGTAATATGTCCTGAAAGGAGAGTGGGGATTTGTAAGACAGCTAGAATTAGTGGGAAATAGTAATGAATTAATCAAAAGGTTCGTGGGGTTGGGGTGTGAGAAAATATAGCTAAGGATTTTCAAGTAGATTAAGTGCTTGGAAAGACAGCAGGTGGTTGTTTGTCACTAAGTTTCCAAAGCCTCAGGACATCAGATCTCCTGACACTGAACTGTGCTTCCTAACTGGTTTGTTTGGCCTTGTGCTCTGGAGCCTCAGTGTCTGGCATGTCACAGGCACTGAGAGGCTACAGTGCCAGGGGGAATAAATGAGCGGACAAAACTACATGAGTCTTATCTGAAGCTGACCAAAATTACATTAGGGAAGGACTCTATTCATTTTTTAAAATTTTTGTGGAGTCATAAGCAGATTCATTTCTTTTCTGTTTTATTCTTTCATTATGCTGCCTCTTTCCTGCTCTCTTTTAAACACATCCATATGTACCAGATATCATAGCTAAATATCACTTGACCAAATTGTTCCTTCAGAAGTTTTTACCTATTGTGAGAACCTTGACTCAGTGAGTCTTAGGTTTTAAAACCCTCTAATTTTCTCTAAGGATCTTGAGCTTTTCAATTAATTAATTTGGATTAGATTTGGGGCACCTAGGTGGTGTCCCCAGTTACCCAACGGTGCCCTTTCTGACTGACAAATTGCTTATATTTGTCAGATTTGAGTGCACTCAGGAACTTCAGGTCTGGTTAGTTCACACTCTCATAATGAGCTCTCAATATGTGGGCTGGAACATTATTGAACAGAAACTCCTAAATTATAACTTCTAACAAGTTCATAGCACCCGTGGAATATTTGTCTACCTTTTAACAATCGTGCCTCCTTTGATTCCTCTTAAAGGAAGTCTAAGGAAGAGAACATAATCTCTCCCTTTGTTTTCCTCTTTTTAGAGCTATTTTTCTACTTGGCCAAAACAAGAACAGAAGCATCTATAAATGATATGTAATAGTAGTCTATTCAATTGCATTGACTTTGTTTAAAAGCAGGAACTTTTCTACTATAGTAAAGAACATAGGATTCAACACCCTCTTTCTTTGTCCTTCACCTGACTGTGACTCATTATCATGGAGTCTGGGCAAGTTGTTCTAATCACCAACAGAACTGTCCAATGTTTATAATATAACTATCCTTTGTATAGAAAAGAAGCATTCTCAGTAGCACGCTAGCCAATGTTCAGAATGTAGATTTGGACAAGTTGATGGCCACTTTCTACCTTCACTGGACTTCTTGATCTGAATTCTCTGAATAGTGCACTTTCCTTTAGATTTTTCTTCAGTTTTCCTGTAATCATGCTTCACTGTCCTGTGACCCGTTCCCTCATAGTTTTACTCCCAGTGAAGGGATAGGATTCAGTCTGAAAATCAAAGCCTGCTTGAGTGGTAGCTTGTGAACATGGGAGCCGTCCATCTGGAAACCCACTCATGTCCATTACAGTGGGGATTCTCTGTGCTACTTGGGTAGAGGAGGCACATTTCCCATCTGCAGAGAGAAAAAGAAAAACTTGTCTACGACTAATATATACATGAGAAAAAGAGAGACTGACTGTTGCTTCAATTTTAGGGACAGATGGAGAGGTGTAGGACACTTTCAGGTTGTGGAGTTTGGAATTACACATTCCCTTTCTTCATGGCTAATGAGTACAAATGTATCCTCCTTTCTCAGAAAGATATATTAGAACTCAACAAAATCTCTGTGACCCTGGGGCATTGACATCTCTCTCATGATATTTCAGCTTTACAGAGCCCATCTGAAAAGATTCCTTTATGATGATCTGCTCAGCTGCTTCAGCTACACACACGCACACACACAAACACACACACAGATGAATCACAGCCCTAACAAGGGTATTTTCTTAACAGCATGTATTGAATAGGAGGGGAAGAGAAAGATGGCAATGAAAAAAGAAACTTGATTGCTTCTGTTTGAAATAACTATCTGATTAAAACAACAGCAACAATAACAACACCAGCAAAGAGGAAAACATCCTCAACCACGAAAAAAGCACAACAATTTTCACTTTGGATGGACCATTTCCTTTGAAATGAAAAGAAAAAATGAAGCAGTTACACCATGGGTGTCCCTCGCACAAGATGTATCCAACCTATAACTTCTGATTACTCAGAAATTCACAGAAAGTAAATCCAGATAGGATTAAGAAAGCCCCCAGGGACTAACAAGTGGGAGAATATTTATCTGTTTGCAACAAATAGTTGACTGAATAATGAATAACTATTAAATTAAATTGCAATAAACACAGTTATTTAACTGAAATCTAACAGTTTGCATTTTTCTTCCTTTCGTTTTATTATCCAACCAGACTCTGAACAGCATCTTCAGAGTATCTCCCAAGGAGGATGACTATGTTTTCTCTCACTGAATAGCAGCATTATTTTTCAGCAATTTTCTGATCCTTTCTTTTTCTCTCTAAGATGACACTTGTTAGAATACAGGCAAAGACTCCCATAGAAATATTCCCTTGCTTTGGATAAGAGTGAAGGGGTGCTGTATCTAGAAATAAGTCATTTATCATAAAACACAGTCTCGCCTTGGTATATGCAGGGAATTCGTCTTAGGACCTTCCACAGACCACCATCTGCAGATGCTTAAGTCCCTTACATAAAATCATATCAAATTTGCATATAACCGATGTGTCCTCTACATATGTCTGATCATCTCTATATTACTTAGAGTAACTAGTACAATGTGAGTGTTATGTAAATAGTTATTATAATAAATTATTGAAGGAACCATGCCAAGAAAAAACTCTGAATATGTTCAATATAAATATATACACAATGTTTTTTTTTTCCCAATATTTCTAATCAATGGTCGACTGAAGCCATGAATATGGAGTCTGTGGATACCGGGGGCCAACTGTAATGTAATTAGAAACAGAAGCCTACTTTCTAACTCAGAATTATGTTTTGCAATCACCAGTTACAGCCACCCTCTCCTCAGCCATATCCTTTGACAGTGAATGCATAACACAAGGAAGTTTTATTGGAAGTACAAACGTCATTCATTCTTCCTCAGGAATTAAATCTGAGTGACATTTGACCTTAGGGTGAAAGTTTGACTGAATTTCACAGGCAACAACAATAACAAAGAGGCAAACCCTATACAAGTAGCAGTGTAAGCACTGTGATAAGAGGTTTAAGTGATGCTGTGTATCTTATGCACTGAATGAGTCCTGCATTATTGCCCAACTGTATTTCCTTGACATTCAACATTTCAATTACATGCCTTCTATTAGAAGCACCTGTAATCCTCCCACCCACAACATTTTATCCATGCCTGCAATGGGCAGGTTAGAAAGGATAGGTGTCGAATGTTCCCAGAGCAGTTCTTGGCCAGTGATAAATGGATTAAAGAATAAACACCTCACCTTCCTTGCCATGGGAAGCAGGTAGAATTGGGGATTGAATTATTGGGAAAAGCGTTTCTCATTGTCTTTCAGGATTCCCCAGGGAAATTGAAATCAGTTGCCCTACTTCTATAACCTGCTTGATAATACACACCTTATTGACTTTCTTTCCTTCCCTTCTCCTTCCCCAGACATTTATTGCTACTTCTTGGGATGATTTCCTTAATAATAAAGCATCTGTACTCAAATCTTTATCTCAGTTCTGCTTCTGGGGAACTAAAAACATACATTTGGTTGGAGCATAGGGCATAAGAAAAATCTAGCAAAAGCTCAGGGAGAAACTGATATTTTGAGGCAGACTGTGAAGCCTCATGGTACATGCTGAGCATTTACATAATATAGAAAAGAAGGAACCATTAAAAATCAAGCAGAGGTAGACTGGGGAGAAAGAAGAGCGATATTTGATATCCACTCTTTGGAGAGCAAACACTGCCAGATTTCTAGTGAAATGCACTGAAGAAGGTATTATATTGGAACATTGAATGGGTCTAAATTTAAACTGGGGTAACAATGAAACTCAAACTTATGTTTTAGAGAAAATTGCCAAAGAATCTGTAGGACTTGGTAATTAATTTAGTGTGAATTTCAAAGGAGGAAAATATCCAGTCACTGATAAAGTCAGTATTTTTGCCTTTGACTAATGAGTAGGGCATGAAGCAATCAGCAAAGATAAGTAACAACAGGACAATGAAATGTTGAGTCTGATGTTTGTTGAAGATTCAGAGAACAATATTTAATCTTGTAATTTAATATTTTTGAGCTTATTTTGAACCAGGCAAAGACTAGGTGACTAGGATGGCTTAGGGTGTGACACCACAGCCTCTTCCCTTACACAACTTAACTATGTAGTGAAAAGATTGTAAACATGATACAGACTGAGAAGACTGTCTACATATAGGCACAAGATAATACCGCAGACGTGTATTTCTTCATCTAGTAGAAAGTATCCAATTTCTCCAAGATACTGTCTCTAACATGGTGAAATTTCTTTCATTTCCTTGTGTAAGTTGATGTAGAATAATAAAACTCATGAAGCACTGATTGTAGACTAATTATGTATTAATGGATTTTCCCCTACTGTCTTAGGGTGTTTTCTGTTGCTATAACAAAATACAAAGATTAGGTAATTTATTAAGAAAAGGTAATTATTCATTACAGTTCAGGAGACTGAGGATTCTAAGAGCATGGCAGGTACTGGCATTTGATGAGGGCCCTCTGGCTGCATTCTAACATGGCTTAGGGCCTGACAGGATGAGACAGAACAAGCATACAATTTGAGTCTTTCCTTTAAGCTATTTTTGGATCACTTAATCATTTTCCTGAATTCTTGGGCTTTTAATATTCCAGTTCAAGAGATGTAGGGTATCTGCCAAGTTAATTACATAATCTCATGACTTTTTTTCATTGCATTGAAAGCTTTTAAAATTATTGGGAAAATAATTTATCTTAAATTATTCATTTTTAATGTTGCATATATTCACTTATAAAGATCATTTGCAGCCAAATTTTCTCTTTCAGGATATTTATCAGTTAAGACAATTAAATATGCATTTTGTTTTCGTAGTTTTTATTTTTTGTGCTTTTTTTTCCTCATTTGTTTACATACTCATTTAATCAATAAATATTTATAGAGCTTCTAAAGCTCTGCCTGCCAGGCGAATCCTCACAGGGTAACAAAACTTTACCTACATTTTCAATAAATCCTTCACCAGATGGCTGGGTACCTGCCTTTGGTGAGCTACAATAAAGCTTTAGGATGATTTAGACTGGCAAAAGGACATTTTTCCAAGAACTCAATGAGGCCTCACCTTGGTGACTGCCAGAACTTGTAGGAGTGAGACCCTGGAAGGTTTGTCCTTCCTCTGTGGTGGCTGTTTCTTCTGTGAGGATAACATCTAAACCTTACTATATTAAAGAGCTCTGTATCTTTGGTGTCTAGTGGCGCCTGTCTCAGAATCACACCCTTATCCACCATGTGACAACAGCCTGTGACCCACATTTTGGCAAAACTTTACATAAACACTGGAAGCATAATGGAAGGCCAAGCGTGGTGGAACTCACAAATCAGGGGCGAGATTCTTCATCTTTGCTTCATCAACTTTGTACAGTCTTTAAAAAATCACTGAAGACCCTAAAAAGCTTCAATGGTTGGAGGTGATAGTTATGGGTATATACCATGTTAAAAATAAAATTAAGAACTTTTTATTTCAAATTTTATTCGTAATTTGTTTAAAATAACAGGTAAAAATCCTATTACAAATCAAGTCTTTGCAGATCAGGCATGAAAGGGAGACTGTGCTCATTTTAATTCATTTATTTTAACAAGTATTGTGTATTCTACTCTGTGTTCTGCATTGAGTACACAGCAGCGATATTATGCTATTCTATGCACTGGGCATACAACAAAACTTAATGTGTGCATTAGATGTAAAACAACAGAACACTGAGAAAGGGGTACATAACAATATTACACTGTGGTATGCACTGAGCACACAGCAGTAATACTATCCTGTTCAATACACTAAGTCTACTGCAATCATGAGACAGATGCCCTTCTGAAGTTATACATTTGCTCCTGATAAATGGACTACTGGAGAAGTTCAGGATATGATTTCAAGAGTGAAAATACAAGGGAATCTAATTTGATCCACCCAGACCTGAAATAGAGATACTAATTTTCATAAAGTCTATGTGGTTTGAGATGGAAAAGCATCTGGTAAAGATTTGAAGAGGAGAAAAAAATATTATAAATTTTTTTGACCTTTGAATTGGAATTGGTAGGTTGTTGGTGAATTCAAAAAATTAAATAAATAAAAGGAAAATATTTTCGTCTAATTCATCAGCTACATGAGAGTTATACAATATCTTCTTTAGAGAACTTATGTACAGTAACAGTAACTGATAATTTGAAGATTTAATTTTGTTAAAGTAGAATAAACACAGATGCTTGCAGAGACAACCCTGGCATTGAATTATTCCAGATTGTTATTATTTTTCCAAATCTCTTACAATTGCCTTTTCCACAGCAATTCAATAGCTTTTTTTTTTTTTTTTTTTTTTTTTTTTTTTTTTTTTTTGCGGGGGAGTTGAAAGGAAGAACTTGCTTTTATTTTTACTCTTTGCAAGTCCTGTTCTATTAAACTTTTGTAGAAAATACAACTTTTTGTTTGATTTTTTTACTAGCTAAAATTTAATGTGTTTATTTATGAATATAGCAACAAACCACAGCACCTGTGTCTTTGTTCATGACGGGAATCACAGATAAATTTATATCACATTATAGTTATTATGGATATCTTGAAATATCATTTACACTTCTGACTGCTTTAAAATTATGGTTGTAATTAGACCCACTGCTAGATGTTGTCATTTTATGGATAACAAGGTATATGCATTACTATAAACTACAAGGAGATTTGTTTTATTAATTTAATAAGATGTAATATAATTGATCTGACTCGTATCTTATATATTTAGTTTTGTTCATTTAAAAATATTCTCTGAGAAAAGGTTTGCAGGCTTCAGTAGATTGCCAGTAGAGTCCATCACACACAAAAAAGTTATGAACCATTAATTTCTAGCTTTTTCAGAGAGCTTTGATGTTACTGGGATGTCAGAGACCCATTTCTCTAGTGACCAGAAAGAATAAGTTAAATATGATTCTCACATTCATTTATCCAATAATTTGATGAATACTTAGTTCCCAATACAAGTCAAATACTGACCTAGATCCTTAGGATACACCAGTCAACCAAAGACCTCCACCTTGTGGAGTTGCATACTAACAAGGGGAGGCAAATGACCAACAGTAGACATAGTAAATGCATAGATAATGCAGTATGTTCAAAAGAACAAAGAAGGGCTGGGGTTGTGGGTGAGCAGTAGAGCACTTGCCTAGCATGTGCAAGGCCCTGGGTTTGATCCTCAGCACCACATAAAAATAAATAAATAAACTAAAGGTATTGTGTCCAACTACAACTAAAAAATAAATATTTAAAATTTTAAAAAAGTACAAAGAAAATGGGGTTTGGAATGCCAGGAAGGGTCTTGTGGGCATTCTAAACAGAATGATCAGAGGTAGGCCTATTCTATAGCCCTCACCAAAATAACTACACACAGAAGTTTTCAGGCAAAGGAAACAACTAAAATACAACCCCAAAGGAGGAAGCATGTTTTCTATTTTCAAGAAACTGCAAGAAAGGTGACGTGGCAGTAGCAGAGTAGCACAGGAAAAGAAGAAAAAGAGGAGGTCAGAGAGCTAATGCAAGGAACTTGCAGGCCATTGTAAGGACTTGGACTTTCCACCCTGCAGGAAGGTGAGGAAGAACTTACAGGATTTCTGGGAAAGAAATACCATGACCTGACCTATGTTTGAAATGGACTGCTCAGTCTTCTTTATTGAAAATAGAATACTTGGGGGCAAGAATGGAAATGGGAAACAGTTATGGAACTATTGCTCAAATAGAGTTAGCCTGGACCACAGCAAGAGCAATGGAGATGAGGAGTAACTGGATTCTGGATTTATTTTTGAATAAGCCCAAGAAGACATCCCACTGAATTGAATGTACAGGGCAAGTGAAAAGGAGAGCAGTGAAAAGTGTTCCAAAGTTTGTTTCCTAAGTACTGGGGAGGGTGGAATTTTTATTCACTGAGGCAGAAAGTCAGAAGATGATCCTATTTTGAGGACATCAAGAGTCACTTTTGAAAAATTTAATTGATCTAAATGAAAACATTGAATATGGAGTTGGAGTCTAAGGTACAGGAGAATTCAGGACTTAGAGATGTAATTTTGGCTATCATACCCATATAGACGGAGACTAGATGAGGTTCCCAAAGGAATGCGAGTAGATAGAAGAGGCCACTACAGATTGGGACAAATCAGTCCAGGGCTAAGAAGTATTAGAGAAGATAAGCACCCACGGACACCTGAAACTGAGCTACCAGTGAATTAAAAGGTATCTAGAAGGAGTGTTCTATCTGTCAAGTGGGGTAAAATATGAGAGGATCAAATGTGGATCATGAGATTTAGCAACATGGAGTTTATCTGTGACCTTAGTAAGAGCAGTTTGGGTGGAATGGTAGGAGTTAAGGCCTTATTGCAAAAGGTCTACAAGAGGAAGAGCGAACACCTAGAGCGACTAAATCTAGATCACCCTTTCCAGGTATTTTGCTGTAAAAGCAACAAGAAATGGAGTGACCATTGGTGGGAGGAAAGGTTTTTATTTTTGTGGTTTAGTTTTGATTTAGCTTAAGCTTTTTAAGATGAGAGAACTGACAGCTTGGGTGCTGATGAGGAATGTAACAATTGTTCTCACTTTGCCTGTTCTTGACATTCAAGGTAGCCAGGATCACCCACCAATCATAGACTAATTATCCACCCAGTGTAAGAGGAAATGGTCGACAGTGTGAGAGAAACAAGAGGGAATGAATACTGAGAGTGATGCCCCTAAGAGGGCAGCAAGGCTCCAGTGTAGTGTATGTTTGCAATGCTTGGCTCTGAGAAGACCTCCGGTAGCTCATCTTCAAAACAACCATGAAGGCAAAGTGAGTGCAGATGTTCCTGGGTGGGAGAGGAGGTGCAGTGCTAGAAGTCTGGGGATGTTCTCTTCTAAGTGCTTCAGCTCTCTCAGTGAAAGAGAAGAGATCACCAGCCGACGGTGACAATGAGGAATCATACATTGGAGATGTAAATGAAATGAAGCATGGAAGAACGAACTCAGAGAGTAGACTGGGAATAAATTAAAACAACAGTTCTCAGAGGGTGGTCCAAAGACCAGTGGTATTGGAGTCACCTGGGAACTTGCTAGTAATGTAGATTCTTAGGTCTTACTTCAGAACTACTGGATCATACCTCTGGGAAGGTCATGCAGTCTGTGTTTCAGCAAGCCTCCCAGAGTATTTTGATGCAATCTGAAGTTGGAGAGTACATGGGATGGATAATTAGTCTATGATTGATGGGTGATCTTGACTACCTTGAGTGTCAAGAACATGCAAAGTGAGAACAATTGTTACATTGTACACCTTTCTCCAGCCACAATTAGGTATTTTTATGAGATAAGCAGAGAGTTGGATTTACAGGCTTTAGGACCTACAATTTATCATTGTTTTATAAAAGATAAAATGATGGGTCTGTAAAACTTGTAACAAAAAAAAAATGTTATGAATGGAGTTGTCCCCTCTCACATGTTATGGGACTTATGTTGAAGTAATAACCCCAGCTCTTCAGAATGTGATTACATTTGGAGATTGTAGAGGTAAATGAGATTAAATGAGCTCATTAAGGTGTTCCCTAATCCCCGCATATAAGAAGATGAGATTAAAACACAGGCAGGTATGGAGGGAAGACCACATCAAGAGAGAGAAAAGATAAGCCAAGGAGAGACCTCAGATAATCGCACCTTGATCTTGGATTCTACCTCCAGGACTGTGAGAAAATAAATGTCTATTGTTTAAACCACCGGTCTGTGTACTTGGTCCAGGCAGCCTGAGCAAACTGACACAAGGCTATCAGGAAAAGGTTTTATTTTCCAAACACTAGGCCAGGACCATAGACAACTGACTTACCATCTCTCTTTATCCCCTTCTAGACTGATAATAGCATTTGCTTGAGTGAGCTATTGTGGAGATTAAATGAGATAGTGTAGGTAAAACCTTATAGCTCATGACTGACCCATGATAGGTTCTCAAAAAATATCAACAGGAAAAGAAAAATGGCCATCACCTCAGAAGTACTGGTCCCCATGGTTTTCCCTTCTGGAGTGCACAGTTAGAGCCCAAACTGCAGGGTCCCAGGGGGAATCAAGCTATGCAGCTGGCGACTTAAGGCATGTGTTCTGAGCCTCATGGCAGTGCCCTTTTCTTCTTCTCTGGGATTGATTTCTGAAGCAGCCCTAAAGGCCACAAAGCAGGGTTGGGACTCCTGGATTGATTTTCTCTGTTGACACAGCAGGCCGAGTCCTGTCTGGTTTATAAACTGATGCTATATTATTTCCAGGTCTCTCATGAAACTGAGCCAGGAAAATCATCCTTACAGGATTGTTAGGTTTTTCTCTTGTGCAGTTTGTCTGGGAGATGGTGGAGGCGGGAGAGGGGAGGAGAGGAGACTGAGAACAATTCCTTTTCTCCTCCCAATTTTGTATTTAGCCATTTCATAGTGTCATCATACTGAGAAAATGCTGGTTAATTGGCGATATGATAGCTTCTCACATAAGACCCAGTCTAGGCACGGTTGCCGTTTACTGTGATTATCACTTCCAAGTATGAGCTTTGTTGTATTTTTCCTGCACAAGCAGTTATTTGTTGGTAATGGATTTCTGTAAGCCAAATTATATCCTCCCTTAAAGGATCATTTTGACTGCATATCTACAACACCCTTTCAGAAAGGACTAATTGTTATTGACAGGGATGATAGACAGATTCTCCCTGTTCTCAACAATTGAGTAACCTCTTGTCCCAGTTTACTTCGTGCAGATCTGCCATTAAAGCAGCATCCTTAATTTGTGTTTAAACTTCAATAAAATAAATATGGGAAGTCTCAGTTTATACAAACACTAGTACTTAAAGCATTTTCAAAATTCTATGAGTGTGTTATTTGTGGATTTCACAGAATTTATCTGTGGGTTCACTTAGTATAAAGTCACCATCTGTAAGTGTCCTTTTGTCTCCTTTAGCTGAAGAATTAATCCTACATTTAAAAGAATGAGCTAGGCATTGTTCCTGAAGTACATGTATGAAGACACGAATGGTGTGAAAATGCTTTGTGTACAATCAGTGACTTGAAAAATTGTG
Organism: Ictidomys tridecemlineatus; assembly: GCF_052094955.1. Classification (NCBI taxonomy): domain Eukaryota; kingdom Metazoa; phylum Chordata; class Mammalia; order Rodentia; family Sciuridae; genus Ictidomys; species Ictidomys tridecemlineatus. Next base: position 66,858,345 of record NC_135487.1, on the reverse strand, counting down.
CTTTATACATGTAATATGAAATGAGTTGCATTCTGCCATCATGTATAACAAATTAAGACTTTGGTCCATATACTAGAGCTGTGTTTTTCCTTTGGTTGCATGAGATCTTTGTTAAATAAGGCTTTCAAAACCCAATGGCTTTCATATTTTGTTCAAAGTGTTTTTGAAAGAAAGCATTGGAGGATCTGGGTGCTGTGGTGTATGCCTGTAATTACAACAATTTAGGAGATTAAGGCAGGATTGCAAGTTCAAGGCCAGCCTCAACAACTTAGTGACACCCTATTTCAAAATAAGAACTGAAGATGTAGTTTAGTGGTAGAGTTCTGGGTTTAGTCCTCAGTACCAAAAACTAAATAAAATAAAGCATAGTATTGGACTTAAAATTTTCTTTGTAAAGTTTTATATGGTTTTCCCTTTTGGATGCATAATTAGAGCCCCAAATAAACGTATAATGTTTCTAACTAGAATAATGTTTCTATCTCCCCAAATCCATTTATATTTTCCTTTTTGATGTGAGATGAAAATTTACATTGTTTTACCCCTTTCTTCCAATAGCGTAACAATTATTCCCACACTCTTCTATTCTTTCCTGATTCAAAATGCCTCTTTTTTTATGTACTATATGCTTACATATGTTAAGTAACCTACGTGACATATTGGTCTAGTATGATTTGTGGGTCTATTTTTTATCAATATCTTTCTAATTCAATAGTCAAAATCTTTTTTTTTTTACTCTTACCAGTAGTGTTCATGAGTATGTTTCTCCATACTCTTTTTTTATTGATTGTTCAAAACATTACAGAGCTCATGATAAATCATCTTTCATACATTTGACTCAATTGGGTTTTGAACTCCCATTTCTACCCCAAATACAGATTGCAGAATCACATCTGTTACATACTCACATTTTTACATAATGGCATATTAGTGACTGTTGTATTCTGCTACCTTTCCTATCCCCTACTATCCCTCCTCCCCTCCCCTCCCATCTTCCCTCTCTACCTCCTCTGCTGTTGTTCAATTCTCTCCCTTTTCTCCCCTCCCCCTTACCCCTCATAACCTCTTATAATTTTGTGTATTATTGAAGGTCTCCTACCAATTCCATATGCTTTCCCTTCTCTCTCCCTTTCTCTCCCCCCATTCGTCTTTGTTTACTGTTAGTCTTTTCCTCATGCTCTTCCTTCCTGTTCTGTTCTTGGTTGATCTCTTTATATCAAAGAAGACATTTGGCATTTGTTTTTTAGGGCTTGGCTAGCTTCACTTAGCATAATCTGCTCTAATGCCATCCATTTCCCTGCAAATTCTATGATTTTGTCATTTCTTAGTGCTGCATAATACTCCATTGTATATAGATGCCACATTTTTTTTTATCCATTCATCTATTGAAGGGCATCTAGGTTGGTTCCACAGTCTAGCTGTTGTGAATTGTGCCACTATAATCATTGATGTGGCCGTATCCCTATAGTGCGCTCTTTTAAGGTCCTCAGGGAATAGTCCAAGAAGGGCAATAGCTGCGTCAAATGGTGGATCCATTCCCAGCTTTCCCAGGAATCTCCATACTGCTTTTCAAATTGGCCTCACCATTTTGCAGTCCCACCAGCAGTGTACAAGTGTACCCTTTACCCCACATCCTCGCCAACACTTATTGTTGTTTGACTTCATAATGGCTGCCAATCTTACTGGAGTGAGATGGTATCTTAGGGTGGTTTTGATTTGCATTTCTCTGATTGCTAGAGACGGTGAGCATTTTTTCATGTACTTGTTGATTGATTGTATGTCCTCCTCTGAGAAATGTCTGTTCAGGTCCTTGGCCCATTTGTTGATTGGATTATATGTTATCTTATTGTTTAATTTTTTGAGTTCTTTGTACATTCTGGATATTGGGGCTCTATCTGAGGTGTGAGGGGTCAAAATTTGTTCCCAGGATGTAGGCTCTCTATTTACCTCTTTTATTGTTTCTCTTGCTGAGAAAAAACTTTTTAGTTTAAGTAAGTCCCATTTGTTTATTCTTGTTAACTCTTGGGCTATGGGTGTCCTATTAAGGAATTTGGAGCCCGACCCCACAATATGTAGATCGTAGCCAACTTTTTCTTCTATCAAACGCAGTGTCTCTGATTTGATATCTAGCTCCTTGATCCATTTTGAGTTAACTTTTGTGGCTGGCGAGAGAAAGGGATTCAATTTCATTTTGTTGCATATGGAGTTCCAATTTTCCCAGCACCATTTGTTGAAGATGCTATCCTTCCTCCATTGCATGTTTTTAGCCCCTTTATCAAATATAAGATAGTTGTAACTTTGTGGATTAGTCTCTGTGTCCTCTCTTCTGTACCATTGGTCCACCCGCCTGTTTTGGTACCAGTACCATGCTGATTTTGTTACTATTGCTTTGTAGTACAGTTTGAATTCTGGTATCGCTATACCTCCAGATTCACACTTCCTGCTTAGAATTGCTTTTGCTATTCTGGGTCTTTTGTTTTTCCATATGAATTTCATGATTGCTTTATCTATTTCTACAAGAAATACCTTTGGGATTTTGATTGGCATCGCATTAAACCTGTAGAGAACTTTGGGTAATATCACCATTTTGATGATGTTAGTTCTGCCTATCCATGAACAGGGTACATTTTTCCATCTTCTGAGATCTTCTATCTCTCTCTTTAGGGTTCTGTAGTTTTCATTGTATAAGTCTTTCACCTCTTTTGTTAGGTTGATTCCCAAGTATCTTATTTTCTTTGAGGATATTGTGAATGGATTGGTTTTCCTTATTTCCATTTTAGAGGTTTTGTTGCTGATATACAGGAATGCCTTTGATTTATGCGTGTTGATTTTATAACCTGCCACTTTGCTGAATTCATTTATTAACTCTAGCAGCTTCGTTGTAGACCCTTTTGGGTCTGTTAAGTATATTATCATGTCATCCGCAAATAGCGATAATTTAATTTCTTCTTTTCCTATTTTTATGCCTTTAATTTCTTTTGTCTGTCTAATTGCTCTGGCTAGTACTTTGAGAACTAAATTGAATAGAAGTGGTGATAGAGGGCACCCCTGTCTTGTTCCAGATTTTAGAGGGAATGCCTTCAGTTTTTCTCCATTTAGGATGATGCTAGCCTGAGGTTTAGCATATATAGCTTTTACAATGTTGAGGTAAGTTCCTGTTATCCCTAGTTTTTCGAGAGTTTTGAACATAAAGGGATGCTGTACTTTGTCAAATGCTTTTTCTGCATCTATCGAGATGATCATATGGTTCTTGTCTTTAAGTCTATTGATGTGGTGAATAGCATTTATTGATTTCCGTATATTGAACCAGCCTTGCATCCCAGGGATGAATCCTACTTGATCATGGTGCACAAGTTTTCTGATATGTTTTTGTATTTGATTCGCCAGAATTTTATTGAGAATTTTTGCATCCAAGTTCACTAGAGATATTAGTCTTTCTTTGGTTTTGGGATCAGAGCGATGTTGGCCTCATAGAATGAATTTGGAAGAGCTCCTTCTTTTTCTAATTCTTGAAATAGCTTGAAAAGTATTGGTATTAATTCTTCTTTGAAGGTTTTGTAGAACTCCGCTGTATACCCATCTGGTCCAGGGGTTTCTTGGTTGGTAGTCTTTTGATGGCTTCTTCTATTTCTTCCTTTGTTATTGGTCTGTTTAAATTCTGTGTGTCTTCCTGTCTCAATCTGGGCAAATCATATGGGCAAATCATATGCCTTAAGAAATTTATCGATATCTTCACTATCTTCTATTTTATTGGAATATAGAGTTTCAAAATACTTTCTAATTATCTTCTGTATTTCTGTAGTGTCTGTTGTGATATTGCCTTTTTCATCCCGTATGTTAGTAATTTGAGTTCTCTCTCTTCTTCTTTTCATTAGCTTGGCTAAGGGCTTGTCTATCTTATTTATTTTTTCAAAGAACCAACTTTTAGTTTTATCAATTTTTTCAATAGTTTTTTTTGTTTCAATTTCATTGATTTCTGCTCTAATTTTAATTATTTCTTGTCTTCTACTACTTTTGTTGTTGTTTTGATCTTCCTTTTCTAGAGTTTTGAGGCATAGTGTGAGTTCATTTACTTGTTGGTTTTTTCTTTTTTTGAGGAAAGAACTCCAAGAAATGAATTTCCCTCTTAAAACTGCTTTCATTGTGTCCCATAGATTCCGGTATGTTGTGTCTGTATTATCATTTGGCTCTAAGAATTTTTTCATCTCCTCCTTTATGTCTTCTGTAACCCATTGATCATTCAATACATATTGTTCATTTTCCATGTGGTGTAGGGTTTTTCCTTCCTTCTTTTATCATTGATTTCCAATTTCATTCCATTGTGGTCAGATATGGTGCATGGTATTATCTCCACGCTTTTATATTTACTAAGAGTTGCCTTATGGCATAATATATGGTCTATCTTTGAGTAGGATCCATGTGCTGCTGAGAAAAACGTGTATCCACTTGATGATGGTTGATATATTCTATATATGTTGGTTAAGTCTAGGTTATTGATTGTGCTGTTGAGTTCTATAGTTTCTTTATTCAGTTTTTGTCTAGAGGATCTGTCTAATGGCGAGAGTGGTGTGTTGAAGTCACCCATAATTATTGTATTGTGGTCTATTTGACTCTTGAACTTGAGGAGGGTTTGTTTTATAGACATTGCAGCTCCATTGTTTGGTGCATACAAATTGATAATTGTTATGTCTTGTTGGTGGATGGTTCCTTTTAACAGTATATAGTGCCCTTCTTTATCCTTCTTGACTAACTTAGGTTTGAAGTTGATTTTATTCGATATGAGTATGGCCACTCCTGCTTGCTTTTGAGGGCCATGTGAGTGGTATAATTTTTCCCAACCTTTTACCTTCAGCCTGTGTATGTCTTTTCCTATCACATGAGTCTCTTGAAGGCAGCATATTGTTGGATTTGTTTTTTTGATCCAGGTTACTAGCCTATGTCTCTTGATTGGTGAGTTTAGGCCATTAACATTTAAGGTTACAATTGAGATATGATTTGTACTTCCAGTCATGCTTCTTTATTTATTTATTTTAGTTTGGCTAGTTTTACTTTTTGGTTGTTTTCCTCCCGCTTTACTGAGATACCTCCTGCTATTAGTTTTGGGCACTATTTTTCAATTCCTCTTCTTGTAGTATTTTGCTCAAAATGCTTTGCAGTGCTGGTTTTCTTGCTGCGAATTCTTTTAGCTTTTGTTTATCGTGAAAGATTTTAATTTCGTTGTCAAATCTGAAGCTCAATTTTGCTGGATACAGTATTCTTGGTTGGAATCCATTATTTTTCAGCGTTTGAAATACATTGTTCCAGGATCTTCTCGCTTTCAAAGTCTGTGATGAGAAATCAGTCGTTAACCTAATTGGTTTACCCCTGAATGTAATCTGCCTCTTTTCTCTTGTAGCTTTTAATATTCTCTCCTTGTTCTGTATGTTGGCTATCTTCATTATTATGTGTCTTGGAGTTGGTCTATTATAGTTTTGAATGTTTGGGGTCCTGTAGGCTTCCAGGATTTGGCAATCCATTCTATCTTTCATCTCTGGGAAGTTTTCTACAATTATTTCATTTAATATGCTGTCCATTCCTTTGGTTTGAATCTCTGTGCCTTCTTCTATCCTGATGACTCTCAAATTTGTTTTTTTTATTACATCCCATATCTCTTGGATAGATTGCTTGTGGGATTTAAGCATCTTTTCTGTGTTGACTATACTCTTTTCAAGTTGATAAACCTTGTCTTCATTATCTGATGTTCTGACTTCTACTTGATCAAGTCTATTTGTAATATTCTCGTTTGAGTTTTTAATTTGGTTTATAGTTTCCTGCAATTCTAGGATTATTGTTTGTTTTTTTTAAGATCTCTATTTCCTGGTAGAGCTCGTTCTTTGCCATTTGAATTTGTTTGTTTAATTCATTTTCAAAATATACTTTTATTTCTTGGACTTGCTGTCTCATGTCTTCTCTAATATTCCTTTCCATTTGAGTTAGGTATGCCTTGAGTTCTTTCCGTATCCCTGCTTCTGATGTTTCTATGTCCTCCTGTAGAATTGAGTTGTCTTGCATTGTTTGTACTCCTTTTTTCCCTTGTTTTCTCATGTTGTCCACGTTACTTTCCAGCTCTTTTTGATTGTCGTGTTTCTGCTCTCTTCTATAGCTTTGTTTTGGTTCTGTATTACTCTGATGTCTCTCCTTTGTGTTGTAAAACTATGCCTGCTAACATGGATTCCGCCGGGAAGGAATTCCGACGTCCGAGCTCCAGTGACGACACTACTCTGCTATGACGGGCCTCAGGCTCCTTGCCGGGGTGTCTTACTGGGGGGATGTGACTGGACTGTCTCTGTTTGGTTTCACCTCCTGGTCGCGGCAGACTGGCGGTCTCCAGCCGCCCAGTATCACAGGCCGCGGGCGGGTGATCAGTCGCCTGCGGGCGGGCGTTCTCCTACTGCCCAGTTATGTGGGCAGTGGGTGAACTGTCGCCGGCGGGCCTGCGGTTTCCAGCCGCCCAGTCTGGAGGGCCTTGCCTCTATTCTCCTGGTTTCTCCTGCTAGTCTTGGTTTCTCCTGCTAGACCAGATTTCCCCTGAGTGATGCCTCTCGGCAGTTCAAACTGTACTCTGGGCCTGCCGTTTGTTGGGTGTGGAGGGTGACTATTGGGAACCCTGGCACTCTATTGTTTTGTTTCCGTTGTGGGGGATGAAACTGTACCGCTTCCTTCCCCCTCTGAAATCCTGTACTCAGCCCAGGGGTCAGTGCTGGCTTGGCTGGCGGGATTCCACCGAATCGCAGCCACTTTTCTCCCTGCTTGCTAATTAATTGCTTCTCTGGGGTGCCACGCCTTCTGTAGCGGGGGGGGGGGCAGGCCACGCGAATCAGTTGGCCTGGATCTCCGGGGTCCCACAGTTGGCTATTGGGATCCCTGGCACTCTATCGCTTTGATTTTTTCTGCTTGCCCCTCCCCCAGGGCTGGCTAGAAAGGTTTTGTTTTGGCTGCTGATGGAAGGGGGGGTTGAAGGTCAGGTGTCTCAAGTTTTCCCCTAGTCTTTATGCAAGCTCACTCTGATACTCACTCCCCCAGAAAGCCTAGGAGAGATTTTATGCGAATTCTCGGATGTCTGGGGGTGAGCTGAGTGACACACACCTGTTTTGTTGTTGCAATCTGTCGGAGAGTGGCGGTGGATACTTCAGCTTTCCAAGATGGTGGCCGCTGATTGCCTTGGTGGAGTGTCCGCTGTGGGGGATGGGACTGTACTGCTTCCTTCCTTGTCTGAAATCCCGTACTCAGCCTGGGGGTCAGTGTGGGCTCGGCTGGCGGGATTCCACCTAATTGCAGTCACTAATCTCCCTGCTTGCTAATTAATCGCTTATCTGCGGTGCCACGCCTTCTGTAGCCGCGGGGCAGGTCGCGGGAATCAGTCGGCCTGGATCTCCGGGGTCCCACTGTTGGCTATTGGGATCCCCGGCATTCTATCGCTTTGATTTTTTCCAATAGTCAAAATCTTAAGAGTATACTTTTATATATTGCAGGGATGGTCAGCACCTATTACTCTTTATCAAACCAGAGAAGTTTGTCATCCAATATATTTTCAAAATTGTAATTACATATAATATTATTAACATTTAAAAAGCTGATACAATAAAAGCAATACTCAGAATAAATTTCACAATCCTCAAAACAATTAAAAACAGCATAGTTTAAAGTATTATACTCAAAATATATGAAAATAATAAGCAATATGCAAGCAAAATAGAATAATTTGTAAATAAAAAATAGTAAACTTTTTCAATATTAATCAATTTAAAAAATATTTGGTAGTTTGAAAAGATCCATTGCAATCTACTTTGCAAGTTAGCTTAGAAGAAAAGAGAATATAGTTAAAATTAAGAAGAAAAATTTAATGAAAAAAAGTATATGCATATATAAATCAATACATACACTTAAAAATCTAGAATCCAGATGAAATGCAATTTTTTAAGAAAAATTTAAATACTAAAATTGACTCAAGTAGAGTATATAATCTTATTAGACCAATTACAAGAAAAGAAAGTATAGCAAAAGAAATTACCTTGAAAGAACATAAAGAAACTTTTACTTTTAATATGACTGATTATAATCACATTTTTCACTTTTCTCTCAAATATTATGAAAATGTAACCAGAAAAATAAGAAATAAAGATGCAAATTATTTTTGTTGAAAGAAAAACATTTCTTAGATCTTTACAAAATAGGAAGGAGGACTGCTCAAACCAAAACAGATGAAATAAGAAGGGAGAAGGACACAGGAAATCAGTGCCCATAACTCTAGAGCTAAGAAAATGTTGGTAAAGTAAACTTACTGCTCTTGCAAAAGTAAGGCTTTTTTCTTTACAAAAACAGGAACAGTATCTAGGGACTATCTGTAGGAACATCCATGACTCTAGTTCTGAGGAAAAAAGGAAAAACTATGTGGATACATGAATAATGTTATAGATAGCCTGCAATTTGTAGGTGTAGGGATATCAGTGAGGCGGAGGACATAAGGAAACTGCATTGTGAGCAGCTCTACAGAATTGATTTTGGTAGAGTAGGTAGAAGGAAGGTTTCAATAGCATAATTAACTATTTCTAGTCTCAAACATAAATCTGTCCCTGTTCACATATTCTGAAAGAAACTAACTAAGAATTTTTACTCAAATAAAAAAGATGAACTCTAAAACAAAAAGAAAACAACAACCAGGATACTACTTATTGTTTAAAATAAAAAGAAGGATAGAAATATTAAAAACATGGCAGATACAGAATACTCTCTGTAAAATAAAAATTTTTCACTAAATAGTAAAAAAATTCTACTAAATATAGTAATGGGATTAAAATAAAACTTCAAGCAATTGCTTTCATAAAACAAAAACATAAAGAAGACATACAAGAGTTCAGAAAAGGTATGAAAACAAAACAAAAAGAAATATAAGCTGATAGAAGTGAGAAAAGAGGTAGATGATTCAATTCTATTTGAAAATGTAATACAAAAGAAGTTCTTTATATAAAAAAATTTAAATAGTCATGTTTAAAAAGTGCATTATACTAAAGTTAGAAGGCTTGGAAGAATGAAAGACTCTCCATCAGGCCAAAAGTTGAAATCCCTTCTAGTAGAAAAAATCAGGGCAGGCTTAGCTCCACAGCAAAATAAAATGCCAGAGTTGATTGAAACAATCATCATAGCCTCTAAATAAAAGAGACTATGATTCCTAAAATTTCACCAAGTTTTTTTTTAATGGGAAACTTCACAGAAGGTAAATAAAAACTACAAGGAAATATCACTTTGCTTATCAGACTGAAAAAGATGAAAAATTTGATTACAGAGTATGTTGGTAGGAATGTGATGCTCATATATATCAAAGATCATAGATACTTTGATATAATTTCTATGGAGAATGATATATGAAGATATGTTAAGATTGTTTATACAATTACACTTTGACTCAGTAATTCCACTTCTAGGATTTTTTTCTTTCAGAAATACAAAAATACAAGGATATATGCACAAGTATTTTCATAAAAATATTTTTTCTTATAGAAAATGATTGAAAGCAAACTACTTATCAACAGGGTAGTATTTAAACATATTATTAATATTTAAATACATACCCAAAATAATACTTTAAAATTTTAATAGATGAAAATTTTTTCTGATGAAGGGAAGTTCTATGTGATTTTTTATTGTATAGATACCTCTAAAACTCTTCTTGGCAATCCAGGAATAAAACTATTGTAAATTCCTTTCTTTACTTCATTCTAAATGCCTTCCCTAACCCATTTCACCTTCTCCTAAATACCCTCATATTTTCCCCACCTCTTAAGAAAGTATAAATTTGTTCTTTTTAATGGATAAGTATCTTATAAAGCTTAATTTATAATTATGAAGTTTGGCTATTGAAGAGAACAAAACACTTAAGCCAAATGAATATATATTTATAGTGGAAACTGAGCTGGTCTGTGTGTGGCAGGTTGGCGTGCAGGTATAGGGTTTTGCATTGATTACCAAATCTTATTGTGTCTACTTATAATCCTGTCCTTGCTTAGCAAATACAGGTTTGCATACATTGGGAGAGAGCTTTTTTTTTTCTTTTTTTCTCTTTTGAAGTTCTGCGAGGTTGTTCTTCATCTCCCATGGGTACTTGTATAGAGGGTTGGTTTGTTTGTTTTATGTCCCCTCTACCACATTAATGTACTGCACTGCATTCTACAAATGGCTTGGGAATTCAAGATAAGATTTTTTCAAATTCAATATTTCATGTGCAAATCATATATAAGCATCCCCCTGAGTATTGTAGAGAACATTGGACATTTTGTCTGTGCTCTTTTCTCACGTTAAGATTTACTGGTAAAAAAATAAAAACAAAACAACAACAAAATTTAGTGTTACCCTTCCCAACATATCCCCTCAAAGTTCCCCCTTCACTTTAAATGCCTGTTTTTTTTAAAATCCCATCTAATTCTTTCCCTACTCTGCACAGCTTTTTTTTTTTTTTTTTTTTTTTTTTACCTCCTCAAACACAGAGAGATCACTGGGAGAGGTGTCATGCCTGTAATTTCAGTGGTTTGGGAAGCTGAGGCAGGAGGACCACAAGTTCAAAGCCATTCTCTGTAACTTAGTGATCCCTAAGCAACTTAGCAAGACCCTGTCTCAAAATTTAAAAAAAAAAATTAAAACAGGCTAGAGGTGTGACTCAGTGGTGAATCACCCCTGGGTTCAATCCCCAGTGAAACAACAACAACAACAAATCCACAAGGGTATCTCTCTAGAAAAACAATGATCTCATATAGCCCTTATTGAATGGATCTCTAATGAGACACTTACCGTACCAAAAAGTAGTATATGTTTCCTTTCTCTCTTCAGGCTTGCTGGTCTGAAATGTCAGTGTCAACCATTTGTGAATCTGCTTCATTAATTACAGTGGTATATTCAGGGATATTTACTTCATTGAACTATGCAGTGTCTCTTCCACATGTGTATGTTTCGTAAGTATTGTTTGCTGAATATTATATTAACATTAATTCTTCTAAAATATAGATAATTAATATAACTCAGTGTTTGTAGATTGGAAGTTGTACTGCCCCATCATGCACACACTGGAAAATTTCTCATTTTATAAAGTTTATCAAGTTGTTAATTAAACTTGTTAATCAACTTTACTAAGTTGTGGAAGATGGTTCAAAGGGGAAATCTCATTTGCCTTGCCTTGTTTTTGAGGCAGGATTCCTGAGTTCAAGAATGGAGTCCACCTCACTTTCTGTCCTAGGTGGTGTGGGCTCTTCCTTCTTCCTCTGTGACTTTTGCCATAGCAAGTTGGCCTCACTTTATCTGTCTCAAGATTTAGAAAACACGTACAGAAACCTTCCAGTTTATTTGGTTGTGGAATAGATGGTATGTTTTGCTCTTACCATTACCTTTTTCTGCATTTCCCCCCTACCATAGATGTCTTCCTTCAGTGGTTTCATTGCCAGTTGCAACATCTCTTCCAATCTTGTGTGTTGAATGGGGTATGAGTGTGTTTCTCACTCTTAACCTAGACCACACATCTAGTGGTACCTTCTAGAGTGCAATTCGCTGGCTACACACTCAGGGCTTCTTACATCTTGTGGTAGGTCGTCAGTTTGATTCTGTGTATTATCAAGTGTCCAACACGTCTTTGTCTATTCTCCTTCTTGAACCTATCACAGAGTTACTCAATGAAGAGTGTATAAGCCCCCAAATAATTTTATGTGTGGGAACATGTAGTCCATGCTTTAGGGAGGGATAAGCAGGAGGCACAATGTCCAGCTTCAAGTCACATGTGAGTGGACACTTCCCTCTGATTATCCATGCTTTCATATAAGTTCAGAAGGTGGCATTGACGAATGTCAGAGCTTCTGAATGGTTAGGTCACAGGGAATTTTTTTTTTTACTATAAACATAGCAATTTTGGAGAGAAAACTTGTCAAGAGACAGTCAAGCATCTTCTCCCTTCTGTGCCTGGATCCCTTATAGGATGGAGCAGAGTTGTTATTTTATGTAATCCATCCTGGAAAGGAAGGTGACATTTGAAAGCTACTTTTGCAGTGACTAAAACACAGATTGATACAGAATCCATACCACCTTTACAAATCAAATATGCTAGTAAATCATTCTCTCCTGTCTTATAAAAATAGGGCAGTTTTCAAAATTTACAGGAGGCATAGTTCAGTGGGTGGGATCTATATCTTGAAAGAATTAAGCAGAGATCTGTATTTAATGAAAACAAACATACAAAAATAGCACTTTTTGGAAAATATTTTTTAAAAAGATATTTCTATTGGATAGATCAGTAGGTTATAAAGAATGAGCCAGTAACTATTTTTACAATATCACCCACACGTTTTTACAAAAATTTATGTAAATTTATTTCTTGGCTGTCCACTGGTTTGTAGAACACAACTGCCCTTGTGATGTGATTCTAAAGCAAGACATTTTTTTTTTTTTTTTTTGCTGTTGAATGATTTCATACAAAGCTCAGTTTAACTCTCTAATTTCTAGGAACAGTGGAAATCTCATTGGACTTGAAATTTATGGATATTTCTTTTACAGCCCATGGGAAATTTGGTAAAATCAGATTAAAATAAGACACACAGTATTGAATTCTGTGCACAGTCCTGGAACTTGTTTAGTGCTGCATATGAACTGCTCTCATTGCCAGAAGGTAGTTTGGAAACGTAAGAAAGAGAGACCCATAAACTTCTCTTCAAAAGGACACAGTACCCAGCTTAAAATTGTATCTTCCTGAAAGATTATTTATTGAAATAATTATAGAAGTTGACAATTTTTTCCTGAGAAAGTTAGAAAAGTTTCTTTTGTGTTTTATTCATTGTAGAGGCAGTTGGAGAAGGAGGTCTCCGTTGACCTAGATTCACTGTTTTCTTCTATGCCAATAATTCAAAGAACCTAAATTTATGCACTCGACACTATCTCATCATAAATAACAATATTCCTGAATATATAGTACAGTACTTTTCAAGAAGTGCAAATCATTCCACACACATTTTCTCATTAATCCTCCCATGCTATTATCCCCAAATTTCAGGGCTGTGGAAATTGAGATCGAGAGAAGTGGAGCTACTTATCCAAAAAATATGTAGTGTGCTAAGTAAAGAGCTTAGAAATGAATTCCCAGAGTGCTCTTTGTACTGGATGGCAGTTCTGTTCTGTCACTTAGTATCATTGGAATGTATTTCTACACAAAATACCACATGCTTTAAATAACTGAGGATATATTTTTAGGCCAATTAAACACCTATCTAATTTATTTACAGGAGTCATAAAGTCTCATTTAGAAAATCAATACCTCATCAATACTGAGCTATGAAATGTAAATTATTTTGGATAAAAGAAAACTACTTCCATAGAACTTTATGGAACTTGGCTGTTAACATCATGGAGCTGCCATCTTTCTCATTGGCATAGGCTTTGATCATCTATTTTGCCAAGGGCAAGATTTATACGCACGAATCACTTTTATTCCAATAATGAATGCATTACTTTCCCTCAAGTGTACAGTGAAAAATTACTATGAAGTCATTATCCTGGCTCTATTGATGGGACTGGGTATAAGGAAATAGTCCTTTCAAATTTTTTTTTTTTTAATTTAACTGTCTTTAGGGCCTAATTCTTCTCCAGATGTGGGAAACAGAGAGGAAAGCCATTGTGAGGAGCAGCTTTACTCAGCATTCTGAGGAGAATCCTTCCCAGTCTCATTGGACCCTCCCACCAAGAGGGGTAAAAGTGTTCTTCCTGGACTCCTTTGCAGCTAGGTTCTGCCACTTAGATGTACCTGTATGAGATTTGGAAATCAGAAGTGTGGCAGACAACACGTTCTTGAACCTGTAGCTACTGACAGGTAAGCTTCAACAGTTGTGAGCATTTCTTGTTGCTCAACATGAAGTTTGGGGTAGTAGTCACCAGTGCCATTGGTATGAGGAGGATCCCTTGGCTGCTTTAATAGAAATTGGTAATGGTGGTTACTATCCAACCTTTGGATTTCTTGTGTACTGCTACAACCTTGAAACTAAAAGTTCAAGGGCAGTCCACTAATACCCATTCCTCCAGCCTGTCCAAAGACTTTGTAAGCACTGTTTCCCCTGCATGAACTTACTTTCTATTTGATTTTTTTTTTTTGGTTGTGGGTTTGGAAACTGACTGAAAAAAATGGTCAGTCGTTTTTCCACTCTCAAGTGCTGAGGAATAGATAAATAAAATTTCAGTCATCATAGCATAAAAAGCCTGACATATTTGGGCTCAAATGCTGGCTTTGACAATTAGTAACTCTGAAGTTTTGTTTCTATTTTTCTCATCTTAAAAATGAATCTACTAATGTCATCCTTATAAGGAGTTTTGTGAATATTATTAATAATAATATGCATGAAATAATGAATTAAACAGGTTGGTATTATTTGGTCTTAGTAATAGCATTTAAAAAACCCTCTTACTAAAACTAGTTTAATAATAAGGAAATTTATCATGTCAAATAATGAGGAGTTAATATGCAGGATAAGCTCCAGGGATGATATAATCTAAACTTTAATGAGGTCAAATGGTTCAATGATGTAAACAGGGCAGTGACTATATTTGAAAACAATGTTTTATTGAACCATAGTCATGCCATTCTGGTGGCTTTTGCTCTGCTCTCACAGTAACTATATTTAAATAGGTGATGGGGAATAGTCAGGAAAACAAATGAACAAAACACAACTCATTTTCAGATAGTGACAAAGCACTATGAAGACAATAAAGCAGGTAAATATGACCAGAAATGACTGTGAGGTTACATGATGTCAAGGGCTAGGGACAGACCTCTGTAAGAGGATCTTTTGTCTGTGAAGATGTGAATGTATCAATCTGGGTGAACAGCAACCCTTTCCTTTTTCTGTGTTTTGTATGATATGGTTATAATTTTCCTAAGTCCTAAGACTTTTCTTTGTTAAGAAGCTTTTATAAGTCTTCCTCTGTAAAATGTTATAGATTGGAAGCAGGAAGGCTGGGGAAGGGGAAATTTTAAAATAATTTTGAGTTATTTCTGAATTATATAGCTATGTTTTCCAAGGTTGTAAACTATTCTTTGGCTATTTTAAAGCTCATGTTTTCTAATTTTGGAAGCATATTTTAGGCAATAGAAGTTGAAGTTTCCTGAGACCTATGGCAATATCTTTATATGCCAATCAAGGTGATTGAAGAAAAACAGAATCAGCACCCTATAATTGTTCTAGTTTCAAAGAAGAGGAACAAAGGACTTCAAGAAGCAGCCATGATATCTTTCTGTTTGGAGACTTGCAGGGTGAGAGCGCTGCTTGTCATCTCCAGCCCTTGGTTCAACAGGAGCTGATGATGTTACTGCTCAAACAATCCTGTTGCCTCTGTAGGAAGTGTCTCATGCTGCATGCTTGAACCCTTGTTCAAGCTTCCTACCCTTGCATCCTTAAAACCTTGATTCTACTTTTGAATGTAGTTTTCAAAGCAGCTTATGAGCACTGAGACATTTAAATATATTGTTAATGTGACACTTGCAAAAAAAAAAAAAGGGAAATACAAAAGCAGTGTGGGAAAGAATAATCCTGCCTCCAGGCAAAATTGACCCAGTTAATGTTTGTAATGGGGGGTTTGCTAGGATTTTATAAAAGTCAGTTTGTCTTATCTGTGGCTGGTCTACATGGTAGTGAGGTAAATGATTAATTCAATTAATTTGGTGACTCCTTCCTCTACCCCAGGGGGAAAAAGTCAACCCATTTTTAGCACTGCTTCAATAGGAAAACTGAAAATATCATTATTAAAATTTGTTTTGGATTCACAAGTGCCAAAAAACTTTTGAAAATAAAAATATACAAGATGAAATTGATTTAGAAATAATACAAATATGCAAGTAGTATAAATAAGCAATTACAAGAAGATATTTTGCATGCTTAAAATACATTAGGCTCCACTAGTAAAGTATTAGTCATATACATAAATTATATTGAAATTCTTAATTCAAACCCTAAATACTAGTGTTCTCTCTTGGTGGCTATAACAATCTCCACATTGAGTTGAGGAGAAAGGACAAAGAGATATTTAATAGATATTCCTTTAAAGAGTGATCATGACCATACCTATTTGGAAATTAGAAAGCTAAGAAATTTCTTTTTGTTTATAAATAAGTTATTTTATGCTGGATTTCAAATTAAGGTTTTCAGAGCACCAACCTCTCTTTACAACAGCAGGACACCTGTTCCAAAGTCCATTTGCATCTCCTATAAGGCCTAACACATTTTTGTCACCATTATTTGCTGATTGAATGAACTAATACCAATATTTATGCAACCAAATGGAATTACTGAATTGCCCTTCCATCTTCCTATATTTGATTCATTTTATTTTAAGAGTTAAATTTAGATTATGTTAGCTAAGATTTTTTAAAGAGCCAGATGGTGAATAGTTAGGATTCATAAGCTATCCCTCTCCGTCATTATGACTCAATCTTGTCCCTAAAAGTGTATATATATATCATTCATAGACAATATTCAACTGGTAGACATGGCTGTGTTCTAATACAACAACTTTATTCACAAAAACAAAGCCAACCTTTGGGCTTAATTTGATGGTCACTGACAGAGATGGCAAAAATATTCCACCTTCTATGAATTGAGTAATTTCTCTGGATTATAGTTCCTGTGACTTGCAGCACTTGCTTTCTGCACCTGTGTAGGTGGTGGTCTCTTTGATTTGAATTGTCCTTGTGTGCAAAGTACTCTCCTTGGCATTTGCAACTGTTTGTTTCATGGACTCTTAGCTGAAATTATGGGCAGTAGTTGCAAATTATAAACTAGAAAGCATTGCAGCTTGCTTTCAGGACCATGTACTTAATATTCTTTTTAACAAGACACTGATTAGGATAAGTACCTACCCTCACTTTAAAGTAATGCTTTTTTATTAAAATTTTAATTCTCCAAGCAGTTCTAACCTGTTGTTCCACAACAGTGCCTTCATCAGAATCTCCTCCACTGCATCCTGCATCCAAGCTAGGATGATTTGTATTATTGGTCTTTTATATTTCTCTGCATGACTTCCTTAAAGCAGTACCTAGTAAGTGTTACCAGGCAACCAGTCCACTTAAGTCACCTTCCCTTCTGCCCTGCGCCTGTCCTCAGAAGAAAGGATGCACACCCAAAAACCTCAGCTGAAGCTTTCAGACAGAAAGCCAAGCATTTGGGGAGTCTCTTTGGACTGCTTTAAACCCAATAGAGGATAAAAGCCTTACAAATATAAGCAAGAAAGATAAAGTAACATATTGGTTGGAATAACTGTTTTGTTTGCATTTTTATAACCCATAAAGTATTTTAATAATATCTCATTTTATTTGTTCTATATAACTCTGTGAAGTTTGAAAGCCTTTGATATTTTGAAAACATGAAGACTCAAAGAAGAAAAGTGACATGTCAGCATTCTTGGTAAATGGTGGCTTCTGGACTCCTTTCATATGAAAATCCATGGTCTTTTCTATAATTTCCCATGGGAGAATTTCATGTAAAGTTTAAATATTAAGACTGAAGTCATCATGAAGCCTATTACTAAAACTAAATACGTACATATCTAATTTTGAGATATATACTCTGTTTATTATATATATCTGTACTCACCAGAGTGTACTTACACAAATATGCTTATATATATAATTATCATGCATCATCTTATTTCTATGGAAAAGTGGTTTTCATATAAACTCTGGGTATTACATATGTTTTGTTCTACCAGTGGAGGCAGCAACTTCCTTGGTGACATTGGAACAATTGTCACAGTGGACAGAGGCAAGCAGCATGAACACACAAGGAAATAAATCCCACATCTCTGAGTAACAGCATCTTTTAACAATTCTCAGGGTTGACTATGATGGCAAATGAAAAGCACTCATATTGTGTTGTACCTTTCCTGGGCCATGAAAGGGATTCTACTTGCTACCATCGTGGACAGAGGAGACGGTGCAACACAAACACCATTTACTTGCTCTAAAATTCTAATTCTAGAAGAGTCCTGGGTTAGATGTTGGCAAAGTGTGTTGTGTTGTTAGCATTCTTTGTCACTCATCATACACGTGACTTCAGATTCCTTAGCAAGCCACTCTGGGCCACCAATGGGAATGAATAAAATGTGTCATCATAGTTGAAAACGGTTGGCCAACCCTTTTGTGAACCCTGAGTTGTGAACCAAGTCAGTTGTCTCCTTAGTAGGACATAAAATCATAGAAGTCATTCATTCTTGCAGCACGTGATAAGTGTTAGTTGGGGCCATTTTCTTATGGTGAAAAATTTTGTTTCACAGAGAGGACATTCAATTTATATTAAATGTGAGTCATACTAGGAACCTCACTTAATTCATTTTGACTTCATTTAGTTATCCCCATTCTATATTGTAGTCCAGTTCTCTTAACCATAGTAAAAGAAAAACAGCAACAATGAAGCTCAGTCTAATTTATTTGGTTGGGTATGACGTCTAGAGATAAAGAGGGAGTGAAATTTTCCCATTAATCTTATTAATGGTTCTTTCAAATTATTCTTTTCTTTTTTTACAACTGACAATCTCTTAAGCAGTCTTTCTGTGAAAATGTATTTCCACATTTATTTATAAGCTATAAAGCACTTCTCCAACATTTTCTGTTTGCTCCTTATTTCACATTTGTGTTTCAGTTTTCATTTTTGCCTTCAGATGGGACTATTTTGGTATCATCATTAGTGAGAACTTGAATGTGAAGAGTAGCCTGAAAAAATATGAAGTATTTTGGTACTGGGTTGGAATTTAAAGGCTGAATTTGATATCTGGGATTTAATGACATTATATATAAGTCCCCGAATTAGAAATTAGTTATTTTCTAAAAGTTTTCTAGTGAATTAGTTGTTTGAACATTGTAATTAGATATTTAATTTAACTTTCTAAGTCTAATTAACACAATATACTTTAAGAGTTTATATGTAATGAGGAAAGAAGCAATTACTATGGTCTGAATGATTATTCCCCCTAAAATTCATATGTTGAATTTCTAACCCCCAAGGTAACAAAATTAGGAGAAAGCATCTTTGGGAGGTGATTAGATATGGGGGCAAACTCCCAAGCGTGGGATCAGTGCCCTTAAGAGGGGCAAGGGAGACCCCACCCCTCTTCACCGGGTGAGAACGTAAGGAAGCACCCCCTGAGAGCCAGGAAGTGGGCCCTCACCAGATATCACAGATGCTGGTGCCTTGGTCCTGAGTTTCCCCATCTCCAGAACTGTGAGAAATAAATTTCTGTTGTCTGCGGGCTGTCTGTAATATTTGGTTATAGCAGCCCCCATTGACCAAGACAGCAACATGATCACATAGTGTTTTGATTATTTAGAATGTATATGGCTTAATAAAGTGCTTGTTCACTTAAAGGATAAGGAAGAGATATGTGAGACATTTTGTAGGACTTCTGAAATGGAATTCAGGATATTTCTAGGAAAGTTTAAGCATGAATTAATTTTTAAGTGACTACAATTCCATTTAAAAACATGGCTATGATTTTGTTAGCATTATGTTATATTTTTTTTGGTTCAAATTAGGGCCATTTCTGGGATCCATAGAAAACAAGAGAGATGGAAGACAGGCATGTAACTCTGGAAGGAGGAAAAGAGGGAAGGAATTGGGCAAGATAGTTGAATACATTTGTGAGTTTTCTTCAGGTGAAATCAACAAAGTTTTAAATGATCAAAGTCCAAAAAAAAAGCAGTCTTCTATGCATGACAACCTTGGTTGAGAGGAGAGATGTCAAGAGGAAGATCCTGTTTGATAGCCTTGACCTACGATGAGATGCTGATGTTTTGGGTGAGTGAAGAAGATGGCCTAGAGGGCAAGGGAAACGGCCTCATTTAACTGTTCCCACTAAGAATGTCTAGCAGTCAAGCTTTTATACACACTATACAGTTTGCATTTGTGGAAAAAAAAATGAATAGACCAGTAAGCACTTTCACACATCTGTGGAGGAGCTGGGGAGTGAATCAACTTCACTACTGATGGAGCCTTACTGGTACCTGGAAAAACTCAGTTTGATACAAAGTGCATTTCTAGGTTAGATTGATTTTGCTGCAATGTTCTTTGTATTGGTATCTTCTTAAAAATTGTTACTTGGCCAGTTTCCTAGGTGATGACCACTGTTGTTCAAAAGCTTTCATCTTTTTCTGAATATTGAAAATCTGGTTTTTGTCTGTGAATTTATTATCCTTGGTCCAGTGAAAATTTACTGAAGTGTCCCTGGGTTTGGCCCTGTGTTTCTTAGGGGAACCAGATGGTTGTCGATCATGAATGGTTATATCTCTCATGTGTGATTAACAGGCCTATCTCCCCTGAGATTTCAGAGACCTACCCACATCTCCATACTGACATCCTTCTCTATTGATTTTTACTACCTCCAGTGAGCTATTTAAGAGTAATCTGATAATTCAGGGAAATTAAACTGCAATAGACTACATTTATTTCCCTTCATATACTTTACACATCATGCTATATATATGCACATATATGTATATATATTCATATACTTACATGTATGTGTGTGTATATATGTATATACATACATATGTATACATACATGTATATATATGTGTATATATGAATATATGTGTGTATATATGTGTACACGGATACATATATATGTATATATATGTTACACAAATGTATAAACATATATATGGTTTAGGTGCAAGAAATTCTTAAGAAGATAGTGTCTATTCTCTGAATTACTTTTTAAAATAATCTATATCTGCTATCTGGGTATAGTACTCATTGTACTTTTTAATGATCATCTCTTCCTTAGAGGAAAAATAGTGGATAAAGTGGTTTTGTTCAGGTCTAACTACTTGAGCCTGTTTTCTTGCTATGAAGGCTCAACAGAAAAATGGTCTTGACATGCAGAACACAGCTTCCATATTATATTTTATTTAAAGAATTTTTGAATAGTTAAGAACACCAAGGTCTTGAGACAGATTATTTTTTCCACATTTTCTGAGCAGAAGCTTCATTTAGAAAGTGACAAACAGATGCAATGAAGGAAATTTAGGGAAATTATGCCTTCTTATCTCAACTAAAACTTTGCTAACAAGAAGTAATTGTATTTCTAGGATGTTTTAAATAAGTGTTCTAAAATGCTGTGGTAAAGGGCATATTTTCCCAAGTGTCGTGAGAAGATGTAGGACTTATTTCTATTATGCTAAATAAATAAATATTATTGGTTGCCAGTAACTGTGTGTGCAAACTAAAATATGGAATGACCTAATTATACTCATGTTAAGAGATACTGGAATTTGCAGAATTTCTGTGGGCTAGGCTGGAGGTTTTGTGTGATAACTTTGTGTTCCTGATACTTGTATCAAGGCAAAATTATAGAATTCTCTCTGAATAACATTTAGACGAGAAAGAGTTGAAAAAGAGAGGTGAAGCCTATTGGGAGTGGAATCCAGCCCTAGATGCTGTGGCTTGTTTGGCAGCTAGAGAGGGCCAACGATGTGGTAAGGATTGGCATGCTTTCTCTAAATTCTTCCAGATGGGGTTAGACCCATTTTGTGAACTGCAGAACAGACCATCTGCTTGAAGACTCCAGAGATTCTCCACCTTCTTACTTAGGAAACAATTGCAAAAAATTAACACATCTTTTAAAAATACCTGGTAGAGTTTGGTTTAATAGCTCTTAAAGAGTAGTAATGATTTATTTAATGAAGAAGATGGTGATTTGTTGTTTTTATTCCACACTTTACCTAGCAACCCAGAGAACCATATTGTTGCCACAGGAATAATTTTAAAGGCCCACAATGTAGATACTTTGGAGCCAGTGAACTTTCTCTGTGGTAATACGAATGCCATTAAGCACAGAATACAAATACTTGGAGTATGTAGTCCACTACCCCACATGACTTGAAAGATGATAGAACATTTTCCTTACTTCTCCTAAGTCCTTTTCCTATCCCCTGAATAAACAAAAAAAACAAACACAAAAACAAACAAACAAACAAACAAAAAAACTCCTACTATTAAAGGAAAACATAGTTTAAAATTTTGGTTTTCATTAAAATTCTCTCTTCATGATGTTGGGGAGAAATGATTACTTCAGTTAATTACATCTATGTTTTAATGGAAGTAATGATAATGAAAAAAATTAGAATCACTTATTGAATGTTTGTCATGAATGTCACCAAACCCAGCTGTCCATGCCCTTTTGTTCTCAGTAAGGTGGCTGGGAAGAAGGTGGAGGAATACCTCTTATCCTTATTGCATAGTACTCCCAATCCAAGCCACTCCATTAGTGATTGGAAGAAGAATATTCAATTCCCAGAGTCTTTTTTCTTGGTCACTGTATACTTTATTACTATGCAACCATTTTTAATTTTTTTTTAAGTTTTGTAAAGATAATGTCCTATCTACAAAATGGGAGAAAATTTTTACCACAAGCACATCAGATAGAGCACTAATCTCTAGTATATATAAAGAATTCAAAAAACTTAAAACCAAAAAATCAAATAACCCAATCAATAAATGGGCCAAGGACCTGAACAGACACTTCTCAGAAGATGATATACAATCAATCAACAAATACATGAAAAAATGTTCAACATCTTTAGCAATTAAAAAAATGCAAATCAAAACTAAGATTTTATCTCACTCCAGTCAAAATGGCATCTATTAAGAATACAAAAAACAACAAGTGTTGACAAGGAAGTGGGGAAAAGGGCAGACTTATACATTGTGGGTAAAACTGCAAACTGGTGCAAACAATATGAAAAGCAACATGGAGATTTCTTGGAAAATTGGGAATGGAACCACCATTTAACCCTGCTATCCCTCTTCTTGGTCTATACCCAAAGGACTTAAAAACAGCATACTACAGGGACACATCCATATCAATGTTTATAGCAGCACAATTCACAATAGCTAAACTGTGGAATCAACCTAGATGCTCTTTAGTAAATGAATGGATAAAGAAACTGTGGTATATATACCCAATGGAATATTGCTCAGCATTAAAAGAGAACAAAATTATGGCATTTACAGGTAAATGGATGGATTTGGAGAATATAATGCTAAGTGAAATAAGCCAATCTCTAAAAACCAAAGACTGAATGTTTTCTCTGATATGAGGATGCAGATCTATAATGGGGGTGAGGGGGATTGTGGGAGGAATTGAATAACTTAAGATAGGGCAAAGGACAGGGAGAGAAAGGGAGGGGGCATAAAGATAGGAAAGACATAGAACGAGAGGGACATCATTACTCTAAGTACATGTAAGAAGACACGAATGGTGTGATTCTACTTTGTGTAAAACCAGAGACATGAAAAGTTATGTTCTATATGTGTACTATGAATTGAAATGCATTCTGCTGTCATGTATAACGAATTAGGATAAATAAGTAAATTTTGAAAAATAATGTCCTAATAGAGTATAAGAAGTTAAAAGTATAATTAGAATGTAAGAATGTTCCTATGCTGGCTCATGTAGTATCCTTCATCTTGGTTTTCTCAGTCTATTGAAATCCATTGTAATCACTCCAAATGCTACAGGCAAAAGAAATTCAGCCCAGCTCCTCCCATCCATTCTCCTTCCAGTTGTAGGACTTATTTCTTTCTTGGTGAACTAAGAACATCTTATATATGTCTAGATAATAGTGTCTCTCATTGAGCTTTTGTGATCCTGTCTATTTCATCCCTGTGCTTACCAATTTTCTTAGAAGCATAAATTCTGTTTGCTATAGTTTATTCTCAGCCTCTAGATCATCTATACATTGCAGGTACAAAAAAATGACTGTAGAACAGATGTGAGTTTATTCCACAATGCATAGAAGGACATTTTCTTCATTTTCTCTGTGCTACACCCACCCATAAGTGGAAAATTAACTCATTTGGGAGTTCAGGGTAGAAACAAACACAGACAAGGAATCTGGCAACAAGTACTCTAGATTCTGATAACTTTATATTTTTACTCAGGGACAAGCCAGTCTTGCTCTGATGGATAAGCAGCATACCAAAGAGATTAAATGATGAGCTCTGATGACTTTGGGCAGGGGAGAGAGCCTCTCTAACCTCAGTTCTCTGATTTGTTCTAGGAGTTTGAATAGAAGAAATATATCTGTAATAGTCATTGGTGTACATTTTTCTGCAAAGATGACTATGGGTAAGAATTTTAATTTTTTTGAAGCCTGTTTCTTTCTTCATGTCTAATCTCCTCGGGAAGATTCTAGTATTTAGTTTTGGGGTACACTCTTTATCACAAACATAGAATATGTACTGCTTGATTGACCCTCATCCCATCTTTCTCTTGTCCTTAATGAATATCCCACTAACTATTCTGAGCAGAAATCAAATTATATCAGTCAAAATTTGCCCTTCTTAAGGTAGCAACATCCTACAATGCACTAGATCAATAGGACAAAGTTCTATAGAACTGGTCTGTCCCTTAGTAAAAATGTAAAGTGATGAGAATGAAGTATACTGTTGCCAGATTCCTGTTACAATTTATTATGATTCTTGGTTCATTTGCATGTTTCCTTAATGACAGCGGAACTAATTGTATTCTAGAAAAAAAAAAAGAAAAGAAAATACATTGTCTCTGTAACTGTTTTTAGGGCCAACGAGACTTCTCTGCATTATACTATGAAATATGGGCCCTTTAGCCATAAAATGCTTCCACTCATGAACTCACACTCTGTAGCCTCCTTTCAGGAAAAATTCAGTTTCAGTTTTAGCAATATTCTTCCAAGTACTAAGCAGTAAATTTTGCAGACAACTTGTTATGTAAAGACATAATCCAAAGTGATCATTTTCTTTAACAAATAAAGGCAAAAATAAATAGAGACTAGAGAGTTCATCATTTTCAGACATAATCGTTTACACATTCTTGCTTAAGTCTTTGTGAACTTGCTTTTTGGTGTGTGACAATGGTTCTTTCATCTGTGGAATCTAAAGATTAAATGATTGATATTTGGCACATCATCAAGGTTTGAAACAGAATGGGCATGATTTGCTCACCGAATCTTGAGTATGTGAAAGTTTATACAAGTGTATGAATCCTTAACATGTTTGCAATGGAAACAAATGAGGATTGAGGTACATACCTGACCTTTTGAAGTCAATACAAAGATAAATTCTGTCCTCCCACTAAACATTCCAGAATGGCCCTGTCAAAGTTAAAAGTTCACAGGGTAGGCTGTCTATCTCTGAAAACAAAACAGCAAAAACAAAACAAAACAAAACCCCACAATTATTTCTTATTAGAAAAGAAACAGTTTTTTAAAAGTAAAAGCAGTTGTAATGATTTATTTCACATTACTGTTTTACATGTATATATTAGAATTCTTAAAGGAAGGAATAAAAATATGAAGCAGAATAGACTTTTAGTGGAGACTTGTTGAATAAAAGAATAAATGAAAGGAAGAATTAAATGAAAGCAAACTTCAGGTATGGGGAAAGCAAGGTGATCTTGTGGATTTCTCTGTAATGTTTGTACTGATAAATCTTAACCAGGACTGTGGCTCTAATTTGCAGATCATTTAAGTGCAAACCAGAGTGAGAGTAAATGAGGTCATGAGTTAAACATCTTCCCTATGTTTCTTAGAAAATAAAACTTGGACTCAGAGAGCTTAAAAGCCAACAAGTTTTGCTAGCATGTGGCGAATTCCAAATTCTGGGCTTTTAGCCACCCTTCTATAAACCTCCAGATAATTAATGTAAGTGAATGTATGAATAAGTGTGCCATCATTTCCTAAGTTTTACTATGTGTGGGGTTCTGCATTGAAAGCTTCAAGTACATTATCCACTAAGTTCTTAACAAAAAGTTATTTGAGGTATATAATTTGAATAGGGAATTGATGTGTCGTTGCCATTACCATTTGCCCTTACTTTTTATTAATTCATTTTACCTACTAATTTTGATAATTTTGTTTACTTTATTCAGTATTAACTTCACTCATGTTTTCCTTGTTTGCACGTGGCAGGATCTGTTGACATCAGGTGAAGCCCCCTGTGGCATGGCCAATCCATCCACTGGCAGTGTTGATTGTGGTGCCATCACTAGACTGCAAGGGGCAGCAGCTTCTAGAAAAGCCAGGGGACTTTTCACCTGGGGCAAGGCTATTTGTTTTGCTTAAATGGACACCGCTGCTTCTCTTCCCCTGTCTTTTGCTTAAAAAAAAAAAAAAAAAAAAAAAAAAAATATATATATATATATATATATATATATATATATATATATATACATTTGCCCTAAAAGTTGAGTTTTTAAAAGATTGGAAAGACTATCCATACACGACCTTAAGATTTGGTGGTGGCCTATGATACACGGAAAGAAGTACTGCTTAATTATGAAGTAATTCCAAAGTAGCAGATGGGCCCTCTTCCCTGAAAGGAAACTTTAAATAACTGTCAAAAGGGCATCAATTATTGAATGTAAATTCAATGAATTCATCTCTGTGTGTGGTATTCAGTAAGAATATAATTTAAAAAAAGATCATCTTTGATGCAGTGGGCTTAGAAGGTCTCCCTTTACTTTCTTTTTAGTTTACCATATCTTTTGGATTCATTCCCAAATTTCCTTTGCTACATTTATTTTTTTATTTTTTTTGTAACATAATCATTAGTCCTTTCAGACAGAGGCATGAGGTTTGTGTTTACAATGTACTAATGCCTTATTTTGGGATCCCAATCTCTTTCTGACCTTCATATCTGCTGATAAAGAGAAAGGCCAACTCTTTAAACAATTGCATTCTAGACAAACATCTGTCTCCCTTCAGAAGTGTTTCTT
The DNA here is from genome assembly GCF_052094955.1 of Ictidomys tridecemlineatus. Classification (NCBI taxonomy): domain Eukaryota; kingdom Metazoa; phylum Chordata; class Mammalia; order Rodentia; family Sciuridae; genus Ictidomys; species Ictidomys tridecemlineatus. The sequence goes on along the minus strand of NC_135487.1, from coordinate 66,831,552 downwards.
CATAGGCCAGATAGCCAGCAGGCCATCAAACACCCAATCCAGGGTTATTCTCCAGCACAAAGGGTGAAGCCAGAGTCTTCGGTCCATAGTGTGTTCTCACGGTCAAACAGACAGGATTTTCTTTGAAATGAGGCTAGCACCTCCTACAAATTTCAGTTAAGAAGTAATTGCACCTATGAATGAAAAACAGACTAATCAGCAAGTAAATATTGAATTTTTCATAGGCTCTAGGAGATTGTTATTATAACGGACATTAAAAGACAGATGCATCTATCAGCCTGTTACAATTCATGTTGTTATCCAAATGAATCTACAAACATAAAATACATTTTTCCATAAAACATAAATAAAATGCCCTTGCTCTGACCTTTTTGAAGTCCTTTGTAAAACGGAGGAAATATTCATTAATGTTTCTGGCCCTAACTACCCTTTAGCCAAAAAAAGTTGGCTTATTTATAAACAAAAGTCTCAATAACTTGCCTTTCCAGGATTATAAATTCCTACCATGAATCATTCTGTATTGTCTGATGTATTTTCTAAATTTAGGATGCAATTTATTATCTGAATTCTTACGTGTTTTCAGACTTTTGCCCTTTGCTCTTCAATGTTTAAAAATAAAATAAAAAGTCCCTGAATCCACAGCAAAATTTAACACAATAAAAACTTCTTTGTTTTAGAAAATTACATGTCAGTACTGTGTAATCTATGGTACCAATTAACCAACAATGATAATTATAAGTTTTTGAAAGCTAGCAAATTTGTTGTTTTATCTTAGAGATGATGTTGACTTTTTAAATGTTCTTTCAAGAGATTTTCCCCCTTACCTCATTTTACAAGGCCCACTTTTTTTTTAAGGGCACAAAACTATTTATAACAATAGATGTTTTAGGAATTGGCAAACTGCGAAATCCTAGATGGAATGGCAGAATAGCCCCTCAAGGAGGGAATGGACTTTATTTATTCTCGTTGAGTTCCAAATGCACAAAAATAAAGGGCTTGCCAGTTGCCAGTGGGAAGTGAACATAATTATGACTTCACAGCTGCTTCTCCTAAAGAAAAAGGAGAGAGAGAAAAAAGGAAGAGTCATGCTTTTTTTTTTTTTTTGCACTGCATCTAAAAAGAATATGCACAAAGGGAATATATTTATGCCAGATATAAGAAGCCATAATCAAAGTAATACTGTAGTACCAAACTCATGCCAAGAAATTCAGAAATCTTGGCTTGGAAGATTGTAAATCAGAGCAGTGCATCTACAGTACTCTAGTAATTAGGGCAAAGTATAAAAAAAAATTGAGGCCCTCAAATATGTTCTCCCTAGTTTATTTTACCTGATACAAGTGCAGTGGTTTTTCAGCAAAATTGTCATCATCTGCTTTACTGGGTTGACATTCGATTTGGGATTCTGTTCAGAGAATAATTCAAAATTTGATGGATCTGACTACAAAGTGTGTGACTCAAGGAAGGACCTCTGGTAATTTTGCCTGGAGGCTTGGAAATTAAACTTTATATGTGCTACAAGATAGTCAAGGTTAACATTCCCATCTTCCAGGGCCGATATATCATTTAATCTGCAACTGTTATTGGAAATTTTTCTGTAAATGGATAAATTGTAAATATTTTAGACTTTGTAAGTCATATGATCGCTTCCCCATCTACTAGATTCTGCTATTGTCATATAAAAACAATCATATCACATAAAAACATGCATATGAATGAGTCTACAGTCCAGCAAAGTTTTGTTTATTAAAAACAGGCAGTAGTTGGATTTGGTCCTAGGCCATAGATGTAGAACCAAAGACTATTTGGAGGACCTTGATGGAGAAAGCTTCAGTTTTGTTTTTTTTTTTTTTAAAGAGAGAGTGAGAGAGGAGAGAGAGAGAGAGAGAGAGAGAGAGAGAGAGAGAGAGAGAGAGAGAGAGAATTTTTTTAATATTTATTTTTTAGTTCTCGGCGGACACAACATCTTTGTTGGTATGTGGTGCTGAGGATTGAACCCGGGCCGCACGGCACGCATGCCAGGCGAGGCGCTACCGCTTGAGCCACATCCCCAGCCCGAAAGCTTCAGTTCTTAAAGCTGGAATTGCAATAGCTAAATTGTTAGGTGACTATCTATCAATAGTGGCCATTAGGATTTTGAGAACGATTTTAGATATGGGTAATAATTTTTGCCAAGTAGAAATCAAGAGCTGGGCATTAGTAAAGAGCAGTCCTTATCAAAAATACTAAAACACTCTGGTTGCTTTCTTCCTTGAAAAAAGCATGGTAACAGATAACTGCATATAGAAACTTTTAAAGAAGCCAAAACTCCATATATGTTTTATCCTCATTGGTTCCTAGAAGATATAACAAATAAGAAGAAAAGATGAGCAGTAATTTTATTTCCATAGAGATATTTTTAGGATGGGCAGAAAGGAGATAACAGTTGAATCAGACTTAATTGTGAATCTATTTGAGAAAGCCTTATTAAAAAAATCCCTTTAGTCTGCCTCCTGCATTCACAGACTACCTGGATCTGCTGAGGAAATGTTAAATGATCTGAGTGATAACGACAAGTGCATCCAAGGCAATGCCTTTCCTGGTTCTTCCAGTAATCTACATCGACCTCTGTATGCCACTTAACTTCTATTTGATCTATTTCCCAATTTATAAAATAAAAGAGAATAAAGAGATGTCTGTAAAGTGGTTTGAAAGCCCCAGTGAAAGGCCCTCTGAAATACAGGATGTCTGAGTTTCAAAGAGTCAGGAGGACACTTTGGCTATTGAGAATACATTTTAAATCATGTAAGTGGACACAATGGTATTCTGTGAATGCCATGTTACTCAGCAGTATTCCAGAGGGTCAAATAGATAAGGAGGACATGAAAGTTTAATATTCAAGTTAAATCTTTTAATTAAAACAGATATGAGAGAAATATATAGAGGAAATGAGGTTTGAATTGAAAGTGGTCATTTTTGTGATGTCAACATAGATACATAGACACAAATTCACCTAGACATTTTTCAAAGACCCTTTTATATATAATCAAGGCACTCCAGTTGTGGCTTTTTATGTGTTTTAGTTACTTTTTTCCTTACTCTATTTTCTTTCATAATGTTCTCTTTCTATTGTCATAGACCCCACCTTGAACATTTTTAGTAGTTCATATAATGCCATAAAATCAATATAATGGAAGCAGCATAAAACAGAGTTGTGCTGGACTCTTTATCTGAATATGAATGTGTATCATTTGCTTCCTTTGACCTTTAGTTTCTCCATCAGTAAGGGAGATAATAAGAAGCTTGCAGTTCGTTCAGAAGGCTGCACGAGATATTGAATGGGAAAATGGTTAGGAAGAATTGGTGTTCACGAGTCAAGGCTCCATTTGGAGTTGGAAGGAAGGATGCTGATTGAGATACTTGTATTTGCTTAATTTCTCTAAGAAAGTGAAAGTACCAAAAATTGCGGTTTTCTGCACAAAGGAAGCAGTGACATGACAGCTTTCATTGTCATAATGTCCTCATTGCAAGATATTTAACATCTCTTGAACCCATCCAGAAATGTCAGTCGAACCCCGCCACGGTCACCATGAAGGTCAAGAACACTCTTTTGTGTTCTTAAAACCTCCTAAAGGGTTTGTACTAGACCTGAATGATATGTTAGAGCATTTGTGAATCCAAATGGCAATGGAATCGCTTTTATTTTAGAATTAAGTTAGAGATATATTCATGAATATGCTGGCAGACCTGGACCCCTTCTTGATGACCTGCATTTTACTTCAAGAGTAGAGCAGAGGAATGGGTGGGAAATTTTTATGAATTAAATATTGAAAAGTAACTGCAATGATCAAACGGATTCATGCCCGATCCTTTTCTTTTCCTTTTGTTTGAACAAGGTAGAGCCAAGGCAAAACAGTTATGATTTCCTGTGCCATCCGACAGCAGACGCAGAGGTAACATGGCAGTTGAGGATAGTTAGGGTTGGTGACAAGCCATCTTAGCTGGGGGCCCATCATCTGTTGATTGACTTTAGGAGAGCTATAAAAGTTAGATGTAACAGGTAGAATAAAAAAGAAGTTTCTATGTTACCTGCTATAAAGGTATGTTGTTTAGGAAAGGAGAGGAAGGAGGAAGAGGAAATCAGATTTATGAAGTTACTTAATTGTAGGCTACAATTGGAGAATATAGTTGCAGACACACTGAGATTTTGTTCCCATTTAATAGATAGTAAAATGTTTTAGTGAGGACTCCTTCAGGACAACACAAAGGAAGTTTAGAGTTAAAGAATTTATGAGTACATTTTTCTTTCATCTGATTATTTTGATTGAGTCTACCGTGAGTAAGTTAAGAATTACTCTGAGAGTCTATGCAGACTGCCTTGAAATTCAAATGCAAGAGCTGACTGGTCTGGGGACAAATAGTTCCACACTAACAGTACCGCTTCACTGGGGTCTTAACTGTGCACGGCTATTTTCCAAATAATTTTATGTACTTAGTTTTCCTTTTCATAAATAAATATATAATGCTGGCATTATCATTGTCTGCATTCAAGTGAAGACTGACAAGTTAGAAAGTTGAATACCTCACTTGAGGTCACATAATCAGTAAGAGAAAGAACCTAGCATTAGAGTCAAGGCTAACTATGTAGGGGGCTCTTACCTGGTCTGGTGGGCATGAAAGGCAGAAGTGAGGAATGGGAAATGCTAGGATAGGAGAGGAAGAGATAGCAGGACAGATCAAGGGGGCCCTTAGGAGGGTGCTCCTTAGGAGGCTGAATGCTGAGAACTGAGAAACCCACAGTTCCTAGACTGTAGATGCCAGGCACAGTGGATATCTATTTAGTATAATTAAAACCCTTCTTTCTCCAGAAAGGGAATGTGAGTCTGGATCACTTACAAGAAGACAAACTAAATCAACAGATGAGAAGATTTATCTGCATGACCCTTAAAAGAAACTTCTCCATCTTGCCCCACCCTGTCATACTCTATCTACAAGAGGAGACCTTCAAAGAAAGATCTCAGTGCATGCTGGGTGGCCATGAATTTCCCCTTGACTCACAGACAGATAAGAGCAATTTGACTTCTAGTCACCAGGAAACAGGAAGTCTCTCCCATGGTCTTTTGATCTTTTGTTGCTCCAAGGAGGCCCACATATCATGGCTTTGCCACTTTGGGCCATTAAACCCATTTTGTTCCTTTATATATCTGCTAAACATAGACACCGAAATGAAGAAATACAGCCTAAATAAAGACACCAATAACAGCTTGCAGGAAGTATTGAAAACAGTTCTGTATGTTAGGAGCTGATGCCTTTTCCACTGTGGGCTTTAAAGGTGTTCTCTTTGATCAGACACAAGGTCACTTCGCCACAGGTACAAAATTAGAAATTTCGAGGACTACTGAGCACTGAATTTTCGCAGCGGATCAGTTAGAGGTTATTAAATACAGACAGTGTCGAAGTCCTAATATACTGTGAAGACAGAGGAGGCTCACAGGTGTTCCTACTTCATGCTCTGCAGACCAGCCACAACTGTAGCGGCTGGTGGGGACACCTCTGATTCTTAGTTCTGTGGGCTGTGCCTCAGCTACCAGGAAGAGAACCTACAGAAAAGCCATGAATGAGGAGGTAGACTGAGCCAAGATGTCTAGACAGTATCCCAGAGTACAGGAGGTTCCTCTCCAGGAGCAGGTGATGATGGGCACTGACACCTTGTCCAATTACCCACTGATCAGGTTTCAGGCAGGCAGTATTGTATGGTGGGTAAGACTGAGTGGGGGTTTGGGAGATAAACAGAATTGATTTTGACTGCTGACAATACCTGATCTAATGTGACTATTGGAAAAATAGATTCACTCTCAAATGGATAGTCTCCTAGCCTACAAACTGAAATTAACACTGGTGCTTCCTACCTAGGGTTGCTATGAAGACTAAATTCTTAATTCAATGTCTGGTCCACAGTAAGTGCTTCATTCATGGAGGTTCCTGTCACCCAGCAGCTTACAGTGTACCATCACAGGACACATGGATGGTTTAAATGTCCTCTAGGTTTCTTCCTCTATCACTGGTCCTTGTTGCTCATTTCTCTTTATTTGGTAATTAGAGAAAGGAAGAGGCTAGACAGAGATTTTAGGTCACCGCAGATAAAATTCAAAAAGACAAACCCAGGTCTTTTGCATATGATATTGAGTATAGAGAATGCTTTGGGAGAACTCTCAGAAAGTTAAAGTCCTTTTCCTCTAGAGATCACAAAGAGGTCAGTGATTTATAATCTAGAAGAACAATAGACAGGGAAGGTTCTCTACCTGCTGGTGAACGCCTTCTAATGTAGTCAGAGCTTCAAAGAGCACCGGAGCCCTTTTTCCCTAACTGCCTGCTATGCGTGATCCCAGAGGCTCTTCGGCTCTTCTCTGATTCTTTTTGGCTTAAAAAATCATTTTTTTCCCCCACCATTCTAGTTTCTCTTCTCCAATCCTCTTTTTATTTCTCTTTCTCTTAGTGTTCTGGCTTTGTGGCTGACCTCCATGTACCCTCTCAAGGGCACTTAGCAAGCTATTGTCTCAGGCTCGGGTTTTCTCCCCCGTCCTCTGACCAGTAATAGAACAAAGGACAAAAGGCCACCTCTCCAAGTAACAATATCTCTTTATTAAAGCTATGTTCTGCTGCGGTGGACCTTTTCCCTCCAATTCGCAGGCCCTGCTGCTGGCTTTGCCTCTGATCAACTTACCCAGTTTCTCCTTTCTGTCACCTCCCAGCCTCTACAAGAAGTAGGCTAGACTTACTGTTCCTGGTTTCTAAGGTCCAATAAGTCCTTCTACACACTCCTAAATGTGGGGGCAATATGAAAAGATGGAAAAATCAACCAATGCTAATTGCTAGGCCCCCTCTGCTCTGACTGTTGTAGGGGCAGAGTCCAAGGTTCTTCATTTCCCCTCTCAAACCACACCCAAGGTTGTCCCCAGAGCAATTGTGACTACACTGGCTGGAGGAGGGACTGGTGCTCTATAAGAAGAATCTGTCTGCTTGACAGGAACCACCTAAATGCTCTAATGGGATCTGGGGCAGGTTTGTAGGGCTGAGGAGAGGGGCCATCGACATTCAAGAGTAGACCCTGCTTAAGACATTCCCTGTGCTCCTTCGCTCTGTTCCTAGTTCTTCCTAATTCCCTGGTCCAATTCCATGTTCAGCCCCAACCCACTGCACGCCTCCTCCTTGCTGTCTGTACGGCCACTACCTGAATTCAAGTGCTTACTGTTTCCTGGCTGAAGTGTTCTGCTAATACTTATATTCATTTATTGGGGCTGCCATTTAAAGAGTATCTGGTGATCTAGTGGCTTAGATCACCAGAAACATATTCTGTCACAGTTTTGGAAGCTACAGGTCAGAAGCTGCAGGTGTTGACAGGGCCATGCATCCGAGGCTCTAGGGAAGAATGTGCTCTGTGTCCTTCCCTCAGCTCTGGTGTTGCTGGCTGTCCTTGGTGAGCCTTGACTCACAGCTGCTTAACTCCAACTCTTTTCTCCCTGTCTGACAAGGAGGGTGGTCAAATTGGATTAGGGTGCACCCTTATGACCCCATCTTAACTACATTATATCTAGAAAGCCCCTATCTCTACAGAAAGTGATTCACAGATAGAAAATGGAAAGGCTTCACCATACCTTTTGGGAGGATACAATACAACCCATAACAATACTCTAAAGGATCAACTGGCCTCTGAGGTTTTTCCTTCATCCATCCTCTTTGTACCATCTATGTGGGCTTTCTAAAATACTCCTCGGATCATTTACACTTACATCAGAAAAATATCTGTCAATTCTCCATTTCTTCCAGATGAAAGTCTTTAGACTTGCATTTTAGGTCCCTCTCCTTTTAGGTACTTTCTGTTCCTTTCCAGCACGTTCTACCGCTCTCTCTCAGGGACACTGCAGGCTGTGACTTGTTCACTCTGTTAGAACAGTCTACATTTTGTACATTTTCTTTTTTTTTTTTTTCACTTAAGCCTCATTTTCTCCTTAAAATGAACCCACCCACCCTAGATTTTTCTATAACCCTTTGTTTATATTGCTATTACGGGGTTTCTCACATTGTGCCATTATCTTATTTATCCTGAATTTCCCAATGCCTGATGCCTATTATTAGCAAATAAATGATTTCAAATAAGCAATTCCAGAGAGGAATAAGCTATTTAGTAGTTAATCTTTCAAATATTTGCATGTGTGTGTGCGCACGCGCATGCGTTCTTCATAAGTTCTGGAAACTTGATTTTCATTTGTCAATATAAATATCTTACTCAAGTGTGTACAGAATAGTAGCTAAGGAGGCCGGCTGTGGAACCACGTGGCTTCACTTGGGAGTTACGTGACTGAGTCGTTTATTGAACCTCCCTGTGCTCTCTTCGTCTGTCAGACAGGAAAGTGAGTTCTCAAATTTATGTAGATATTGTGAAAATAAAATTAGAAAAATCCTCAGACTGATACAAATTCAATGGGTAATATTTATTTGTTATTATCTTTAAAACTACTGTTATTATTATTCTTATTAGTTGTCACTTGTTGAACTACAATTATATAATGTGTGACTGGGGGTTAGTAACTCCCTTTCCCATCCAGACTTCAGAAGGAAAGAGAGACAGAGATTGATAGACAGAAGTTAAAATTTAAGTCTCATTTCTGACAACATTGTTGGAGAGTGTGTTTGGCATTAAAGGGCCTCCTGATACCAGCATGGAGCCAGATTTTTCACCCAGTCCCAGACACAGCTGAGAAAACTGGCCTTTCCACCAACATCTAGCTCCAAAGGAAAGGAGCTGTGCATGTCTAATTTCTTCCAAATCCCAGTCAGATATATCACCACTCTTGTGTTCCCTCTATCACTTTCTCAAAGAATGAGAAAGAAGTTCAGGAAATGACTCCACATGGAAGAAAGAGGACAGAAGACAGGGGGTAAGAGTTCCTTCAACATAAAGCAAATCTGCTTGCTGCCTGTGTTTCACATGTGGTTGTTCTAACAAATCTGCGACTTATGTACAGCTATCACCCTCCTTCTGAAGATGAAGATCCTGAGGCTCTGAGACGTGAACTAGCTTATCTAACAACACACAGCAGTAAATAGAAAAGGCACAAGCTGAACCCAGGTATTTTTGCCACCAAAGTCCTCTATGATGATATATCAACCGCCAAAAAACAAACAACCCCCAAATTGTAACAATTGCAAGCCATATCTATATCTACATACAAGAGATTTTCTTTTCTTCAATTTTTAAATGTGAATCTTTCTATTGACAGCAAAGGTATTGCTTCCACATGATTAACCTACATTCTAGGCAGGCCTTTGGTGGGCACACATAAATACCTGCATTGACCCATTCCAGACCACAGGTGATGGGCCATGTGACCTTTCTAGTTTCCATCTCATTAGAGTACATTCAAAGAGCCATTGATCTTTTGTGGCTAAGGGAAATGGTCTTCTTCTGAATCCTCTTTCACCAACCTGTTTTTTTGTTTTTTTGGTATTGATTCTTACCCTGTTTAATAATGTTTTTTTTTCTATTCCATTGCAGTTCCTATTAGATTACTTCCCTGCAGAAAAATTCTTTAGTTGAGTCATTTTCTCAGTTCCTATGTTCCAAATATACTTTATGGGATCCTGGTCCTGATGCTTTTATTCCAAAATCTGTTCTTGGGTCTGTTAGTGACTGCTGCTCCAAGAGTCACATCTGACCCCTACCCAGTCCTCTTGCACTCCTCCCCCCTGGGGTTGCCTTCACCTTTGTCTCTCCTTGCTGAGCTGCACTTTGTTACATGGATGTTAGGTTCACCCATTTTGTTCAGCAGTGTGTCTTTGGTGCCTGAACCAAAGGCCTGGCACAAGGCATTTATCACTAAGTATGTATTGAGGTAAGATCATGATGATGATAGTGAAGTAATGAAATTATTTGCTGGCTTTCTGGTAAGATTAGAACAACTTCCAGCCCGAAACAAACAAACAAACAAACAAAAACACAACTGTGTTTGTGTCATATGATCAAACATTCTCTCAGTTCTAGTAGCCAAGGGTTTTCTCTTTATTTTTCTAGTTACTTCTCTATCGATAGTGATTACATTTTATATTATCATTCTTAACTATACCGGGGAATATGTCATTGCCACTGTCTGAACACTCCCAAATTAAGTGTTTTATTTAGCTTACAACCCAGGTAAGCATGACAGGACAGAAATAATGTTGGCTTAAAGTGTGGCATTGAGTTTAGGAATGGCAGCTCCAATTTGCTTGTTTTCCCAATGCTACTTGGTAGTTGTTCTTTTTTGATGGGAAAGCAGAGATAATGACCAAAATCGCATCACTCAGAAATACCCTGTATGCATTTGTACACAACAGAACACATTCTTGGCATGTGCTCTTATGTGGCTGTAAACTTTCACTCATGGTACCATTTAAATACTTGGCATAGACTGGATTTTCAACAAGTGGTGATTTATATACTAATAATACTGAAAATAACAGCACAACTGCAATAACAATGGATGATGTTGCTCCTCTCCTAAATAAGTGTATGTACCTTTTGAGGCTCTAGATATAATTTATAAATTATACAAAAAACATCCTTTGGAAAAAAAAATTGCAGGACCAATTTGTGTTGTGCTGAAGGTTACATTCTTAGAAGGAAGAAACTATATTCATATTGAAAATAAGATTCTGTATTCAATTTCATCAGCATTTAACATGGGGCTCATTCTGGTTTTCTGGAAGAAAGAGGAGGAAGGGACTGAAAATTTGGTCTTACAGAGTCCTCTCTCCTTTTCTTCTTCCTTTGATGTACATTAGTTCCCATGGAAACTACATTGGGATGGCTGGAGAGTGACATCTACAAATGCAGTGTAAGGTCATTTTTATCTAATGCTTTGAAATTTAAACCATGATTTGTGATATACAGTGACACCTCCTTAACATATTCTGAAGGACTATGAAAAGACAATATTCTGAATGCAAAAACAAGACATGTGACTGAATTATGACAGGTCTCAAAAAGTTCAGCTTTGCTCTGTGCATGAAAAAACAGAGTCTCATTTCCCCAGTTTGCCTTCAGGAGAATCCTGGCAATACATCTGGCCTCCTTAACATAGAGGGGAGGAAATCTTCTCCTTCTGCCCCCTTCCTTGTTGCTGGTAGCCTATAAGGCCACTAAGTAAAGAACAAGTGTTCAAAGCTTTAAATGCAGCAATAAGTGACTACATGTGGGCGACAATAAAGCTGCAGGAGTTTTCTTGCTTCCACTGCTTTCTACCACCACCCCTAGCCTTTCCTTCTTAGGGCACTAAAGTGATTTTCTTTATTAATTTGCCAGTGCTTCACATATAAGTTCCAGGTGCATTTAAAGGGAGATATGTTTCCATAAGAGAGAAACTGGAGCCCTGGTATAAAAGTGATTTGAGGTTTGGTGGAACATGATCAATTTAGGTTTCTACTGTGCTCTTCAGAGAAGAAATGTCTAGCTTCTAAGTTACGCAGTCTGAGTTCAGATCTTGATTCATTTCCTTTCTAGTTATATACCTTGGGCAAGCAAAACTGTCCAGAGCCTTAGTCTAGTGATCTGAAGAGTACTGTGAAGTTGGAAATGGATGCATATGTTAAGAGGAGCTAATGCATTCAAAAAGTGCTTAGTACTAGCTACATACTAGGTACTCAACACTTTTGTGCTGCAAAAATGAAGTAGTTATCCCTATAAAATTTTGTTTATACCTATCTTTGCTTTCATTGTAGTGCTTTATGTAGAGAATTGTGCAAACATCCATCTCTTTTCTCAGGTAATGTGGGTCAAATGGTTAGCTCCACTGTACAGTCACCATCTGGAACATGTGCCCTGTAAACCTCCTTTTGGCAGCTTGAGAGAAGGATGGGAAGGCACCTGGGCTCCCAGCTGTCTTCATCCAGCAGTTCCACGTGTCACCTCCACTCTGGATACATTGACCCGACCTAACTGCAGAGTTAGGCTGGGAGATGTCAGTGAGCATGTCCGTGACTTGGTGTGCACTAAATGTCTCTTCCATACTTTGAAAAGTGCTTATTAAATATCACTGTTTAAAACTGTAATAAAAAAAGAGAACAATGAAACATTTTTGGAAAAAAAATACTGTGTTCCTGATGACATTTGTGTGTGATCTGCTGTTCCAACACTGCTAATTTTATCTACATGAAGGAAAAGAACAATACATTCTTCATTGATAGAGTAAGTCACATTGCCTCATGTCTCCTGCCCACAGACTTAAACTTTAAGAGGCATATAAATAAGCAACTTAGCATATGTGACCTCCTGACCGTGAAGTGTTAAATTCCAGGAACTATATTACTCCACCACTTTTATTTGTCTGTGGGAAATCACTTGATTTATGCCTGATCCCAGGATACAATAAAAATGTGCAGGTATGCCAAGCTAGAACTATCAGAACCTGTCAAATAAAAATTTTCGTTGCCCTTAAAGTCTACAAATAAAAGTAACCTTTGATTAAGGATAATACAGTTTATATCATACTTTTATCAGTATTCAGCCACAAAACATATCCAAACAATTTAATTTCAATACAGTACAATGCATCACAGTCCTTGGAGAGAAAGATCCCCTGCAAGATGAAAAGGAAAGTTTCTTCTTTGCAAACGAGTTGCAGCAGAATGGCAGTTCTAGCCAAAAGGAACCAAACCAGCATAGACAAGGTAGATTAACAGAAACCTCCAGCCAAGTGGGGTCTGAAGTTTCTCAAATTTGGCTTATTTATACTGACCATTCATTCTTATTTTATGGGTTTTAGAACTTCAGATGGGGTCCAGCTAGGATTATAAACCAAAGTGCCAAAATAACCTACAAGACTATTGGAAAGGAATTCCTAGCTCAGTTTTCAGTCTGTAGAGTTTGGGATCCTTCCAAAAAGATTCTCAGCTTTTAGATACTTTAGGCAGGTCTACATTGATGCAGAGTGAGTCTCAAAGGCAAACTGGAGAATTTCCATCTCATTAGCACCTCATTTATAGTATACCTATGTCAAGCCTTAGCTTTAGCTGAAATGAGGCAAATGAGACTTTTCTCTATTCAATGCTGAGCTGAGTGGATACTGTTCTACACAGTCATGGTTAAAGCGTGCTCATATTGCCTTTGAACTCAGATCACTCTGAGTGTTCATCACATGATGGCATATTTCCTTTAACATTTGTGTGCATTTATATTTTTCTTTGTTATTAAATGTTGCATATGTGTATTCTGGTTTATTTTTCAAAGAGGAATTTTGGTGAAAATTATTAAACGAAATCATTTGAGTTTTTAAGTCATCGTGCATCTTTTTGAAACACGTACAACTTCATTCTGAAAAAAATCCCTGTACAAGTGGAAGTTTAAGAAGATGTCACCATGGAAAAAACCCAGCAGCAATGAGACAGGGATTGTGCTCTCTCACCCCTGTGCTTTAATGCAGTACCTGTCAAGCTGCAGATGCCCAGTGTTTGGAAACAAGAAAAGAAATGAGTGAATGAAATGAATTTTCCTGAATGCACCCATAGTTTATTCCAGATAAACTGTGTTTAATGCTCCTCTTTGAATGCTCCTCTCCTCTGTGAGCAAGACCTCAGTCAAACTGTGGGCAGCATAAGATGGTTCAGGTAGGATGGGACAGCAGGAAAGAATCAGGCAGTCACTGGGGTCATCATGCAGATTGTATTGGAAGTTGATTTTAGCTGGAGTCTGGGGTGAGGTCCTGTTGATAGAGTAAATCAGGAATGCACAGGTTTATGAAAACTTGCAAGTACCTGGGATTGTGATCCAGCAGTGAAAAGTAGATGGAGGCCCTCAAAATCATTTGCATTTTATGTAATCAGATTTATACTTTTAATTGTGACTCTCATAGGTGAAAACTAACATCAGGCATTCTTATTGTTTTAACACACTTTCACTAAAGCTTACTGGTGATGTTAAAATTTTAAGATCAAATGACTATATACATACATAGTGTGCATATATACATATGTATATACAAACACATATATAATATGCTTCTTATGAGCACACCCATAACAGCAACACCCATATAATTTCAGATTTATACATACACACACTCATACACATACATCCAATCGTATTTGGTGAATAAGGAATATTGTCACTACAAAAACAATGCATAGTTATGTGATGAAGAACAATGCTTTGGTCACTGAAGTACTACATATACCACAGTAGTTCCATGGGATTTTAAGGAATCTGAAAATTCCTATCACCTAGTGACAGTGTAGCTGTTGTAACATCAAAGCCCACTGTACTACACGTATGTTGGTGGTGATGATGGTACAAACCACCTACTGTGCTGGCAATCATAGAAAAGTATAGCACATTCATTTATATGTATCACTTGATAATGATAATCATAGCTAGCTACTGGCTTATAAACTTAATACACTAAAATTTTGATCATTATTTTAGAGAAAATTTCTTCTATTTATATGGAAAGTATTCTATGAAACAGTATGCCTTGTTGTAACAAGAATGCCTCATGTATCTTGTGTTTATTGTGTCTCTTTATTACATCAAGAGTCCATGTTCAGTGATTGACCTAGCCCTTCTAGGTTTGCAAAGTATTTCTATGATAGTTGAGCAATGGTGAAATCACCTAACAAAACATTTCTTAGAACATGTCCCTATTGTTAAGCAATGCTTGACCATATATAAACATGCACATACATATATACTCACATAATAGCAACAGCTATGAAATTTCACATTGTAAAAATGGAAAAATGTTTATACATATAAATATAAACTTATATGTAGAATTCATACTACATATGGAATTATATGGGTGCTGTCATTATGTGAATATATATCTGTCTATTTTGTTTTGTGATTATACCCTGTCCTTATTCACTAAATATTTTGAACCCTTACAGCAACTCCCTTGTGGTATAAACAGTGAATATCCCAGTACCTGCCTTCAAGAATATTATGGTGTAATGGGGAAGGCAGACTCCTAATCCCATACTTACAGTTAACAGTGATGTATGCCAATACTTCATAGAAGGGCTTAAGAAAAGAATGTTCCAAATATTCACCAATGCCTTTCACTTACCACATGCAGCTCTTTCCTCTTTTTACTAATCTTATCCATTTTCCAAGTAATGACTTTGCAGATAATTTTTTACCTTAATAAAACTTCAAAATAGTTGCAAGTGTTGGTGGGAAGGTTTTGATTTACGCCTCTAAGAGCTATAAAACATTTTGCTTTCCCCAACATCACATGAAAATTTGTTGCCTGAGCTTTGGAGAAGATTCTTCCCTTTTGAATTTCTTCCCTTTCATCATGTTGCAATTTTTGAAATGGAATGATTCATTAGTGGGTTTCTTGTGATTTTTAAAGTAATCATATTTATATTTATGTGGTTCAGCAACAGAGAGTGGGCAACACTTGTGTATGCCTTGGAAGCAAATATACACACATGCATATGCATGTTCATAAAGATGGCACTGCTGTCTGTACCATGATCTATGAGCACACGGATGATGGAAAATCTGACGTACTTTGAGCATTCTGTCTCAGGATTTTCATCGGTAAAATGTGACTAACAATAACTTTCCTCCTGCTACACAGGATTGCCATGAATTTCAAATAAGATAATATGAGAAAGTGGTTTATGAGGTAAAATATACTGCACAAATACATGTCTGGCCAAGGTGTGAGGGCCATGTGGCTGCATGCCAGACTCTCACAGGTTCCCAAACTACCAGGATGGCTTCTTCAAGTACTATAGGGTACATTTTATATTCATAGTTCTTTTCCAAACTGCTTTCCCACCTCTGTCCAAAGCCCAATTCTCTTCTATTCCCTGGCCTGGTATGTGCCCTAGCTTCTATTCTTGCTTTTGTCTTTGAATTTGATCTTTTCTCTGGTAAGGGTATCTGTTCTCTTTAAGCAACATTCTGATGTGGGGCCCAGTTCAAATTGCCTCACCACCTTTCAGCACTTGATGCATGTTTTACTCAGCTTTTTACTGTTGTGACTCGGCAAGACAATCAGACCTGACAAGAAAAATTAGCTGAGAAAAAGTTTATTTGTCAGCAGGGGGGTGGGGATGGCTCATGGTTTAGGTCATAGATGACCAACTCCTTCCCTTGAGGCCTGAGGTGAGGTAGGACATCATGTCAGAAGTTTGTGGTGGAGGAAAGCAACTAAGAACATGGCAATCGTGAAGAAGAGAGAGAGAGAGAGAGAGAGAGAGAGAGAGAGAGAGAGAGAGAGAGAGAGCTCACTAGAGACAAAATATATACCCCAAAGGCATGCTCCAATTACCTGCCTCCTCCATTCCCACCCTAACAGGCAATGGTTACTGCCCAGTTATTCCATTCAACTGGATTAACCCACTGATTAGGTTTAACCCACTGGGTTAACCCACTGATTAGCTCTCATAACTCAATCATTTCACTTCTAAACTCTCTTGCATTGTCTCATATTTGAACTTTGGGTGGGGGGACATCTCATATCTAAACCATAACAATGGTGAATTCTTCTGCCCTAACGCTGGTCTCCCCTTTCAGGCTCAAGCCTTTGTGATCACACGGATGTTTTCATTGGATTTGCCGGAGCATTTCTACAAGGCAGCAGATAGTAGAAATATTTAGATTTATCCAGCTCTATTTAATAATGGCAAAAATGCTGAGAATTTACTTTCCAAGTTGGCTTGGACCTCTGAGAATTGTGGAGATTTCTTAGGCATATTCACCTAAAAAAAATAGGAAAATAATTTTTTTGTACTTTAGATTCATTTAGGGTAGAGAATTTGTGATTCATTTGATAATGATAATGTTGCTTCCAGTGCTCCACTGAAATCAAAAGGAAAACAGCTGGGTATGACTAGAGTTATTAGACACCTAAAATATGAACCTTTGGAGAAAAGATCACACAGGAAACACGGTACTGTGATGTTTAAGACAATAGGCTTTTATTTCAGAAAAAAACCTGAACCTAAGTTTTGTTCATGGCATTCAATAGATCTGTGATGTAGGGCAAGTTAACTCCTGGTTAGCTCTTTTTACTAAGGAGTAGAAAGTTACAAAAGAATGCCATTTTATCCTAACAGCAAGCAAAAAAGAAATCTACACACCAAAACTCTTTTGAAGACAATTGGAGAGATGAGGTTTCTAATCACATGAATTTATTTTAAGACCCAGAAACTTCCCCCAAAGAGAGATGAGATAAATAGATGGTTTCACCTTTGGAAGATTATGGAAAAAAGAGGTAACTGCACATAATGTCAAGTAGGAAAAAATAAACACATTTTTAACACACTTTTAAAGGCTAAGAATAAGTTAATATAACAAAGTAAAATCCCCAGGATTTCAGAATTGGTGAAGTCTGCATTTTCTCAGGCAATTGGGTTTTCTTTTCTTTCTTTTTTTTTTCTCTCTCTTCTTTTTCAGGACCCACTTATTCTCACAAGAAGTATTCAGGGGAGGGGAAGAGAACTAAGGATCCTGATCAGCAGTGCACCTTCACATTTCTAATACAGTAGGGCAGATCATCCCCTCTTAGCATCCAAGCAAAGAGCCACAGCCCTGGGGAGAAGGTCAAAGAAAAGCAATTTGATTTGAGGAAAAGGGTAAAAAAAACAAACAACAACAACAACAAAAAAACCCCAACAATCCACCTGCCTCAACTCCAAGGCAAAGGCAAGGAGGAAGGAATAGAAGCAAGAGCTGTCTGTTCACACCAGAAAACAAACATAACACTGAGCTGTGGCTGAAATGTCAGGAAAACCCCAGTAGCTAGAATAGATGGGTGAGCTGTAGCTGCAGCATTGTAAACAAAGGGCATTTACTCCAACGAAGAGTAAGGCAAGGTATAGAAATATAGAAATGACACCTGCCAAAAGGGGAATGACACAATGTTCCCTCACATCCAACTCCCTGTTATGGCTTGGATCTAAAATGCCCTGTCCCCCAAAAGCTTGTGTGTTGAAAACATGATCCGCAGGGCAGCAAGGGTCAGAGGTAGGTCTTTTCAGCAATACTTAGATCACAAGGGCTCTTGTGAATTCATTGACAACTGGAGATCCTGGCAGGTGAGAGCTAGCTGTAGAAAAAGATCATGGGGACACACCCTAGAAGGTTTTATCTTGTCTCCAGCCCCTCCCCCCCACATCTCTCTCTCTCTTTCCTGGCTGCTGCCATAAATTTGCCTCAGAGTAAGCTGAACATGGACTGAATCCTCTGAAACCATGAGTCAAAATAAAATTTTCCTCCTTAAGGTTGTTTTTGACAGGTATTTGAGTCAAAGTTACTAAAAACTGACTAACACATTCTCTTGCCAACCTGCAAAAATAAAGGTGCATTTGACTATCATGAGAGTGAGCAGGAACACTGAACTCCATTCCCAAGACCTGGACACACAAGGGTTATACAAACATGAGGCTGGATCAAGAGAATAGCCAAACACTTACTTTACCTATTATGAACTGTGCATGAAATAACACTTAGAAAGGGATAATAGTATGAAGAGTGACCTCCTCTAGTGACTTAAGAATACGAGGACTTGAAAGCTGAAGGTATAGCAAGAACACTGAAAAACAAAAATCTTCTTACAACAAAATGCAAATAACACACAAGGTACCAGTAGGGAACTGCTAGAGTAATTTGAAGTCATAGTTGGAATGAAGGTAGGTAACCATAGCAATAACAAAACAGAAATCAAACTCAATGACGGAGTAGAATGACTAAACCTTCCCAATTCAACATACACGTGAATGGTAAGAGAGAAGAGAAAGCATGCTCATTTTAAGAATAAATACTGTTTACTGTGGTCTTATTGTCTTAAATATAATGTTCAGTAGTTAACAAAAATTACAAGGCATATATATATGTGTGTGTGTATATATATATACATATATGTGTGTGTATATGTGTGTGTATATATATACATATATATATGTATATATGTATATATATATATATCTAGTGTCAAAGTATAAAGCAGCCAGTGAAACCAAGTTTAAAGTTGGATTATCAGATTGGAACTATAATTAATATATTAAACATTTAATGGAATACACATTCAACATGAAAAAACAGGTGGACATTTTTCAAAAATTAAATACAAAGAGTAGAATTTTAAAAATGTATATTAAAAATATGTCATTGGAGAAGAATTCAATGAGCATATGAACAGTCTGGACACAACAGAAGAGAATAGATTCAGTTAACTTCATGAGAGGTTAATAGAAACATTAAGAGAAGGAAACAACACAGCACCCAACTTCTGTGGGACCATATCTCATGATGTAATATATGTCTAACCAAAGTTGTGAAGAAAGAGAAAGAAGCTTGACAGAATAAAATTTGCAGAGAATGGAGAAAAATTCTCCAAAATATTTAAAGTTAACAAGTCCTCATTTCCAGAAGCTCAAAGGACCCCAAGCAGCATAAGCACAGAGAGAGAGAGAGAGAGAGAGAGAGAGAGAGAGAGAGAGAGAGAGAGAGAGGAGAAAAGAAGAAGAAGAAGAAGAAGAAGAAGAAGAAGAGGAGGGGGGGGAGAAGGGGGAGGAGGAGGGGGAGGAGGAAGGGGAAGGAGGAGGAGGAGGAGAAGGGGGAGGAAGAGGAGGAGGGGGAGGAGGAGGAGGGAGAGGAAAAGGAAAGCACAGAGAGAGAGAGAGAGAGAGAGAGAGAGAAAAGAAGAAGAAGGAGGAGGAGGAGGAGAGGAAGGAGGAGAGGGAGGAGGAGGAGGGGGAGGAAGAGAAAGAGGAGGAGGAGGAGGGGGAGGAAGAGGAAAACACAGAGAGAGAGAGAAAAGAAGAAGGAGGAGGAGGAGGGGGAGGAGGAGAGGGAGGAGGAAGAGGAGGAAGGGGAGGAAGGGAAAGAGGAGGAGGAGGAGGAGGAAGGGGAGGAGGAAAGGGAGGAGGAGGGGGAAGAGGAGGAGGGGGAAGAGGAGGAGGGAAAGGTAGCGAAGCTAAGCCAGAGATGGGGAGGGAGGGAGAATGAATATACCTAATCACATCATACTTAAACTATTAGAAACTGAAATACAGAAAAAAATATTATGGAAGTCAAAGGAAAAAAAATAACAAAACACATACTATGTGATCGAATGTTTCATCAGCAGAAATTATACACACTAGAATGCAATGGAGTTACAATTTTAGGTATGTAAAGGAGAAAAACCAGTCAATTCAGAATTTAAAATTCAGAAAAAAATATGTGAAAAAAAGATTAAAAAATAGAGACTTCAATAAAACAAATATAAGAGGACTCATTGCAATAGATCTGCACAAAAGCAATTTCCAAGTGACATTTTCAAGAAAAAGTGAATTGCTGGCTGAAACTCTTTCTACTTAATACATGAAGAGTTTTATAAGTGGCAAGAAATGAAGGTACAGAAAAAGATATTTGCTTTAATTTTGAACTGTTTAAAGAAAAAAAAAAGCAATAGAGTAAGCTGGATTCATAGCATCAGTAGATACAAAATGGATGACAACCCTTTCATAAAAGAAGGCCTGGTGAAAAAGTATGGCTTTTAAGATTTGAATATGATATGTGAAGTGGTGGGATTTTATTTAGAGATACACTGGACATATTTTAAACTCTACTTTAGCCACTGAAATTTAAAAAAATGTCTAGTAGACCAATAGTGGGGAGAAGATGGAATAAAAATATAATTAATTCATTAGAAGGAATGAAAGAGTCAAAAAGTAATAAAGAGCAGATCAGTCGAGGAGAAAAAAAAATGGTAGCAATATAGTAAAGGGTCTGAGTAGTCCAATTGAAAAAAAATGTAGATTTTAAAGACTAAATCATAAAACAAAAATTATTGTCTACAAAAATAAAACAAAACTGTAAAATGTAACAACATAGTTGGGTTTTTAAGCAAAAAAGTAGAAAAGATACACAATGTAAATATTAATTAAAAATATAAAAAGAAACTTTATATAGTATGAAGAGAAGAATTTACCCAGAATAATAATAATTATTCATTTCAATTGACTTGCAGGCAAAAACTAGATAAAACAGAAAAGAGAAATATATCTATAATTATACTTGGATATTTCAACATTTTATCTGATTGATTAAAAGAACCAGTAGACAATATTTAGTAAGGATTCATCTGGATAATGCAATCTTACAACTCTATGATACCTGATAACACTAATCTAATTGACATTTATAAAGCACTTCATCTACCAGCAACAGACAACATATAGTTTTTAGGTATACTTGAAATACTTACCACTATATACCATATTCTGGTAAAAATAATTAGATGTAAACTATGACAAGTAGTTGATTTTCAGCTATAAAATTCTCAGCAAATTAGAACTAGACATACACTCCCTCAATCCGATATAGAATGTCTATGAGAAGCCTAAAGCCAATATTAGATTTAATAGTAAAAGAGTAAGAGAGCCTTCTGTCTAAAGTCAGATGCAAGCAAGGTAGGAAGTTAATTCTCACTACTTCTTTTTAATATTGCTCTGAAGTGCAATACAGGAGGAGAAAGAAAGAATAGTATGCAGGTCAGAAAGGAAACAATATAAATATCGCTATACAAAACCAGAATAATTGTCTACAGAGAAAATTATCATGGAATTTACAAAAAAGTCTATTGGAACCAATAAGCTTAGCAAATTAACAATCAATATATAAATCAATTGTTCTGTTAGCAGTAATCAATTGCAAACTGATATTTATAAAAGCAATATTTAAAGAGCATCAAAACCATGAAATATTTAGGGATACATCTAAGAATGTATAGATCTTACAGATTTATATGCTAAAAATGACAAAATTGGGGCTGCGGTAGAGCACTTGCCTGGCATGTGTTAGGCACTGGGTTTGATTCTCAGTGCCACATATAAATAAATAAAATAAAGGTCCATCAACAACTAAAAAAATTTTTTTAATGACAAATTTTTGCTCAGAAAAAATGAAAAAGACAAAATAAATGAGGACATATACTATGTTCATGATCCAGAAGACTCAATATTTTCAAGATACCAGTTTTTTTCTTAAACTATTCACAGAACCAGTGAAAAATCACAATCAAAATTTCAGAAGATTTTCATGAATTTGTCATGATGATATAAAATTTTATATGGAAAATAAAAAGGCCAACACAAGGGAAGCAATTTAGAAGAAGTACAAAGTTAGCATGGTCATCCTATCTGAATCCAAGGCCTGCAATAAAAAGTTGTACCTTAATAAATCTGATTTATACTCATGGATATAATAAAGTACTTACCTCAAATAACTGTATTAAGAATTGAATGAGGTGATAGTACCAGCCCAGGAGACATGCTCAGTAAATGATAGCTGTTATCACTGGCATTTGTTATTGTTAAAGACTCATGAAGAAAAATTCCTACTTTTTCCCAATCTTCTCACTCTCTGTTTCCTGCAGCTGCCACCAACCAAATATTAAGGAATTAAAATGAGTGTTTTTATGTGGGACATTAAAAACTCATTTTTGCCCCTGCATGCTCTCTACAGATTCAAGTCATTAGTAGGTCTTGTAAATTATTTCTATACATAAACTTCCAAAGTGGGCATGTTTCATTTTACCTATGGAAGGCACCCGTGGAATCTGGAGTGGAGGCATTGTTCTCCCTGGTGAGGGGAGGATGGTCACTCCGCAAGTTAACAAGAGGTGTCCTGTTAACGTGCAGGCATGTTGAGGGTTGAAGCAGATTTATTGTAAAGAAGCTTCAGCTTCTGTTTGCTTCCACTGTTTTTTTTTCCAAGGTTTCTAGAAAGGTTTGAAGTAATATGTTCACCTGATAATAGACTGCTATAAAATTTATAAAATTAAAATATTTTAACCATAATTCCATAATATCACTGTCACTTTCTGCTCTGCCTTCCCCTCTGTCAGGTAGGATTAGAGAGGCAACAGAATTTCCTACTCCCTTCTACTCTCTCCACCCCTCTTTTCTCCTTTCTTTTATTAATATTTTTATTTTTTGCATTTTGTTAAGGTAAATTTGATTTGCATACATAGTTTGGATTTGGGGGGAACTTCCAAATATATTGCAGTTATGGCTGATTTGAGTTTGAACTGCTTTCAGGAATATTCCTGTTACCCATTGTGTTGATGTGCACCATGTCATGAAGGTGCGAGGGTGGAGTTATGTTCTGTATGTGAACTACAGAGCTTGGCAGTCAAATATTTGGGTAATAGCAGAGAATCAAAGTTTGAACTATTTGGAGTTAAAAGCTAGTCTGTGGAAAATGTTCCCAAACATCAGACAATTAAATTGTAAAGGGGTGGGAGTGTATATGTTTTCATAGTTGCCTAGTCAAAGTGGAGGATCTCTCCTATTAGAAACATGCTCGAAGTGTATATAATTATAATCCCAGCAAATATATTCTAATGGGAATTGTGTAAAATAGAATTTATCAGAATTATTGTGTTTATAGGCACAAACCTGGAGAAGAATTACAAACTGCAGGTCCACCCCGGGTGAAAAGCATCCCACTGTATCTGATCATATTGAATGTATCTGACACATCTTATCCTGAGGAGGCCTGGTAGTTTCTGAAAGAACTGTTGCAAAATTGCTACAGACATGGATAAACAGCCTGAAGAAACAAGTGTCCAAGTGACAAAGCATCTACACACATTCATCAATGAGTCCATGTAGGTTGTATATGAGAACGTTTATTTACATAGCTATCTAGCTTCGCGTGATCCAGAAGTTTTAAAATGAACTTCATTTGCTTCTATGTATCCCATAATTTCAGTTAATTTTATATGTTTTCAGAATGATGGATTTTATTATTAAGGAATACAAAGATTAAAGAGAATGTGTACTGTATCACCTCTTGGTAGGCACAGAGGTGCTGCATGGAATGCATCTGCTAGTTATTATTTCAATGCTCTCAGTTTTGTGAAATAATATGTCATTGACAAATAGCAGCTGTTTATATCTTATAGTGCTGCTTTGTTGCTTACTAAAGATTTTGTGGAGGCTTTTCCTTTGAGAGATTGGATGCAGTGATTCGGGGCCTTCAAGCAACACACTTTTATTTTGTGAATTCTTGTTCCACTCATGGCAGGGTTTTTGATCTTAGGCTTGTCCAGCTCCAAGTTTAGTCTATAAACAGCCCATCATCCTCTCATCATTGTGGGCCAGGTTAACCTGTCTGCTCTTGTCACCTTTCTAGGAGGATTTCCAAATGTTTAGTAGCAGCAAGTGTTTCTTATTATTTATTTGGAATGTAGATGAAATCCCAGGTGCCACTGATATTGGTGGGAACAAAATATCAATCTCTCTGTTATCTTTTCCTAGTTAAGACATTAGATCAACAAATGGAGGCTGTTTAACTGTGCCTTCTTGGAACTCCAAATATTTTGGCATGGCAATGTAACACAGACATTATGAAAGTTAATAGCTACTAGATGTGTTATACAAATAGTTTTCTTTTTTATATTTAATAACTCTTCAAATTCCCTTATGGCTTGACTTTGAAATACCTTATCAGTGTTTTCCACCCTCTACACATCTTTTTCTGAAAATAAAATAATTCTTATTCAAATACATCTATAATACAGATGATGATAAAGGTATTAAGCTACTAGTTACCTCATGTATATTTTGTGACATTTTTCTTACACAATTCTGCATTTGACCACGTACAGCTATGTGGTCATACAGAAGACTGAACAATGACATGTATGAGGACATAAGAAGCTACATCTGATATTCATATAATGGCTCCACAATGGCATTAGAAATTCAGTCTCCTACAAACTGTCCTCTCAACTATTTATCCTAAACATGTGGCTTCATTCTCATGGTTACAATATGGCTCTTCACTTCCATTATCTCATTTTTTTTCCAGGCAAGAAGAGAGGAAATATATTGTTCATGCTAGTCTGTCCCTTTCTTACAATATTTTTTTCTTAAAAATTTAAAGATCTAATGTTCTGTCCACATCTCAGCTGTCAGTGTATCACCTATGGCTTACTTACCAGCTTACTAGCTGCAAAGAGTGGGAGGGGGGCTGGTGAAGTTGTATGTAGCTCTATGGGAGTGTATCATATGCATGCATGTATTTTTTAAATTATTTATTCATTTTAGTTACACATGACAATACAATACAATGTATTTTGACATACATACATAGAGTATATCTTCCCATTCTTGTGGTTGCACATGATGTGCTATTACACTGGTCGTGTATTCATATATGAACACATGTTATGAAAAAATTATGTTGGATTCACTCTACTGTCTTTCCTATTTGCATGCATGTATTTTTAAGAATGTGTTGCTGCTACAGACAAAAATCATGATTCTTTTAGAAGGAAAGGAAACAGGATCTTTAGTAGGAAACAAGTAGGGTCTGCCATATGTGACAGGTTTTATGAAAGTCCTGTAAAATGTGTGCTATTGTTCCTCTGAAGCATGTCAAAGGAAAAGTTAAATGGCCTCTCAAATTAGTTGCACAAATTACATTTGCACTCAAGAAGTTATATTTGGTGGGAAAATATTACAGAGAACTTGTCATCAATATGCTTCAAAGAAACGTGAAAGAAATCATCAGGAACTCTCATAGGCTTAGAACTGTTTGGCTTTGTAGTCCTCTTCAGTTTATGAGCACCTGAACATGCTCATCCAAGTAGGCTCCTCCTGGTAGTTCTGGCAGACACTGGGGGGCTTTGTTCTTGCTTTCTCTGTTTTGAAAAACTTTTCATCAGGTTTTTAGACTGTTGAGGTTTTTTGTTGTTGTTGTTGTTCCTTGAGGTTTCAGTTACAATGCCATCTGCCCAGAAAGGTCTTCTATGAGCTTCCTGAATGGTGTCTCCCATCCCAAGTCACTCCTTATCATGTTATCCTGGGAATTCTTTCCTACACAACTGATTACTATCTAAAATAATTTGTTCATTTTTTTTTCATTTATATATCTTCTGTTTTAGTCTCCACCAGAATGTAAGTTCCTTGGACTTAGTCTTTCTTCTCATCCACTCATGTATGCCTGGTATCAACTCCAATGCTTTAGACACGGTGGAGTTTGAATTAACTTCTGAGTAAGCGGATGGCCTCTGCAGGGAAGAATAAGAAATGGGGTGCATGCACATGTCCTCCGCTCTCACAGTATATCTGTTCCTGTATGAAACACATGATGGTCAGTGGTTGGGTTTTGGTCCCAGATAGATGGTTCTGCCTAGCATAGTAAAGGCAGGGAGTAAGCATGAACAATTCACAGACTAAAATCAAGCCATTGGAACTTTTGGCATAAGAGCAGGCTGGTTACTAATGGTGTTTACATGAAATGGTGGGAAGAAAAAGCACAGAATGCTCTGTGTCTCTTTGAAGTTTCAGAGCTCTTATTGCATAGACATCCGGCATGTCTGGAAAAAATGCACGGCTGAGCAGAAGGCACTGGTTCTAAGACATGTGGGTGACATGAAGTATAGTTCTGAGAAAAGCCTAATTCAACCCAGAGAGCTCAGGAATGAACCCTTCAGAAATATTTAATTCCATGGTTATGAACATTTACTTGCATTGAATAACAACTAAAGTGTTTTCCCCTTGCACAAGAAAGGGAAAGACCTTCATGTTCTTAAGCAACATTTTCGTGCCAAGCCATGAATTGTGACCCAACATGTTATGTTTTGCCTACAGATGTTACAAAGAACAGAAGAAACTGGTGGAGCTTCTAAAGTTGCTTAAAAGGTTAATTTTTTTTTTTACTTAAAAATTAAGTTGGTAAATTGTGCTTTTGTCACTGATAAATATTTTCTTTTTCTCAAATTTTGGACAGAAAGTATTGTTGGAAAATGGTCTCTTTGTTCTTAATACAGGAGATTATTTTAGAGATATTATATGATTGTCTGCAGTGAGATTTTTTTTTTAGATGACAAATCCACCTACTATATTCTGTATGGAGATTTCCCTCTGGCTTGTGTTGACAGTAATCTCAAGGTAATCCTTTGAAATAAAAACCCGTAAAAAAGGTTGTGACAGGACAAAGAGATAATGTGTGGCAGAAGAAATGAAACTAAAGTGTTTATTTTTCTGATAAAATAGGAGTGCTTCTTCTTTCCCAGATGCAGCAATAGTGACTCAGTTCAGTGAACTATATAATTCTCTCTGGAGCTTAATTAGAAACCTTGTAAACTGAGAGCAAGAGGCCAGAGTATATGTTGGATGAACACAGAAAAGGCTTTTTATGAAAATAGGAATTTCCCCCGAATCACCTTTCAAGGGGGTCTAATGGCTTCATAATTGGATTGCCCCACAGGGTTCAGAGACAGGAATCCTCTATTCTCCTATAGAAGGGTGATACAAAATTCGGATTTTATACATTCCTAACAAAATCCTTCCTTTGCTTACCCAATTTCAGGAGCCTAAAACCATTGATTCAGTTTTTCCCAGTAGCTGACTTGGGGACTGTAACTAAATGATGCCCTGATGAGCTGAAAAACTTAACTCCAGCATCTCTCAGGGTATAGAGACCCTGATTTGATTCACACACACACACACACACACACACAAACACACACACACACACACACACACACACACACACACACCAGGCTATCAAGAATGCATCAAAACTCAGTGTTTCCTGCATCCAGCAGACCCTCTGCTGAGAAGGGCACTGAAAGGGACTCTCTTCAAATGAGTCAGTTGATTTCACATCTCTTGAAAAGAGTCATTTTAATTGTTTACTTGTACACTCAAATGATAAGCTGGGGCCTTCTAAGCATCTCTTTCTAAATCTCTCCTTTTGCCCTTCTTTTCCTTTGCCTTGTGTCTCACATGTCACTTTTCCTCTTCTGCTAGGCCTCTGCTTTTGCCTTTGACCTGTCCTGTTGTAATGTGAGCCTTCTCTGTTATGACCTTTAATTCATCAGTTTCCATCTTGGGTGTTATGAAGGTTAAATGGGTGATGACCTCCATTTTGAAACCCAGTTGGATCCACTCAAAACCTAGATGGGGGAGACTCTTGTCAGTCATCAGGCTTGGAAATAAGTATACACTGGTGAATAAACAGCTATGTGCCTTGACGGGCAGTTTGCTTTACGTTGAAGGGAATGTAACATTGTCGGGGAGCTTGGAATGATTGTTCTGTAGTTTTGGAAGTTATAAGCCACTGTGCGCATATATTTTGATATTCATGTGACAAGAAAAAAAATTCAGTAAGAAATATTTTACAACTGTCTTTTTTATCTGTTTCATCTGATACCAACATTTGTTTAATTATTTGACATGCATAATAATATATAAGTGGATGTAAGTTTTATGCAAGTGGCAGTTGGTGACCATAAAAATGCAGAATTGATACTCAATTATAATCCTTCAGTAAACTCATCTTTTCAATCACCATATCGCCCATTTTCTGAAATATGATTGAAGATACTCACAGTACATCTAAATAAATATACTTAGAAAACACTCTTCTGTTTTTTGAACCTTTTACATCATTACCCAATTTTGACAAAAATAATTCTGTGTGTTTTTCAGGGATGGTTTGGTGATCTTTTCTTTTTTCCTTCTTTGATTCTTTCCATGTTAGTAATTAGGTCTGAGGAGTAAGAGAGGAGATTGATGCCTGTCACAATTGCAACATACCATCTGACATTTCACAATTCAGCCACCTTTTGCTAAAAAAGCATAAATTCACAGATGGTTTCAGGTGAGCAAAAAAGAACTTTTATCCCAAATAAGCTCTCATGGACTTCCAAGTTGCTTCAGGTTTATTCTAGATGATACTTTTTCCTGTTATACTTTAAGGTATTCACTTAGTATTTTTTTTTCTTAGTTCCTTCTGCCTGTAAAGGAACTATGCTAAAGGTTAAGACATAATTCTTGCCATTGATGAACAACAGTCTGAGACATGAAATGAAATAAGTGTGAACATTATCATAGCACAAAGTTGACTATGATGCAGCATGCCTTCAGAAAAGAGTGAATGAACCAATATTTGAAGTGGCTAGAATAGTATTCAGCAGAGGGCATGCAGTAGGTGCTGACTCTTTTTTCAAAACCACCTCTGTAGGACATGCCACACTTTGTTGGAAGAATAAATAAAGATCTTATGGAAAAGGTGGCATTTTTGTCTGTATAACATAAGGAACATGTCTGTGGAATGTAAAACAACTGGGCTTGAAAGTAGTTTAAGGAAGTAAGCTGAAATAAATTTATAAAAGTGAGCAAAAATAGTAGCCTGATATGCAGGTCCTTGCATGTTAGAGGGAGAAATTTTAACATAAAATGATGTCAGAAAGCCTCTGAGGGTATTTAATATAAAGAGAATCATATGAGAAAGCTAGGACATCTGTCACCCCATTGGTCACCAAGATTGATTCAGCTGACCTAGCTGGCTGAGTGGGTGTCCTCTTCCTCCTCTTTGCTCCCTGTGCATCCTCTTAAAGCTGGGCACTCCATGGAAGATAACATTCTTTTCTGATAAAAGTGGACCCACCTTCAGTTAAGAGGATGTGAGTAGCTTTGGTTCTCTGAATAAGCTCTGAAGGTCCAGCTGTGGGAGAATGTACAGTAGTCAAGCCTCCAAGATTGCAGACACATCCAAGTGAGGTGCTTCACGCATCCATTTGCCTTTTTTTGTGGCGGGGGGAAGCAAGACATGGGAGTGTTGCCTAGTAGCCTAGCATGTGCAAAATCTGTGGTGTCTATCCCCAGCACAATAACAAAGACAATTCTGTAAGATTTATCATGATGAATCAGAAAGGGTAGTGCTATGATTGGAATGTGTCCACTTCAAAGTTTGTGTTGGACACTTAATCCTTAATCCACACTATTGGGAGGTGGAGCTTAATGAGACGTAGTTAGACTGTGAGGGCTGCTCCACCCTCCTGGAAGTACTATAGCTGCTATTTTGTTCAGTATCACAGGAGTGGGTTTGGTTTATCACAAAGGGTACATTCTATCCTCTTTGTATTTTGCCTTCTTCCCCTCTCTCATCTTCTTCCATAAAATGATACAGCAAGAAGTCTATTGCCAGATGCCAGCACCAGGATCTTGGACTTCCCAGCCTCCAGAGTGAAAAATAAATTTCTTTTTAAATTATCTAGTCTCTGGCAGTCCATTAGGGCAGCACTGACTAAAAGCAGCTGGAATATTGTTTTAGTTTGCATAAAAATACTAATAATTATAATCTTTGCCATCACTGAATGCCTATTTTGGGCCAGATAAATTTGTATCTATGTATTTGTTCATCTTCTTAGCCATCTTAGAAATGGATATCTCCATTTTACTGGTTAATACTATGAAGCTCAGTGACTTAGCCATGGCATAGCTAGGTAGTAGGTATATTGATTTACACAAGGAATAGTTACTAAGTAGTTTATCTAGTTTGTAAAGTCACATTTCTCTGACCTCACAGTCAATAATATAAAGTAGGACCCACATTGCCTTTAATGAAATGTGTGACCTTGGATGGGTCCCTTACTTCTCCCGGGACTCAGTTTCTTCAATGAGGAGACAAATCAAACTTAAGTTCTACAATAAATCTGTGCCATACATGTGATTTTCACAGTGACCAGTGCCATGCATCTGTATGCTAAATGGCCAGAGAATCAAATTGAGGCCAGTAGGAAATTTCATCAAGACTTATTTTCTAACTGAACTAACTGCTTAGGCTGAAGTCAAATGAGTTTGAGGAATTTTTAATGATACCATTTTTATAACTAAAATGCTATTATAGAGAATTTACATTTACAAGTCATACAAATTCTGTAGGAGTAAGATAATATTTAACCATAATTTTATAAGAGGTACATTTAAAAAGATCCAATCAATGATATTTTACTTGCAGATATTCTAAGTTAAAAAGAAAAAGTTTGAGGAAGAATATAAAGGCCCTAAACCCCTTATTACTTCAGTTCAACAAGGAATCAAGAGTAGAATTCGTCAAAGAAATAATTGAAGACACCCTGGGAAGAGGGGACGGAGGTTTTCAAGTTTATCATAAATCATTCAATGCCTTTGGCAAAGCCTTGCTGGAACTTATGATATTATAATGAATATTATAATGTAATTTAAGTTTTCACTAAGGACTTAATTCTGATTGTGATGGGAATTTTACCCAAGAAAGAACTGCAGGACTGAATCCCAAGAGACCGATTCTGTTGATCATGATAATGTTTCGCCTGTAGCAGAAAGGTAAGCTCCTGTTTTTGGACCCAAATGAGAAGCATTTTTAGAAGCACCCTGTCTCTCTCTTTTATACTGGGCAGAGGTAAACCAAGAGAGGACATGAAATCTATGCCTCTTCTGGAAAAAGGATAAGTGATAGTACCTGTATTTGTATAGGACTGAACTCAGAAACCGCCTCTGAAATCTATGCAGTGTTTTTTAAATGGTATAGGCGTGAACATCAGGGATGGCTCAGTAGATCTAAACCTGTCTGAAAATCAGAGCAATTGGAAAATGTTTGTGCTCACTCACCTCCTGACAAAGGAAACAATAACTAACACAGTAGGAAGCTGCAGCTATCTTCTGACACATTACGTTTCCAGCCCCAAAATGTCACCTGAAACTCACAGAATGGAGATGAATGAAAACCAGCGGTGGGCCTGAAACATGCCAAAGGAGAAAGAGCCCAGCTGCAAAAGGAGCCAAGGTTCTTCAAAGCCCAACAAGCTGTTGACTCAGACCTTTGCAAAGTCAAGAGCTTGTATTCTTTGGTAAGGCCGAGGGTCTTATAATTGACCAGGCAGGGAAACTTAAATCTCTAATTTGAGATTTGTAACTGCAATATGCGAATTCTTTGCGAGAAGCCCTTAGAGAGAGAAGCTATGGTAAACCTTAAAATGCTTTTCTTTCTCTCTGTCATTTGAAAATGTAAAGACTCCAGAGTGTATAATGTTTGAAGCAAAGGAGACCTAGGAGCTGCCAGAATTCAAACTTATTCTGCTAAGGCTGATTCTACAAATTTTACATTGAGTACCCTGTGGCACTAACGAAAGAATTCTTTTGAAGGCGTGCAAGTTGAAGACAGCTGATGAGTGAAAGTGCATTATTAACTTTATAGTGATATCCTTCTGGGGGCTTTACATATTACTATTTTTGGAGTGAACATGCCCTTTTTAAAACACAAACATTTCTTAATGAGTTATGTTAGATATGCATGCTCATTAGAAACTAAAGAAGGAAATGAGAAAATGATAGTCATCTCTCATAACTTAAAAAACAAAAAATCTTGGGTTATTTGAACCAGTAGCATATCTGGGACTTCTCTGAGCAAGTTACTACAATCTTGTAAAAAAATGTAACCTAGTTGAACATATGTGCTGGATATTAAAACCTTCCATTTTTCCTAGTCTCTTTCCTGTTTCCTTTGTTTGCTTTGGATTGGCCTGGGTTGAAAACTTGGTTAACTTCCAGTCTGATGCTCTGAATAACAATAGTGTTTTGCATGATCTGAGAGAGATTGATCCTTGCCATTTTCATGAGATTAGCGTGGCACTGAGCTAACATAAAGCACCAACTTTTTTTTTTAACTGTTTTACTGTTTCAGGAAGGGGATGTTAATGCTTTAAATTATTTCTTAAATATTTTTATTACTATTGTTTCAAACTATTATTGTCTTTTCAATAATATTATCAACAAACCCATGATTAAATTGAAGTCACCTTTTGAAAATGTTGTGGATAACTTCAGTAATTTGGGCCAGCACTACTTGAGGCTAGATAAAGGTGAGAGGTCTACATGACAGAAGCAAACTGGCTTCAATCTCCGGCTAGCTAGATTGTCCATGTTGCTCATTTGAATAGGAACATTGCATTTCAAACATAGAGAAAATTGAAAAAACAATGAAACAAGTTTTAGGAATTTCTTATTTTTGTGATAAGACAGGCCATTTTTTTTTACATTTATGCATGAATTTTTAGATCTTTCTCTTCCAAGGAGCTAACATTTTATTTTAAAACATTTTAACCCCATAGTGGAATTTAGATGCTGGTGAAATATGTTCATAGACCAATATGTTGACATTTTAGCAGAAATGAGGCACCAACATTAGGTTAGGTAAATAGAGTCCATTACTCTTCATTGCCAATGTACAGTTCATAATTAGACCATAAATGCATTTTTCTCAGCATTTTAAAACTGTCAGAGCTCAATAATTATTCCATGATTAATAATAAAGTGACTCCTCTTAAAGATGAAGTTACACTGACTTTATTTTCCCAAGCACATGAAATCCCTCTGGCAGGAAACCCAACTGATATATCAAGCTCTCAATTGAAATGTGTATAAAACATTACACATTCACATTTTCTCCCTTAATTCTGCAAAACTTCATTTTTGTCCTGTAGGCATTATTTTCTTATATTTTAGTAGTAGTAGGCAAAATAAATTATGGGAGAAATATGCTAAAAAATGAAAAAAGAGCAAGGTTTTGGACTATTAACATATTAACATCATTCTCTAGCTTTATTTAAAAAAATTGATGCAATAAATGCCATTTTAAATATTTTATCATACATTTAATCTGGTAGAATAGTCTTTGACAATTTATTATTGAACATAATGCTTCTTAATAAGGTTTTATTACATGAAATTCATTAGTGTTTAGGACAAAGAGAATTAAGTGCATTTGTACCCCTCCCCATGCCAGGTTAGGTTTAGGATTTGTTGGTTTACTAAGGTAAATAAATATGGTTTATACATGTGAATTTTAATTCTACATACATTTTGAAACTGTGAATTGTTCAATTTTCATAAGCTTATTTTTTCCTAGTATGTGCCAATTATATGTATATCTAAGAAATTATCTCTCAAATTTTAATCCTGTGAGGTACTAGTTTATAGTGCATTTCATTCTTTGTGTTTTGGGATTTTAAAATGATTTAAGATAACATAAAATGATTGATTGATGATTGATTCATTCATTCATTCATTTATAGATATGCATTGAATACCTAACAGGTACTAATCTATGTCCCCTGGAAACAATGGTAAAAGTCATAGTTCTTACCCTTCAGGGATGGAGCTACCTCAAACATGATTGAAAAACAAACTAGAGGCCTGGCTAAGGTGCAAAGGTAGGACCTGGTAGGGTTGGAATGCTCTTATGGATGTGTGTATAAAACAAAGTAATGGCCCGTATGTGGTGCTGTGATGGCCCCGCTCCATGCCAGGAAACAGAGTCAGGAGTCAAAAGTAGAAGGTTTGGTTCCATTGCTGTCACTTTTACTGACTCATTTTGGAGCTTGTCCTTCTTATCCCTTCAGTTGGGCTCTAACAAATTAGGAGTTTTGGTTTCTATTGGGGCAAGTATGCACTTACAGAAAATACTGTAATTTTTTTTAATACCCTTTCAGCTTGGACTACAGCTTGGTTATTTCCAAAGAAGGAAGTCATTTAGCTAGTGGGCATACCTGAATCTGATTATCCTGAGGAGCCAGTTTCTGCATCATAGTGTTGCCTTTGAATACCACGTTTAGAGCCAAAGAGTTTCCCTGGGGCTCTCCTAGGGATACCAGAAAATGGAATACTGTAAAGTCGATGGTAGGAACTGACATAGTAATTATGCTCTGAGTCATCTCACCAAACAAGTGAATTTAGACCTACTGGTGTGGTGAATAAGAGGATGGCAGAGGCTGAGTGAGTGTGGGTGGAGGAAAAGATACTGCCAGTCATGGCCTGGAGAACAGTTACAACAGTAAAGACTCTATCTAGCTTTTTCCATTAAAAAAAAAAAAAGTCTATTGTAGAAACCACTGCTGGCCTCAATCTTGAATGTTCTTTGAAAGGTCTTAATGATGCAAAAGGTGGCTGAATCAGAAACCTCTTGTGTCCCACCCCATGTCCTCTTCACTGATGTTTTTGTTCCAGCCATTGCTACCCCTACTATCTGATTTCAGGAATAACTGGCTAGGACCTTGCCCCCAACTTTATTCACAGGACTACTCTGTGTGGAACACTGTGGGAACCTACTCAGCTAATCTGAACCTGGACTGACCACACCGTGGAGCTGGAGTGGGAGACAGAGCCTGTGACTTGGGTGGAGAATTCTGAAGTGTATTATACAAGGTTCCACATAGATGCCTTATCATATGAGCCCCAATTACCCACATGGCCCATGAATTTGACAGTGCATGGCAAAGCAGCTTCATTTCTTTCCCTTTTCATTCTTCTCATCTTATTTCTTGGCATATATCTAAAAATAAATTACTCACATGGAAGTTCATTTATCAGGCTCTTCTTTGGCAGAGGCCATGGAATGAGATTGAGAGATGTGAGAAATGATGGTGAGAGATGTTTTAAAGAAAGGTCAAGGAATGGAGTATAAGACCGATGGGGTAGAGAGAGAAGATGTGAGGGAAGGGGAGGGGGGATAGTAGGGGATAGGAAAGGTAGCAGAATACAATTACTAATAGGGCATTATGTAAAATTGTGGATGTGTCACCGACGTGATTCTGCAATCTGCATTTGGGGTAAAATTGGGAGTTCATAACCCACTTCAATCTAATGTATGAAATATGATATGTCAAGAGCTTTGTAATGATGTGAACAACCAATAAAAAAAATAAAAAATTAAATTTAAAAAAAAGACTATCAGGAAGGAGGGAGGAATTGGTGACATTTGAGTGGAGACCTAAGGAAAAAGAGCGAAGCATGTAGATATTCAATGGGAAAACATTGCAGGCAGATGGAACTATAAGTGTAAAGACCTTGTGAAAGTTTGCCTGACACAATTGAGAAACAGCAGGGTGGCCAGTATGGCTGGAGCTGAATGAATGAGGAAGAGAGTAATAGGAAGTAAGTTTACAGAGGCAATTGGGCCAGATGGAATAGAGGCTTTTAGTGTCTATGTCAAGACATTTAGCATCCCTGGGCTCTCGTTTGTAAATGAGGCTAATAATGCTAATCTCACATGGTTTTGGAAAGTAGTCAAGAGAATGCAGTGCCTGGGAAGAATATATATATATATCCATCTACATCTATGAAATCTTTCTATCTGCTATGTATCATTCATCTATCCATCATCAATACCTATTCACACCTTTCTTATTTTCCTCCATCTCCTTCTCTGGTTGCAGCACAGTCTACCATGGACTTTGGCCATACTATGGACATTGGCAGTAATGGAAAGGAACTGGAGGACTATAAGCCTTCAAGGAGTGGGACCTTACAGCACTGTATATGCCATATCATGCTATTTGCCCTCTTTTTCCCTTCCTGTGACTCTCTGTAGTCTGTGGAGCTCTGTCACCATTTGCCTAAAATCATTCTGCTGCCTGGAAAACTCACATCCTGGTTACTTAAAGGGGTGCAGCTTTAATGATGCCTTTCCTCTAAAGGAGCCTATAAAACTTGTGGGGACTTTGACCTGATTGTGTGGTATTAGTAGCAGGAAAGTCCTGAGTTTATTATATCTTTTTTCTATGTTATTCTTTTCATTTAGTCTGTGAAAATGAGTGTGAATTACCACTATTAAAAGAAAAGCAGGTAACAGGATAAGTTGGCTCTCATCAGACTGTGACACTTTCTGGAGTACTGACTTTATAATCTATTATGTTGCTACTTTTATGGCACACTTAGGCCAATCAAACATCAGCTCATTTTGTATCTGATGACATTATTCTGTTCAGTACTATGGATTCTACTGCTAACATACTATGTAAAATCCACTCGTGAACTTATTTGCTAGGTAATCTTTAATTTTGTAGAGTTACAATTATAACTTGGAAGGTTTTCAAGCCTTGTCATCCCTCTCCATGAATTCTTGATGATGTTTTAAATTCTTTTTTTTTTTTTTTTTTTTTTACTAACTAGCCTCTCATTTTTCATTTCAACACGTATCTGAGAATGCCAGGTATGGTGTCCCATACCCTTACAGAATAGCATATCATACTTGAGTTTTTATGGAACTTAGAGTCATAGGGTAAAGGTACTGAGAGGTAGGTATGAATGTGTTTTTCCAGCAAAGGCAAAGTATGAGGACAGAGGTTCCAATATTGGAGGGACTAGCTGGGCATGAGCTGTTCTATGGACTTCTGTGTGTGCTAGTTCTCTACCTACCTGTCTTGATGCTTAAAGTCTACTACAAATAATCAGAAGGAGTCAGAATCTCAAACTGGGAGAAGACATCTCCTTTCTGACACAAGGCAACATGGTCACAGGGCAGCTGGGGAGGAAGTACATTAGAGGGCTTCTCTATGGAAAAACCCAGAGCCTCTTTAAGATGGGCTGTCCAAAAGTTCAACTTGGGTTCTAAGTATGTAGTTAGCCTTACTCAGAAAATAAAATAATGGGATAGTTGTCAAATTATTATTTTTTTACTTAAGTTTTCTGATCTCTCTATATTCCCACCTAAATCCAAACCTGATAAAAATAGAAACACCTTCTCATATAAAACTGGCCTCCTATTTGGTGATACTACTGACAAAACTCCAAAATTGATGCATAAAATAACAGGTAGTAAATGAAGCCCAACTCATAATAAAATGGTTCTTGTGGTCTAAGTTTGGATTTTCAAAAACCATACCAAGAATAGGAATTCCAAAGGTGAAACTTTCAGCATCAGAAAATCTAAAAAACAAAAGCAGATATTGAGCAGGAATTCTCAATTTGGAGAGTTTTAGAGTATCAAGACTTAAAAGCTGGATGGTACCCCAAAGTAAGCACATGTACATGTTCTTAATATTTGATTGATGTTACATATGTATGACCTTGTAAAAGATGAAAAGAATTTGACAATGACTTGTGAAATCTCAGCAAAATTGGCTCCAACTGCTTGAATAATCCTGACAATATAAAAGACAATGAAATATAGATTTGACTACCATTTCTTGAGTGCTTTACATAATGATTATACTACTGTCTTATAACAATAGACTAAGTTATAAAGAAATGAGGTTTATTTTGGCTGGCAGTTCTGGTCCAAGGTTGAGAGGCCACACCTGGTGGTGGTCCTCTTGCTGAGGGAGTAGAAGAGGTGCAGGCCACCTCATGGGTAGACTCAGTGCTCACGTGTTCATAGCTATTCTGGTCTCTCTCTCTCTCATATTATTGAATCACCAGTGTTCAATCATGAAGCCCTACCCTAATGACTCCATCTAATCTTAATCACTTCCAAAGTTTCCCACTTTTAAATGGCATAGTTGAATTAAATTTCCACCCTCTTAACTCTTAATTACTCACTGTGGAGATTAAGCCCCAACATGAGTTTTAAAGGGACAAACCAAATTTAAATCATATCAACCATTGACATAGTTTAGATTCCAGAGTCGAATTTTTGTTTAAATATATTTAAGTATATTCCATGATATATTAAATGCTATGGTGTTTTTGAATGAATAATTGATTTTTATTTCAAAAATGTCTTTTACCATCTCCATTTTTAAAATTCCTTTCTTCATTTGGCTTCTAGGGCATAGCACTTACCTGGTTTGTCTCTTCCCTCATTGATTAGTTCTTCCCAGTCTCCTTTCTGAGATCTCCTCATTTCCCTGTACTCTAAATATTTAATGCCAAAACAACTTGGTTTTAGGGTTTTTTTCCCTCTCCTCTTCTCTGTTAGTGCTCATGTCCTCAAAAATCCCCAAGCTACAGATATCTCTAATGAGGATATCCCAAACTGAAACAGTTCTATGTGCAATTATTTACTCAACCCTTCCTTTTAGGGGACTGAGGTCCAAACTCCTGATTCATCTTCCTCTACCAATCTCGCTTCTTGCAATCTTCTCTCTGTTTAGAAAATGACAACTCTGTCCTTCTGTGTGCTCAGATTTAAAGTTTGAAATCATCCTTGACTTTCTATAACACATATAAATCCAGTTTGTTGGTAGATATTGTCTTCTCTAACCACTTACTACATCAGAATCTCACTGCTTCATTCTACTTCTGTCAATGATACAAGCCCCCATCTTCTCTCATCTGGATTATTTCAGTCATTCCTTTAAGAGTCTGTTTGCTTCCATTAGTCTCTTTACTTTCAAAAGTTTATGCTCCAGTTAGCTTGGGTGCTATCTTCTAAGACACAAGGCTCATCCTGTCACTTTTCTGCTTAGCATACTTTGGCAGTGGCACATCTGACACAGGATGAAAGCCATCCCAGGGACCCCGACCTCCCTCCACACTCTACTACCATAATCTCTGACCTCCTCCATTACAGTTCTCTCTTCCTTGCTTCCTCTGTCTCAGGTACCTGGACTCTCTGGTGTTCTTCAAACTATGCAGAGAGGCTCCTGTCTGGGGGGCCTTTTGCAATTGCTCTCTTCTTTGCCTGAAAAACTCTTTTTAGCCTCCAGATGCATGACTTGCTTCCTCCCTTCTTTCCCTGCCTTTGTCCATCTGTTACCTTTTCAAAGAGGCTTCCCCTAATCCCTCTTTTTCTGCTTCATTTTTCTCTATAACACTTACCATCAGCCAACAGACTATATGTACATGTACTGTGTCTTCCCATTATAATGTCAATATCACTGGTACACAGATTTTTGGCAGATTTTTTCTTCAATGTGACACTGTAATTTTAAAGGAAAAAAAAATAACCACATGCACATACTAAGAAGCACGAAAGTATAAAATCACTAACTGTGTAGGCATGTGGCCTAGTGAGGACCCCCTGTGAATTTAGCTTTGAACACACCAGAGACAGTTAAAGTTCGTAAGATGATCGAAAGATCCTGGCTTTTGCTTAGATACAGTTATTAAAGAGTTTATAGGCATAATATGTAAATAGTCATGAAAAAAAGCTGCATAAATTATTCCTCTTGAAAATATAATTTAAGTTTAAAATATAAGTTACCTATGTTAACATGATTGTCAACAGATTTTAATGTGTTCACAAACCATCAAAAATCTCAAGCAAATGGCAAAAGAAGTTTTGTTTCAGATAGAGTGGATACTGATGATTACAGAAGACGATTCTATAACTCACAGTCCAAGGCGATTTCTCACAAGCGTTAAAAATCTCTATAGAACCCAAGGGACCCAGATGGAAGCAGCCAGACATCTTGGCATCCATGCAAAATTAGGTATGACAATTCATTAGAAGTGTCTTTTTGAGAGAACTGATGTTTCCATTAAATTTGGGGTAACAAAACAAAATAAAAAGCTGAATCCTAATATCAGGTTTAACTGACTGATATTTCTTTTATTTTAAATAAAGGAAGGATTTCAAGTGTCACAACACAATATTCATTGTCAAACACAAGAACAGTCTGTATGAATAGGAAATAAGTAGAGATGAACACAGTGTCCAGATCTATCTCATGAAGTTGTATGCATTAGCAAATTCTTCTGGCCCTGCACTTTGTCTTCCTGGTAATAATAATCTCTGGAATTTAGGACTGTTTGTTTATAATTTAGGAATATAGTGTTTCATTTTTCCTGAAACGAATGGGACTTATTAGTAATGGCATCATCTTATTGTGAACACACGCGTTTCTCAATAAATTCACAGCTTGGTGCTTTGGATAAAAGAAAATACCACTTAAAGGACAGAGCTGGCAAACCGAAATATGAGGCAGAGAAACAGCAGTGAGGAAATTATTGAAAATGAAACTCATCCCACCCCGAGTCGAGTGGAGCAGTATTATTGAGCCAATCAAGATGGCAATTTGGGGACTAATTTCACCTGCTAATGAGGCTCCTTCTCACAGGCACCAAGGTTTTGAACTCAGATTTCCTCTGTTTTATAAAGTTACAAGATAAAGTGAAGAGTTTTCTGCTCTTACCCACTCCTTTCTGCATCCTTAATTTATGCAAAACCTTTGTTAGGCAGACCAGGCGGCAGTCTTTAAGTATTTTAGCTCTCCACTGCTTAGATACAGTCAAATTGCCATGAAGTGATAATTGCTCAGAAATTGAACTATAGGCAGCTCTGTCTATACTGTGTATCATCAGACAAATATTTCAAAGAGAATATTGAAACTTAGAGAAGCAAAAATGATCTTGGCTGTGGAAGTCTTAGGATTTCAACTTCAATCAAAGGGAAGAGGACTTGCTTTAAAAATAGTCATCTCCACACACATACAGCGTGAAGTTAGAGCGGCATAATCATAGACAGTCCCTATCAAGTCCATGGGAGGCTCCCCTTAAAGCAGGAATGCACACATGGCCGGCGAGGCAGCACGTTTGGATGATTTGTGGCAAGGATCAGAAATCGCTTCAACTTGTTTGGAAGGAAAGAGCAACATACTTTAGAAAAGAACACAAAATCCCATGTGATCTTGATTCTTGGAAACACCTATTTTCTTAGTAAATGTAAAGTATGGAGGAATGCTTCTTGTGTTACTTACTCCTGACCAGGAGTGGATGTCAGAGTGGAAGGGCTGTTTTGTGCTGGCATACAGGACTGGAATGAGACAAACGGAGCAACACAAATATTCCATTGTCTGCCTCTGTAGATGGAGGGGCCCGGAAACAAAGGCTCTAGAATGCTGGAAAAGCATTTTTGTAGAAATAGTGGTGAGAATCACCAAATAATCCCCTCCCATCTCCCCAGCTTGATTTCGTTTCTCTGGAGCTGAGACAAAGTAATACAAATTACAAAAAAAAAACAAAAAACAAAACAACAACAACAAAAAAAAACAAAAAACAAAATACGGTTTTGTATTACAAAGTAATACAAAAGTGATATGCTCAGTTACAGATATAAACCAAAAGACCATTGTTATAACAGTTGCAAAAATGAGAACCTACTTGGGTCCCCCCTCATCACCATGCATACATACACCCTCAATTAAAACAATGCCCCTGATAGCAGGCAGTATAATCTGCATTTTATTTCACTCATGAGCAAAATAACAAGTTACTCAGGCCTGCGGCACTCATGAGTGATATGGGGCGTGTAATATCCTTTCCATTGAGTTTCCTATTATTAAGCTTGAAATAAGGAGTTCAGAATTAACTGTGACAATGATTTTATCTAGCGTTGGCATCACCATTAGCTTTTGCAGTTTACTGCTAATAAAACTTTAAATTTGCTATTACTTCTAATAACCTTCTTGCCACCTTAGCTGTAGAAATTAGACAAAGAACCCTGCTGACATGTGGCTAGTGACATTTTCTGGAAGTGTGGAAAACTCTGATGACAACAGTGACTGTTATTTACCAAAGTATAATAAAGCCAGGCCCTGCTGGCCTTGGGCAGCCTAATCTAAAGCACCTGTTCCTGGGGGTTTGAAGAGACCCATAAAAGAACAAAGCATAAAATGTTGCTTTCTGTTACCGTTGTTCCAAGCATCGGAATTTCATTTCATAGCAGTCCAGTAGATTCTAAAGTAGAAGACATAATTTGTGACAAGGCCTAGAAAGACTGAATGAAATCTCTAAGTCAGTCATTATCTGGTTAGCATAGAAACTCATACTCACTTAAGGCATTAAAAAAAAAATGCCTTGATTGACACAACTGTGGACTTTGTCACTCACTTTCTATCGTATTGCTTGTGCTGTTCACCCCTTCCTCTGTGCATGTCCCTAGTTATGAGGATATGAGTGCTCTCAGTTTCCCATACCATGAGCAGAATTAATAGACAAAATTTCCCTAAATAATAAATGTAAATGAGACAATAAGCTTCAGAAAACAAAGAAATACAGAAGTGAGTCATAAAGTATTTTTAAAGTATTTGCTTTTAATTCACAGAGGAAAAGAATTAGTCAGTCCCCAGACTTTGATTTGGGGAACTGTGTCACATCTTGTCAAGATTATGTCTGGCTTGTCAAATCCTCACCGCACATGTTTTCATCTCAGTACAGGCTGTGGCACTAAAAGTTTCACTGTTTCCTCCCTCTCATTGGGCAGGGTGGTTGTTTGCTGAGAAAGCTTGAATGTGGGGATCCAGGTGAAATTTGTCAGCCAGTTACCCACACATTTTGCAATG
Source organism: Ictidomys tridecemlineatus (assembly GCF_052094955.1). NCBI lineage: Eukaryota > Metazoa > Chordata > Mammalia > Rodentia > Sciuridae > Ictidomys > Ictidomys tridecemlineatus. The sequence goes on along the minus strand of NC_135487.1, from coordinate 66,788,758 downwards.
ATTTACTCAACTCTCTTCTCGTTTTGCATATTTCACTTTTATTAAGAAATTTGCAGCAAAGACAGAAAGAAGTCCCTTTACCCCTATCTGCTAGCCATTTCAACCAGGATGTTCTCTTTGCCAGCAAGTAAGATGTCAGCACTTCTAACAATGCTCTGAACAAGACTGACTTCATGTGGCCATAGAGAATCTTAACAAACTCTTGAGGATTTCAGATCTGTGAATGAGTTGTTTTTAGTTGGAGGAACAAGCTTGAACCTTTTGAGCTCTTCCAGCATTGATAATGGCTGCTGCATAGTGTTGCATTTTCTTATGTAAGTGCAGGGTTATTCTCTGTTCCTGGAGTACTATAATCCTGGGGCAGATACCCATTTTCCCTTCCTCTTCATTGTTCATTCTTCTGAATTCAACAGGCACTAAAAACTAGAGATTCTGCTACTACTTTAACTGGACCAGATATTGGGACCAGATAAAGGGCACTTGGGTGCCAACACTGGGTATATCTAGGCGTCTAGAAAGGGGGGGCTGGTGGAGATGGCTAGGAGGGTGAGTGTTAAGGAAGCACATGGAACTGGGCAGGAATCAAATGGTAATTTCTTGTTATGACTTTCTTGGTGACCCAGGAAGTATTCCTTATGGCTTTTGTTAAATCTTTCAACTTCCTCTCAACCCTAGGAAATGCTCTCTCGGCATTCTGAGCCAGAAAAGAATGATATCTTTCCTTTAATGAACCAGGACTTCATTCTCTGTGAATGTAAACTATTCTTCTCACATCTGGGATTCATCTGTTCAACCACAAAATGTCAGTTAAGAAAGAAGGAATTCAATAGAGAAAGTGATATTCAAGACCAGCCCATCTGGGTTGGCTGGGAAATTGGTTAGAAGAGATAGAAAATGACTGAAGATCAGATTAAAGCTACTGAGGGCTATATAATGAAAAAGGAAGCACGTAACTCCTGACCCTCATTGCTCACTGTCTTAGTGAGTTCTTTCACTGTTGTGACCAAACGACCTGAGGAGAACAATTAGAGGAGGAAGAGTTTATTTTGGTGGCTCACAGTTTCAGAGGTCTCAGCTCACAGATGGTGGACTCCATTCCTTGGGGCCTGAGATGAGGCAGAACATCATGACAGAAGAGTGTGGGGGAGAAAAGTGGCTCAGGACATGATGATCACGAAGCAGAGAGAGACAGAGCTTTCCTCGCCAGGACAAAGCCATGGCCCTAGGGACCCATCTCCTCCAGTCATACCCTACCAGCCTACAGTTACCACCAAGTTAATTCCTATCAGGTGATTAATTCACTGATTAGGTTAAAGCTCTCATAACCCAATCATTTTACTTATAAACTTTCTTACATTGTCTCACACATGAGCTTTTGGGGAACATCTAATCTAAACTATAACACTTACCCTCACTTGCATTTGATTCTTCCTCCTTCTACAGCCCCATTCCAAGTTCCTGCTTTGGTCTAAGTACCATATCTCAGGAAACTTCATTTCAGTCCTGTATTTATTTATTTATTTATTATTATTATTATTATTATTATTATTATTATTATTATTATTTTGTGTGTGTGTGCGTGTGTGTGGTCCTGGGGATTGAACCTAGGTCCTTGTACATGCTATGCCCATTTCAATACTTTAAGATTTAGGCATGAGGTATGGGTAAGAAAGAGGTAAGAGGATTGTTTGCTCCTGCTGGATGCTTGCTCCTGACATCCACCCACTGAGAAGTGTTAAGGGATGATTATAATTTCCCAAAGGATCCTTGTTTGAAAGTTGTGCTAATTTCTAGTCAGAAGTATTAAAAGTTAAGTTGTCTTTAGATATAGTATTGTTGATATAAAATATTCCATTTTGTGTTTTGAAAGTGCCTGCTTTCCACAGAGCTTTGGAAAATCAGTTGATTCATAAATTGTTTTTGTAAAAATCCTGGTTGTGCTAATTTTCATAGAAAGACTTGGATTTTATTACTTTTGGATTACTATGAATATTCTGTGTTTGTTGAAATTCTTCTTTCTTTTTATTACATTTTTAAAAAGTTTTTCAAAGTCATTATTTGCTACATAAAACAGTACTAAAATTGTTTGAACTTGTTCTCCAAAATGTTTTCTGTTTCAGTATTTACCGTCTACTTAAACTATTCATCTCAACTGCTGAACCTAAACAACAAAACAAAAGGTATTTTTTTTGTTATATACAATCAGCCTTCAATCCGCTAATTGGGGCTAATGAGAGGGCAATTGAACTTGACTCTTCCTGTGTTGTTCTGTCTTTGAACTGTAGTCTGATGGTATTTTGCAGACTAATGGAATAAGCAGCCTTCCTGAGCCTCATGCTCTTTCCACTGTGTTACTAGCATTGCACATTTCTTGTCAGTGTTGGTGTATAGAAACTCTAGGAGTGCTTCCTACACCTTGGAGGGAAGACTAATTTAAGGTGACCTGCTGGATAGGAGATGACTGGTTCTAAAGAAAAATCTTCAGTGTAGGGCGGGAAAACCGATGGTATAAGGTGATTCCTTAGGATTCACTTGTTCTCTGTTAGTTAGAGATTTTCCTTTTCTCCTAAAAATAAAGATACTAGACTTTTCTATTACTGTGTCCTATAACTAACATGGTTTCTCTTGCTCCTTTTATCAGCCCTGTGGGATAGACAATTTTCTAGATCCATTTCTCTGAGAAACAGTGGCCTAGAGAATTACATAAAGAAGGAACACAGGAAAGAAAGGAAAGCAGGGTTGGAACAGGATTGGACATTGGACAGCCATAATTAAATGGACTAAATGGTGGTGGTAGAAACCTTAGTAGACAGGGCCTGGTGGGAGGAAGTAGGTCACTGGGGGCATGCCCTGGAGGGTTTGTGTTATTCCCACCTCCTTTCTTGCTCTCTATGCTTAATGGTCAGTGTGAGATGTATGGCTCTCCTTTTCCATGCCCTCTCTGCCATGATACTCTGCTTCATCATTGACCCATAGCAATGGAGCCAGTTGACCATGGACTGAAACTTCTGAAACTGTGAGTCAAAATAAATCATTCATTCTATAAGCCCCACCCCCAGGTATTTTGGTTACAGCAATGAAAATCTCCCTAACATTGTAACAGAAAATCACAAGACCATGGAATAGCACTGTTCTAGAGGTGATCTGTATGGAGACGATAGGAGGACAGGAGTTGCCAGACTCAGGTCTGAGGAAGCAATCCTGGAGAAAGTGACAATGTCTCTGAGATTTGAAAGAAGGGACCAGTTAATAAAATCAAATGATTAGTGAAGTCAGGGCCACAATGCTCAGGAAGCAAACTGAGTAGGGGCAGATGTCTGTAAAGAGAATTCAGGGAATTTTATAAGTTTGGGATGAGAACATAGGATTCCTAGTAGCAGCTAGAGAAGTGATTGATAGTATAAAGGTTAGGGTATATTTAAGATCATAATTAAGAAAGAGTGGAGGGGCTGGGGTGGTGGCTTAGTGGTCGAGTGTTTGCCTAGCCTGTGTGAGGCACTGGGTTTAAGTCTCAGCACTGCATATAAATAAATAAAATAAAGGTCCATTGACAAATATATTAAGAAAAGATTTAAATAGTGATTTCCTGACGTCAAATCTTATCCTTTGTCATTAGAATCTTATCCCAGCTTTGCACATGTGTACACGCGTGCATGTGTGTGTATGTGTGTGTCTGTATACTCACATGCTGAAATAAGTCCTTTACAAATATATTTGTCACTTTAAAGCTGGGTCTTTTCTTTACAACCAACATGTGTACATACATTATAAGATGGTTCTAATTGAATTGAAATGTCAACATATTTTGAGAGGTCTTCAGTCATATTTTACCTAGGATTATTGGTACTTTAATAAGAAAAAAAAGAAACAGAACACTTTAAGTCATTGGAAGCTGTTTGGGAAATACTCAAGCTTTGAAAAGTTATCTTTGGAAAAATAGAGTACAAGCAAAGAAGGAAGGCAAAGCACACTTGGGAAGCATATGGTTATCATTTTATTTGAAGTGAGAACAAACCATCCTAATGGACTTGAAGAACTGTAAATATTTCTCCAGTGACTGGCAATTTGTAGAGAGAATTCTGCATGTAAGCTATTTTATTTTCACTTGAGTTGTTGTAAATTCATCTTCAGGAATAAAATGATAATGCATAGATAGACAATTTAACTATTTACAGAAGAAGTTGCTAGTTTTTTTTTATCACAATCAATATGTGTAATGTAAGACCTGGATTATGTATAGAATGTAAATATTCTGGCCAAAGGCATTACTTTCTTAATGAAAACAGGGAAATTTGTATATTTTAAGTGAGATCTGGTGGTATTCTAATTCCTCAATACAAACCATTTGATTGCAGAAGCCACAATGAAACATTTATGAATAAAAAAATAAAAACACAAAATAAATATAATGTAACCCATACCTAATACCTAACAGATTTAAATGTTTACAATAAATGACCTTCTTACAAGGGTGCGATTTAGAAAAAAATAGCCCAGAGTCCATAAACTTTTTAATCTTGTTCTGGAAAACACATGACTCTGATATTTCTCTCTTTATGGATATAATGGTTTATTTTAAACTACAGTTTATGATCAAATGTCTTTAAAGCAAATCCTAGTTTCCCATTGTTTTTCTTATAAATTACAGGATGTATTTCCGCAGTCTGAATTAAAAGACATATTTTTTTTTTTTTTTTTTTTTGCGGAAGGGAAAGGAAATGGAGGAGGTAAGGAAGAGGTTAGTCATTCCCATATCTCTTGGGAATGTTATCACAGTATTTGCAGTTGCTGTAATGTTGTATTTGCTAAAAGTAGAAGACAGAGTTTAAAAGATTCCCATCTCTTTTGTAAGGCTTTGTTTAATCTTGCTTAACTTCTGTTCGTCAAGATCTTGACAATTTCTTTGACGTGTACAGATAGTCTTATTTTATATTCATACTTCTCTTAACTTGGTCAAGGTATGTCACATGTTGAGCAGAAATTTGTATTTTCTGTTTATCATTTTCTTGCTGTAGTTGGAAAACAGCAGTCTGGTAGGAAAGTGAAGGACATGAGGAAAGAAAAGTTGGGGTATTGATTACTGTGACCCTTCCAGTCCTCCTGGTTCATGAGTGGGTGGTGTCTGAGTTCTTTCAAGGGCCATAGCTCTTGTTGGGTGGCTCACCCTTCAGACTAGACCCCCTGGGCTCTCTAAAAATTCCCTCGCTTGTGGCCTCAGACTTGATGGGGAGCTCAGAAAATGCTTGCTTTACCCTGCTTGGTTGGTTTCCCTTAACCCTGCCTACCCTTCGTGCCTTGGCTAAAATGCTTTTTAATAATTTTTTTTGAATGTGCCATCTATTTCTTGCCAGAACACTAACATAACTTCCTAAAGCCAAAAATGAAGAAAACAGTGAAAACAAATACCAAATTTGGGCACAGAATAAGCTGAAATTTAATTTTCTGCATCTCAGCACACTGTATTAAACAAATGTGTGTGAATATAGAGCACAGGATCTCAGTAAAAAGAGTTCCAGTTAGGAATCATGAATTATTAGTATCATGCCATTGTTAGCACTTACTACATATTGATAATCCACAAATAAAGACACAAATAACACCAATTTGCACTGGAAAGTAAACTGCTTTTCTTTTGACCTGAAAACATCACTTTAAAAAAAAAAAAAGATCAATTCTTTTTTTCATGCAAAGAGATGTAGAAAAGATGGAATTTCAGAAGCCAAACAGGTGGAATCCAAATCATTGTATGGAGCATTTTATAGTTTCTTCAAATCTCCTCCTAGCGGTAAGACCCTGCCCATGAATGGGCCTGAGCTTAGGGAATGAGACAAACTTCGTCGTGTAATGACTAACCACTAACTCCATTAACGCAATTTGGGAGGTTTTGTTTTGTTTCATTTCGTGGCCCATTTCTTGCTCCACACTTCTTTGGTCTCCAGTGCTGCTTTCCACCATAAGTTAGAAATGAATTTTTTAAAATAAGCACTTGTACTTTGAACCATAAAACAAAATCTGAAGCTGAAATCAAAGGAAGAAGGTAAATTACTTTTAGTGTTCTGCAAAGAAACTTTCACTTGGCTATTTCCTGTTGTTTTGAAACTCTGAAAATCAATACAGAAACATATCATATTCTGAAGGCAGGTCATCTGTGCACTAGGTGTTTTTAACAGTTGGCTTTGAAGGGGATACTTATGCCCCCTTGACATGAATCTACAGTTCTTTGCACTAAGTGTCCCCATGAAACTACATTTTTGCTCGGGCTATCCATCTCGATGGTTATTACTTTTTACTGTTCCAGGCTCCCATCTTCTATTATAGATTCACTGATAGATCAATATGACAGAGGCAAGATAAAAGTCAGTTAGCTGTACATGTCTATTATGAGCCTGAAAATTCAGACACACATTTCTCCTGACAGAAGCCAGGCACGTAACTGAGCCGTTATGTGTCTGGGTGGTTTTCTAGTCCTTTCTGTACAAACTCACATATCTGGACATCTTTCTTAATTTTGAGGTCCTCATGGCCTGTCAGGGAGTTAGGAGTGAGTGTTTCCCTAGGGGAGAGAGTGATTTTCAAATACAATCTTCACTTTTGAAAGGAGAGAACAAAACACATTTGCTGCTACACTGAGGCAGTTAAAAGGAATGCTGACATGCTCAGTTTCTAAACCACAGGCAAGTGGACTGTAAAACCAAGTGATGGTTCAAAGTCAAGGGAAAAATCTCTGCAGTGCTCTAGTGGGTAATGGGAATGAGGAAACTGGCTTTGGGTTGGTTGGAAAAAACTCAGGTTCCCACTGGGGTTGATCACTTTAGCTATTAATCAGCAACCACTTTAAGAAAGAAGTAAAAATCTATCAAACGTTTAAGTTGTTGTCCACTAGATGGTCTACAATATCTAGAATCAGTAGAAAAAGAATTCTTGAGGGATGCTTTGGGGAAGGAAGAAATGCATAGTGAAAAAGTTGAGATTGAAATGTTCATGTTTTATAAGATTTTCACCGTTATTGCAAGTGCTCATCTTTAGAGTCAAGAGATATGACGCTTGAAAAGTTTACCAGAGGTCATGACAAAGTCAACTACAATTTAGCAGTTTTCCTTTGCCATTTTATTGCTTTATGCATGGATTTGATAAATATTTATTGAGTTAATACTATGTATCAGATGCTGTTCAAGGTGTTAAGGTTGGAAAAAAGGCTAGGTTCTTGCTGTGTTAGTCAGATGGCTGTTGCTGTGACAAAATACCTGATATAAATAGCTTGATAAGATAAATAACTTATTTTAGTTCATGGTTTCAAAGGTTTCAGTCCTTGATTGTTTGGCCCCAGCTCTTTGTCCTGTGACAAAGCGGAACATCATGATGGGAAACATGTAGTGGAGAAAAGCTGTTCACCCCAAGGTATCTGGGAGACAAACAGAGAGAGAGAAAGGGGCTAATGTCACAATATTTCCTTCAATGCTATGCCCCCAACAATTTAATTTCCTCCCATTATGCCCTAAAAGATTCTACCAATTCCCAATAGTTCAATCAGCTGAGGACCTAACCTTCAATACATGAGTCTTTGGGGGTCACTTAAGATCCAAACCATAACAGCTGCTGTCACATAACTTTATGATCCAGTGGCAGAAAAAGCCAGATGACCAGGCAATTATGTAGAAAATATGTACAGACATGACAATGAAATTTCATAAAGATTTATCACAAATCAAGAATGTATACATATTTAAGAGTAAACAAGTCTATAAATCTGATCAGGACTATAGGTTTAAAAAAATTTTACTGTATTTGAGATTTATACTAAATGAGTAGATTTTAGGTGATCTTGCCACAAAGCATAACAGAAAAATGGATAACTATGTAATATGATGGATAATTTATTTTACTATTGTAAACTTTTTACTATCTATAGAACCCAGATCATCATGTTGTATTTCTTAAATACACACAATAACATTATTTTTTAAAAAAATGTTATAGAGTGGATGCTATATATCAGAGGGAATAAGGATGAATGAATGAATGAATGAATGACAGGATGGGAATAAGGATGAATGAATGAATGAATGAATGACAGGAATGAACAAAAGGCATGCTGGGGACTGATCATAATCTGTTATAAGTTAAGGTTAGAAAGTAGAAAACAAAACCTAGAAATTAAAATACTGTGTGATTGTGTGCATACCGTGTTGCAGGCAACACAGAGGAGTGGGTTTTGGAGTTAAGGAAATGTAGCTTATGATGTAGTATTTTCTGATCTCATATATTACAATATGAGACCATTTAAATCTCAGGTATTAAAAAGGCCTCCTTCCAGCAAAGTAGGCACACAATTTTCAGAGGACAAAAGGGGCATGCCAAGTGAAGTCTGTGAAGGTGAATCCATATCTATATGAATATTCATGTATAATTTATTCCTTTTTCATTGTGGTAAGAGATCTACCCTCCTAACAAATTTTTAAGTGGAAACTACAGAATTTGAACTCTAAGCACATTGTTGTACAGGAGGTCTGTGGAACTTTTTCACCACAAATGACTGATACATTTTATGCATTGAGTAGCAGCTCTCCATTTCACCCTCTGGTGTGTTTAATGTATTTTTAATTTTAATCTCTCCCCCTCCACCACCTACAAAGACAAGGGAGCATTTACTGAAGGCCCTTTGGAGAACATCAAATTGCATCAAAAGCGCAAGGGGTTGTGAGATTCATGTGGTCATCTGATCACAAAATTCCAATAACACTGAGGAATTTTGATGTTATCTGGAGTGATGAGAAGTCAATGGAAGTTCTGTGCATAAGGGTATGAAATAATCAACATGTCTATTTCACCATGGGGCAATTAAGAGTGGTGACATCAGAAACAAGTGACCTAGCCTGGAAAAAGCAGTAATTTAGACACACAAAAAAAAATCATGAGACTCTGAACAGAAAGTATGGTGAGAGATAGAGGTGGGATGGACAAAGGGGAGGGACACCAGAAGAGGCAGGGCAGGTGACAATTGGAGATTGTCCCTTTACTCAGTTTCATGTGACAAGGCAAGTTCAACTTCAAACCTGCAGCTTGAGAAGAGGCAGTGAAAGTTAAATCACGGGCTGCTCCAAGTGCCCCTCATGCAGCTGTCAACACACTGAAGCTGGCATCCATGTGCGTACTGAAGAAATGGTAAGTGCTGCCCTTTCCTTTAAACAGATCAATTTCAAGAGCAAGCAGAGCATGAGTGAGTATCACAGAAAGCAAGATAAGGAAAGACAGCTGGAGCCCTGTGAAAAATCAGTGCCTGGGACTGGATGCCAAAAATTCTCCATCGTTTCACTTTTTAATGTGTCAAATACTGTAAATAAGCATGTGGTTCCAAAGAAATAATAGCAAGAGTTTAGTTTTCTCTATAAAGCTCTCCAAATCAATACTCACATTTCTGTGAGCTAAATAAAGAAAAACCAAGGTCCAGAAATTTGAAAGAGAAGAATAAAAAGGAGACTAAAATAAAGACCAAGATGTAATTTGGTTAGAAGATGAAGCAAAAGTGTCTATGTATTTTTAACAGATTATTGAGATATAATTCATATATATATATATATATATATATATATGTGTGTGTGTGTGTGTGTGTGTGTATATATTTATATATATATATATATATTCCTAATGGAAAAATTAACACAAAAATTAACCATTTGATGTTGACAGTCAAATGAGTTTTAGTATATTCAGGAAGTTGTGCTGCCTACCTCATGATCTAATTTTATTTTTTTTAATTATCAACAAAGAAACCCTTTGACTCATTGACAGTTATTTGCCATACCCTCCTCCTTCCTCTCCCCAGCTCTAGGCAATGATCAGTCTATTTCTTTTCTGTATTAGTGTGTCTATTCTGATCATCTTATATAAACATAATCATGCAGCATAGGGTCTTTCGTGACTGATTTACTTTGCTTACTACAATGTTTTCAAGATTCAAATGTTGTCATGCACATTTTTTTCTACTGTTGAATATTTCATTGTTTGGATGTGCCAGGTTTTGTTTATTCACTCATCATTTAATTGATAATGGAACTGTTTCTTTTTATTGGCTGTTTGGGTAACAGTCATTTGAACAGTCTCGTACAAGTTTTTGCATGGACTTTGGTTTTCACTTCTTTTGGGCACATGCCCAGGAGTAGAATTGCTGTGTTTAACATTTTGAGGGTCTGTTAAACTGTTTTCCAAAGTGGTTGCATCATTTTCCATTCCCATCAGCAATGCACAAGCGCTCTAGTTTCTCCACAGCCTTGCTAACATCTGCCATCGTCTGTGTTTGATTATAGTCATTCTAGTGGTTATGAAGTATTATCTCATCGTGGTTTGTTTTGTGCATTCTGATATGTTCATATTTTAAGTCTGGTGAATTAATGAATAAACATTTTTTCGTTATCATGGAGTATATTTCCTTTGCATATTTTAATCTCATAATAAAACTTTGTAAAAACTCTTCAGTCATCTGTTAACAGGCATTGCAAAACTCAGGGAGTTAAAACACGCAGCGCCTATTAACTCTTGAATCTGTGAGACGGTGATCTGGGCTGGGCTCAACTAGGTGGTTCTAACCTGAGGTCACTCAGCTGTCTGGGGGTTGGCTGTTTGTGGACTGACCTATCTTCGCCTTGATAAAACAACTCAGGTCTCTTCCACGTGACTCCTGCCATCAGTGTGCAAAGCCAGACATATTTTACCCAGACAGTGTTTGAGTAGCATACTCAGGTGTGGCTGAATGTTCTTCAGGCACAATACCTTATGTCCCATCTGCTAAAAAGCAAATCAAGTGACCAAACTCAGACTAAGGGGCAAGGAACATATTCCATGGTGTGAAGAACAGCAAAGTCTCATGACAAAGGACGTGGATACCATGGGGTGTGAAGCATCAGGATCATACATAGTATCAACTCACCACATAGGATATACTGTCATTCATAGGAGAGATGGATTAGACTGGTGGGTTTGCAGCCATTAATTCATTGACTTCCTTCACTAAGGACACATTTGCTCTCAGGTTTGCCTGTGTGAAAAACAGGTCTATTAGGTACTATCTAGGATGGAATATTCTCCTAGAAATACTCTTCTATTTTTTTTTAAAGAGGAAAGGTACTTGGGTGGCAAATGAGCATTCTATTGTTTGAAAATCTCTCCAGCACCATAATGAGAACGCAGGACAAATCTGATCAAACAGCAGCAGGTGTTCTGAAATTTTCTGGAAAGTGTTTAAATCTGGGATATGCGACATTATTTAAGTATTTATAAATGTCATCTCATCTGTTTTAGGAAAAGCTAATAGAAAGTCTTGCAGACATTTCAGGTCCAAAAAAATTGCTTCTGTAATCTCTTTCTGTACAATCGGCAAATGTGGAAGCAGACGTATTATGGGTCAATACCAGTGAAAGGACGCTCTGCACAGACATAGGATTCACAGTCCATTAAGCTTCAGGTCTGCCCTGATGTGGATTCCTCTGATGTATTACTATTATATCCTATTTTTGTTGACTCAGTTACTATGTCAGCAAAACCAAACATTTTGGCTTGTGGCCCAGCCTCGAGCTGTCTGTGGAGGATATGTTTTTGCCTTTACCACCATGACAGTAATGAGCAACTGGCATTAGTTTGATTTGCATAATTGTGTGCTTCCAACTTAGACTCTGTGTCAGTAGGAGACAACTTATTGTGATGATACCCACAGCATATTATCTGTTTTGTGCTATCAGCATTTATTTATGTAAATTCCATCATTACAAGGGGTCATTTTCCAACCTTCTACCATGAAATCACATTCTCTGCCAATAAGAAGGGAGGAAAAACATGATAGGAGAAGAGCTGGGCACATTTTGTCATTCACAGCTATTGGTCAAGGAGTTGGAAAGGGTGTTCGTGGCGGGTGCTTGCTTGTTTGCTTTTTGAGGTGAGTTTGCTTTAAGAACTGACAGGCAAGATGACAGTCTGGTAGTCTGTCTCTCTGATTTAAAACTAATGCCATCAAGCAGACACACTCCCTTTGTCTCTCACAAACACATATGCATATACCACAAAGGGTGCCCGACTCATCTAAGATTTTCTTTAAGAATAATTTATGGTGTAAAAAAATATTTTGTGTTCCCTAGATGATGAGTGAATGTTTTCTTTGATAAGAAGCAGAGCTCTGTAATTTATTCATACAGGAGATAAAAAGATAGAATACCTAACTAGGATATTCCACTTGTAAAATACCTGAAAAAGCAGGCAAGAACCATGTGGAAACTGAGATTTCACAGACCAAACTTCACAACTGTTCAGAAAAATATAGCCCAGGTCGATTGTACCTCTATCTTGTCATTAAAGGCAGATGAGCCTGTTGAGCTTGGTGTAACTGGAGCTGTAATTTATGCATTTCTTTGATAGTTATCTCTAGTTAAGCACAAAGGGATGTCAGCATTTAACCCTACTTCAAGACATGACAATGTGGAAAAAAGCAAAAAGAAAGAAAAAAAAAAAACCCAGCAGCCAACCACTTAAATCTAGTTGACACCTGTCAAGAAGAACCCTTAGTAAGAGGCAAATAATTAGGATATTATTCTGCGGCCAGCTTGCAGCTTTCAGTCTGGTCTATATTACTCTTCTGGCTGGTGGGAGAAGAGAAAGACACGAGAAAAAGAAAAATGAATAAAGAAAGAAGCCATAAGGAATCACATTTCTTGTTGTGATCAAACTTGAGCAAAGGCATGCTTGTGAGTTGTCTTTCCAGAGGATCTTTGCAGAAACCTCCACTGGTCATTCAGCTCAAAAGGAACCTAGAAATGCTCGTCTTAGGGCTAAACTCCCCTTGGAGAAAGTTTGTATAGAAGAATAGACATGGACTTTCCCTAGACACCTTTTCAAGCCTGAGTGCTAAATCAGAATACAGCAGAAAAGTATTCCTCGAACCCAAAACTCTTTAGTGCAATAATCCTTTGAAAGAACACCTTGTTAGGTGTGCAGATTTTGTGCTTGTTCCTTTTTAAAAATCCCATTGAGTTTTTGACACTTTGGCATGTGGGGTGGCACGGATTCACAGGTATACAATACATAACAAAAGCATGGACATGCTTTCCTTTGAGAGTTTCAACTCAGAACTGAATTATGTTTCTCATGATTTTTTCCATTATCTCTTTTTCAAATGTCTTTATCAATAATATTATCATTGGGTTTGTGTTTTATGAATGAAACATCTCTCTATAAAACATATGCAATTCGCTGCCACTTTTACTTCTGTTTAGAACACTTAATGGCAAATGAAACTGGGTCAGGAAGCAGTGTTCAAATGAGAGACACTGTGGTGTGCTGTACAAAGCATGTGATTTAGGAGTTAGTGGACAAATTGAATTCCCAGCTGTTTTTCTCGTACATATGTAACACAGGCCAGCCTTTTAACATGTTGAGTCCTCAGTTTCCTCACTCATCAAATGCAATCAAGAGCTATGATGGCCTTGCTAAGGCAATCTTTGAAACAGCACTGTGTTCTGTTACCATTCACTCACCTGTTTGCATTTGGAATAGAAGTAGAAATGGTAAAGTTAGGTCTACTGATGTTATTCCTCATCCAGGACAAGTTCTCAAAGGGAGAGAAGGAAGTGCTCAAAGAAACACAAAGCCAGGCAATCAGAGCGCACGTTCCCTTAGGATACCCACTAACAAAGAGTTCAAATGAGTGACAGAGGAAAAAGGAAGCGCTGGCCATGGAAGAAAGGCGAGGAGAAGCAAAGGTCTGGCCACTGCTTCATCGACAGTGGGGGAGTTACACCACACACATATGTCAAAGGGAAAAAGCAGCATTTCTGAAGAGCCCACTGTGTATTTAGAGAAGTACAAGGTTGAAAGCCAATGTGAAATGTTACCTAAAAAGACAGAGGGGCAGAACCGTAATGCTGGGAAAAAGAATACCCATCCCCCAACGGGGGCAAGACAACTGAAGGCTGTAGTTTAAGGAACTGAGGGAGACCCATGTGAGGCAGCCGAGGAAGAAGGACTGAAGGAATTGACAGTAGCAGTCAGAAGAAAGTGAATACGTTTGGCCACAGGGACTGACAAAGGCATCTGGAAACAATGAAAGGCAGAATTTATTTTTTTTCTTGAGAAGTTTTCTTTGAAAATAACTCTCCAGTGAAACAAAAACCATAATAACAATATCCTGAACATTTCACTTTTTTATGTATTTTAAAAATTGATCTAAGAAACAAACACAAAACTCTGGCTTTGTTCATTAAGGGAAATTATGAGTTACAAAACAATCCTTTGTAGTCCTTCTGATTTCATGAGGTCTGACTTCTCTTAGAAGAAGGCGGAGGCTTAAGAGGGTAACTTAATGAAGGCTTTTCCTATGTTCCCTGTAGCCACCCTTGACTCTGATCACACCCTCTTTTGGACATATGGAAACATAAGGCAAGAAGGGAACAAAAGACTCAAGGATGCCTTTTCTTGGCTAATGACAAAGAAAAAACGCATGCTGATCATTGATAATATGTAATGTACTCATATCAAAGATAACATAATCAGAGGAGAGCGGGTTACAAACTACCCAATTGACTCAGCAGGTATCACCAAAATATTTGCAGGTTGCTTGGTAACCCAATTAAAAGTCTCTATTTAAATCCCAGATCATTAGTGACTGAAAATCACTATCATTTGATGGCTCATCTCAGTCCAGTTCTTAGGGGAGATTTTCCTACATCAAAAAACCACCAACATATTTGGCACTAATTGGCTCCCTTGGTGGCAATCTCAGCCTATAGGCCAGGAATTGAGTGGACCTGGGAGGATAGACTATTCCCCAGCCTGAGAGTTGGTGCTTCTCAGCACAGGCTGAAGGACACTGGTGGGTTAAGATGAGATTTTTACACAGATATTACCTGTCTTTGGATAAATTGAGATGTTCTATTTTTAAGAATATTACATTGGTGGCAAGTACTTTTTTAAAAAGTATTATGTTCTTTCTACGTAGGACTTTCTTATTAAAGCATCTCTCTTTTCCCTCTCTTTTCTCCTTCTGGAGATCCTCCCCACACTTCCAATGTTTAACAGGAATAATATTACATTCTGTCATCTTAAAATTAGGAATCTTAATTAAAGACATGTGATGTGACCCAAAAGATAAACCTAGAGTAAAAAATAAATTGTTTTCCACTTAAATTAGCTGATTGATAGACTTGCTGCTTTATTGGATATGAGAACTTCTGTAGAGATGTAGATTTATATAGCATTCATGTAAATTTATAGGAGCCTTAGTATTATTTGAGCACTTTTCTGTTAAAAATTGATCTGAGGTTGATCTTGGAGTGTTACCTATATATATGGCACTGAAAATAATAGTCAAATTCAAAGTTATCAGTGAGAAGATACAAACATGGAAAATATGTGATTAGAGAACTCTAAGTTTGCATCTAGAAATGATATTTGAACAAAATGATTTTGGACATTTGACCACTTGATATTTGAATGTAGCGTGTTAGTATTATTATAAAAAAATCATCGTATTTATAGTACAGTATTTCACATGCACACAGAAGATAATGAGGACTGAAGATAATAAAAAAGTTATGAACAATGAAATCTAAAACAAGAGAACTGGAATAAGAGAAAGAATGGGCTCCAGTCACATCACTGTTACCATTTTGATTTTTTCCCCCTGTAAAGCTGGAAATGAGGATATAGAAGTTCTCTTTCTAGCTCAGTAATTGTGAGATTCCTTTGGAAGAGATTTCTGTATAATATTTTTTCTACTGATGTCTACTTTGGGTGTACTAGGGATATGAAGAGTCAATTATATTTTATCTTCAAGCTTTTTAATAAAAATTCTAAATGACAAAAACCTGCTGAATTTATTGGACTGCAGCATTTTCTAAAATGAACCTCAGGATCTATATGAGAAAAATTTTAATCATATAAAGATAGTTTTAGTTTCACTTGGCTACAGGGTCATATAAGAAGACAGACCTATTGATTTGCATTCAAAGAAACAATAAGGAAAGCCTCTGATACTGTTATGAAAATTAACTTCTCAACACAGAAGTCAAGATAACACTACAGATGCAGAGTCTGAGTTGATAGATTTTACTAGGTTCCAATCACATAAGAATCAGAAAGATGGAGATTATTTCCTAAATTATTAACTAAGACTAAAGATTACAATATATACATATATATTTAATTTTC
Source organism: Ictidomys tridecemlineatus (assembly GCF_052094955.1). Taxonomy (NCBI): domain Eukaryota; kingdom Metazoa; phylum Chordata; class Mammalia; order Rodentia; family Sciuridae; genus Ictidomys; species Ictidomys tridecemlineatus. The sequence goes on along the minus strand of NC_135487.1, from coordinate 66,772,570 downwards.
TTCTTCTATTGCTAACAGTTTTTGTTGGATTTGGGACTAGTATTTTGCAATGTATTTAATAATGACAATCTTTTATTCAATTATTTGTACTTCAAGGAGGCAAGGTCCTGAGCACTCTTCTCTCACTTGTTTCTATGTGAATGAATATGATCCACTTAAGTCTCATAAGCCTTCAAATAGACAATGCTCATTTTCTAAGGCTTTTGTGTACATGCTCAGCTCATATTGGCCAAGATAATCCAGTTCTAGGAAAGCACCCGAATGTGTCCTGAAATCATGAAAGAGACTGTATTGGTTATATCAACCACTCTCTGATGTATGAATTCCCCATAAAACACAGCGGTTTACCCAGTAAAACTGGTAAAACACCAGTCACAAGGGTGTCTAAATGAAAAAAAGTTTAGCGTTCAATTAATTTAGAAAATTTTGCGTGCGGTAACCCTGCATTAGAAAGCACAGAATCATAATAAAATCTCCAAGAAATCTTGCCATGGGAGGAAAGCACTGTAAAATTGCTTAACCTAGTGTTTCTTACACAAATTAAATCATAAATTAATTTTATATTTAATACTTATTTCCTTGTATTCTAAAGAATAAAGTCTCTAATAAAGTGGTTAGGTACCCATGGTATGAAAACCCAGAGATTTTACAGAATTTTATTTTAGGGACTTCTTCCATGTATTTTAATTGCGTCTTCACCTATTCATTGTTACCATGAGTCCTAAAACCACACAGTGAATATTGACTTTGCGGAGAAAATATTGACCAAGTGGAGAAAATAACTAATTTCTTTCCAACGACTCCTCTACTGCACATTAAATGACCACAGGTTTTTTTTTCAGACATTCCTTCTATGCCCCAGTTTCAAGAACATTCTGTCTCTGAATATGCTCCAATTTGTTGCTGCCTCTCTTAACAGCACCTGGAGAGTGACACTGTACTCCCAGGAGCTAGGACAGCGCAGATCACAGAGACTCACTTCCCTGTGGACCCATCTGTGGTTTATCACTTCATGGGGAATCACTTTCTCTGCATAGGTCAAAAACAACTGTGACAATGTCCACTGTAGTAGGCAGCATTCTAAGATGGCCCCTGATTTTTCCCACCCCACTGTGTTTATTATAGGTACAGTCCCTGGGGTATGAATATGGCAAATTTTACTACCACAACTAGGTTATGGCACAGTTTATCTTAAGACAGGGTGGGCCTTATATAATCACAAAGGCATCTTAAAAGTAGAATTTTCTCTGCCTGCTCACAGACAAGTAAATCAAAGATTCAAAGCAAGAAATAGAATCAAAGTGCAGTTGCTAGGTTGAAGATGGAGGAGGACACGTGACTTGAAATGCAGATGACTTTTAGGAGCTGGGAGTAGCCACTGGCTGATAGCAGGGAAACAGGGACCTCAGACCTCAGGCCTAAGATCACAGACTTTGAGTTCGGCCAAAATTTTGAATGATTTTGGGAGATTCTTTCTCTGTGTGTTCAGATGAATATCCAGTTTAAGAACTTGATTTTGACATTGTGAGATCTTGAGCAATTAACCGAGCAACATGTGTGAGATTTCTAAGCTCTAGAACTCTAAACAAGCAAATAGGTGGTGTGTGTGTGTGTGTGTGTGTGTGTGTGTGTGTGTGTGTGTGTGTGTATTTGGAGGTGGATAATTCATTGTTGGTGGTAATTCATTACACAGCAATAGAAAACTAATAAATCTAGATAACCAAAGCTTACCATCTTACCATATTTTGTTTTTATATGTGTTTTGTGATATATGTCAGTAATGCATTTTCCATTTTCTCTGGCTGAACAGTTTTAAGTGTCTCACATAAATAAATATTACTTGCATCCCTTCTTTTCTTTGCTTCCAATAAGATGCTGCCAGTTTGCAGCCATTCTCTGAATCATGGATTTCCCTACAAATTTATATTTCATGGACGTACAAATCTATCTCACTTTATATACTTGCTGTGGACTTTTTTTTTTTTTTTTAAATCTATACCCTTTCACTTCTGGATTCTAAACTTGAGTTGCTCTACACAACTGATTAATATTAATAATAAATATTTACCTTTTTCTACTAAGATTGTAAGTTTGCTCTGTTGATTTCCCAAACACTAGAATTATTGTGTTGATTGACCTCAAGGATTGATTGTGATACCTTTCCTTTTCGCTTTGCTTTATAAATTACCAGGCATAGTCTTTATGACTCGTATTCTTTGCACTTTATAGTAACTGGTATTAGAAATGTCTTACATTTATTCTCTTGCTTTTTAATCTGCAGCTTAAATATTTTTTGAAGTACTCATTATTTGGCGAACTATCTTAGTCCATCATTGCAATATCTTGAGCCAAGTGCCAAGACACCTCTGGGATATAGATAGCTATTCACAGCATATAACCTCATTTCTCTTCCAGAATCCCAGCCTTAAAATCAAAACTCAAAAATAAGGTGAAGTTTTTTAATTGCCTGGGGGTCCAAATCCTTCTGTATTGTACCTGTGAAGATGTTTGCTAGTCCCTTTCTGTCATTTACCTTAAACTGCTGCAGGATTCATAAAACTTGGAAGAGTGAAGAATTTGTCTGATTCTCTAGATAATGAACTTCAGAGTAAATTTTTTCTTTGCTCTTGCTATCCCAGAGTTCAAGAGAATCCAATAGTATCTACCTCTTTTCACTACTATTATTTTAATTGTTCGTTTACTTCTGAAAACATGATTAATTGGTGGGTGGATGTGGTGCATGCAAATGTGTACCAGGTGGTTCATTTTGATAATCATGTTTTCTCAAGTATTTGTCTAAGCTTTCTAATTTAAGCATTTATTCTGAAACTTATAATAATGATTTTGCTTTCCCCTCCAATACAAAATAGTAAATGCACTTGATTTTGTCTCAGAAATTTCCGAATTAATCACAATCTCCCTAATTAGTTTAGCATTTACTAATGCTTACTCTTATTGTCTGTCCTTTAATTTCAATTCCAAAACACAAGATTTGAAAATATTTCTTTAAACAACAAAAATTTGATAATCCATTAGCAAAAATTTCTTTTCAATAACAATAAGCTAAAATTATCTGGATGTATATACACATATACGTAGTGTATATATACTGTTTTACTTTCCTGTATGCTCCTTAACAATAACATAATAGAATAATAATATAAATTCTATTATATACTGAAATTTTAATGCAATATAGTGTCAAATTAAATATGAATTAAACCCTAAAATCAGAGAAGAAAATTATATTTACATTTTATGTATATTGTGTTCATATAAGATATGAGTATATATGTGTGAGTATATATATATATATATATATATATATATGTGTGTGTGTGTGTGTGTGTGTGTGTGTATATTATTTTTCAGACAACAATCTCTCAGAGAAAGATCATGTTGAAGACTTGAAAACCAATCCTTTCCTTCAGCATTGGAACAGATTGTTGTTTCCTTATTAGTGTGTCAAATGAAATAGTTGACAAGAATTTAAGTATAATATTGTTTTGAAAAGAAATATCATTAGATAATAGAATCGTGCTCTACTTGGTGATAAGCAATGGCTGAATGGAGAGCCAAGTCATGTGCTCCACCTCTTGCCTGGTGAGGTTTACATGCTCTCCACTAGTGGAATGGGGGGAAGAATCTTCTGGAATTACCGAATTGTCCTATCTCATTTTCTTTAGCTTGCTCAACTCTTCTTTTTTTTTTTTATTTTCAAAGACAGTTGAATTTACTAAGTTCTATGTGTAAGTCAAGTGGACAAATAATTCTATCTGATGTATTATTATGTTAACTCTTTGGTTTTTAGCTGACTAACTTTAGATTGACGAGACAAACTAAAATATCCTCTATTTTATTTTTATAGTATAGTCTAAATTTTTTCAGTTTGGTTTTACTATGTTTGGAAATGAATGAACAAAGGTAATAGGAAGAAGAAAGAGTAGCAAATTGAAATTTATTGAACAGATGTTATATGTCCACAAAAATTCTGCATGTATCATGTCATCAAATTCTTAATTTCATGTAAATGCATTATTTTACCCATTTCATGGATAAGAAAATAGGTCCATGGATAAGAAACTAGGTCCAATATTCTCTCATGGATAAGAGAATAGGTCCAGACAGAATTGTTTACCAGACTATACATCTATTATGCACAGATGCTGCTCTGATAGGAGATTTAGTAGTAAGAGTCAAGGCCATATCTCGCTCTAGAAAGCCACTCATCCACCTGTCATCTGTTTTTATTACCACAATAAGACAAAGGGATTTTGGGAGCAGGTTGAGGTTGCTTGGGCCTTGCTAACTGACCCCATGGTTTAAATACAGCAGTTTTTATCCCATTTGCAACAAACAGGAAATTTACTCCTTAGGATTCTGATTAATTTATACTCTGCTCACAGAGAGGTCTAGTGTTTTAGTGAGAGTTATTTGATCTGCAAGCCAAAGGACTTTTTAAAAAAAAGTTGCTGGAAGTAAAATGTGGTTGATATAAACAAAATGGAAGCACCTCAAATGGGAGGATTACAAACAAAAACTTAAATCCCTAAGTTTATGCCCACAATGATGTGCTGTAAACTTAGCAAAACATATTTTATTGTTTATACTTTTGATTGTCTAAACTTGTCATCATAAACACAAACTGTGTTTTTTCCCCCTTAGTGCTTATCAGATGTGAGTGTTTATGCATGTCTGGACCTCCTATTTCCTCTTGAACATTGGTAGAGTGTCTCCTGTTAAAGACTACCAACCTTTCTATGTGTGTTTCCTATGCAAATCTGTGTTGTACAAAAGCCTAGAATTGAAGCTGTACTGGAATAAATAAAGCCAATGATTGCATGCAAATTTAGAGATGCTAGTTTTTTAAATCATAAGAAGTATGGTAGTTCAAAAAACATTAAAAGTGAACTTCTTAATCTCCTTAAAAATAGTTGAGATTGTGGAGAAACAAAAATGAGTTGGAACTTAGTGAACTGAGGAAATAAATCCCACTCTGTAGATTGACTTCCTAATGTCACAAGTCAATTTAAAAATTATGCACAAGATAAATCTCTTTCCTCTCATTGCACCAATGTATTTAGCTTAATCATGGGCATCGCTGGAGACAGATTGAAAAATAAATTGTTCACTGTCTCCAAGACAAACCCCAAATAGGAAACTTGATATTCTGCATAAACTCCCTCTCTGAAATATGCTTTTGAAATGGCATGGTATAATTATGTGTAGCATTATAGAGATTCTTGTGTTTATAAATATTTTCAAAAGGCTTTGAGATTGTTTGTAAATCCAAAGTTTATAAATGACTTATGAAATCCACAAATTTGCTAAATATGTTTCTGCATTTTTGTATTATGCTCTGTGATTTTTCTTTCTATGTTGTGTAAGTCAAAGAAAATGATATACAATAGGGCTAGATGGGACTAAAATTTCTAAACAAAAGAAGCATCTGTTTTTCTAATTTAGTTGTTGAATCTATGTTGTTTCACAATTGGTTACACTGCAAACAATGTGGTTCAAATGACAAAGACATTGATTACAATTCCGCTTTGCACTAAGAGTGCTTTTTATCCAAGATTGTCAACTCCCTTAACTAACAATAACTAAGCCTTTCAGCACCTCCGTACCTTGGGTATTGTTTTACCCAATGTGAGGCATATTGAACAGTAACTGCAGAAGGCTGATATGGTTTTCATGAAGCCAGAGATGCCTAGAATGTTAAAGTCACTGGGATGGAACATCTTATATTTTCATGTTCATTTTAAAATTTTGGAGCAAGTTAGCTTATGAGTATGATTCCTGCACTATGTTCTTTTTCCACTACTTTGAAATGACTAGAACAACAGGGACCATGGGGGAAGGTGAGCTTCGATTCACAATAATTTTTATTTTCTTTCTATTTTTATGTAGTGTCTCTACTTCCTCTCTTTGCCAATCTCATCCTGCCCTATGGAACTTTGATTCCTGAAAAAATTCCATCAATTTTTCTAGTTCAAAATTTCACATTGAAGATCATTTAAGTATTCATGTCTGCACATTGATTTCTTAAAAGTCTGTTTAGACTATACTGTGTCCAAAAAGACTTTCTTTTTTCATCTCCTGTCTCTTCATTCATTCATTTGCTTCTTCAGGAAACATTTATTGAGCACCTGCCATTTGAAAGACAATATGCCAGATATGCAGGGACAACTGCATGTTTTCCTTAAGACAGTGATTGTTTCCATGAGACCGGAACCCTATTAGAGATTGTGTTGACCGATATGTTCTTCTGACATCTTTTCATTATATGGTTATTGCCTATAATGTTATACCCAAAGTATAATATTGGAAGATCCACACATTAATTTTTATAGTTTCAATGTCCCTTCTGAAGACTATGATTTCTTGTTTTCTCTGTCAAGTGGGAATCTTATTCTCCTGTGAACTGGAAATGGAAAATTCTGAATCATCTTCCAAATATTTCACTTTTGCTACGGTACCTCCAGTGATTTCAGTGATGGCTAGTTGAGCATTAAATACCAATTTTTGTCTTATAAGTAAGATAAATTTAATTTTAAGGGATATGAATAAGATATTTTAATAAGGCTTTAAATGGAGATTATTTCTCAATAGTGAAACCAAAGTAGGTTTAATATCTGCTTTATCAAAGGGTATCATGAAGAGGAATTTTCTGCTGAAATATTTAACTATGACTTCACTGAGAGAACCAAAAATATCTTATTACCTGATTCCTTATCATACCATTTTTTTCACATTAACCAGCCATGTAAACTTAGCTTGAACATCCTTATAATGTTGTAAATAAGTAACCTGTTTCCAGAATCAGGCAAACATAAATATAAAACTTGCTTTTAGTTCTAAAAACTGTGTAGTCATGGGGAAATAATATTGGTACATGTAAAACTCAGTGTTTCCATCTGTTAAATGAAATAATATAAGTAATTTCATATCAAACTTATGCTAAAAAGTAAAGTTATTGGAACAGATGAATCAAATCACCCAAGATCATTGATAAATTAAAAAGTTACTATTAATTGGTTAGGAAGCAATTGATCATTTTGGTGATTCTTTGCTTATTCTTATTAGCCAAACTTTGACACATTTTTTTAAGTGATTACAGGATTAGTCACTAACTTTAACAGATGTTTTGTTATCACAACATCACTATAGCACTAAAAGGTAGGTAATGTACCCAATTTACAAGTTTGAAAACTAGGATCAGTAAGCGAAAACCATTTTTCAGGGTTAGTTGCAAAGAGGGCAGGACTTCACTACAGCTACCTTAACTGCCATGTGTTGTGCTTTCCAATAAGCTGTGTCATTCTAATTATCATTGCTTAAATGTAAGTAGCAATTATTTCTGTCAAGATATTCAAATCATCAGTGATGATTTAATAATATTGAATGTCTACTATATGCCAAACATTATGCAACACGCTTTAATAAACATTTTTTATGGCCTAGTCCTTTAGTTATTAGTTGAATGTACTTACTGGGCAGAAACTCTGCCACTGTGCTAGCTACTAGGACTGTATAAAAGAAGACACATTAAAGAACTCAAAAGTTTTCTATTTTACTTTTCATAGAAGACTCTATTTTTTTAGACTACTATTAGGTGCACAGCAAAAATAAGAGGGTGGTTCAGATTTCCACGTATCCCATTCCTTTATATATGTATAGCCTTATTATACATTACACATTATTGATTACACCCATCACATTGGTACTCTTGTTATACTGTAGTCAGAATCCACAGTTTACTCCAGGGTTTACCCTTGGTGTTGTACATTTGGACAAATGTATAATTATATGTCTCTACCATTACAGAACCCTGCAGAGTACTTTTACTGTCCTAAAAATCCTCTGTTCTCCTATTTTTCAACCCTCTGCCATCCCTTACCCCAAACTCTGACAACCACTGAAAGATTTAGTGTTTTTATAATGTTGCTTTTTCCAGAATGTCATGAAGTTGGAGTCATATAGCATGTATCCTTTACAAACTGGCTTCTTTCACTTAGCAACATGCCTTTAAGGATTTCCCACATCTTCAGGATTGGGTAGGTCCTTTCTTTTTCGCACTGAATAATATTCCATTATCTGGGTGTACTACAGTTTATCCATACACCTATGGAAGGTCAGCTTGATTGCTTCCAAGTTTGGTCAATTATAAAAAAAAGATCAGACATCCGAATACAGAGGAGTTTTGGGAGTCATAAACCTTCAGCTCCTTTGATTAAATACAAAGGAGATATATTACTGAATCATCTGGCAAGGGTTTGTTCAGTTTACTGAGAAATTGCAAAATTGTCTTCCAGAGTGGCTGTATCACTTTTCATTCCTAATAGCCATGAATGGGAGTTCCAGTTGCTCCATGTGGTGTTGTTAGTGTTCTGAATTCGGTCATTTTAATAGACTTGTAGTGGCTTCCTGTGTTATTTCAACTTGAACTTTCCTGGTGACATATGTTGTGGAGCATCTTTCCAAATGCTTATTCTTCACCTTTATATTTTCTTTGATGAAATCTCTGCTAAAGTCTCTCTTTGTCATATTTATAAACGGAGTCATTTTATTTCTTACTGCTGAACTCTGAGTTATTCTTTGCATAGAAATCCTTTATTAGAATCCTATTTTGCCCATTTTTTTTTCTGTCAGCCTGTGGCTCATCTTTTAGTTCCCTTGATGTTATCTTTTGCAGAGAAGAAGTTTTTCACTTAAATAAAGTCAGTTTATCAATTTCTTTTTTGGATTAGTTTGTATCTAAGAAGTTGTTACCAAATCCACAGTCATCTTGATTTTCTTCTCTCAACTTGTATCAGTTTAATAGTTTTGTATTTTATGTTTAGATCTGTGATTCATTTTGAATTAATTACATGAGGGTATATAGGGTCGATGACTATATTTGTTTTTTGTTTTGTTTTGTTGCAAACGGTTGTCCAATTTTTGTAGCACCATTTATTGAAAAGACAATATTTTCTCCATTGCATTGCCTTTGATCCTTTATCAATGATCAATTTATATATATATATATATATATATATATATATATATATATATATATATATATCCATTTCTGGTCTCTTCATTCTGTTCCACTGATCTATTTGTCTGTTCTTTTGTACATCTCATTCTATTTTAGTTACTGCCCCTTAATAGTAAATTGTAAAGTTGAGTACTGTCAGTGCTCCAACTTTGTCCTTCACCTTCAATATTGTGTTGGCTCTTCAGGGGTTTTTTGCTCCTTTATATATAAACTTTGGAAATGGTTTGTTGACATCCAAAAAACAACTTGCAGGGATTTGGATTGATATTACATTAAATCTATAGATCAAGGTGAAAGAACTGTCTTCTTAACAATATTGAATCTTCCTATCTATGAATATGAAACATATCTTCATTTATTAGCTCATTGATTTATTTCATCAAAATTTCATGGCTACTTTATATAGATCTTGTACCTTTATTTATTTTAATTGTATACCTATACATTTTGTTTTAGGGGAATGCTAATGTATATGTGTTATAATTTTAATTTCAATTTCAAATTCCACTGTTTATTGCTGGCATATAGGAAATAAGTTGACTTTTATGTATTAATTTTGCATACTGTAACATTGATATAGTGGCTTATTAGTTTAAAGAAATAAAATATTTTGATGGTTCTGGGGATTTAACCCAGGACCTTCCACTCTACTGCTGACCTACACCCCAACCCTTGTAAAATGTTTTAATTGACTTTGGATTTTCTTTATATATAATCCTATTATCTGCAAAGAAAGAGTTTTATTTCTTACAATTCGATCTGTACATTCTTTATTTCTAATTCTTATCATATTGCATTAGCTAGAATTTTCAATGTGAAAAGGAGTGGTAAGAGTGGGTGTCTTTATTTTGTCCCTGATTTTAGAGAGACTATTTCTCACCATAAAGTATGGTTTCACACTATAAAGTGTAGGATACTTTTTTCTAAATATTATTCATAAAGTTAAGGAAGTTTCCTTCTTAATTCCTGGTTTACTGAGAGTTTTTATCATGACTGGTGTTAATCATATTGGAGTTTGTCAAATTCTTTTCCTGTAACTTTATGTGATTTTTCTTAAAATCCTGTTGATGGGATGGATTACATTAATTGATTTTCAAATGTTGAGCCAGTCTTTCACACATGGGGTAGGAACTACTTGTTCATGGTGTATACTTCTTTTTATGTGTGTGTGTGTGTGTGTGTGTGTGTGTGTGTGTATGTGTGTGTGAGAGATAGAGATATCTAAAGAAGAGTATATATGTATGTGTATATAAATATACATACATATATATGTATATATATATATGTGTATATCTATATATATCCCACCTTTATAAACCTCTATTTATATATTATTTGATTCAATTTGCTAATATATTGTTTTTGCATCTATGTTTATGAGAGAACTTGATCTGTACTTTTCTTTTAATACAACATCTTTGGTTTTTGTATTAGAGTAATATTGGTCCCATAGGAATGAGTTAGCAAGTATTTCTTTAGCAATTCTCTGGAGATTGTAGAGAATTGGTATAATTTCTTCCTTAAGTGTTTTGTTGAAGTCTTCATTGAATCCATCTGGCCCTGATTCTTCCTGTTTTGAAAGATTATTAATTATTGAATCAATTTATTGTATAAATATAGGCCTATTTGAATGGTCTTCTTTTCCCATAAGTTTGGTTAATGTGTGTTTGAAGGAAGTATTTCTTTTCTTTCTAGGAAATATGTGGGCATAGAAAAAAAATTGTTCATAGTATTTCTTTATTATCCTTCAAATATCCATTGTATCATTGTATCTGAGGTAATGTCCCCTCTTTCAGTTTTGATATTAGTAAATTGCGTTCTGTCACTGTGTGATGACACACTTTGTTTCTGGTAACTTTCTGTGGTCTGAACTGAGTTCTTTGTGAAATGAATTAAAATTAAAGCTTAGTGGTGTTAGCTGGTATAGCTTTCTCCATGCATTTTCTTTTAATCTTTATCTATATTAATATTTATAGTGGGTTTCTTGAGAAAACATATAGTTGAGCCTCTTTTGTTGTTGTTGAGGCTATTAGTGCTCAAAGTGATTATTGATATTGGATTAATAGCTACATAATTGTTATTGTTTTTTATTTGTTAAAATTTGTGATTATGCTTCATTTTCATTTTTACCTTCCACACTCTGCTTTTTTTTGAGGGAGGGGGCAGTTAATTGAGCTTTTTATATGGTTGTATTTTTTCTTCTGATAATTCCATAATTATTCTTTTTTTTTTTTACTTTTTAAATGTTTTCCCTAGAGTTTGCAATGTACATTTACAGATAATTCCAGTCTACTTTCAAATAACACTTTGCATTTTGCAGGCAATGTGTGTTCTTTATTATAACAAAGTGTTCCTAGTTCCTTCTTCCCTTTCTTTGAGTCATTGATGTCTTTCATTTTACTTACAGGAGCCCCTCTTGTCCACTGGGGATATGTCCTAAACCCCTCTCAGTGGACGCCTGAAACTTCAGATAGTACCAAACCCTACATAGGCTACTGTGGATTTTTCTATTTATGTATCTATTATAAATTTATAAACTAGGCCCAGGATGAAATTAAAAACAATGACCGATAATAAGATGGAGCAAGTTTAACAATTTACTGGGATAAAAGTTACGTAAATGTGGTTTTTCCTTGAAATATTTAATTTTACTGTAGATCTAGTAATCTCAGCATACAATTATTTTTCTTTCCTTATTCAGTCAAGAACTTCTACCTTTTCACTTAAAGGAAGCACCTTACAACTTCTCTTTGGCTTACCCAAATTGCCAGGATCACTACTCTTGAATTTGGGGGTCATTATTAAATAAAATGAAGATTACTTGAACACAAGTGCTATTATACTGTGACAGACCATCTGATAACTTAGACCGCTATTATGTGACTAAGGGGTGGGAGGTATATATACATAGATGGATGCACCAGACAAAGGGGCAATTCATGTCCAGGGCATGATGAATCAAATACCATCAAAGCAGGATGGTGAAAGATTTCATTACTCTACTCAAGTGGTACACAATTTAAAATTTGTAATGTTTACTTCTGGAATTTTCCAGTCAATATTTTTGGATCAGCATTGACTATGGGTAATTGAAACCACAGAATGTGTACCTGAGTATAAAGGGGGACAACTATATGCATAAGCATGCATAAACACATATGTAGTCAACGATACAGACATAAGCAAGTGTAATTGAATATATTTTTGGCATTATGATTTTGAACAAACTGTTACTTTAGATTAATTGATTTTAAAAAGTGTGTTTTTAAAACTTTACTTATTTCTTCGTTGTATTCCTTCTTTCTTTATGTATATCCCCATTTCTAGTCAAAATCATTTTTTTTCTCTCTCTAAAGAACTTCTTTTAACATTCTTTGCAAAATTTGTCTACTGGCAACAAATTTCCTTAATTTTTATTTGAGAAAGTCTTCAGTGCACCTTTATTTTTGGAAGGTAATATCTTAGGAAATAAAATTCTAGATTGTTTTTTATTTCCTTTCACATTTTAAATATTTCCTTCCACTCTTTCTTTCTTCCAAAAAACACATATATGTTTTTTATCTTTATTCCTTTATAAGTAAGGTGGTTTTATCCTTTCTCATCCTACAGGGCACTTTTCTTTATCTTTGGTTTTACAAACTTTGAAATGATATTTCTAGATACAGATTTTTTTTCTGTTTTGATTTGCATTTATCCTGCTTTAGAGTTCTCTGAGACTCCTTAATCCGACATTAATAGAGGAAAAATTATGTCACTATATTCAAATGTATCTTTTCTTCTTTTTCTCTTTCTCCTCCTTCCAGAATTCCTGTTATATATATGTAGTTGTACTTTTTGTAGTTGTCTCACAATCCTGGATTTTTTGAAGGTTTTATTCCCTTTGCTTTTCAATTTTGGTGGTTTCTACTGAGGTGTCCTCAAAATAAGAGATCCTTCCTTTAGCTACTCTAGCCTACAAATAAGTCTGTTAAAGTCATTCTTCATTTCTGTTGCAATGGTTTAGTAGTTTTTATTTTTTCTTAGAATTTCCATTTCTTGTCCACATCACCCATTTTCTCTTTCTTTCTCACTCCTTTATCCATCATAGCCCTTAGTGTGTTAATCACTGTTTCAAATTCCCTGCCTGATAATTCTAACCTCCTTCCCATGTCTGGTTCTAATGTCTGCTCTGTTTTCTCAAGTAGTACTTTTACCCTTTTAACATGCCCTGTAAAAGTTTTCTTGACAGACAGACATGATATATTGGGAAGAAGAACTGCTGTAAATAAGCCCATAATCATATGGTGTTGAGTGTGGGAGGAGGAGAAGTGTTCTGTAGTCCTGGGGCTGAGTCTTTTAGTGCACTTCCGTATCTCGATGGAACTTCACATGTGCTTCTCAGCTTCTTTCTCATCTTCTACATGGGACGAGATGGTTAGAGTGGGTTGGACTTTGTTATTTCCCTTCTCCCATATGGAAGGTTAGAGGTGACCAGCGTTGAATATTTACCTTCCTTCAGTCTAGTCTCTGATAACATACCATTAAATTAAGCTCTGTAACTAGTTTCTCCTCAGGGAAGGTCTTCTAAGAATAGAGTATTCTTATATTTGCAAAAGGATTCATTTTTTTTCCTTACCCCTGCTGGAGGCATGAGGGAATTTTTCTTCAATATTTACTGCAAGAACCTTGTCAAGCTCCTAGAGGCAAATATGACAAAAGTGTTGGAGGATTATAACTGGGTTCTCCTGGAGTTTTGAATTCTCAGACTATTCACGCTGAGCCTCCAGCAATTCATCAATTATATCTCAGGTTTTTCTACCCCAGAACTGGTTCCTGTAATATTTTACACTGACAAATCTCTGCTGAGTTAAGTGGTGACTCCTTGTGTTTTCCTGTCTCTCCAATCTTGGGGCTATGGTTTGCTTTGTATCTTCATCTCTCTTGCAAATCCAAGAAGAGCTGTTGATATTTCCAATCTCTGATGTTTTACTTATGGTTAGAATACAGTAGTAACTTTTAACTTTCTAATATGTAGAATCAAGCCATGGAAGTCCAAAGATCTTAACATTGTCATAAAGGAAAAGCAAAAATAACTATCAGACGATTGCAGAAAAACATTGTGTTGCCACAAAGGATTTTTATCTCATTATTTTCATCTTCTAGGTGAAGAAAGTGAAGCTTAGTGAGAAATATAAGTGATCATAACAAATAAGAAGACTTGCCTGAATTCAAACTCAAATCAACCTATTACTTTTCCTTTTGAAGTTTTTTTTTAATATGCTATATATATATTGTCAGTGATGGATACAAGATGTTTAGAGACACAATTTTTTGCATCTTGAATGTGTGTAGTCCTAGACTCGATTGGTTCTGACCTGAGGGAGTGCTTAATGATGTAGAATAAAGACATAATATAATAAATGGTGTTTTTTCTTATTACTAATATTTCCTTCTTTCTTCTGCATTAACAAAAGCACCATTTCTTTCAGATATATCATATACATGAATTTCTGGATCTTCTCTAACTCTAAGAAATAAATTGTGGTGGGACAATAGAACCAGGAAAAGCCAATTCTCCTTAGCAATCTGGCTTGCCATGCAATTCTGGCAAATATACTAAGAAGAGACATTTGTGAAGAGCCAGTGTTGTGCTAAGAGCTTTATCTGAACAAAGTCCAATAAAGAAACACACAGAATGAGAGACTTCATTCTATGATTTTCTACATTTGTAACCAACTTGGGTCCATAAAAGAAAAAAAAACTTTCATTGAGAATGATAGATTATAAAGATAGAAAAAAAACTCAGGTCACTGGTGATGTCATTTTGCCACTGAAATATTCCACTCTTAAATCATCTCTACCTCCAAACCTCTAAATTTGTGAAATAATAAATTTTATTTTTTGGCTGTTCTGATCCCTTTAGGAGAAAGGTATCATTTGTTCTTGGGAGAATTTCTCACACAAGAACTTAAAAGATGCTTAATTTTTCTTCTTTGATTTTTCTCATGTTTTATTCCCTCTTAATCCCACAATATATCAGTGGCATATATCTCGTTTAGTCATATTGTATGCTAGTCAGCTTTCCATTACTGTACCAAACACCTGAGACGATCAACTTAAAAAGCAAATTTATTTATTTTGGTACATAATTGTGATGAATATAGCCAATAATTGGTTGGCCCCATTGTTTTTGGTTTTGTGGTAAAGGCAGCACATAAAGACCAAAAGTGAACAGTGGAGCAAAATCATTCACCTCATGGTCAGGATGTGAAAAGACAAAACGTGAAAACATTTGAGGTCTTACTATCCTCTCTAAGGGTATGCGATGGTGACCACATGACTTCACACCAGACCTTACCTCTTAATGTTTTCACCACCTACCAAGCTCCAAATTGGGAGCTTTTTGATGCATGGGCATTGGAAGGACATTGAAGATCCAAACTATAGCATATTGGAAGGCCTATAGTGGAGTTTAAATTTTCTTTTGTGTCCAACAGTAAGTATATGGCATTAACTTGTGAAAAAAATTAGAGTTACTAGGCACAGGCAAAGTGTTCAGAGACAGATTATTTAGCTCCAAAGACAACTTATCCAGAAATATATCTGATAATCAAAGCACAGAAGAGGAACAGAGGAGGATTCAATGATAATAAAATCATTTGCCATATACATAATTCTTTTACTCAATTGTTTTGTAGGCAAAGAATGAAAATGGAAATAAACTAGGAAGAAATAAACAGCAAAGGGAATGAATAGTTGGCTATGCAGATGTGCTAAGCTGCATTGTTATAATATTTAGTCAGCATTTATCAGTACAGTAGAAGAGGTTATTAAAAAAAACCAGATATTTTGTTATTATTCCTTGCATAGCACTATGATGCATGCTTAATATATAAGAAAAGGATTGCAATATAATCTTGTCCATTGTGGCTACCACATGGAGATGACAATTGGCAGACAAGTAGCTGAATAGCGATAATACACAGTCATAAGTGCTATCTAGAGATGTGCCAGGCCATACGTCAAGGGATGCCTTAACTGTCTGAAAACTGATGGTAGTGGATTTTGAGTGGGTTAAAGCACAGAAGTTCCACAGAGGAGACACTTGATCTGAATCGTAAAGAAGGTACTCAAGTCACTGCAAATAGCTTAGAGTAGCTGGAATTCACTCTCCTTGTGGAAGTGTGGCGGTATAGTTGCTTTCTGACTCATGGAATGTACTAATCCAAACTGGGATAATTGTTTAAGTCAAAGAGACGATTATGGGTAAACTAGGATTCAGAGTCACTCTAATCAAGTTAGAATAATTCAGGAACTCTGTATTTGATAAAATTAACAGCAGTTAGGAGGTGGTTAATATCTTATGTACTGGTAAGTGAGGATAAAGAGCCTAGGAACATTCTCAGTCTGGATGCAAGCAAGATTGACAGTTATCACTTTCACTGTAATAGTAAACATGGGGAAAAGAACAAAATTACATGGAGATAAAATGAGTTATATTTTAAATATAGTGAGTCTGAGATGCTTGTAGGAAATCCAAGTTGTGGATGTCTATAGATAGCTGAAATGTAGGTTAGGAAATTAAGGATAAGGTGCTCAGTACTAAAACAAAAATTTGGAGATCATTAAAGTAAATGGGAGTTGCAGCTAGAGGGAGGGTTATATTCTTTTTTATCTCACTATACACGGAGAAGAGAATAACCAAAAAAAAAAAAAATAACAACAACAACTACATGTCATATTAAAATAAGAGAAATACATAGAGGAATTTGGGAAAAAGTCATTAAAGATAGAAAACAAAAGTAGATTTTAATGAAAGAAAGATGAGAATTAAAAGATGAATGCTAGTTGGTTTTGTTTGTCTACTGGAGGCCCCCTTCCTGTAAAAAACTTAGCCCCGCCACGAACACATACATACAGCCCATGCAAAGTTTAAAGGCTGCCAAGAATATGGTTAAAAGAAACCTTGGCCTAGAGGCACTCTTCATCTCAATTCACTAAGACTATTCTTAGCTTATGACCATGTTGTGGGTAAAATGTTATTATCCCTTTTTTTCAAGGTTATTTTGGTTGGAATGATAAATTATATTGTCACCTAACTTAAGTGTTGTTCATGTGTTGACTTCTTGGCTATATACATGTATAAAGCCACAATTCTCACAGTTCCCCCACCCACCTAGTACCTTTCATTTTAGCCAAAATCAGTTTTCTTCCACTTCATCAAATGTATTACAGTTTCTCTCATATTCGTGGCTTTCTAGATTATATTCTTTCTGTAGCTATTTTTTTTATTTTCCTTTCCAAGACAATTCTGTGCATTTTTTTTAAATCTCCAGCATATGAGTGATCTTTCCAGAGCCTAACCCTGTTATTCCCACCTCCTACCAGACCATGTCTGTCTCTGTGCTCCTGCTGCAGCCAGTATATTTGTGTATTTCCATAGCTTTAGGTTTATTGGTTTGTTATGGAATCCTGCTCCCTATTATGAAACTCTGCATTTAAGTTTCATTTCTCTTTGTTTTCCTAGGACTGAGACCATCTGCCTTCAAAATTTTAAATATCACAGTGTTCAATAAATGCTTTCTGAATAAATGAAAAATTCAGTTAGTATAGAATCTTTACCCAAGAAAATCTGATGTGAAAGGAATGCATGGACATTGAGAATATAATAATTTCTGTTAGCATTAATTAAGCTCCTACTATGCAGTACTTTTTAATGAAGATTCATTGAATCTTCAAGACAATCATTTGATGTGATTACAGTGATTTTTCCCAAGTGACCGATGAGGAAGCTAAAGAAAAGGAAAGTTAAGTAACTTACCCTGACACTACAATTAATAAGTGCCAGAGCAGAATTTAGTTCCAGGTAAAGTGTCATCTAACCCATTATTTTGTACTTGCTTTCTTGAACATGAGAGGTGTAAAGTTCATTTAAAAAATTATTCAAATGTCTATTGCTATTTAAAAAATGGTTGTTTGAACTTTTTTCCAGTTAGTTGTTCTTTTTCCTTTCTTTTTTTTTTGTATGTGTGCTATCTAAATATCTTATTTGTACTTCAGTAAGCTTAGATTTTAAGCTGTCAATTATATTTTTAAGACCAAAAGCACCTTTTGTACTATGTCTGACATATAAGAAAATGCCAAAATAAATCAGCTTAAAAGTCAGGCAAATATTGCCATAAATACCGGTATAAATATAGTGATTTTTAAAAATAGGTCATATAAACATTTTTGACAGTGATTACATAGATATTTTGGGGGGATTGTAGCACTAGTGTTTCCTCAGACATGAGTCACCTTAGCTACATTAACTGGTTAATGGTTCCTTTGGCTGAACTTTTGATTAGATAGCAACAATAACAAGCTGAAAGTTTTATTCTGATTAGGATGTTCATGTCCCCCAGTGAATGTACTGACTGGATTAAAATGACGAGTTAGTTGCTGTCCTGTGGAAAACCTTAATTTACTTTCTAAATTTTTGCTTTCAGATTATAAACATTAGATAGGATGGTATCACATGCAAGGCTGCTCAAAGGGTAAGATGATACAGAATGTTGGGAGGGCAATTTCAGTACTCAAAAAGTGTTTGTAAAGATACTGACCTGCAGTTTTACCCTAGACATTTGTTGTGTGCTAGTAATGCTTATATGTGTACACAAAAGGCCTGAGCTAAGATATTTGTTATGACATTGTAATATCATAAAATTTTGAAGTACTAAGAGTACATCAATGGAAATGGTTAATAAAATTATGGTTATATAAAAAAATAAAAAATAAATAAAATATGAACTTAAAAAATAAATTTTAAATCCTTCAAAAATCTATCTAATTTTAACATTGCTTTTAACAACATTTTGAACTATTCTTTTTGTAATAAAACATCCTTCAAATTGCAAAAGAAATATATATTTATTGTCTAGAGCTATTGAAATAAGTAAAAATTGACATTTTGAAATATTTTACTCCAACTTTTAACTTTGTAAACTTTAAGATTACAGATACATTGATAGATGAACATACTTAGTATAGACCAGACATAGATGGAGTGAATGAATATATTTTTAGATGTGTTCATTTTTTACTTAAAACAAAATTTTTTTCATTTTATTAAACACTTAAAAACTAGAACATTTCATGGGTACATCTCAATTAATTAAACTCTTCCTCTCTTGCTGTACATTTAGATCATTTTCAGGATTTATAGTTAGAACCAGAAAAATGATAAAATCACTGTGCATAAATCTTTGTCTATATTTCTGATTATTTACTGGAGATTATTCTTCATAAATAGAACTGTGGGGTCAGAAGAGGTATAGGGTTTTAAGCTTTATTGATACATATTTTAAAATTGATTTTCAGAATTACTTTTTCACCAGAAGTTTGAAGAATGTTCTTTTTATACTGCTGCCCATGATGAGAAATACAAGAATAAATAACTTGCTAATTTGGAGAATAAAAGTTTTTACTACACTTGGAATTTAATTTTAATTTCTTCATTTGTGAGTTTAATTTTTCATCCATTTATTGCATATATTTTATTCTATAATTGTGTAAATGCTTATGTCACTTGTATTTGTTTTATTGATGTATTATTTATTACTATTAACACTTTGTTCACTATTTTTGACTACTTTTTATGAAGTTACTTTAATTCCATGTATGTATTTTGTGTGTTTTTTTAAATTCACTGATGCCAAAATTTTAACTATCACAATATTCGATAAAATTACATGCCTGAGTCATATTACTAAAATTGTGCTGATAATATGCCAAATAATCTTGAAACATTGGCAAATAACTTGATAAGTGACTGGATAATATTTAATTTCTTATTTGCAACATCAGTGTGTAAGCCCTCACTTTAATGTCTAATATTGCATAGCATGTGTGAGGCACTGGGTTTCATCCTCAGCACCACATAAAAATTAACAAATAAAATAAAGGCCTTCTGTCCATCTACAACTACAATATATATATATATTAAAATGTATGTATTTTTAAACTTAAATAATGAGAAAATATTATATGAAGTTAAGGAATTGAACAAGGGCCTCTTTTATTCATTATGTATTGAAAACAGTCTATAGAGTATTCCAGAAAGGCCAGAAGAGAAAACAGCATCTGGTCTTCAGTTTTCTGTTCTTATTATTCATTTTCTCAAAGAAACTTCTAAGCAGTTAAGATGTTATCAGTTGCAGGAAGCATCTCAGCAAAGCTTATGGCCAATTTATTTTGATTTCTTTTATTGGTTTTATTTTTAAATACATGACGTGGAATGCACCACAATTCTTATTACACATATAGAACAATGTTTCATATCTGTGTTCGTATATAAAGTATGTTCAGACCAATTCATGTCTTCATACATGTACTTTGGATAGTGATCTCTATCATATTCCACTGTCCTTGCTAATCCCTTATCCCTTCCCTTTCCCTCTCACCCCTCTTCTTTAAGAACATAGTCTGTTTTCAAAGAGACTCACACTTGCTGGAATATTGGTAAATTTCTTTCTTTTTTTTATTGGTTGTTCAAAACCTTACAAAGCTCTTGACACATCATATTTCAAACATTAGTTTCAAGTGAGTTATGAACTCCCATTTTTACCCAAGTACAGATTACAGAATCACATAGGTTACACATTCACATTTTTACATAATGGTATACTAGTGACTGTTGTATTCTGCTACCTTTCCTATCCTCTACTATCCCCCTCTCCCCATCTTCTCTTTCTATCCCATCTACTGTAATTCATTTCTCTCCTTATTTTTTCTTCCAATTCCCCTCACAACCTCTTTTATGTAGTTTTTTTATAACAATGAGGGTCTCTTTCCATTTCCATGCAATTCCCTTTTTCTCTCTCTTTCCCTCCCATTTTGTGCTTCTGTTTAATGTCAATCTTTTCTTCCTACTCTTCCTCCCTGCTCTATTCTTAGTTGCTCTCATTATATCAAAGAAGACATTTGGTATTTGTTTTTTAGGGATTGGCTAGCTTCACTAAGCATAATCTACTCTAGTGCCATCCATTTCCCTGCAAATTCCATGATTTTGTCATTTTTTAGTGCTGCGTAATATTCCATAGTGTATAAATGCCACATTTTTTTAAATCCATTCATTCATTGAAGGGCATCTGGGTTGGTTCCACAGTCTAGCTATTGTGAATTGTGCTGCTGTGAACATCGATGTGGCAGTATCCCTGTAGTACGCTTTTTTAAGGTCTTCAGGGAATAGACCAAGAAGAGCAATAACTGGGTCAAATGGTGGTTCCATTCCTAGCTTTCCCAGGAATCTCCATACTGCTTTCCAAATTGGCCGAACCAATTTGCAGTCCCACCAGCAATGTACAAGAGTACCCTTTTCCCCACATCCTCTCCAGCACTTGTTATTGTTTGACTTCATAATGGCTGCCAATCTTACTGGAGTGAGATGGTATCTTAGGGTAGTTTTGATTTGCATTTCTCTGACTGCTAGAGATGGTGAGCATTTTTTCATGTATTTGTTGATTGATTGTATGTCCTCCTCTGAGAAGTGTCTGTTCAGGTCCTTGGCCCATTTGTTGATTGGGTTATTTGTTGTCTTATTGTCTAATTTTTTGAGTTCTTTGTAAACTCTGGATATTAAGGCTCTATCTGAAGTGTGAGGGGTAAAAATTTGTTCCCATGATGTAGGCTCCCGATTTACTTCTCTTATTGTTTCTCTTGCTGAGAAAAAACTTTTTAGTTTAAGTAAGTCCCATTTGTTGATTCTTGCTATTAACTCTTGTGCAATGGGTGTCCTGTTAAGGAATTTGGAGCCTGATCCCACAATATGTAGATCGTAGCCAACTTTTTCTTCTATCATACGCAGAGTCTCTGATTTGATATCAAGGTCCTTGATCCATTTTGAGCTAATTTTTGTGCATGGTGAGAGGAGGGGATTCAGTTTCATTTGGTTGCATATGGATTTCCAGTTTTCCCAACACCATTTGTTGAAAATGCTATCCTTCCTCCATTGCATGCTTTTAGCCCCTTTATCGAATATAAGATAGTTGTAACTTTGTGGATTAGTCTCTGTATCCTCTATTCTGTACCATTGGTCCACCCGCCTGTTTTGGTACCAGTACCATGCTGTTTTTGTTACTATTGCTCTGTAGTATAGTTTGAAATCTGGTATTGCTATACCACCTGATTCACACTTCCTGCTTAGAATTGCTTTTGCTATTCTGGGTCTTTTATTTTTCCATATGAATTTCATGATTGCTTTATCTATTTCTACAAGCAATGCCATTGGAATTTTGATTGGCATCGCATTAAACCTATAGAGGACTTTTGGTAATATCGCCATTTTGATGATGTTAGTTCTGCCTATCCATGAACAGGGTATATCTTTCCATCTTCTAAGATCTTCTTCTACTTCTCTTTTTAGGGATCTGTAGTTTTCATTGTATAAATCTTTCACCTCTTTTGTTAGGTTGATTCCCAAGTATTTTATTTTTTTTGAGGATATTGTGAATGGAGTGGTTTTCCTTATTTCCATTTCAGAGGTTTTGTTGCTGATATACAGAAATGCCTTTGATTTGTGCGTGTTGATTTTATATCCTGCCACTTTGCTGAATTCATTTATTAGTTCTAGTAGTTTTTTTGTAGACCCTTTTGGGTCTTCTAGGTATAGAATCATGTCATCTGCAAATAGTGATAATTTAAGTTCTTCCTTTCCAATTTTTATGCCTTTAATTTCTTTCGTTTGTCTAATTGCTCTGGCCAGTGTTTCGAGAACTATATTGAATAGAAGTGGTGATAGAGGGCATCCCTGTCTTGTTCCTGATTTTAAGGGGAATGCCTTCAATTTTTCTCCGTTCAGAATGATGCTAGCCTGGGGCTTAGCTTAGATAGCTTTTACAATATCAAGGTAAGTTCCTGTTATCCCTAGTTTTTCTAATGTTTTGAACATAAAAGGATGCTGTACTTTGTCGAATGCTTTTTCTGCATCTATCAAGATGATCATATGGTTCTTATCTTTAACTCTATTGATATGGTCAATAACATTTATTGATTTCCGTATATTGAACCATCCCTGGATCCCAGGGATGAATCCTACTTGATCATGGTGCACAATTTTTTTGATGTGTCTTTGTATTTGATTCGCCAGGATTTTATTGAGGATTTTTGCATCTAGGTTCATCAGAGATATTGGTCTGTAGTTTTCTTTCTTTGATGTGTCTTTGTCTGGTTTCGGAATCAATGTGATGTTGGCCTCATAGAATGAATTTGGAAGGACTCCCTCTTTTTCTATTTCCTGGAATAACTTGAAAAGTATTGGTATTAATTCTTCTTTAAAGGTTTTGTAAAACTCCACTGTATACCCATCTGGTCCTGGGCTTTTCTTGGTTTGTAGTCTTTTGATTACCTCTTCAATTTCATCCATTGATATTGGTCTGTTCAAATCGTGTGTGTCCTCCTGACTACTGGCAAATCATATGTCTTAAGAAATTTATCGATGTCTTCACTATCTTCTATTTTATTGGAATATAGGTTTTCAAAATAATTTCTAATTGTCTTCTGTATTTCTGTGGCGTCTGTTGTGATATTGCCTTTTTCATCCCTTATGTTAGTAATTTGATTCTCTCTCTTCTTCTCTTCATTAACATGGCTAAAGGTTTGTCAATCTTGTTTATTTTTTCAAAGAACCAACTTTTAGTTTTGTGAATTTTTTCAATAGTTTCTTTTGTTTCAATTTCATTGATTTCCGCTCTGATTTTAATTATTTCTTGCCTTCTGCTGTATTTGCTATTGTTTTGCTCTTCCTTTTCTAGGGCTTTGAGATGAAGTGTGAGCTCATTTATTTGTTGGTTTTTTCTTTTTTTGAGGAATGACCTCCAGGCGATGAATTTCCCTCCTAAAACTGCTTTCATTGTGTCCCATAGATTCCAAAAGGTTGTGTCTGCATTTTCATTTATCTCTAAGAATTTTTTGATTTCCTCCTTTATGTCTTCTGTAACCCTTTGATCATTCAGTAACATATTGTTCATTTTCCATGTGATATTGGATTTTCTCTTCCTTCTTTTATCATTAATTTCCAGTTTCAATCCATTATGATCAGATAAAATGCATGGTATAATCTCCACCCCTTTATATTTATTGAGGGTTGCCCTATGGCATAATATATGGTCTATTTTTGAGAAGGATCCATGTGCTGCTGAGAAACAAGTATATCCATTCGATGATGGTTGGTATATTCTATATATGTCAGTTAAGTCTAGGTTATTGATTGTGGTATTGAAGTCTATAGTTTCTTTATTCAACTTTTGCTTGGAGGATCTGTCCAATGGTGAGAGAGGTGTGTTGAAGTCACCCATAATTATTGTGTTGTGGTCTATTTGATTCTTGAACTTGAGGAGAATTTGTTTTATAAACTTCGAAGCACCATTATTTGGTGCATAAATATTGATAATTGTTATGTCTTGTTGTTTAATGGTTCCTTTTAACAGTATATAATGTCCTTCCTTATCCCTTTGGATTAACTTAGTCTTGAAGTCGATTTTATTCGATATGAGCATGGCCACCCCTGCTTGCTTGGGAGGACCGTGTGCGTGGTATATTTTTTCCCAACCTTTCACCTCCAGCCTGTGTATGTCTTTTCCAGTCAGGTGAGTCTCCTGGAGGCAGCATATTGTTGGATTTGTTTTTTTGATCCATGTTACCAGCCTATGTCGCTTTATTGGAGTGTTTAAACCATTAATGTTTAGAGTTACTATTGATATATGGTTTGTACTTCCAGCCATGTTTGATTATTTATCTCGTTTTTTTTTTTTTTGTAATTGCGTTTGTTTCACCATGATTAGTTTTCCCCCCTCTGTCTGTCTTTACTGAGGTACTTCCCACTGTTGGCTTTGGTTATTGTTTTCCATTTCTTCCTCGTGAAGTGTTTTGCTCAAGATGCTTTGCAACACTGGTTTTCTGGCTGCAAATTCTTTTAGTTTTTGTTTATCGTGAAAGATTTTTATTTCGTTGTCATATCTGAAGCTTAATTTTGCTGGGTATAGAATTCTTGGTTGGCATCCATTGTCTTTCAGTGTTTGAAATACGTTGTTCCAGGATCTTCTCGCTTTCAGCGTCTGAGTTGCGAAGTCCGTTGTTAACCTTATTGGTTTACCACTGAATGTAATCTTTCTCTTTTCTCTTGTAGCTTTTAATATTTTCTCTTTGTTCTGTATATTGGATATCTTCATAACAATGTGTCTTGGCGGTGGTCTACTGTGATTTTGTATGCTCGGTGTCCTGTATGCATCTACAATTTGTATATCTGTTTCCTTTTTTATTCCTGGAAAGTTTTCTGTAATTATTTCATCTAGTAGATTACTCATTCCCCTTGTTTGAATCTCTATCCCTTCCTCTATCCCAATGACTCTTAAATTTGGTTTTTTTATATTATCACATATCTCTTGTATGTTTCTCTCATGATTTTTAACCAGCCTATCTGAGTTGGCTATACTCTTTTCCAGATGATATATTTTGTCTTCATTATCTGATGTTCTGGCTTCTACTTGCTCCACTCTATTAATGATACTCTCATTTGAGTTTTTAATTTGGTTTATAGTTTCCTTCATTTCTAAGATTATGGTTTGAGTCTTTTTTATAATCTCTATCTCCTGATAAAGGTGCTTAACTTCTTCTTTTATCTGTTTGTGTAATTCATTCTCAATGTGTTCTTTCGCTGCTTGAATTTGCTGTCTTGTATCCTCTTTAAGGTTCCGTTCCATCTGTCTCAGGTGTTCCATGAGTTCTTTATATGACCATTTTTCTGGTGACTCTATATCCTCCTGAATATTTAGGCTGCCCTGCATTGTTTGCACTCCTTTTCTTCCTTGCTTTTTCATGCTGTTCATATTGTTTCTTGTTCTGTTTGACTGCTGAGTTACTGTTTACTCCTATAAATATATTTGATGCTTGGGAGGAAAGGTATTAAAAGGGATGGGAAGAAGTCACTAAAGAGAATGAGAGTAAGCAGGTAGAATTCAAGGAAGGGGGAATAAGAAAATTAAAAAGAAATGTAAAGACAGGAGAAAAGAAGGATAGAAAAAAATAGAAGATTAAAAGGAATTTAAAGAAAAATAATAATAGTAGAAATGGAAAATGAAATTAAAATTAGAATAAAATAAAATAAGATGGATTAAAAAAACATTTAAAAAGACAGCAAAAAAAAAATTATAAATGCAGTCCTAGAATTCGATTAACTGCTCTTCCAGTAGATGGAGCTATGCCCACCGGGCCAAGTTTCTCCTCTCAGTAGGCGGGAGTCAATCACTGTGCAGCAGTTCTTCCTCCCAGATTGGGCGAGTCTCCTTTCTTGCTGTTCGCCCTGTGGGCGGGGCCTTTTGCAGACCTGGTCAGGGGTCATTTGCAGCACCGGGTTGGCAGGTGGAGGGTGGTCGTCTGCAGCTCCAAACCGCCAGAGGAGGTTCACAGAGTCGGGCCGGTGGGGCCAGGCAGGCAGCGCCTGCTCCCCCACTCACTGCAAGGGTGTAGGCAGCGGCCGCTTGGTGGAAGCCAGCGGCGGTTCACAGAGCCGGGCTGCGGGGGCCCAGGCAGGCAGCGCTGGCTCCCAAGTTCACTGCACTGTGTGAGTGGCGGCCGGCTGCGGTTCACAGAGCCAGCCCGGGGGGGCCCAGGCAGGCAGCAACTGCTCCCAAGTTCACTGCTACGTGTGGGCGGTAGCCAGCGGCGGTTCACAGAGCCAGGCTGCGGAGGCCCAGGCAGACAGCGCCTGCTCCTTAGCTCGCTGCAAAGTGTGGGCAGTGGCCGGTGGCGGATCACGGAGCCAGGCGGTGTGGGCCCAGGCAGGCAGCGCCCACTCCTAAACTCGCTGCAACGTGTGGGCATCGGCCGGCTGCGGTTGGTTCACAGAGCCAGCCAGGGGGGGGGGCGGTGTCCAGGCAGGCAGCTGCAACGTGTGGGCGGTAGCCAGAGGCGGTTCACAGAGCCAGGCTGCCGGGGCCCAGGCAGGCAGCGTCCGCTCCTTAGCTCGCTGCAAAGTGTGGGCAGTGACCGGTGGCAGATCACGGAGCCAGGCGGTGTGGGCCCAGGCAGGCAGCGCCTGCTCCTAAACTCACTGCACCGTGTGGCCTGCGGCCGGCTGCGGTTCACAGAGCCAGCTCGCGGGGGCCCAGTCAGGCAGCAACCGCTCCCAAGAACGCTGCAGCATGTGGGCGGCGGTCGCCTGCGGTTCACAGAGCCCGCCCGCGGGGGTCTAGGCGGTCAGTGTCTGCTCCTATGTTCACTGCAACGTGTAGGCAGCGGCCATTTGGCGGCCCCATCGGGACTGTGCCCCTGCTCTGGGTTGCCGAGATTCAGTATTCTGTGACAAGCTGACACCTCCAATTAAACTTACTAGTTCCCGGAAGGTCTCCTTTCAGTGGAATTTTGCTTGAAGTTTCTCAGCAGGACGCATGTGGGTGTATTAATGAGTCTCTCTGATCCCCTTACCACGGAGGCATTGTATGTGCTGCCTCTTCGCTGGCAGCCATGTTGGCTCTCCCGCAAATTTCTTATCTTGAGCCTATAGAGATAATTTTCAAATGTGAGAAATATAGATTTTTCAAAAAATTTCGGAGGGAATTAATTTTGGTTGTATAAGCTATTAAAATTGCATTCTAAACTGGGCAATAATTTAATTAGTCTATTAAGAAAGATAATTTAATAAAATAAATGACAAAAGTTGACTGACAGCTAGGTATTATAAAATTTCTTCCATTGAATTTCTTTGAGGATGAACCTGGAGAGGTGCTTGAAAAGATATTGTATAGAGCAATTTTTTTCTTCCTATTATGATGTAAAAAAGAACATTTCATTATTACAGGATCTACTGGCACAAAATTGCCACCAATAATTACATGATCAAGTAGGGTAATTGTAACATTTATTTCTCAAACAGAGGCACTTTTGATAGAAAAGATAGATGATTGCATAATTTAAATGGTAGAATTTAAAAGTAGTAGTAGTTGGTAGCACATCCCTGGAATCCCAACTGCTTGGGAGGCTGAGGCAGGAGAATGACAGGTTAGAACCCAGCCTCAGCAATTAACAAGACTCTAAGCAACTTAGAAAGCCCTGCCTCAAAATAAAAAAAAATAAAAAAGGACTGGCGATGCGGCTCAGTGGTTAAGTACCCTTGGGTTCAATCCCTGGTACCAAAAAATAAAATTAAAATTAAAAAATTAATAGTAGTATAACCTAGAGTTATGTTGCTGAGCTTATTAAATTAGTTCACATAAAATTATTATTTTACTATTACTAACATTATGCACAGCTCATTGTTATTATATCACAGAATTCATTTTATTTTTTGTAATATAAATAATTTAAAAATATAAAATAAGTTAAAAATCTCAAAATTCTTACTGAATGTTTAGATATTTCAATGTTTTTACAGATATTCAAATTGTTTTCCATACCACTTCCTTTCATCATCCGATCAATTTCTTCTTTGCTTATTAAGTGATTTTAATATCTTGATGCATTTAGGCTTATGTTCAGTAAATGTAATTTGCATAAAGTTTCAATAGCTGAGATTTGGCTGAGGATTGTAAACATTGTAATTACAAACTTCCAACAATGTTAAAAAACATGGTCAGAATTGTGAGGCTTATTTACAAAATATTTAGTACTTTGGCAGGATAAGTAAATTTACAAAGAATTTTTTCAAAGGTTTAAATATTTCTAAGATCTAATTGATCATGGGCAGCTAAAAGACCAAGTATATATTGCCATGCTAAATTAATTTTAATAATTAATTTAACTTTACGAATTTTCTAATTTAGCTACAAATGCACATAGAAATATGTGTATGTTTGTGTATACTTTCATAAATGTGCAAAAAGTCTTTAAAATTCTGATAGCTAAAACTTTTATTTCTTTTGGAAAAATTCATGGAGTATTGAGATCCTCTTTTCACCAAATGCACCTTGATGTGCACCTCACATTTCAAATATATGTGTTCCATCGTAGCTTCTTGGGAAGTTAAGGAAAGGTAATCACAAGTTCTAGTTCATCCTAAATAAATTAGAGAGACTCTGTGTTAAAATTCAAAAATATAAAAAAGGCTGGGGAGGTAATCTTAAAAAAGAGAGATTGCCCAGAATGTTTGAGGCCCTTGTTTCAGTTCCTTCTACCAACAACAGACAAACAAAACCCAAGATAATTGTGTTCCACAGATTATTTTAATAACAAACACAAATTAGGGCTGGGGCTAATAGCTCAGTTGGCAGAGAATTTGCCTTACATGCACAAGGCCATGGGTTCAATCCCCAGCACCACAATAAATAAATAAATAAATAGGTTTTACATTGTTGCTATGCTGTCAAACTATGTATTCATGTTATAACAAAAATAATGAATAATTTTATCTTCAATTCATTAATCCCAATTTGTAACCTCCCACACTTTCCACTAGCCCAGTTACCACCCCCAAGACTGTAATGAATTGACTTTTAAAAGCTCACTTCATTTTTTAAGTAAATTCCATGTGAGTTATCCTTCAAAGAGAAGTATTGGTTGCATTGAATTTGAAGTGGAAAGAAGCAGGTAACTACTTAAGATTAATGATATTTAAAGTAAGAATTTTATTCCCTTCACTTGTCTCACATACTACTAGAAAAGATCATGCAAGAACAGAGTATGAACTATAGGATTATCAAATCCATCCTTACTATTTTCATTAATAACAACAATAACATCAACATTGCTTTGTTAAAAGGTAAGGCAGTCAAGAACAGAAAGGGTCGTTAGGACATTTATTAAAGTGCATTATTCCAGAAAACCATACTGTGAGGTCACCCTACTTAATATGTGTTGGTTTATTTTGGTGAATTATTTTGTTCATTTATTTTTGACTATAAAATTCTACTCATATTTTTCCTTCTCATTCACAAAAAGTCAAATAATTGGAAGTTATATAATTTTTAGAAAATTTGAGATTATTTAAGATTGCTATTAGTGGCAGTTGTAGCAGTTAGGAGGGATGTTTTGAAATATCTGTAATTTGTAAGTTGATAGAAGTATTTCAAAGATCAGAGAACTCATTTGATTATTCATTATAATATGTGAATTTAGATTAGTAGTACAAATAATTTGTTTATTATTCCAAGGCCAAACATATAATCCAATTAAATACAGCCTAACTTCTTCTAATATCCCATATTTGTTGTTCTCACGTGTTTTCTTAGTGACATACTTTATGAATCATGTCATTGTACAATGTCAGAATTATTTTTTTTACTTAGTCTTAAGTAGCAGATATTTTTTGCTAAACTGCTCATTTTCCATTTCAAAAGATATTTTGAACCCAAGCACATATTGTCCTTATCATCTCATCTTCATTTTGATTCATATTACAAAAATCTTTTGTGTCTATTTGGAAGAAAACATTGGAAATGTCTGTTGGTAAGGCTTAAGGATACTGTCAAATTTTTTACTGAAATAATAATTTACTATATTCTAACATAATAATAATAGGCTATGAATATGAGATTCAGGTCACATAATATAATTCTGCATGTGCTCAAAACACAAGCAATACAACCTTAACAGGCAGAGTTTATAAACACTATATTTATGTACTTATAATAGCACAATAATATTCTTACAATTATTTTTAGAACCAAATATACATAATCTCTAAAATAGGAAGAATGGCAATAGCACATATAGTACTGCACTCACCATGCACTTGGTTAGCCAGTATAAAATAGCACAGTGATTGTGTGAGTGTTGTTGGAAAGTGTAGTATATATTTATGCTCATAGCAGATGCATTTGTTAAGACTGGACATTTCAGAAGTAAAAATGACAAGTGTGCATCCCCAAAACCTGTTTTTCTTAGGTAATTTGGCTGACTGAGAAGGTAGTCCCTGTACCTTCAAACCTCTGTGAGTCAAAGCTACTTGCCTGATGGATACAAATGACCTTTCCTCATTCAGAACTTTGTTCTGCCTCTAAGATGCATTTTCTCCTCTTCAGTCCCTACCACTTGTCTAGTTTGAAATCTTAGTAACTCTCACCTTGATTACTGCAACAACTTTCTAAGTGGTCTTGTTATTACATCTCATATCCAATAGTTACCAGACTCATTTATTTAAATCTCAAATCTAGCCATATGATACCTCTAACTGAAACTCTTCACGAAAAAGTAGAACCCTAAGACATCTTTGGTGGGAAATGGTGTAGCTACTTTGGAAAATGATATGGCAGTTTTGTAACACTTAAGCATAAATTTACTATATGACACAAGAATTCTATCCCCAAGTATATACACAATACAAATGAAACATATGTCTATATAAAAGCTTTTATATTTATGCTCATAGCAACATTATTCATTATAAAAGTGGAATCAACCAAAATTTCCACTATGAATATATACTTCAGCTATATACTCAGAAACCTTGTGCTGAATGGAAGAAGTCAGATGCAAATGACCATATAACATGATCCATTTATGTGCAATGTCCAGATAAGGCAGAGCTATGTATACCAAAAGTGGACTCTATACTTTTGCTCATTCTACTCCCACTATCTACCTGCCCCATTTTTTTTTTTACCAAGCATACTTCTTATTCATCCTTAAAGCCTTAGCTCATGCCCCATCTCTAAGAAATGTTCCTTGTTCTTCCCTCTCACTTATAAGCTCAGAATGAAGCACTCTCCCTAATGCTGCATAATACCTCCAAATAAAACTATCCACATTTTAGATCTTTCTATTTGAGCATGATTCTTTCTTGATTCACAATTCATCAATAATATTAATTTTTGTATCTCTAAAACCAGGTACAGCGCTTGGCATGATTATATGTTCAAAATATTTGTGGAATAATAAATTAATATGCTGGGAGTGGTGGCACAATCCTGTTATTAATTAATGAATCCTGTGATCCTAGTGACTTGGGAGGGTCAGCAATTTAGCGAGGCCCTAAGCAACTCGGCAAGACCCTGTTTCAAAATATATTTTAAGAAAGGGGAGGGGGGCTGAGGATGTGGCTCAATAGTAAAACACCCCTGAATCCACTCTCTGGTTAATAATAATAATAATAATAATAATAATAATAATAATAATAAATTAAGATCTGGATTGACTTCAGGAGATTCAGAAACATTATATATGAGGTGTTTTCATTTAACCTGACATGAACTCTCTCTTCAACATTTTTTTTCGGCAATAGAATTTCAGGAGTGATGACATAATGACATCTGCATGAGATCACAGGTTAAAATCTTTCACTTGTGAATTCATATCAGTTCATGTTTCTCAGAATGTGAAATGGCAATCTTTTGACCAAATCTATCATTTACAAGTAGATGGATCAAGTGTGTGGGTGTTGTGACTGGTGGCTCTGCCAATGATGATAGATCACACTGACTAACAGGCTGTCATTTCTTGACATGATTTACAGTTCACAAAAGAGACCACAAGGGAAGATGGACGGCCACGTGGGGACCACCTGTTACAGGTGAGGAATGTAGCTATTCTGAAATCACCTCATCAGGAGGATTTGGAAGCTAGTCAATAGGCAGTAGGTAAATAAATATTCCAGGCAAACTAAACACCAACAAATGATGGGTTTCAGGCATGAGAGTTCAGATAAAACTAGGAGCTTCACGCTGTTTCATTTAGTATTACTAGAACTGTGTAGGGGATTGTGGTATTACTAAATTCTGCTGTACATTGAAATGAAGCCACAAAAATGAACACTATTTCCTAGGGCAGTAATACCAAGCAGATATCATTCCATCCAGTATAAGTGATTTGTTTGTTTCAGGGCTCTAAGAATTATGATTGAAAACAAAATACATAGCAAATGTTCTAAATGCAAACTGAACAGAAACATGTTATTTATTCATAACTATAGGAGGAAACAGTAGAGAAATCATTTAGAAAACAGTGAAGGAACAATATGTAGCCTTAAGAATTTTTAGAATAAACTTGAATGTTGTTCAACAGATTCTATGTACCCTTGTAGCATTATCTATCTCAGGTTTGTGGAGAGGGCAATAATATCCTCCTAAAAGTTCACAGAACTTCGTAAAAATGCAGAATGTGTCTAACTAAACAAAAAATTGGAACTACTTTCAGGTGTAGCATGGATATTTCATTTTTCTTTCTCTGGCTGCAAATTAAACGTTTATTAAAGAGTATAGGAACCAATTAAAAATGGCAGAGTGAAGTCATACCATCCTGGGCCAAATTTAAAACAAAAACAAAAAGGCAGAAGTGAAAACCTGGAAGACTGCTAATGGGTTGTAAAATTTATATTTAGTTCAAATGAGGAAAACAACAGGAGGTTGGTGCCTCCATGTGCACAGGGAACATGCAGAATTATCCAAAGGTAAGCTGCACTTTCTTCAGTGTCAAGTCAGTGATCTCTTCTTGGAAACAGCAAGAGCTCAGTTATATTGTGGGATTTTGGACTACTGGCCAGAGTGGAATGATCCGGAAGATGGAACCAAATGAAGTGCCTCCTTACCACCTGGTTATGAATCTTCATTAACTAAATAGGACATCATCGAAGTTCAAAATTTTCATCAAATTTAAGTAATAGGCAGAAATACCATAGCAGTTCTTGTGAGCTATATTAGACAAATATATTTAGTAATATCTAGAGGAAAATAACTGTTAAAATAATTCTCTTTTTTTTTTTTGATACAGGGATGGAACCCAGGGTTGGTAAACTACTGAGCCACATCCCCAGACTTTTATTTATATTTTATTTAAAGAGAGGCTATCACTAAATTGCTTAGGGTCCCACTAATTTGCTGAGGCTGGCTTTGAAGTCATGATTCTCCTGTCTCAGCCTCCCAAGCCACAGGGATTACAGACATGCACCACCAAACCCAGCAAAGTAATTATTCTTGATGAAAATCAAAATTTATACTTACCATTAAAATTTGTAAATTGACCATGTTTCATTCCACAAAGAAAACCCTCAATAAAGTTCACCAAGTAAATATTATACATACCACATTCTCAAGCCACAAACAAATAGAATCAGAAAACAATACCAATTAAAAGAAACCAATCCTAAATTACATGGAAATTAAAATACATATAAAACATCACTTGGAAGACAAATAAAATTTTATTTTATAAGTAGAAATAATAATTATAAAACTGTAATTATCATAGATTATAAAGGTATGCAATAATTCTAGTGCTCAACATAAATGTATTGCTTTAAACATGTTACTGAAGCAGTAAATAAAGATTAAAAGTATAGTGTAATGACTGAGGTAATATCCAATAAAAGCACAAAATAAATCAGAAAAACATAAAGTAAGTCTAAGACAATAAACTAGAAATACAACAAACTAATATTTACAATAGAAATATAATAAAATAATACATAAGACAGTGAACTGTTTCTTTGAGATGAAAAACTGAATTACAAAAAAAAATAGTTATCCGTTAGTAAGTTGATTATAAACAAAAAGAAGAAAGTGAGGTGACTCAAAATTCATATTGAAAAGAGGTAAGTAACCACATTTGCAGAGTTACACGGTAATAAGTTTCTAAACACCATATAAATAATTTTGAAAACCCAAATGAAATGAATGCTCCTCTGGGATAAGGCAAATTAACACACCTGATGACAGAAGATTTAGAAACTCTAAAAATACTGCTTCCAATGAGAGAGAGACAGTTGTCGTGGCACTATGCCTAAAAAGAACACCAAACTAGACAACTTCCCAGATAAATTCTGTACAAGCATCAAGGCAGAGGCAAAGCTGTTAGGAGAGAAGGGGAAGTGGGAAGAACACACAGGAGCAAGAGGGAAAGTGAGAGGAAGAGGAATATCCACTGTCCTTCCACCAAACCCTTTCACCTTGATCTCAGACCTGACAAACACAGCACTCACACATGAACACACACAGCCTACTAACAAACAGCAAAGAGGAATGGCACTGCAAAAACATTAAAAGTCATATCACAAATCTTTAAGCTCATGTAACACCATGCATGCAAGAATGGCTCAATAATGAGAAATTTTAAATCTCATTTTGGATAAAAAAGAAAAAAAATGGTTACATCTATAGATTCTGAAAACAAATGCAATAAAACTCACTTTGTACTTTAAAAGTCTAATTTACAAAAGATGTAATAAAACTTGTGTAGTTGAATAGAAATTTCTTGAACAACCACACATGTACACACAAACACAAATCAGCATCATCTTAACAAATGAAACATTAAATTTGAGACAAACACAAAACCCAGAACCGAAACAACAGGTTATTATATTCAACTATTCAAAACCATATGATCATAACAACTTATGCAGCAAAAACTTTTGAAAAACAAATCTCACATCCATTCATTCTCAAAACTCTCAAAAACTTAATAGAGTTGGACTACTTCAACTTGATAAAGAACATTTATATATAAAAAAAACCTTACATCTGATAATGGTAAATAATGATGAGAAACTGAATGGGTTCCCTGAAAAGACTGGGAATAAAAGAATGTATTCACTCCCATTTCACCATTCTTATTTAATATAGTACTAGAAGTTCCAACTAGTGCAATGTCAGAATGAAAATAAGAGGGATACAGAGAAGAAAGAAAGAAAGAAAACTGTTTTTCTTTGCTGATTATCTATGAGGAAGATTATAAGAAATAATATTTAAAAAAAAAAACCATAGAACTTACAAGTGAGTTTAGCAAAGTACCTTGTTGATACAAGATCAATATGCAAAAATTAATTTATTTTTTGTTCAACATCTCTAGCAATTAAAAAAATGCAAATTTAAACTACACTGAGATTTCATCTTACTCTTGTCAGAATGGCAATTATCAAGAATACAAGTAACAATAAACAATAGAGAGGGCACAAGGAAAATGGTATGCTCATACATTGCTGGTGGGACTGCAAATTGGTGCAACCACTCTGGAAAGCAGTATGGAGATTCCTCAGAAAACTTGGAATGGAACCACCATTTGAAACAGTCATCCCATTCCTAGGCTTATACCCAAAGGACTTAAATTCAGCATAGTACAATGACGCAGCCACATCAATGTTTATAGCACCTCCATTCACAACAGCTAAACTATGGAACCAGCCTAGATTCCTCATGTGTTTTTTTATATAAACACCTTATCAGATGTATGGTTTGCAATATTTTATCCCATTCCTTAGATCATGTCTATATTCCATTGATCATTTCCTTTACTATGCAGAAGATTTTTAGTTTGATATAGCTTCCAATATCTCAAGGAGATATCATCTGTGCCATGTTCATCACAGCAGTTTTCATAATAACCAAGATATGGAATCAACATGTGCCAATCAAATGACCAATAAAATGAGGCATGAATGTACATCTATATCTACATACCTATAAATCTCTATCTAGATATGCATATATAATGAGATAATATCCAGTCTTTAAAAAAGAAAACCTTGTAATTTGTGATAATCTTGACAACTTTAAAGACAATTAAACAGTGAAATACACCAGGCATATAAAGACAAACTGCATGCTCTCATATGTGTATAGAATCTAAAAATGTTAAACTCATGAAATCAGAGAATAGAGTGATAGTTTCCAGAAGCTGGTGAAGGGGAAAATGGGGAGACATGGGGGAAATGATACAAATTTTTAGATATGCATGTGAATAAGTTCTGGAAATATTGTGTATGATAGTGACTATAGTTAAAAATAGTACTGTTTTACATACTTGAAATTTTCAAAGAGAATAGATTTTAATTTTTACAACAAAAAAAGCAACTATGTGAGGTGATGGATATGTTAGCATAATAGCAATCATATATCAAAATCCATACATATATCAAAACTTCATATTGCACATCTTCAATATATATAATTTTTATTTGTCAACCATATTTCAATAAATCTGAAAGCAGTACTTGTTAACAAGATGTCCAACAAAGGATAAGTATATAGAATACATAAAGAACTCCGAAAACATAATAGTAAATAAAACAAATTAGAAACAATTACAAAATGATAAAAAGGTATGAAGAGAATGTCATTGAAAAGGATATAGAGATGTCCAGTATGTTCATGAAAGGATGCTTAACATCATCCGTCTTTTAGGAAATTGAAACCACAATGAAATATCACTTTAAACATATCAGCATGACTTACATAAAAATCGTAATGACACCAAAACTGGTGAGTATGTCTTGAAGCTCAATCACTCACACTATAAAATTATATAGTCACTCTGGAAAAGAATATGGTTGTTTCTTATGAAGTTTTCTAAGTGCTTAACATTTTACTAAGTCATTTTCACTTTTGAGCATTTACCATAGAGAAACGGAGATTTATGCACATGAAAAATTTGGACACAATTAATTACTCATATCAACTTTCTTTGTTATCACTTCAAATTGGAAATAACCCAAATGTCCTATGTCCTTCTGTGGGTGAGTGGATAAACATACTGTCACATATCCATGCCTTGGATTATTACTCAGCAATATGAAGAAACACACTATTGATATAAGTGGTAACTTGAAAGGATCCCAAGAGAATCATTCTGGGAAATAAAAATGTCATAGTGTGTGGTTTCATTTAGATAACATTTTGAAACGACAAAGTTATAAAGATGAAATATAGATTTGTGGTTTTCAAGGGAAAGAAGAAGGAAGGAGGGATTTTTGATAGAAAAGAGCAGCATATGAGTATCCTTATGATGAAACAGTTCTATATCTTGACTGCACCGATGCTCACAAGAACCACACATGTGACAGACATACACACAAATGAGTGAACAGAAAACCAGTGACATCTAAATGAAGTGGATAAATTATATCAATGTCAAATTCCTAGTTGTGATATTTTGTAGTTATGTAAAATGTGACCAGTGAGGGAAACCAGGTGAAAGCATATGATCTATCTGTATTGTTTCTTTCATTTGTGTGTAAATGTGAAAAAATTCTAAAAATGTTAACATAATCTTTACAAATAAATAAAGTCAAAAGAAAATAATAAATGAAAATAAAAGAAGAAAAATAATAAAAATGTCAAGGTATATGAAAATGGGATGATTGCTTCTAGCTTACTATTTTTTTTTATAAAAATAGGCAAACTGGACAGATAATTCACAGAAACAGAAACAAAAATTTTTTGAATACATGAAAATATACTCAATTAGCTCACAATAAGACCAGTGTAATTCAAATTACAATGAGATAGCTTTTTTAGCTTTTTTATTTGCAAGGATCAAAAGATTTGATAGTAAATAGTATTGACAGGAAGTGTGCAGACAAAAACATTTGTGTGGTGTGGGAATACAAGCAGAAGTGTCATATTAAAGGTTATTTGGCCATATCTATCAAAGTTAAAAATTCTCATGTTGTTCATCAGAAATTATACTTCTAGTAATTGCCCATGCACAAAACACGTTATATATAAGCATTGTATATAATAAGGAAGTAATGGGGACTGCATAAATGTTCATTGAAGAACAGTGATTCAATACATTATGGTATAATTTTGTAATGCAACATGATATAAAAAATAAAATAATCTCTCTATATTCTAATATAGGGTAATCTTTAAATTTCTATGTTAAGAGAAAATCACAAAGTCATAAGCAGAGTACATGACATATTCTAAATTATATAGAATTACACACACACACACACACACACACACCCCCCTACACTTCAATGTATACATGTTTCAGGAAAGTTCATTAGATACATAATAATGGAAGCAATGTTAAAAATTTGGAGAACTTTATCTATTCTATTTAAAACCCATTATCCTGCTTGAAATAGTGAATGTATATATCTGTGCTCATTACTGATGATGTGTCTCCCTAGAATCTAACATTTGCTTAGTATATTTTAATGTTTAAATGGAGATTTGCTGAGTCAAATTAAACATATGTCTGTAATTCACCCTTAAGGAGCAACTCTTAACATTGTAACCACTCATTTTATTTGTAGAAAGTTATATACTTTTAAGAAACCTTTTCTAATACATAATCTTATTTATTCTTTAAATGTTTTTCAGGTTCCCCAAAGTATTTTGTAAGATACATTCATATATAAATTATATCCTCCAAGTTATTGGTACCTCTCTAACAATTGCACTCTGTATAAACTCTATGTTCATCTATTGGGTTGCTTTTCCCATTTAGCTTCCAATCCTGTAATTCTATAATATCTTTTGCCTTTCTGACCAGTTCTTCCTTTGACTCCTATACATAGATGACCAACCACATTATTATTCCATTTGTGATTTAATCTTTCTTTCTGCCTCTTTTTTATTATTAATAAGGCACTCTTTTTTTAAAAAAGATACTTATGGTAGTTCTTTTTGTGTTCTTCCAGTGTGCACTGGAATCTCTTAAGAAACTAGATGCTGCAGTTTTTCTTTTCCATCCCCACCCACCTTTCTTATAGGGCAATGATTCCTTCCCCAGCCCAAGAATTATTGGCTCAGGTCAGCAGTTTGTCATAAAAAATTCTACATGACATCCATGCTTTGTCCTAGCTCTTCTATTTCCTGCAGACTCTTAAAGATCTTTTTTAATATCCTTATTCTCAAATCCATCAATTTCCGTGTTAGGAGAGAAGGCCTTTGCAATTATTCTATGTAATGCTTTCCTGACTTCTTTTTTAAGGACCTCATCCTGTATTCTTCATTTAATGTATTCTTTTGAAAAGTTAGTCTTTTTTTTTTTTGCACAGCCTATTTAATAGAAATGGTGAGGGCCTGCTGTCCTAGCTGTAGAGTCATAGTTGATCCCCCTGGCAGTCCCAGATCCTGCTCTTCAGTAAGGAGTCCACTTCCCTTAGTGTTCCTTGCTTTTGCCCTTGGGAAGGATTTTCCTTTCCTCTTATTCTCTGGCCACATCCAGGGTGGGTGAGCTCTGAGGTGCATGTCTTTCCTAAAATTCACACAATATGTTGCAAACCACTTCCTGGGAGTATGGGTTCATGATTCAGTGGATTAGTTTTGAACAGTATGTTACCTCCAAAATGTGGTTGCTTTTCATCATAACTGCTTTTTGGTCATTTCCAAATGTGAGTAAACAGAGCCAAAAATCTTGAATAAATGAAATTTTAAGCTTGAGGACTCTGCTCTTTTATTTATAGACCTATGTGCTCTGCCCATCCAAATAAATTTCAGCTTGCCGTCTGCTGCGTGGAAGACATCTGAAATAAGGTACTATCTTTGCCAACAGGCTAACAACTTTTGTATGGTATGGCACCAGTCATATTTATTGCTAAGACTAGAATTTTTGGATATTTCTTTTAACTGTTTCAATATAAGGAATAAGCAGTTGTCCTTTCAACCCTGAAAGTTTTCAAATTACTAGACTCTTAGTTGAGTGAGATTGCAGGTTAAAGGCAAAAAGTGCCTCTAAGACACATGTCTTTTCATTTCAATGCAGACTAGCCCACTAGTTCTATCTCGAATTAATCTTTTTTTTTCCTTTAAGGATTGTCCTGACAACCGAATCTATCATACTGCATATTTACCATTTGTCCCAATACTCATATATAATTATATAAGTTTTATCAGCATGAGATTGGCCTTCCAACATATAGCAGGTGAAGATTTAACTAAACATTTTGTGGATATAAAAAAGGTTCATGATATTTTCACCTTTTATTGGTTGAATCATTGTTATATACATGCCTAGCTCTAATTCCACATTTACTTCTTATTACTTGAATCACTTCACTTCCCAGAACAAAATCATTTGGATTAGGCTTTGAACATAACCCAAATAAGAAACAAAAATGGAAATGACATTGGTTTAATCAAGACAGAAGTTTATTCCTCTTTCATATGAAAGAAAAATTTGAATATTAATCATTCATGGTGGTACCAGGATGTTAGCAGGAATACAGGCTATTTTCTTTCTGCTAACACATTTTCACAATGAAGCTTCCTTCTTTGAGTTAATCCATGGGCTAAAATAGCTGCTATGGCTCTAGCCATCACTTCCATGGTGGTAGGAATAGGGAGGGATAGATAAAAAAAAAAAAGTTTTCATCTTGAATTAGTTGTCTTCCTTTGAGCATCCTTCCAAAAGGATTGTCACAAAGTAGTAGATTTACATCTCTTTGTTCAGGATTTAGCCATATCATTTTGCCCCAATGGATGATGGGAAGTGTAACATTTTATTTGCTAACTGTATGCAGTTGGGATTTGGTTAATCAAGAAGGAGATTATAGTTCAGGTGCAATAGCATATGCCTGTAATTCCAGCAGCCCTGGAGGCTGAGGCAAGAGGATCTTGAGTTCAGAGCCAGCTTCAGCAATTTATCGAGGCCCTAAGCAACTCTGTGAGACCCTATCTCTAAATTAAATACAAAATAGAGCTGGGGATGTGGCTTAGTAGTCCAGTATCCCTGAGTTCAATCCCAGTCCCCAAAGGGAAAAAAATGAAGGAAATGATAGGTATTGGATTGTGCAATTAATAATTTCTATCAGAGAGGTGAATTGATTCTTTGACTTGCAAGTTTATTTCATTTTTTAAAACATTCAGATAAGCTTTGACATCTCAAAAAGACAAAAAATATTCTCTCCTTTTTATCATCCTTATGCTATAATCTATATCATCTCTATTATAACAGCAATTTACTTGCCTTTTCCATACACATATGCCACGTTTTCAACATTTGTGAAAATTAATTTCAGTCATTACTCCAGTCTTATTTTAAAAATCAGGATCTTTTTCTTTATATAGAACAATAATAAGTCTTTTTTTTTTTTTACTGATGTTAACTATGTTAATAAGTCTTTCATATAAACTTTGTTCTCCTGATGGGTCCAATTCTTTTTCATTTAAGTACATTGTAGACTTCTATTCTGTTTATTTAAAGTGAAAGTAACCTCAGAGGTCATCTGATTTGATCCTCTAGTTTTTTTCAGATGAGGATGCTGAGGCCTAGAGAGAGTCTGTCTACTAAGTCACTCGTATCATACAGCCTAAGTTCTTGAATTTGGCTCAATCAACTATATCTACATATTATTTTTCACCCTTACCCTTCCCCAAGAAAAACAAACAAAATTCTCTTCTACCTTTTGTAGTTATACCATCAAATACTCCTTCCAACCATTTTTATTATATGTAGGAGATAAGTCATAACCCAAGATTATATTTCTTTTTCAAATTTCTCTTATAAAGGGGACAGAGTGCAGTAAGTTCATAAATCTGATATTTCCTCTCACTGAGGAAATCACACATGCAATCATATATCTTCCACCTCAAATCTCACATATCTTTAAATATTTACATTTGTGGAATTGATAATCCTCCCTTGGTGAGTTTGTTTTCCATTTTGGCCAGTGGAAAGAGCCCTGAGTCACCTTCCCACCTATGTAAAAGTAAATTCCTTTCTTGTTCCTTTTTCTAAAATGAATCTTGGTCTTCCTCCATTCATTTTGTTTGCGGATTAACAGAATTTATGCCATATCTGTGACATTCTGGGCACCAAGAAATCTGTCTATGACTTAAAGCAGGAACATGAAAGACAAATAACATGAATATAAATATATATATATATATATATATATATATATATATACACTTTTTTTTTTTTTTGCTCGATCCCAGGAAGCTCCTTTTCAACTCCCAGGTCCTTTTTCCTACTGTGATTTTCCTCCTACTGCTTCTCTTTATCACCAGAATCCAGCAAGTAGTAAAAAGCCATAAAATACTTGTTGCATTTCTTGAACTGCAGACTCTGTGCTGCTTTCTTCTCTATCCTTTGGCATCTCACGCACCTTGTGGTGGTTGCTTGGTTGGAGAAGGGAAATTTGGGTTTGGAATTCATGGGTCAAATTCCTGATTTGGCACTTTCAAGCATATAGGCTATGCCTCTGGTACTTTTGCTATTGACATTTCACTATTTTTGAAATAGTTAATTCTACAGGGAATTCCATACCTTTATCTTTTCATCCATGTACTTACACCTTGAATTTGTGTGCTCACTTTTCTAATTCTCTTTTCCAAGTTCTACCTCTTTTCTCCTTTCCCCCAGATAGCCGGGCTGAATTCTTTTTAAAATGCATTATTGCTTTCTTTAAGAAATAATCATGAATATAAAACCTGATGTGACAGTTATTATTCAGTAAATGAAAATTGTTCTAACCTCTTAATAAAGATGAGCCCAAATTAACTTTTCCTGCTCTATGTTGTTCACGTCAGGTCTTTTGGCCACATAAACAATAAAACTGACTAAAACAAGTGATATTTGCCAGACCTCTGCATGCTGGATATGACTGGCATAAAATGAGTTAACCAAACTTTAAGATATTGATAAGGTTAGTAAAATATTATCCAGAAAAGTATTGTTATAACAAGACAAAATCTCCCTCATTGACTTAGACTAAATAAAGGACATGATTTCATACTCGCAAATTACTCCTCAATCACAGAATTCTACTTCACTTTAGTTTTAACTGTTAACATGAGACAGAAAAAGAGAGAAAAAATTGCAATAGAATACACTTGAGTTTAAGACTCAATTATCCATTATCAGTATCCATTATATGAAATTAGGCAAGTTCCTTAGAACTTTCATTGCTCAGTTTCTTTTAAGTAAGAATTGGGAAATATCACACCTAGCTCACTGGGATGGTGTGAGTATTATGTTGGAATACCCATATCCACCTTGTCTGGTGCATGTGAAAACTGGTAAGAAAGCGAGTCTGCTTCTCCATTTCTATGTCACTTTTTGGATACAACTCTGTAAGTAGTCTCTTTATATGTCTTGCTTGCATTTATTCATAAAAACTTCACTAATTATTTTTAATTATATACTTGAGTCTGTAAATGTGAGAATATTCTTTCCCACATTTCTCTTCAAAAGAAATAAAGAAGGAGAAGATAAATTAGGAGTCTGGATAAAGAAACTATAGCTTTATGTCTAGATCAAGCCTACCGCTGAACATACCGATTTTCTTGAAAGTCTGTGGTAAAATATGTTGCTTCCTGATGGCAAAATTTGATGTGATTTTATATTGAATAAGCTTTGGAAGGGAAACCATATTTCTTCCCCATTTTTCATTTTATCTGTACAAAGTAGCAACTGATTTAGGTAAAGACTCTTCAGAAACTGGTCTTGTAAACTTAGCTCTAGTAAACTAAATATCAATGTGGTAAAAAAAAAAATCTTTACTAAAGGGAAAAAAAGAAACTTCATGCCAATTCTAAAAACTGTGCTTTACTGCAGCTCTGAGAGAGTTTTTTGGTATCCTCTTAGGGTCCCTTCACTTAGTTTTTGCATAGCACTGACTCCCAGGGAGAGTTTGTTTGAAATAACCACAGTATCTCTCTCAGTAGATGTTGGCAATGAAACATGAGACAGCCTTGTGATCATTTTGCTCCATGATGAGTCCTTTCCTTCAGAAGATTCAGCCTGCACAGATCTGAGGAAGAAGGGCTCCTGCTCATCATGTTCACAGGTGATAAGGATCCAGGACTTTGTAACATAATGATATTTTACAGCAAATACCATAACATCCTTTACTTAAAGGTAAAAAAAAAAAAATGGACTCTACAGGTATATGGATCTTAATAGTGGCAAACAATGGGAAAACACCCTTTTATTTGTGTTACTACTCAGGATCCTTCCCAAGCTGTGGAATTCTGTCCAACAAGGACCTGCCCTTTGCCCTCCATTTTTCTCTCATGCTCTCTGCTCATATCACACTCAACTTCTTTGTGCTGATGTGACCCTGGGGTTTCACATGTTATTTCCTCTTTCTGGAATTTTTTTCTCCTTCCTTTTTTTTTTTTTTTCATGGGTAATTCTTATCTATCCTTAGTCACATACTCAGATT
Organism: Ictidomys tridecemlineatus; assembly: GCF_052094955.1. Classification (NCBI taxonomy): domain Eukaryota; kingdom Metazoa; phylum Chordata; class Mammalia; order Rodentia; family Sciuridae; genus Ictidomys; species Ictidomys tridecemlineatus. The sequence goes on along the minus strand of NC_135487.1, from coordinate 66,727,751 downwards.
AAATGCCTAGGGAACCTACCAGGCTGCCACACCGTCAGTGGGTGTAATTACATAGCATCCACAATTTCAGCTATTTTATAACCAGGACCTGCCAAATCAATTCCAGATACAAGTGTAAAATAAAAAATGCATGACCCCGGCTGTAGTGGGGTAAACCAATCTCCTCATTGGCTGCTACTTGAACACAGTCTAGATAGGCAAACCTCAAGGAATTGTAACCTCCATTCTGATATATGTTTGAAAATGTGTATGTGAGCAACCACCACGTTTCCTTCTAAATCTGCCATGTGGAGGCAGGGATTCTCGGTGCTTTCACTTCTAACCCAAGGTGTACAGCAAGGTATCATCAAGGGTGCATCCACCCTACTTGCCCTGTGCTCTTGCACAGGTGCCCCTTGGGGGCCATGGTGGAGCAAAGGCCTCCATTCAGTGAGATCTTATTGCTACTAGTTAGAAGATGACAGCATTTGAGACAGCAATGGGAAACCAAGGCCCTAGGGCACAGAAAGCAGGCAGATGGGAACCCTCCGGTGGAGGCAGGGGGCCAGTGAAAGTTGAATTGCATGTAAATTAAGATTCTAAGCCCTTGACATAAATTCCATTGTCCCATTGGACTTTAATTATGAAACAGATTTAAGATAAAATTATTAAACATTTTAAAATGATCTCCCCAGGATATTGAACTCAAAACCCCTTACTGTTCTGAGCATACGTCCCTGTGTGACTGTACAGGCCAAGTACTTGTGAAGCTGGCCCTGATGATAATTTATGCTGTTTTATTTTTATTCTGTTTTTAAATTGTGTTGTTTCCCCACTACCCCACAAGCCAAATAAGGACTGGAACTGTAGTAATAGACATTAAACGAATATCTGTCAGATGAATACATGAATGGACTGATGAAGTCCCTCTATTTTTTGTCCAAGTTCTGAATCTTCTCAGAAGACTCATCCGGCACCCTAGATGTGCTTATCCCCCTCTTTGTTATTTCAGTTGCTTTCACCTCAGCTCCCCACTTTAGAACACCAATGTTGTTGTTCAGGAACTCACCATCTTTCTTCAGCAAAACTGGAGAATACTTATTATGGGTTTCCTCGCTTCCAGGATCTTCTTCTAAACTGTTGACGTTTATCTGCTTAGAAAACTTTGCTGGCCATCATTATCTAGGGGCTAGTATACTAACCTCTTCCTGTGATATCCCAAATCTTTCATACTACAATCCCAAAGTATTTTGTAGGAATTTCTTACTGCTTCTGTTTTATATGTAAGCAGAATTGTCCTTCTAGTTCCAGTTTAAATAACTGGTCACCTGTCTCCTCTCATATAAAGTCTCTAACAAAAAAGAGAACAAAATCATGGCATTTGCAGGTAAATGGATGGCATTAGAGAAGATAATGCTAAGTGAAGTTAGCCAGTTCCCAAATAATAAATGCCAAATGTTTTCTCTGATATAAGGAGGCTGATTCATGGTGGTGTAGGGAGGGGGAGCATGGGAGGAATAGATGAATTCTAGATAGAGCAAAGGGTGGGAGGGAAAAGGAGGGGTAAGGGGGTTAGCAAGGATGGTGGAATGTGATAGACATCACTATTCAAAGTACATGTATGAAGACACAAATTGGTGTCAACATACTTCATATACAGCCAGAGATATGGAAAATTGTGCTGTATACATGTAATAAGAATTGTAATGCATTCTGTTGTCATTTATTTTTTAAAAAAATCAATAAAAAAGAATTTCCAGAAAACAGATGAGACTATAGAGAAACTGAAAAGTATCCCATTGAACCAGATTTTCACTGACTTTGTACATTCTTAAAGGACAGAAATACTAAAATAAAAAAGGGGAGTTATGAAGGGTAGATTTTAAGTAAAGACCTTTCTAAAAACAAAAGTATTGAAATATAGTATGCCTTCCTCAAAAAGAGGTGTTCATAATGCTGGATTTTCTCACGTAGATGTGTAATGACTAGCATCCCTGTTGACTCTTTAAAGCAGAATGAAACCAAAATTTTTATGAGAAAATTATTTGGCATAGCAGATAGTAATGTGGATTATACAAAAATTAGAATTTTAGTCTCAATAGTTCCTTTTTCTTATTACGTGAATGTTGATTTTATTTTCTCATCTGAAAAATGGACATAATAAAATCTGTTATGAAAGTTAAGTGGGATAAAGTAGTTGAAAGTACTTTGTAAACTGTAAAGCACTATTCTATATGAGTCATTTTAATTGATATTGATAATACCCAAGACAAAATAATTATCTTTTCTTCCTACAGATTAGAAAAGTATCAGATTACAAGTGACTGTCTCACAGTTATATAGTTGGCCAGTGAGTGGCTAAACTGAGTCATCATGACTATGCTCTAGATTTAAGAGTAATTTTCCCTGTAATACACTGCCTTTATGATGAAGGACTCTGTGACCTTCTACGTTTCCCAAAGTCACTCAAGAAATAAGAGCCTGTCTAGACAATAATTCAATCAATAATTCTCTTATTGATAGATACGCTTATGTGATTTTTCACTCAGGATACTATGATGAAAATAACAATGGTGATCAGATCTATGCCTTTTAGTAAACAAGGCCTTTCTTTAATAAATCTTGATGAATTTTTTTTTCAGTTAGAGCTTTAAAAAAGGAATCAATCAAAACGGACTGAATACCCACTATAGAACACCACAGATAGACATGAAATAATAAAAGATATGCAGAGAAACTACTGTTCCTTCTAGTGTTAATTACTGTGTTAGTCAGCTTTCTGTATAAGTGTAATAAATATCTGAAATAAATTTACTTAAAAGAAGAAAAGATTTATTATGACTTACAGTTTCAGAGGTTGCAGTCATGGTTGCTTGGCCCAGATGTTTTGAGCCTGTTGTGGCATTGTATATCATGGTAGGAGCATATGACTGAGAAGTCTGCTCACCTCATGTCAGACAGGAAGTGAAAGGAAGAGAGAAAAGAAGGGTCCAGGGTCCGAATATCCTCTTCAAAAAGCACACCCTCAAGGATCTAACTTGCTTCCACAAGGCTCAACCTCCTTAATGGCTGCATCACCTCTTAATAGAGCCTCAAGCTGTCAAGCAGGTCTTCAAAACATGGGCTTTGGGGATGCTCCAGTTATAAGCAATAGCAATTACCACCCTCCATAATTACCCTAACCAACTGGATCACAGCTTTGCTCTTCAGTTACTATTCTTGATTTGCCCAATCTCTTACTTAAATCTTCTAGTTCTTACTCCCATTGTGGCACATCATGAACCAATGATTTCTTTGTGACAAAGAGGATATATTCCCTACAGGATGCTCTCAGTAATGATTTAGTGCTCAGTAATATAAATGCAGATGCTTTGTTCGTAAACTACTAACAACTTAGAAAGTATTTTGAAACCTATTCCCAATTGCCGTACGTAAATGTTTCCAAGAAGGAAATTTAGGAGATGTGACTCTCTTTGTTCTCTATAAAAACCTAATGTTCTTTGTGAAAATTTTCTGGGGCTTCAATAGCAGGTGTTGTTATGGTTTTCCTTGCATTGAAGGGTACAAAATGAATACCTTCTAGGCTGAATGCTACTTTGTCTACACTCTGCTATCACTCAAATGTTCTTTCTTCTGTCTTATCCCATTTTCTTACCATCAAAAGCTCCCTCCACCCATTTATAGAATTTGGAATTAAAAGCTCTTTTGCTGCAACAAAATGTTTTCTCAACAGGAGCTTGTTATTTAACTGTTTGAAGACCACCACACATGGGTTACTCTTTTATCTATTTAATCTTATAAATATGCACCAGAAAAACTGAGAAAGTGGTTGTATACAACTAACCCTTGAAAAACATGCTTTGATTTTCTTTTCATTTTTTTTAAAAGCTCACCATTCGCTAGCTAAGTAGTTTGTGAATATTTTTTGTGTTCTTTTTATCTGTCAAAATGCATAATTTTAAAAGACTTATGAATTTTTTAATCACATGGAGTTTTAATGCCAATTCTCTGGGCTGGTGTGCAGTAGCATAAGAAGTAGGTCAGTAATGAAGCTTTAGCCCCACCTGCAATTCAGAAATCCCAGTAAACTGGAAAAATGGTCCTCCCCGGGAAGTCACAGCAGGTATTCTTGTCCCTCCTATCTATTACCCATAAATTATATATTCTATATATTTTAATGGAATTTGGAATTCCAATGAAAGAGGATATAACATATGCATCCCAGCAGTGTATCTAAGCCATTGCCTTTGACTTTAGAGTTGAAAAGAGAAACAAGGTTCTTTTATTTCAATTAACTTGGTAGGAATGAGATACAAATGGCACCCGTCACAGGGACCATGTCTGCTCTTTTATGAAAGCATCGGGACATGCAGGAAAAGGCCGACTTTCCCCTCTGGGCGGCAGTGCGGCACGCTTGCCATAGTTTTCATTTTCATGCACAGGGACATTACAAGCACTATCCACTTAGATTCCATTACAATTGATTGAATATTATACATCAAAAAGTAGAAAGAAAATGTTTAAGATTTTATGAATGCCAGCAAAATGATTAGAGCTCACAAAAGCTTTGAATTCTGAAGCTTGGCTTCTATCTTGTCCTTACATACGCATCTTTGATCTCCCCTTCACCCAGCTTTTTGGATGACTTTTATGTGGTCCTTATGATTGTTTTATTATTTTAGGAGAATTAGTCATGTAGACTTTTTTTTAATAGAAGTTATTTTTAAAAGAAAGTTTCTCTTCCCTTTGCAAGTCAGGGGATTTTTCAAACTGGATGGAATCCATATTTTCTCTTTTCTGTGTGTTGTAACAAAAGGCAGAAGACTTAGGTTCTAATCCTGGCTCTTCCATAAGGTCATTCTGTAACTTGGACACATCATTCTGATCAGGTTTATTTGTTTCCCTTTCTACAATAAGATATTTTGTCATCTTTTACAGAATTATAATATTTTATTTAGAAGACCTGAAAACTGTCTTACCAATATTAGGTATTATTAATATAAAGATGACAATTTCAGGGTTAGCATATAATAAACATTCTTTCATAAGCAAGAAGAAGAAACTGTACAAAGGACAGTCAACCTGCTTTCAAATCTTATTGTCTTCCCATTAATAACCACCCTGGACTGTGTGCTATGGCAGGTCGCCAAGCTGTGCAGTTTTCCTGTGGAAAACCCCTTAGGTGTAATCTTTCAGAATAGAGTCAGAACTCGGAAACACCTGGAAGTCTTTGTATCCATGTGTGCGTCATCCACTGAAGTCTCCAAATGATGTAATTTTAGTTATTGTGATTCTACTTTGATTTATTTACTATTTGTCCTATTTAATAAATGATTTTTGAGTACTTTCCTTTTAACAGATACTGTTCCAGGCACTGGATTTACAGTACCAAACAAGAGCCACATCCTTCTTTGAGGGAGAAGGGGATGCCAGCCAAACATTTTGGTAAAGCAAAATAACAGTTTCCCAGAAAGTCAGGAATAGGCTCCATTCATAATGCAGTAAAACTGACTTTTCACCTTCTTTCTTTCCTTGCAGCTATGTGCTCTGGCCAGGATTCTTATACATTCCTCTTTTCATCTCTCCTAACTTGAGTGATGCAGTAAGTCTCCAACCACGTCACTCTCTGTCATACTCATATCTCTGCCATGTTTTGCCTTTGTCCTTTCCAGTCCTTGGAGCAGGGCATTTGAGCCTATTTTTCCTAAAGTATATGAACTCATTGAAGATGGAGAAGTCCTACAGTAAAGAACCCTCTTACACTTAAAAAGAATTTTCCAAACCTATTTTTGACCAGAAACTGTGCTACCCCCACCAACATCATCTCTTGGTATTTATTATCTCAGTATCAGATGCTGGGAATTGCTGCATTAAGTAATCTTCAAAACAACCTGATAATTTAGGTCCTATCATTCTCTTTCAAAGTCTGGGTCTTGGTAAATAGGTTGAAACAGGAACATTTTTTCCCCCTTAGGAATAACAAACCATATGACAAAAATGTTACTAATAGATTGTTTTAATTACTGAAAGATAACAACACAAAGCATTGCTTTTCTTTTCAGATTAGCACATTTAGTCAAAATAAATTAAGAATAGAATTAAATAAATCAGTAATCATCATAGTATCACAATATGCTGATGGTTTGAATTTAAAAAGAAGGTTAATTATGTGAGTAAGGTGCTAAAATGATAAGAACTTTGGCAATATTGCTAGGTAAATCTAATAATATTTCTAAAGACTTTGAAGGTCCCAACTTGAGATAAAATGTCAATATTTGGGACATTAAGACATGAGTTGAGGTCTTGTACCTCTTTTCTTATTTTCTATTTATCTGTTTTTTTTTAATTTATCTTATTTGCTTTAATAAAAACTCTAAAAATTTCTTGTTTTGAATTACCATCTTAGTGACTCTCTGTCTTAGTATTGAATAGATGTTATTAATGAAATTCCCCAGAATGTGGCTTTTTTATAAATCTGGCTGCAGATATGTATGTGGCCCCCATGTCTCACTGTAGATAAGGATGTCCTCCATAAGAACTGGGCCTATATTTTGCTCTCCTTCTCTCAGATTCTGCCTTCCTTAGGACCTTTCTCTTTTCACTCCATACTTTCTCTCTGAGTGATACACCTCTCCAAATGATAGCTATTAAACTTGACTCCCCCAAATGTAATCTCTAAGCAAGATCCTTCCCCTGAGTTTGAGGTCCAAATATTCAAGTGGACATGACCTTTTCTTGTGCCAGGATAAACTAAATCATAACATATTGAAACCTAACACTTTGCTGTTTAACTTAACACACCCTGACACTGAGCAGATAACATCGACCTGGCTCTTTGAGTATTTGTTTCATTTCATCTTTTACAGACCTTGATCTCAGCATCCGTCATACCTCATTCTTCTTATCTGTTCTATGACCATCTTTTTAAGATTACAGTACAACCTTGTCCAGAGCAGCAGATTTTAGAATATTGTTATCTGTGCACACACGTGCGTGTTTATTAATCTCAGAGCCATAACAATATACATATTGTTAGGCAAGTCCAGTGAAAAAGATGAAGCCACATGAAGCATTATCAGTAAGATGCAACACTGGGAAGATACATGGTCCTGAGGAGATGTGTCTCCAAGGAGGGAGTGGATCCCAGTGGAAAAAAAGCACTATTGCAGTTACACTATAAGAGTACATGAGAGTGAAGGAGAAAGACCATTATTCAACCTGAATCAGGCTGGTGTAGTGAAAATGGCCAGAGGGCTTTGCTTCTCCTAGCCTCTGCTTCTAATAGCATAGCAAAATTGTCCACTGCTTCTCTCTTTACCAGACTAGGGACTTCACAGAAAGCAAAAGCTCCACAGCACTCTTCATTCCTTATGTCTGTGGCTTCGTGACAAGGACATACTAAACTCTGAAAAAAATACAGTTAAATAAATAAGTCGTCTAAGATAGTTGAACTTTCCGAGCCTTAATTTTCTTAAAGGTAACATGGGGATACTAGTAGTTATTTTAGTGGTTATTTTAGTTATTAAATGGGTGTGTGTATATATATAAGATAATAATGCTTGAATGGAAATTATTATAAAAACATGTGACTTTGTCCCTATGTTCTCCACTCTAAAACCAAGATCAAATTTCCAAATTTGGGCAGAAAAAAAGAGGGGAAGGGAAGAAAAAATAATAACAAGGTGTTTTGAGGTCCTAAAATATATCCATGTGCTTTCATATATTCATTTTAGGAACTCTTTTCCTCAGCACTGTGAAAGAGGTAGGTATTTTGTAGGTAAGAACACCAATAGCTCACGGAATTCAACTTGCCCCAAATCAAAGGAGCAGAGATGTGATTGAAAACTGTAGTCTGAGTCTGATACATGAGTTCTTTTCACTGCAGCAGGTAGGAATAAAACATCTTCAGTTGGTTAGTAGGCCAGGGAGTTAGGAGACACATTCCACTTCATGTGTGTCATGCTAAACTGATTACGTTAAGTGTGCAGAGGGTCGGTCTATTGCATCCTCAACCAAGGCTTTCCAAATAAATATCCATGAATATTTAACAAATATCTTCTCCACAAATCACAACTCTCCTTCAATGTTTCTACACTTCTAAGAAATTCTTTGAGCTTCCAGAAAAAAAAAAAAGTCTTATATCAATCACTGGAAGGAAGAGGTGGTGTCATTAAGAAGAAGCATCAATATGCATATTCCCTTCTCTTGGAGAATCTATGCAAAATGGTTAACATATTTTTCTTCAACTAAGGAGGACTTTGGTTCTTCATGTTTGTGAAAGATGCCATTTGTGTATGTGTGTGTGTGCATGGATGATAGTAAAGCTGTTCTATAATCATTCCCGTCCTCACCACTGTACTCTCCTATGCTAATTTACTTTCAGGTATTTTCAGATTTTCTTCTTGATTTCATTCTTCTATGAACAGATTTGGTAAAGCAGTTTGAAATGCCTCTGGGAGAAGAATACCAGCATATTTAAATGTTTACTGCAGCTGAGGAAATACAGTTATATCCACTCTCAAAGGCGACAGCAACACCACATTTCAGGTGTCTGAAGGGAGTTGAAGGGAAGGCTTCATACATCGCCTTTCTTCACTTAGGTCTGAAAGCCTTAAACCGGTCTAATGTCCTGGGTTAAATTTCACAATGAACTATCCTATTAGCATGTGAAATACAGTAATTTCTGATATTTTAGTCGGCATGCCCATACTATCACATACTTAGGTCTTCCTAACTGATTTGGGGGATAATAATTTAACCACTCATTAGGTAGATCCCAGAAACAATCTCTTCCTCACTGATTCCTAAAGGAGACTTGAGGCCCATGTGGTAAAAACTGCTTCATATGTCTCTGAAAAAAATGAAGAATGAGGACTTTTCTTTTGTAATTAAAACCTTAAACAAAACATACATCATTTTCTCATGGGATAAAATTAGTGATGAAAGCATCTAATCCTTAGACATGCTTGTTGTGTATGTTCTTTATCATTTTAATGTAGTTTGAAAATAAGAAGTGATTTTGGGTAGCATAAATGTAAAACTATGTTGACTGTGCAATCAATAAGAGATCACCAGCAGTCACAAAAATACCGTGGAATGCGTGACATGATATAGACATAGTTTCTATTGTATTTAAAAATGGAAGCAAATATTTTTATTGCTGGCTGAGCTTAAAGAGAGCACAACAAATTGTGAGCTCCTTGAATGCAAAATCAATTTTTCATCATCTCCTTCCATTTACAGCCCCACAATACTTGGCATTTTAGGTTAGTGTTTATAGAAGCCTAGCATTTTTAGGGTTCTGTCATTGTTCAAATAGGCTTTTCCCTTTTATGACAGTGTGACCTGGCACAAGTCACTTAACCTTCTTGGGCCTTGATTTTCTTATCAGTAATATTAGAAGATTAATATTACCTATTTCATATTAGATTGAAGGAATCATTTCACAGAATATTTCCATTATATAGTAAGACCTATATAAATGTTCATTATTATTATTATTGATGTTTCTATTGTTGCTACTATAATTATCACTCATTACTGATACAATGTCTTGCAATTAAGTGATGGCAAATAATATGTACACCTGTATAAACAATGAATTAATGAACACAGCTCAACTTATATTTATTTGCATTTTTCTGTCTTCACTAAAAAACAAAAAACAAAAACCCTCCCACTACATGGTTGGATATAAAGTGTTCTTGTTATGAACTCCTAATTTTTACCCCAAATGCAGATTGCAGAATCACGTCTGTTACACATCCACAATTTTACATAATGCCCTATTAGTAACTGTTGTATTCTGCTACCTTTCCTATCCCCTACTATAACCCACTTCAATCTAATGTATGAAATATGATATGTCAAGAGCTTTGTAATGTTGTGAACAACCAATAAAAATAAAAAATAAAAATAAAAAATAAAAATAAAGTGTTCTTGTTCAGCAAATCTTAGAGAAATACTGTCACTGTGTGTCTGATCCTAGCTCTAGTTCAGCTACAACTGGTGATGAGAGAGGTGGTTGACAGAAACACGCAGCCCTCTCCCCATGTCATTTGAATGCTGCCCTGTGGGCAAGGTAACAGATCATCCTGCTGTGTTCCAAAAATTGCCTTAGAAAAGCCTGCCTGTTTTTCTCCTCCTCACACCCATGTATCTTGGACATTGCATCATTTAAGGTGACTTCTACAACAAATGAAAGTCAAATTTAAATTGACTAAGTCCAAACAAATATTTATTGTCCTTCTACCTGGAAATCTACAAAGGGCATGATGCAGAATGGACTTCTCCTGGTAATGACTCCTCTTTCTTCTGAAAGGCAGGCATTGGCTCTGCCTTCCTCCGAATGCTGGTTTTGTCCTGGGATGGTGACTAGTTTCTGATCTTACAAGTTCACGTAGCAAGATCAAGGAGGTATTATTCTGTGTTCCTTACTTAGTAGTAAGGAAACATTTTTGAGAATCTCTCCCCTCCTAAAATTTGTACTTGTATTTGGCCTGAACAAGGCCACATACTTATTTCTTTACATAGTTCCTTATATTTGGTAGAAGATCTAAAGAAATGACCTTCACTGGTTCAGGCTACAAAGGGTTTCATCTGAGCTAGATTCACCCCCGCCCCCCAGATGGCTTGGCTATTTGGACTGGGAATCAGCAGGTCTTCCCAATATGCCCTAAAAACACCTAGAACTCCTCCCTCACCCTGGCACCTCAGTAACCTAAAGCAGATCCCCATCTGGAGAGAGGAAACTTTTCAACTTGTGGTATTTCCTCCAAAGCAATCCCAGGGACTTTCCTTAATGCAGATCTACCTTGATCTAAATTGAATGTACATCTTGGATTTAACAGCCTGATTAAATTGATTTTGAGCTGTATTGTTGGCATTATTTCAGAGTGATGTTTTACATCCATCCTGAAACACTTGGTTAGATGATCTGATATATTAAAATATGCCTGAAACTAGTTTTCTGATTCCTTTGGTTTGATTTTCTGTAGATTGCTGCATCTCCTTTATTTTCACTTGGGTCCCCAGGGTTGCCTGAATACCATAGTTCTCCCCTTTCTTTTTTACTTTTTCTCTCTGTTTTGCCTTCTCTTTATTCTCAAAATACCCTATAATTGATACCAGATATTCAAACTTCTCCTGGGACTACCACTGACATAACATCCATACTGTGTATAGTATCAGTGTTAATACAACATTAGGCTTATACTTCTTTAAAGATTAAGAAGGTAAGAACTTCAAGGTTTTTGTTGCCAGGAAAACCATTAACCCATTAACCAGGAGTATAATGATTATTTTATGATTATTTGTTATCTAAATGTGTGATTGTTAAAGCACACACACACAACACACACACACACACACACACACACACACACACACTAGTTGTGATAAATTCTTCAAAGGAAAATAATGGTAGAGACTAGAAGGACGTGGGTGAGAAATTAATTTTGATTGGATTCTCAGGAGAGGGCATTTTGGGACGGTGACATTTAAGGTGACACTTGATGGATGAGAAGGAGTCCAGACATGAAGAACTGAGGAGCCAAGAAACAACACACACAAAGAAACACCTAAGAAGTCTTCTGGGGAAGAAGGAGGGTGGGTCACAAGAAAGAAGGGGCCAGCAGGGCCAGATCTGGGAGGGTCATGGAAGCAAGTTAACAAGAGTGATTGATTGATTTATTTATTTATTTATTTATTTATTTATTTATTTATTTATTGCAATTTCAGTAGAAAGGTCTTAGACAATTATAGGCCAGATATTGACATTCCCAGGGTGTAAAATGTCAAAGCTTATTATAGATGCTTCCGAAATACCAAATTGGAGAGGACAAGAAATAGAAGAGACAACTTAAGTAACTTCCAAAATATTCCAGCTAGAGATTACACCATGACTGAAATGACCATAATTGAAACACAGGAGGTGGGCAGAGGATTCCTGATGCACTTGGGGGTGAACGCAACTTCTTACTGAAGTGCTTTATTTAGGAACTAAAAAAAATAAATAAATCAATAACTAGTCCTGTGTTTCTGATGTGAACAATGAGAAGTTTTTCCAAAATGAGGACTGAGAAAATTCTTCTCCTTCTCCTTCTCCTTCTCCTTCTCCTGTTACCAGGGATTGAACTCAAGGGCACTTGACAACTGAGCCACATCCCCAGTCCTATTTTGTATTGTTTTTATTTTTATTTTTATTATTAATATTTTTTGTTTAGAGACAGGTTCTCACTGAGTTGCTTAGCACCTTGCTGTTGCTGAGTCTAGCTTTGAAATTAAAATCTTCCTGCCTCAGCCCCCCCAAACTGCTGGGATTACAGGTGTGACCAACTGTGCCCAGTGAGAAAAGTATTCTTGAAGAATTTGGTTGTATTCAAGGTAAATTCAAATACAACTGTCAAGAAAGCAGTTAGACAAAAGTTTTCACATACAAAAAGAGAAATGGTCGCTAGAGAGAGAACTTAGGGAATGATAAACAAATGGATGGTATTTAAAGGCATAAGGGACACTTAGAGATAAGAGTAAATAGAGAAGAGAGGAGAAGTTGAGAGCTGGAAAAGGCTCTGGAAGACTCCCACAAGTTCTCAGGTCGGGTAGAGACATGAAAGGGCATGAGGAGGTGAGTAGTCTTGAGAATTCTGGTAAGCTCAGAATTGAACAATGCTCTATTATTGATTGCTATGTGAAAATTATTTGTGACTTTGGGAAAAAAAATTTGTATCAAAGTAGTAAGGAAAGATGCCAGATTGAATTGTTCAATGTTGACAGGTAAGAATCTCATAGCCATTGGTTGTTGATGACATTTGTGTTTGTGAATATCATTCTTCCTCATTTGTACAAAAAAAAAAAAAAGTTTTAAGTCATGTGATTTAAGTCATGCGGAAGAAAGTGGTATTTATTAAACCACCACTCCTGTGATAAATATTCTAAATATTTTTTCCATCAGGGACACTCTCCCCTCTCCTTCTGTCTTACATCCCACCACTCCCCAACAAAAAAAAGATACATATCAGAATCACCATATGGTGAGGCAAAGGAGGCAGATAGAAAGATGTTTATAGAAAACAAAATAACCCCCTAGAGACACAATGTAAGCCAAAAGAAACGGGGCAGATGGATCAGCTTACACAAAAGAATGAGCCCTTAGCCTCTGCACAATCAATAAATGTTGAGTGGCTATTGACAAGGAAGGGGACAGGAGAGCACGAGGAGCGCATTGGAGGGAAAGGCGTTCTTCACAACAGCTGCTGTGACACCACCAACCAGCTGTTCAGGCCCACCACACAGAACTCGGATTCCCCTCACGGCTCCCCAGCTCACACCCCAATACTGCTGTTGTAGAAGAGATGTCATGTGTGATTTATATTGTATTGAGCCAGCACTTGTTAAATCACTGAATGCAAGAGGAGAAAACTGTCTCTGCATGGAACAAGCGAAGTTCACACTCTCCTCTCTACATGCCCAGGGCCTTGGTGATCCTCAAAGCCTCGATGATAGACAAAGAGAAACACAGACTTTCCAGATCCAAAGAAGAAAGTGTGTTTTAGAGATTTCAAGGGGGAACAAACATAACATACTCTCATCTCTTCAGTGGGGTTAGATTTAGAACGGTCAAGAGGAGGATAAATCTAGCTCATTGTACCCTCTATTCAAACATTCATGTCTATTAGAAATAGCATTTTTAAAAAATAAACAAATAATACAAATTGATTATAAAAGAAAAATGTTATTGATTTTCTTGTAAATGGACACTCTAAGAGTGTCTTGCTAGTGCTTTTCCATGTCCTATATGAAAAAGTTCCTTTACTATCCATTTGCATATGTCATGTGATAATAGCTTTCTCTGTCACCCACAAGGAACTGACATATCAAACAAATTCCTTTTATTTAAAAAGTGACATTAATTTATTCATTATTTAAGGGTATTCTGGATAGGGACAAGGATATTTCTATTGCTATAAGGGCATAGAATTCAAGCCAACTGTGCCAGTCACCAGACACCTGGTACATATGGATGAGGAGGCTGCTTTTTCCTGTCTATGGGAAAGAATGAGCAGCTACCTATTCCTACAATAGGTTATCACTCTGTAAGTAAAGCAATGTTTACCATTTAGGTAGGATTGTTTATTTTAATATTAGAGAAAAATAACAATAAGTATTTTTTTCATGCCATATGAAGCACCACTAGCAATACTGGTATTTTTTGACAAATGGATTCAGAAATGATGAAAATTCCAGAAAACCAGTAAAAATCAGTTTGTAATGCAGCTCAACCCCCATATTTCTCCACTTCAATCTGGTGTTATTAGGTGGATAAGGACAGAAGGAGCTGGGAAGAGGTCAATGACCTGTAGGAGGAGAGTTTTAGAGAGACTGGGAGAACTTGCGCTGAGGATATCAGAGTTGGGAGGGAATAATTAGAGCTAGAGAAAGATAAGGAGAGGAAGATATGAAAAGAAAAATTAGAAAAGATGAGCAAAATTCTGAAGATGAAGTAAATGTCTGAAACAAAAAAAAAATACTACAAGTTTGATTCTTAAAGCAGCATAGGGTATCAGAATGCCAGTATTATATTGACTTAAGCATCCAGAGAAACACTGGCAATCGTTTGCCTTTTTATTCCCTTTCCTTCAAGACTTATGGAAGACCACCCAGAAACCTTCTTTTTATTCTGAGTCTATAATTACTAGGTTTCGTCTTTACTTATTGCTTCTGACAAATAAAAACATATGTTAACGTGCTCTAGTCTCAGTACTGGTGTTCAACACTAATGATTTAATTCCCATGGCATGCAATTTATGTACACATTTATTTTATTCATTTCCTGCATTAAGTAAATCTTCCATGACCCAGTCTTATTTGGAAAGTGACAGTGAAATGCAAAAAAGAAAAAAATGAATCCACAATATGGAATGTTTCATCTGGAAGAATCGGACCATACAGAGAACAAAAAGCTGAGAGAGATGAGATTAATTCACTCCATGGATATTTGTTGAGCTCTCTTCTATATGGGAGGAAAGCAAATGTAAACATGGCACAGGCTTTGCAATGAAGGAACTCCTTCATTCTCCTTCAGTAGGGGTTGGGGAAGACTGACTGTCATAACAATCAAATCACAATGTGGCAGGTGTGAAGAGTGAAAACAAAGTGCCATGGTGCATTAGGAAAAGATCTCATTCCAGACTGGAGTGTGGAACTAAAGGAGCAATGCTGGAAAGGGTATAAGGAATGAGCCCTGGCTTGGAGCAAAGCAAGAGAAATGCATTCATGTTCCCAGCAGAGAGCCAAGAGCAATGCCCTGAAGTTGAAGAGAACAAGACAGTTCAGGGAAGTAAGATGAGTTGTTTGGGTGGTGAGGTCAGGCTCAGAATCTGCATCACAAGAAAGCAGCGAGGGGTGGATGGAAGCAAACCTCAAGAAAAATGATTCCAGGCTTCTCTTTTAGGCTGTTCAAACTTTAACTGAAGTCATTCAGGATCACTGGGGAAAAAAAAAAAAAAGAAGGGAGGGACATAAATAGACCTGAATTCTAGAAAGATGATTACAGCAACATGAAGAAAAATGAACTCAGGAAGTACAAAGGGAGCTAGAAAGCTAGTATAATATAATAGAACAAGTAACATTAAGACTTTAGAAGTAAAATGACTCAGGGGATGTGGGGAAGGAAGGGGATCCAGGTTCCTGGTTTGTCAAATGCTTGGTGATAGTTATTCTTTGAGCTAAGACACACTGATGCTTTCATGTAGTCAAAATGTATTGGGGGCCTACAAAATAACAGGCATTATTTCAGGTTTTAGGGACTGAGAAATAAAAAATATGGACAAGATCCTTGTGGTAGGAGAGATTTCAAGTTTCCAGGAAGGAAGCCAATGGACTTCATTTTGCACACAAAGAGTCCAAATTGCCGGGGAGAACATACAGAAGGAGTTTAGGAGGAAGTTGAGATTGCAGCTAGAGATAGTGACATAGAGCTTATAAGGGTTCTTGAAACCAGGAGAGCAAATATGAACATTCAGGAGACTGTGTGGAGCAGGAGTCGTAGATGGATATTAGAAAACCGGTGAGGAAACCTGGGCTATAAAATCAGAGACGTGAATATGGGGAAAGGGAAGCCTTTATGGGAAATTCACTAACAGCAATGGAAAAATTATTTTAAAAAATAAAATTATTGCATTGAGTGGCCCCTTGAGCAGAGTTTCAAGGAGGAAAAAAATGATAATTTCCAATGTTGCAGACATCAAGAGAGAAAAGGAATTAAATAACTGGATTTAACAGTAGGGACCACTGATGGCCTTGGTGGATTTGCAGTTTAGGGGGAAGGATGGACAAAAGCTGTACCAGTGAGTTGAAGAGAGAGATAAGAAGGTGGAGACAAGCTGGGTGCAGGGGTGCACACTTATGACCCTGGGGCCAGGGGGCCGGGAGGCACGGAGGCAGTAGGATCACAGTTCAAGACCAGCCTTAGCAACTTAGCAAGGCCCTAAGCAATTTAATGAGACTCTGTCTCAAAATTTAAAATAATAATAATAATAATTAATAATAATAATAATAATAAAGAGCTGGGAATATGGCTCAGTAGTTAAGCGCCTCTGGGTTCAATCCTCCATGTGGGGAGGGGTGGGTACAGACAACATCTCAATGGAATTAGGGTGTAGGTAACAAGAAGAGAAGGGGTAGTAGAAGTATTTGGAATTAGAAGACATTTATTGTTTTTTTTCTAATATAGGATACACTTAAATATGTTTAAGCAATAACAGAAAAGACCATGGTACAATTATATGCTGGAAGTTCTAGGGAAAGTAACTACGGATCCCAGTCCACAAGGGTTCAGGACCCAAGGTACGACATTGAGGAAGAATGTGGGCAGCAGCAATTCTGTGATGGAGAGATGTCTGCAGGTGCAGGTGTCTGTGGCAGCAGGGCTAGCGCATGGATCTGATTTAGGTTTTATAGCTTACGTTAACTCTTAAAGCACAGGAAAGGATGACAGGATTCAGAACTTGAATCATCATGATGTGACAGAAACACTGTGGAGAAGGGGATATCTTCACTGAACAGATTAACACTCATTTATTGTTGGAAGCCTTGAAGTTTTAGTGGCATTGATTTGTGCAGATGTGATTTCCTTATTCGGTTTTCAGAAGTAGAAAGAAAGCAGTAGATTTATTGTAAGATGGCCTGTTCCAGGGTTGCTCAATGAAAAAAAGGGGCTGTGTACAAAATATTAGTCTTAGTTGCATATTGATCAGAATAATGGACCGTGAGTTTTAAGCTGAGAGGTCCTAGACGAAAACAGAATGAATGGGTGAATTCTGAAGACAGAACTAGGGAGTCAATCAAGGATCTATGAACTCAAATCATGGAATCCGGGAGAAGATATAAGCATGGTGGGACAGGTGGAATTGCCAGGGCAGATGTGGAGGTGGGCTGAGGTAAAGAGTTGGAGGGAGAGGATGATGAAAATAGAAAAGGGGAGAATTTGTTTTAGAATAGATATCTCAAAGGAAAAAAGGTACTGTATATATTTTTTGTTTGAAGAGGAGAAACTCAGAGCAAAACAAAAGTTATGCTTAGGGGTAAAGACAGTTGTCTAAAGGAGTTTAATCCCGGCAATTACAAAAGGAGACAGAGAGGAGAAACATCTAATTACACTTATGTGGCCCCGTAGGTGATGAGCAAGAGAACTGGGCATTATCCCTGCTTTTTAAATTGTTGAACCTTGTCTATTTTCAGGCCTGTATTCATGTAGTGATTCCTAAATATAATTTTTAATTTCAGCATTTATCATAATAAACACACACACACAAAATTTCCTTAGGAAATGATACATTTAAAAGCTGAAAAATGTTTTTACTCTAGTTTTCTGAATTGAAGGTATTAATTTTTAATTAAATGAAGTTTCATCATCCCAATATATAAACACCTTATAGAAAACTAATTATACTCTAAAAAAACTAAACAGGGAAGAAGTTCCTCCAAAATATATGTATCAAAGTAGCTGACAGGTTTCTAAAGGTTCTTATGTTTAACACTTTAATTGGTTTTAATAATTAAACTGATTTAAAAAAACATTATGAGAATACGTTTTATAGATTTCCACATAAGGGTGACTATATGGAACCAAAATCCAATTTATAATGACAGGTGGTATCAAAATAGGAAAAACCTGGTGCTTGCACTAGAAATTGGAGAAAGTTTTCTTCCTCAAGAAAAATTCCTAACATGTATGTAGAAGGGGCCAATTGAATGCTGGAGCTCAGAACTGACACACAACACTTTCAACTGCAAAGCAAATACATCACCATTGAGGCAAAATCTTGTCTGAACACCCTGCATCCTCATATTTTGTATTTACTTAACTAGCCATTATATCCAGTACTTTCTGAGTGGATTCAGAACCTCTGATTTTTTTCTCCAGTGAACTCCTTGTGTCCATAGTTAGTTCATGTGATGGGATGGAGCTGACAACACTTATATTTAAAAGGATTAAACTTACTTGAGAATGACAGAAAAATCCCAGATAGTAGCTGAACCAAGTTAAAATTTATTTTTCATTTAAACTAAGACTGAAGAAAGACAGGTTTCTCCCTTGGTGTTAGAGATCTTAGACCCACAACTTTTGTTGTTTTACCATTTTCTCCTTTTAAATTCTCTTCCTTAAAATGGCACACATCACTTTTTCTGAGATACGGTTGATAGAACACTGCTACAAGCATCCAGGTATCAAAGAGGCAGCATGAAGGCCAACTAAAATCCAAGGGTAGCATTTATACAGGAAGAAAGGGAGAACGGAATCTCGGTGAAATCAACAATCCAGCCACACCACTCCTGGTTATAGAATAGGCAATCAGAGCATCACTTGCCTTTGGCAGCCATGAATGGTTCAGAGATGTGTTCATGTCCAAGTGTATACTACAATGTGCTTTATCATCCCCTCGCCACAGAGGTTGCAACAGGAATGGAAAAAACATTGAGCCAGGCAGATATCACTGAATTCTGCAAACTCTCTTCTTTCAGACTTTATCCTAGGTGCATGTATGTCTAGAGTTGCTGAAGATCATCATTAAAGTCAACAGAGAAAAACACAGACCCAAGTGATAGAGAGGTCCAGTGACTGACAACTTAACCTAGGACAGAGCTATTTCTAAAGATTTATCTAGTTGTGGGTATTTCAATCAAGAATCTATCTATATCTATATCTATCTATATCTATATCTAGACCTATATCTATATCTAGATGTATATCTAGATCTCTCTCTCTATATATATATATATAGATAGATAGATAGATACTTAATAAGCTTTCATTCTATTTAGCAATAGAATGAAAGCTTATTAAGTATAAGAGAGGGATTATTAACTTATTAACTATAAGAGGTGAGGGAAATACTAAAGGAACAAAAAAAATGGCTTCTATTTTACTGCCATGCATCAGCTTCTTTTAAAAATTGAATTCAGGACAAAATGATGTGGTTGCATTCACAAAAATAAAAGAATAAGATAGTAAAAAAGAAAATAAACATATAATAGAGAAGAAAATTGGTTACATGGGAAATCTCAATGGAGGAGAATTTTCAACACCTTCTCGAAGGACAGGAAGTGGGTAGTTTAATTGTACAAACATGGCTGCAGAGAAAAGAGGACCAAGGAACCCAGTGGAGCCCTAGAGAGACTCTGACCTCAGCATTAACTAGTAGGGTAGGAGGTAACAACAATGAAAATCTGAACTGAACATGGGAGTTCATCACAGGTCTCCGTACAGAATAACCACTCCTGTTGACTCACCTTTCTCTCTCCCACATTCCTGCTTATAGAGGCAAAACAGTCTGATATATTTCATGATGCAAAATTCTGAAACTCTCTTCTATAGAACAACTAAATAGCCATTCAGGAAAAATTCATGACCTTAAGTGTGAGTGTTGGTCTCTCTTTCGTTCTGTAATTTAGGGGCCTAACATTTGACCGCCTTTCACCACTCACATTTCCCATTCTTTGTTTGGAATGAATGCTAAGGGAAATGCACAGGAGAGATGGCGAGGAAATCAGCTTCTTATAGCATTAGAAAATACTTACATGGTTAGCTAGTCCTCATTTGTGTAAACTAATAAAGATTATAATATTCATATCAAAGGATCAGGAGATATAAACAACATAATAAGCCAATCAAAACAGAATTTTAAAAAAGATTTCCCCAAGTAAACTAGGAGTGGAAAATACCTTACATCAATAAAAAATAAAAAGTACCTTCAGTTAAAATATTCACTCACATATTTGAGATTGTTGTACATGAAGTACATTCAAATGATATGAAACAAAGCTATTATAATACAAGGAAGACCTAGAAGACATTAAAAATATAACTGCTACAATTTCAAGGAGTCTTACATGTTTTAAAATATATGAAAACTTCCAGAACCTAGAGAAAGAAAAGCAGAGTTTAAAAATATGCGGAAAATATGTAACTCAAAGAATGAATCCTGAGAGCCTATATTTGACAACTACAAATATGAAATAAGAAAAAAGTAGGGAGAACATTGCCCAGGAAATGATGACAGACACACATTCCCTGAGCTGCGGAACAATACAAATCTTGTTATAGGCCACTGAGTGTGGGGTACAATGAAAGGAAGCAAACCAACAGGAAAGCTCCCACCTCTAGATATATTCTTTGTAAAGTTTAGAACATCAAGAAAAACTAAAGTACTGTAAAATTTTTCAGAAAGAAAAAAAAATATTTCTCATCAAATACTAGAAATCAGACTTGTACCAGATTCTTAGTGACCCCTCTGAATCTGGAAAAGAACAGAGAAATTCTTAGAGCATTGAGGACATTTCATTTTCAACCTCGAATTCCATAAACACCAAAAGTAGTGTCCATGTTTCAGAGCAGAATTGAGATATTTTTATATGTTTAAAAGCCCATAAAGTTCACTACCATTTTCAATCTGTAATTTCACTCAGTAGCTAATAATGGAGGGGTGGCCAGGGGTGGAGGGATGTGACTCAGTGGTAGCTTGCTTGTCTGGCATGGATGAGGTCCTGGGATCAATCCTTTTCTAAAATTCAAGTAGCCAATAGTAATACTTGTAGATACCATACATTTAAGCAAGGTTAGGAAAGTAGTTCTAAGATATGAACAGGGAGCAGGCTTCCAGGTCTTTTATTGTTTTATTAGTTTTAGTGATTGGTTTGCATTCTCAAGATTCTCTCATGTTTCAAATGGCTGGTGGAGTTCTTCCCATCACATCTGCATTACACTTAGAAGCAAGTACAAGTGTGTCTAAAAAGAGTGCTTTCTAGTTAGTTTACTCATCTAAGCAGTGCTCTTTGTACATACCTAGGTAAGAAGTAGGGCCTTTTATTTGGTCATGGGGCAGACTGCAAAGGAGAAAGGAGGAAAGAAAAGAGAGAGGAAAAGAATTTTTTTTTCTTTTAAGCAGAGATTGAACCCAGGAGTGCTTAAGCACTGATCCACATCCCCAGCCCTTATAAAATTTATTTTTATTTTGAGACAAGGCCTCGACAAGTTGCTTAGGGCCTTGCTAAATTGCTGAGGCTGACTTTGAACTTGCAATCCTCCTGCCTCAGCCTCTGGAGTCGCTGTGATTACACGCCTGCAGCACACCTGACACTGGATTCTGTTCTTAATGAAGAAAAAGAGAACGGGTATCAAAGAGGAGATAATTAGATCCTACTACATGCAGTGAACAACTGCACCTCCCAAATTGCATTGTTGTAAAGTTCTGTGAGTTCTACTCTGACAAAAACAAAAGAGCAGAACAAGAAATAAAAGACACAGAAAAGGAAAAGAGAGCACTGAAGGCAAAGGGCAGGATTGACAGGGGCCATTAGTCTTAGAAGGCAACTGAATAGCTTGAATACAGCAGAACAGCGAGCTCTGGGAAAGAAGGTTCCCAGGGCCAAAAAAAAGACTGTGCAAGAGATTCTAGGATTGGTGATGGCCCCAGCTTGAGGCATGAAAAAACATGCTGTTCAAAATAAAAGGAAAGGCAATGTGGAATCCCAGGGAAAAATAAATCATATATAAGCAAACTGGTATTTCAAATAATGTTGAGATATAAGAGGATCTGCCCTTGCTTTGATGATTCCAACATCTCTTTTAAGTGGTTCAGAAATGACAGTGGTGTTCACATAGGGGACACTGTTAAATCCTAGTGCTGATTTATAATAACTTAATGTTTAGAAGGCTTTCAGCTTTAGTTAACCCAGGAACCAATTGTGTAAGGCAGTTATGGATCCAAAACAGAGGGTGATATTAGCACAAGTATAATGTAAGGGAATAAATGTAAAAGAATAGCACACAGACAGCAGGAAGTGAAAGACAGGAGAATTGCTAAAGCACATATAAAGGCACTAATATTTGAAATACTAAATATAATCTAAACACAGAAGAATCACAAAAGTTGCTTCTATCCAGCATTGAGAAATGGACTAGTCAAAAGGTTTACTTAATAAAACTTTTTTTTTTAATCTTAAGGAATTAAGCAATATTTAGATGGAATGTTTATATAAAAAAATCAGTGACACACATGAATTATCTAGGATTTTGAAAGTAATAGAAGCATGTTGAACAGGTTGTTCCTGGTGAGTGGCACCAAGTTTGTGTATATGAGGTGGTGAGGTATGGAAATTTTGATAGGCTAATCTTATTATCAGTCAGGATAGGAAAAACCTTGCTACAGTAATAAAAAATCCAAAATCTCAGAGGCTTTAAACAGGAATATTTTATTTCTTGTTTATGCTACATAACCATAATATCTAATGTAGACAATATCTAACATTGGCGGACTATAGATTCTTTTGTGGGTGTTTTCACTTTTGGACCCAGCATGGTGAAGCAATTATATGAAGGGACAGAAATTATGAATAAGAGTATGAGATATATATATATATATATATATATATATATATATATATATATATATATTTATTTATTTATTTATTTCCTGGCTCCTAAATACTCTGTTCTTAAGACCCACATTTTTGGTACCAGCATGGTAGTATACTCCTGTAATCCCAGTGGCTTGGGAGGCTAAGACTGGAGAATCCTGAGTTC
Source organism: Ictidomys tridecemlineatus (assembly GCF_052094955.1). NCBI lineage: Eukaryota > Metazoa > Chordata > Mammalia > Rodentia > Sciuridae > Ictidomys > Ictidomys tridecemlineatus. The sequence goes on along the minus strand of NC_135487.1, from coordinate 66,704,689 downwards.
AAAACCAGCCTCAGTCATGGTGAGGTACTGAGCAATTCAGCGAGACCCATCTCTAAATAAAATACAAAATAGGGCTGGTGATGTGGCTTAGTGGTCGAGTGTCCCTGAGTTCAATTCCTGGTACCACCAAAAAAAAAAAAAATCCATATTTGTCTATCACATCTCATCAGTCAAATCAACTCACATGGTCATGACTGATTTCAAGGTGGGAGTGTATAATTTCTATGGCTTGAAAATAAATGGAAAAGAAAAAGAAAACTAAACGTGTGAAGAACCATAGTGACTACCACATCAGGAAAGAGAAAGCAATTTCAGAATGAAAATCACAGGTAACACAGACTGAGAAGTGAATGGATCATTCTGAAAACCAGGTGCATAATTTGAGGAACTAATGACAATTACTCCTAAAGTCCAACAAAAACATTTAAAGACATAAAAATAGTAAAAATGAACATGGCAGAAGGGGCTAGGCATGGTGCTTAGTGGTGGAGCACTTGCTCAGCATGAATAAGGTTCTCCATTGAATCTCCAGCACTGGAAGAATGAATGGATATGGCAGATATGGAAAATAGAAGTAGGCAAGCCAGAGAAGCAGGGGATATATAAGAGAAGAAAAATGCTGATGAAACCTTTCTGGTCAGAGAAAGGCCCAAGCATACAGATCAAAGCACTCATTCAGCAGCAGGAAAAAGTAATGAAAGAACAAAAATGTATGAATATATCCTGGTTTGGTTTTTTAAAATCCAGGAATAATGAAAGGTTCTTGGATATCTAGAAATGAAAATTTAGATCCCTCTTTAAGAAGTAAAATAAAATATGACATGTAGAAAAGTGCATAAATCATAATGGCAAAGTCTAATGAATTATTTTATGAGAAAACCATCGTGGGACCACTACTCAGGCCAACACGTAGAACATCTTCTATTCCCTAAGGGCATCCTAAGGCACAGCCCATTTATTATTCTCTCTCTTCCTTAAAGATAACCATTATCTTGAGTTCTAAACCTATTTTTAATTTTGCCTACTTTTAAACTTGATCTAAATGGAAGTGCAAAGTGAAAAGTCTGTTATATGACTTTTCTCTTATTATTTTGTTGAGATTTCACTGTATTACTTTGTTGTGATGGTAGTACATTCAGGTTTATTGTTCCATATGATTCCATTGCGTGATTTACCAAAGTGGGTGTTCATTTTCATGTTGATAAACTTGAGACATAAAATGGTCCTGAAGCATTTACTGTTACAGATAACAGTTTGTGTTATGTCTTTTTCTGTGAAAACACACACATACACACAATTCTCTAGTGATTGTGAAAATATGGAATGTACAACCCTGTTGTTACCTTCAGTGACAATGTCCCTTGTTGCCTTGTTTTAAATTGCAGTCCTCCTTGCCCCCCACTCCTAGATTTTCCATTCTCTTTTCTCTGCTTTATTTTCTTGATTGCATTCAATCTTCAACTGATAAACTGTGTGGTTCTCATTCATTTTTTTTATTGTGTATCATCTGTTCACTAGAAGGTAAGCTCCACTAGCTTTGAATTTTGTGTTTAGATTATTAATGGCTGTCTTCCCAACATACAGAAGACTCGATTTTTGTCAAATGAAATATTTTATACAGTTGTGTCAGTCAGTGGGGCTCTGTATCTTTCATACATTTATTGCACTTTTACATTTAATTTTCTATTCACTGACAGTTTGAAGTTCTTCATGATGTTTCTTCAGGATTTTACATGTGTATTTGGAAATTTTGGTAAATTTGCTTTTAGTATGTGTCTACTGCATATTTTACAGAATTGTTATCCAGTTTGTTGTGTACCTTTTGATTTTATATGTACTTTTTTTTTCTATTTTTGTTGCTTATGTTACCCAACGTTTTCTTTTTTCTTTAAGACTTCTAGGTTTCATGTCCAATTTAGAAATGGCTTTCTCATTTTCATATTATATATACACACGTAGTATTTTTCCTCAAAAATTGTGCTACTTTAAAACTTAACTCCATTAAAAATGTGCTTTACTTTAAGAAATGAGACTCATCTCTATAGATCTTTTATCTAATATGATTTATAGAATTATCCTTTTCTTCCCTGCTAATGTGAAATGCCATCATATGAACTAAAGTCAATCATGTTTGATTCTATTTCTTTTTCTTCTACTCTATTTCATTGATTGTTCCAAATTAAATATAGTACCATTAAAAACACTTATTTATTTTCAGTGCTAAATTTTTTTTAAAAATTTACATTTAGATTTTAAAATTGTAGGATTATTAACCTACTTACTAGATTTTCCTAATTTTCTTGTGTTTCTTAAAAATTCATAGCTATCTTTACATATTTATTTTTTAAGATGGAATTAATATAACTATTTCATTCCATACAGAAAAACAAAGCCAAAGCTAAAACTAAAATCTAAAAAGAGGTGTGCAAACAGCAACAAAATCCTCTTACACGTCAATTACAATTGTATTAAACAGAGATTAGTGAGAAATGACGTAAGTATGCAATTATATTTTGCTATCCAAAGTATAGGATTTCTCTTCAGTTATTCAAGTCCTTTGTTTCTTCTCTCTAGATTTTTAAATTATGTCTCATTCAATATTTGTGTTTAGTTTGTTAATGGCTGTCTTCCCAACATACAGAAGACTCAATTTTTGTCAAGTGAAATATTTTATATAATTGTGTCAGTGGGGCTCTGTATCTTTACAAAAAATTTATATCTAAATACTTTATCATTTTCATCACACTTTTTCTACCATTCTGTTTTCTGACCAGGTGTTGTTTTAACACTGGAAATTATATGACCTTTTATATATTAGCTTTCTGTTCCCTAACTTATAAAATTCTAATATTTTTTAACAGATTTATATAATAACTAGTTTATTTCTTTCTATTTTTTTATAAATCTAATTTGATCTAGGATAATTGAAGTTGATAAAAGCAGAATTTTATTAATTGCAAGAAAGAAAAGTTGTAGAATTAATTTATAAATCCAATATTTAAGAATATTGGAAAGTCTGATATAAAAATATATAGTAGCTGGGTATATGTTATGAAGGCTACCAAAAGGAAAATATAGAGAAAAAATAAATCACATATCCTTACTAAAATATTTCAAATATTATTCAAATATTAAATACAACTCTTTAATTTCTGGCATAGATGCCAATGTGTATCAATAGGAAAAAAATAGCATTTTTAATAATTGGTGCTGAAACAAATGGATATTCCTCTGGGGTAAAATGAACCTTAACCCTTACCTCAGGCCATTCACAAAAATTAACTCAGAATGGATCACAGATGTCAATGTGAAAGCTAAAAATACAAAACAGATTGGAGAGGGGGAGGAAATATCTTCAGGATTTTAGCACAGGCAAAACACTTACAGGAAAAAGGCTTAAAAAATTGGATTATATCAAATGTATAAGTTTCTGCTACAGAAAGACATTCACTTAAAAGTAAAGTGAACATACTTAGAGACAATATTTAAAATACATCTATCTGAAAAAAGACTTCACACACATTCTTATAATTCAATAAGACAACAAAATGTAATTCAAATAGGCAAAACATTGAACATATAATTCACACGAAAAGATATATCTGCCAGATGCAGTGGCACATGTTTATAATCCCAGCAGCTCTGGAGACTATGCCAGAAATTAGGAGGATCACAAGTTCAAAAGACAACCTTAGCAACTTAGTCAGGCCTTAAACAATTTAGTGAAACTCTGTCTCAATATAAAAAATAAAAAGGGCCAGAGATGTGGCTCAGGGATTAAGCACCCCTGGCTTCAATCCCTGATTCCACCCCTCCAAAACAGAGAGATATGTGTGATCAATTAACATTAAAAAAGTCTAATATACTACTCATAAGAGAAATGCAAATTAAAACTATGATTGTGATACTATTACATATCCTAATATAGAGAAAATTTGAAAGTTTGACAATGCTAAGTGTTAACAAAGATATTCAGTAATCAGAATCTCACATAATATTAACAAATTTATACTATGGTATAACCACATAGAAAACTATTTGAGAGTTTCTCATAAAGCTAAATATACCTTTACCATCTAATTTGGTAATTCTACTGCTAAATGAAAATTTAAAATGTATAATCGCAAAAAAAAAAAAAAACCCTTGGTCAAAAATAGCCTCATTTATAACCTCCTTTACCTTGTATGATGGATAGAAAAATGGTCCCACAAAAATTTCCACATCCTAATCCCTGAAAACTGACTCTTCTTTATTTGACAAGAGGAACTTGGCAGATATGGTGAAGTTTAGAGATTACTGGATATGGTTGGGGTGAGCCAAATTTGATCACAAGCAAGCATTTTTATAAGTGAAAGAGGTAGACAGGAAAGTCAGAGACTAAAAGATGTGAGCATGACTTCTACATATTTGAAGGTGAAAGGAGTCCAGGAACCAAGCAATGTGGACACTCTCTAGGATCTGAACTAAACCAGACCAATTTGCCTCCAAATATCTACAAAGAGTTCAGTAGTGTCTGCATCTCATTTTAGCCCTCAGAGACCTATTTTAAACTTTCAACCTGTAGAATTTGAAAACAATAAATCAGTGTCATTTTAAGCCTTAATAGGTGCTTATTTGTTTCAACAGCAGTCGTAAAATAAAACATCTGATGATATATTCATCAGAATATCAAATATTCATCAGCTAATGGCCTGTTTTTGAAAAGATACTATTCAGAATCAACTATTCACATGTGCAACTATATGGTAAATTATTCTAACACCATGTTCTGTTGAATATGTGCCACAAGATTCCATAAAATTCAATTTGCCTTATATTTTAATTTAAAGGGACCAAGGTAGTCAGTGCTTGCCTTGGGTATAGGTCGAGGTGATAGTCTACACAGGTTCAAGAGGTATTTTTCTGAGTAATAGAAATGTTCTCTATTTTATGGTGGTGAATATATGGACCAATATATTTGCAAAGACTCATCAAATGGTACAACTTAATAAATACATTTTATCATATTTCAATAAAATTTTCCTTAAATGTAAAAAAAATCCACTGAAGTTAGAAATAAGAAATGTGAAATAGTTTAACATAGATCTAAAATCAGAATCCTATATACAACTGGAATTGGAAACTTGAATAAATCAATTACCATGAATGAATTCTTAAGAAAATTAGAAAACTCCTTGCAAGAAAAGGCCAGGGTAAAAATAGTTTTCAAAAGTTTTATGGCAGAATTAAATCCTAAAGTGGTTTAAATGATTCCAGACAGTATAAATTATAGCAGGAAAAGCAGTTATAAATTATGATAAACCTATACATAAAATAAAATTCAGTCATTAAAATATTTTTGCCATATAAAGATACTAATGACATCCCATTTAATGGTTCTTGATTTTACTTCTTGTGTTTTAGTAGTCTTATTGAGGAAGTCTGTTCCTGAGCAGAGTTGGGCCTACTTTATCTTTTAGTAGGCTCAGGGTCCAATGCCAAGGACCTTGATTTACTTTGAGTTGACTTTTGTGCAGAGTGAGATATAGGGGTTCAATTTCGATCTACTACATATGGATTTCCAGTTTTCCCAGAACCATTTGTTCAAGAAGCTATCTCTCCTCCATTGTATGTTTATGGTGCCTTTGTCTAGTATGAGGTAACTGTATTTATGTGGGTATGTCTCCATGTCTTCTGTTCCGTTGGTGTTCAATTCTATTTTTGTGCCAATACCATGTCATTTTGGTTACTATAGCTCAGTAGTATAATTTAAAGTCTGGTATTATGTGCCTCCTGCATTACTTCTTTCACTAAGGATTGCTTTGACTATTCTAGGCCTCTTATTTTTCCAAACAAATTTCATGATTGCTTTTTGTATTTCTATGAAGAACATAATTGGAATTTTAATTTCAATAGCCAAGCTATGGAACCAACCTTGGTGCCCTTCAACAGATGAATGGATAAAGAAAATGGGGGTATATATACACAATGCAATATTAACCATCCATAAAGTAGAACAAAATTATGATACTTGCCAGTAAATGGATGGAACTGGATATTCATCATGCTAAGTGAAATAAACTAGTCCAAAGGAAAAACACCAAAACAAAACAAAGGATAAATGTTCTGTGATATATGGATGCTAACCCATAACAAGGGGGGGTAGGGGGGAAGTATAGAAATTCATTGATTAGACAAAGGGGAATGACAGGAAGGGAGGAGTGATGGGAACGTGAAAGACAGTAGAATGAATTGGACATAACTTTCCTATGCTCATATATGAATACGTGACTAGTGTAACTACACATCACATACATCCATAAGACCAAAATTAAAATGAGTTGCAGTGCAAGTGTATATAATACGTTAAAATGCACCCTATTGTCATGTGTATTTAAAAACAAAAAATAAAAAAAAAATTATACTAATATTTTTGAGTGAGTTTTAATTTTCTTCAATACTTATTGTCTACCATGTTCTAGTCATAGATAATGGAAAAGACCAAAGTTGGTTCCTGTTCCTATAGTGTGAGGAAGAAAATTAAATAAGTAAGTACTAGTTACTATGATACATGCTATAGTAAGAAAATCGTCAGGTACTGCATATGTAGGAACAGTGGATAACTTAAACTTGGACTGGGAAGTAGAGGAAAATAATGTGACAAAACTTTCCACAACAAAAGAGATTCAGATTGAAAAGGGTAAATAAGCATTCAGTTATGAAGTCCTTTACCCATCATACCACACTTACTTAAGCCACATTATCATTTTTATTAATGAAATATCAGATTTTCCATAAGAATCCTACTCTTTAGCCTTCAACTCACAGCAATCATCCTGTATTAGTTCATTAAAAATAGTATTGCCAAAATTAACAATGACTTCTGATTTCTGATCCAACAGACACATTCTCAGTTTACCTTCCCTTTCTGCAGCACTTCTCACAATTGATAACTTTCTCCTTTTTGAAACTCTATTCCTTTGGTTCCATCATTGGGCTGCTAAAGTTACCAAAACAAAATATCATAGAGTGGGTGGCTGAAGCAACAAACATTTATTTCTTACAGTTCTGGAAGTTGAGAGGCCAAGATCAAGGCATCACACTTTGATTTCTCCTGAGTCTCTCTTTGGCTTGCAGATAGCTCTTTGGTTGTATCCTCACATAGCTTGTTTTTGGTATCCATGGTGTCTTTTTTTTTTTTCTTCTTACACAGTGATTTAAAGCTTTCTGTTTAGGTCTTCACCATTATGATCTTATTTAACTTTACTTATTTAAAGTCCCTCTTTCCAAATACAGTCGCATTGAAGAATGGAGCATAAATATGCAAATTTGCAGGAGGGAGAAGCTTCCATCTATAACAGTTGCCAATTCAGTACACTTTTTCTTCCTATCTTCTCTAACCATCCACCTTTCCTTTTTTCTACCTCTCTACTGTAGCAATAGTTTACATTTTTACCACAATTCCCTCTCAGTCTCTCTATCACTTTCATTCTGCTTCTAGCTCTTACCTCACACTCTAATGACTCCAAATTCTATCTATAAGAAATTGATTATCAAAGTAGAGTATCATAGCTCATTGAAGAAGTGGTTGGATATGAAGCACTGTTCAAGGCGACCAAACCTCACATATCAAAAATACTCATCTCAAATTATGTTATTATCTTCTTTTATATCTCATTACACAACAATGGTTAACCCATATTGAGGATTTACTCATGTCAGGCACTCTTCCATGAGCTTTAAACATGCTGATTTATCTTTGTAATCTCATGATAATTTTATCCTCATATTTTCTCAATTTTATAGATTGAAAAACTTAGTTATGGAAAGATTAAACAAATTGCTTAAGGTCATGTAGCTTGTAGGTGTCTGTAATTACCTTGTAGGCTGACTCCAGGCTCACAGTTTCAACCATGTGATAAGACTATCATCATGTACCTAACACTTAAGGTGACAATGGCATTTTCAAATCAGGATAAGGAAGTTTTGGGCCAAAATGATATTAGGATAATTGAAATATTACTTGAGAAAATTTAAGGTATTTTAACTTTTTTTTTTCCTTCACGGTTCATGTCAAATGAACTAATGACTTTAGTGTAAAATTTACATCCTTAAATGTGAAGAAAAACAAGCAAATTACTTTCACAATTACTTTTGTGGTTGAGAGCCATTTCTATATATGCTATTACATGCTGAAAAAAAAAACAAGATTAACATGTATCAGATTTGATTATAATCACTTATTAAAAAAATTTATGCCACAAAACTACAACCAAATGAAAATATGGACATAAAACTTGGGAAAACTTATCATGGATTAGCAAGAAAAACAAATGCTACTGCAGAAAAATGAAAAATAACATAAATATTTCACAGATATACATATACATATCTCAAGAATACATGAAGTCACTATAGAAATAAAAAATTTAAAAAATATTTTTTCCACTCAAGTTGGTGAACTTTTAAATGAGAATTCTCTGTGTGGGTATAGGTAATTTGATACCCCTACATTGCTGGGTTGGTGGTTAATTGGTAAAACCTACTTGGAAAACACTTGGGTAATACTTTCCTTAAAAGTCATTAATTTGTCTTGCAAAGATTTTTATCTTTTATCCCAGCATTTCAATGCTGTGTAGAAAAATATACTAAAATATAATATTTGCATACACACATATTTAGTTTTTAAGAATATGTACTCAAGAGTTAATTATAGCAGTTAAACTTTGGTAAAGTTCTACATATTCCATATGAAAAGATTGCCATAATAAACTGTAAAATTAGTTTTATTACTTTATCCTCAGACTCAAAGTCCTGCATTATAAAACTCAGGTTTGCTTCAAGAATGGTCTGGCCACACGACTATGTTAAGGCTTCAGTTGCGAGCAGATGGTAGTACATTCAGAGACCTACGAAAATTCTCTAGATGGATTCCAGGGCTGCACATAGGAGTCTTACAACTTTTAGCATAATGTGGATCTAATTCTGTGACATAGTAATTTAGTTGAATACGTTCTGGATAGTGGAAAACCTCTTGCTATGTCTCCCAGAACTGCTCAGAAGAGGTAGTTTTCCTTGAGAAAACATCTCTATCATCGTTGTAATCATCATCATTACCATCATCATCATGGTCATCATCATAATCACCATCACCATCATCACCATCACCATCAAGGTGATTTATTCTGTGTCAGTTTGGTTAAGTTAGGATCTAACATTCCAAGTTCATCATGCTTATATAGTTCTGGGCTATCGTTGCCTAAAAGAGATATTTGTTTGAGAGTTGAATGGTGGAAATGAGGCAGCAGCCAATATCCTTTGAAAGTTGCTAAAGTCAGATGTATTGATGAATAGATGCAAGAAAATGTCACGACCCCTTGCCCGCAAGGAAGACACAACTCGGGAATCTTCTTTCAGCGGTTTATTCAGGCCCTTGATATTTCTTCTACTCATCCCTCGGATGCCCCTCACAGCCTTAATATAGCATCTCAAGCTCCAATGTGAAGCTGCCACGTGGAACTTTCTCATAGGGTGCTGAAAAACCATGCGCCAACTCTCCCAAATAAGGAGTTGTTTGTCACATACCACAGTGGAGTCAGCGCCATCTTGTAATGGCGACCATAATCTGCATAAGCGACAGAGGCGGCTCACCACAGTTCCCCCTTTCTGTTTTCTTAAAACAATACAGGCGAGAGTAGAGATCCTATCCCACTGTGCAGAAGTGGCTGCATAGTATGGCTCAGTCCTAAGGAGGGCCCTTCCCCAGATCTGACTCCATATCAGCCGATGCCTTTTTTCGTGGGGCGGGGCGTGGACACGTCAAACCCGCATGCAATAGGACATGCTCTCCTTGAGGTCCCGGTCTACTGCGGGATCACTCAAGTGCAGTGCCTTGCCTCGCATCCTGTATCGTGACGATGGTGAACAAAAGGGGGTAGCTGGGACTACCTCTTTAGGACAACCACAATTAAGTTGGCGACACCCTGAGAGAAAGGCACGGGCTTTAAAGCCATAGCTAAAGACCAGTGTGGAAACCCTTCTGCGTGCAATGGCAACAAGACCTGCAGAGTGCAAGGGCTTTCCAGCACTAGAAGAAAGACAAAAGAAGGACATGTTGAACCAAGTGCAATGTTAGAATAACTTGGGGTGCAACGACCATGTCAAAGGCACTAGTGTGGAAACCCATCTGCGTGCAATGGTAGCAAGACCTGCAGAGTGCAAGGGCTTTCCAACACTAAGAGAATAACGAAGAAAGACATGTCAATCCCAGTGCAATGTTATAATAACTTGGGGTGCAATGACCATGTCAAAGATTTACTGTTTAAGATGCACAAGCCAGACTTGAGGTGAGTTGCCATTTTCTAAAGCTGCAAGAGCTTATATGATCATAGCCTTATCGTGAGCACTGCGGGCCTTGAGGGTACAGAGAAACCACAAACAGAGGAACATACCGAAGCAACACATTGCACCAAAAATGCCTACTCCCACCCACTCTTTAAAAAAGGAAAAGCAGAAGATATCCAATTAGTGAATTGACCCAAAGTCACGGGATCAACACGGGTGTTATTCAAGACAGCTATCTGAATCAGTTGAGACTGGATCATGTCTTCCGCCGCCATGGACCAATTCCCGGCCAAATAGTCACCGATGATGCGGGAAGCATTCCTGGAATCATTAAATCTGACAGAGGTTATACACAAATGCGCACGTTGGTCAACGCAACCCAAAAGTACCAGGTCAGCAAATTCTTCTACCTGAGCTTGGAGTAAATCTATTTTTTGGTTAGCAGCTAAAATTCCTGACAAAATATGTTGGTTAACTTTGAGATTCGAGTATGGTGGAAGTTTGTTGAACAACTTCATTAACAGTGTCAGCAGTTTGCACCTGGCTGGCCATGGCTACTTCGGCCGTAACTGCTGCAGCAGCAGCAAGGCCTGCATTAGTTAATGGCCCACCTATCTCTCTACAGACTTTCATCCAAGCCTCTATGCCTTTGTTTTTATAAAGAGTAATAGCTGCCTTACATTCTTTAGTACACTGTTCAAAGACCAATTGTTTAATCAAGGGCATGGCTCTATCGGGATCGCCAAAAATTTTTCCTGCAGCATCCACCATCCTAGCAACAAAGTCTGAGATCTGTATTGACTGTTCTCCAAACTTGAGAATGAAAAGTCCTCCCGGAGCCTTGGACTCCACCCACATACGGGGGGCGGAACTACTGGAGGCGCGGGGAAGGGTGGAGCAGCATCAAGTACTGGCTCCTCCTCTAGATTCTCAACTTCCTCCCCAGAACTGGATTTATTACCCTTCTCACAGCAGGCTTTTACATCTATTGTTTCCCGTTTTTTCTTTTTTATCTTAGTCTTACGTAATTGTTGTAATAACTTGTCCAATTCCTCAGAACTGTCCGAGCTACTTGTGTCCTTGGGAGTTTTTAACTCAGTCAAGTCCGGATAGAGCCTTCTCCTCTGTTTAACTTCAGACTCCCTTGTCTGTTCACCACTCTTACTCCTAATACTTTCTGCTACCTCGCTATGTGACCCCTCCGATTTTTCTTCATGCAATTGCTCAAGAACGGCCTGACCCTCGCTCACAGCTTTCTGGCATTTACCATCCATTATACACCCCCTCACTAATTTCCAAAGCGGAATGGTACCGCCCTTTAAAGTTCCTTGTTTGTAAGCGAAATCCAGATCTTTCCCTAATTTGTCCCAACTGGGAATCGTGAGACTCCCTGAAAAAGCAAACCAAGGAGCTACAGAGTCAGTCTCTTCTAAAAACCTCTGTAATGTGCTCCGCTTCACTTTAAGTCCCTTAGAACGCAGTAACCCGTCCAAGGCCAGCAAAATTGGGCTTGAGGAAGTAGCGCCCATACTGTTCCAAGCAGTGTAAAGAAAGTGAAAGTACAAACCCCGCTCTCTCCTTATTTACAGAGGAGCGTCTTATTTTATTATTTTTCCCCGCTCTCTCTTTATCTACAGAGGAGCTGCCCCGCTTTGATCGCGGATCCCACTTACCTGGGACTAACTGGTGCACCACCCCTGACCGCTGAAAGTTCTGGTTCCCAGGTCTCCGCACCACTTGTCGCGACCCCTTGCCCGCAAGGAAGACGCAACTCGGGAATCTTCTTTCAGCGGTTTATTCAGGCCCTTGATATTTCTTCTACTCATCCCTCGGATGCCCCTCACAGCCTTAATATAGCATCTCAAGCCCCAATGTGAAGCTGCCACGTGGAACTTTCTCATAGGGTGCTGAAAAACCATGCGCCAACTCTCCCAAATAAGGAGTTGTTTGTCACATACCACAGTGGAGCCAGCGCCATCTTGTAATGGCGCTGGCTCCACTCCATAATCTGCATAAGCGACAGAGACGGCTCACCACAAGAAAAGATTCCTGTTTCTTCTCTCTCTTCTTTGTTCCCCATTCAGCTTTTATTCAAAACTTCTGACCTTTTTGAACAAGAGCAGCCCTAGGCTTACCATTAAACTCTGGGTTGTGGACCTACAGGTGAGACCACCACAAAGAAGACACTTTCCCTTAAACCTCCCTAAAAACTTCCCCTTCATCAGTCAGGGTGGACAGATAAAAGTATGGGCCATGCTTTAAATTAGGATTTCAACAAATACTTGTTCTGTGTGAGTATGCTCCAAATTCAACAAAAAATATGACAGTGAAATATTTAATATTTCATACTAAAGATAGTCCTGGATGGATTAGAGACTTAGTCTAGACATTTTATTTTTTTTTAATTAGAGCATTATAGCTACACATAGGAGTCGGGTTCATTTTGACAAAATCATATATGCCTGGAATTTGATTTATTCCATTTGGATCCTTGTTGCCTCCCCTTCCCCTCCTCTCCTCTTGTCCTCTATTTGCCTTCCTCTTTTCTGCTGATCTTCCTTTCATTCACTTGTTTATTTATTTTGGATTGGTGCTTTCTACATATACATAATGATGAAATTCCCTGTGATGTATTTATATATGCACATAACATGGTTTTGTGAAATTCATTCCACATTTCCTCACCTTTCTTGTTCCTCCTCTTTTTCTCTCCATTTCCATCTTCTACTCCACAGATCTTCCCTGTACTTTATAATATCTTGTTTCCATATATGAGAGAAAATATTCCATCCCTGATTTTCTGAATCTGGCCTGTTTCACTTATCATGACGTTCTCCATTTACATCCATTTACCAGCAAATGCCATGATTTCATTCTTCTTAATGGCTGAGTAAAACCCCTTTGTGTATACACAAGTATATATACCACATTTTCTTAGTCCATTCACCTATTGACACGTATCAGTTCTGATTCTGTAACTTGGCTATTGCGAGTTGTGCTGCTATAAACATTAAAGTGGTTGTATCTCTATAGTATGTTGATTTTGGTTCTTTTGTGTAAACACTAAGGACTGAGGTAGCTCCATCACTTGGGGATTCCATTCCTAGTTTTATGAGGGATCTCCATATTGTTTTCCAGAGTGATTTGTACCAATTAATCTGCAGCCCCACCAACAATGTATGAATTTGCCTCTTTCCTCATATTCTTGCCAGCATTCATTATTCTTTGTATTCTTAATAATTCCTATTCTAACAGGAGTGAGATAAAATCTTAGCACAGTTTTGATTTCTATTTCCCTGGTTGCTAGAAAATATTAAACATATTTTCATATATTTATTGGCCATTTTTCTTTTTTTTGAGAAATGTCTTTTTAGTTCTTTTTCCCATTTACTTAAAGGGTTATTTGTTTTTTCATATTAAGTTTTTTTGAGTTTTTTATATATCCCCTGGAGTAGTTGACAAAGATTTTCTACCATTCTATAGGCTCTCTTTTTACATTCTTAACTGTTTCCTTTTCTGTGTAGAAACTATTTTTAATTTTATGGCATCCTAATGATTGATTATCGCTTTTAATGAGTTTTAGAAGACTTTTTAAGGAAGTTGATGACTGCATCAATATGATGGAGTTTTGACCCTATATTTTCTTCTAGCAGTTGCAAAGTTTCTGGTCTCATTCCAGAGGGAAAAGAGGATAAGAGGGATTGAAATAGAGTAAATCAAATTGCATGCATTTACAACTTTGTCAAAATGAACCCAAACTTCTATGTATAATTACAATATTCTAAATAATAATAATAATAATAATAATAATAATAATAATGTCTAGACTAAATCTCTCCAAAATGGCTTTGATTCATTTTGATTTGACTTTTGTGCAGGGTGGGAGATAGAGATCTAGTTTCATTCAACTACATATGATTACCCAGTATTCCCAACACCATTATTAAAAAGATTATCTTTTCTCCAACACATATTCTTGGCACCTTTGTCAAGTATGAGATGACTGTAAGTATGCGGGTTTATCTCTGCCTTCTGCTGTATCATATTGCTCTTCATGCCTATTTTGATGCCAATACCTTGCTCTTTTTATTACTGTAGCTCTTTGGTATGAGTTTAGGTATTGTAATGCCTCTAGCATCACTCTTCTTGCTCAGTATAGATGTGTCTATTTTGGGTCTATTATTCTTACAAATGAATTTTAGAATGTTTTGTGTAGTTGTGTGAAGAATGTCTTTGGTATTTTGATAGGAATTGTGCTGAATCTCTATATTGCTTTTGGTCATGTGGCCATTTGACAATATGAATTCTGCCTATCCATGGACATGACAGGTCTTTCCATCTTCTAAGGTCTTCTTCACTTTCTTTATTTAGTGTTCTACAATTTTCAGTGTAAAGTTTTTTCACCTCCTTGGTAAGATTAATTCTCAAGTTTTTTTAAAAAAGTTATTGCAAATGACATGATTTTTTCCTGATTTATTTTTCAGCAGAATCACTGTTGGAGTATAGCTATTGATGTATGAGTGTAGATCTTGTATCTTGCTAATTTTCTATAGTGCAGACATTTCATCCTCAGACATGTAATGCTCCATTATTGGAATATGTTCATCCTAAAAACTAAATGCTACCTGAAATTCTAATTTAACTGGATATCCTGTACTTAGTATTTTCTGGGTCTGGCAATTTTAGCAGTGGCAGATTAATTTGCTGGATTCTTGGATTGACTGATTGCTATTTCTCTAATCTTCCAGATTCATTTACAAATTTTAATTTCTCCATTTCCTTCTTCAGGAATGCAAGGTATACTTCCAGAGTGATCCCCTTCTCTACAACACTCAAAGTGACTCTGCATTCTGACTCCTGATTTTATAATAGTAATGATGATAATAAAAACAGTAAATGCTAAGGTTTACTGAGACATGCTATGTGCCAAACCCAGTGTTAGGCACTTTGCAGTAATTTTATATTAGTTTTTTGTTATTTCACCCATTTAAGTTGAATATAACTTAAAATTCAATTAATTCATGGCACTTATATGCCAATTTTTATTGATCTCAGATATTCTACACTCCATTCTTTTCCTTGTTTTTTCTTAAGGAAAGTATGAATTGAATTAGTTATTTCAGATATGTGTGCCTGCTAAAAAAGGAGACTGAGGCACTAAGGGATTTAAAGAAGAGTTTAAGGTCATATATTGAGTTAATGAAGCCCTTGGGAGTTGAATTTATTGTCTCAGATTCCAAACTGCTGTTTTGACTGTTGTGCTAAGAAAAGCTATATATCTTTAGAAGAGAAAGAAAAATAAATCTCAATAATTCAAAGAATCAGTCTCCAGTAAGTTTCCATATTCTGCATAGAGATATTTCTTCTTAGTTCAAAATTTCCAAATGTAATTTACATCTTATGTTGTAATATTAATCTTTACTCTGAGAAACTTACATTCTCCTTTGTTCTCCTTACTAAATAAGATTTTTTATATTCCTTATCAAATATGTGTTTGTGAGTTCAGTTTCTGACTAAAACTGATTTTTATGTAAGTGCTACATATGACTGGAACAATGGGTTTCATATGTAATCCAGAGAAGATATTTACAATAATCTCTTGGAATTTCTTTCTTTACCAGAAAGTAAGAAATTTCTTCCTTTGAGATGGGATTTAGATGGAAAAAATGCAAATAAAAATTTTCCAAGAGAAAAAGAACGGCAAATATTTTATGTAAATAAAATGAGCCTGATTAATATGAAAGATTTAAATGAAGAGAGAAAATCAATCATTTATCTTGAGTAAATAAATCACACTTAGAAACTATTTGGGTGAAATTTCAATGTCATTCCAAGCATTGCTGGAAAATCTTAGACATGATAAAGATGTTTCTCATTTTCTCTGAAACTTATTAGGTATAGGATTTTTAACAATATATGCCCATTTTCCCTTCTTTACTATTTGGGGAATATTTGCTATTTTGACCAAATGCATTATTTACTTCTAGATATCAAACTTTTATGTGTTTGCTCCATACTTTTTACAAATTTGTTTTATAAGAAAAATCTCTTTTGTTGGTATCCTGTCTAAATTCTAGATGTGGAAAAAGTAAAGAAAGAGGAGAAGTTTGGCAAGACTAGGAGTGATTTCAAGTACCTTATTTTAGTTTCAAACATTTAATTGTTTCACAGCATGCATAACTATATTCCTTAGTTTAAATTAGGAAAAGTAATTTATAAGGCCTCTCTTCTAATTCATTTAGCAAATCTGCCTTACAAATTGGCCCACAATATTCCAACAACAAAATCACATAATGTAGTGATTTAGAACAGTGACAACAAAATCACATAATGTAGTGATTTAGAACAGTGTTTCTTGAAGTATCTGAGCTGAAAGACAAGTTTTTTCTTTTTAGTCCATTGTAGACTATTAGTTTATAAAATATAATATATACAAATTAATATTTAAATTATCAAGCACTTGGATTATCCAAAAGCTATAGAGGTTTTCAAATACTTGTGCTAGGTTTCTGTATTTATCTGTAATGGACAGGCAACAGTTGATGGACCACTCGGAGAACCTTTTGTTTTAGAGAATAGTCTTTTTTTTTATATCTTTGAGTTCAAATTCCTCCTTTGCCCTGATCCATTTGCCTTATAACCTTGTTCAAATTACTTAAATGTACTTAAATGTAAAATGAAAGTAATATTACTACTTTCTTCAAAGTTTGCCATGAGAATTTAAGGAGCTACTGCATGTTAAGTATTGAGAAGAATGTCCATCGTACCCTACAGACTTGATCAAAGTAAGCCATTATGATTACAGCATTACAATGTACAAAATGTATTGCCATACATCATTTAATTTATTCCCCAAGAAATCTCTGTAGGATTAGGTAAAAGAAGTCATGATTATCCTCCACCATGCAGTTGAGGAAATCATGGGTCAAGTGTCTAAATGGTTACTCAAGTGTATAAATAATTTCACAGCTGGTAAATGGTAAAGTAGGAGTTAAATGGCATTCTAGTTCTCCTTTATTTCAATCCTCCCTCCCAGAGCATGTCAAAGGCTACATGAAATAGTTCTCTCCATCCAGAACAAAATCTTCCTGCTCATTTCCTGAGTCTCTTGGTCCTGATTGCTTGACAAGAAACAGGACCATTCCAGCAAATCCAGGATCCCTGATCCTCTCTCAATTAGTAGACTTCTTTCATAAGAGGAGTTTTTTTGTTGACCCTGCACCTACGTTTCCTTTTCACAGCTACTGAAGAGCAAGATGTGTACAATTTATGCTTTCAGCTCAGAGTGCTGTATATCTGGTTAATGTGATGGCAACTATATTTCAGATGTTGAAAATGTCAATTGGAAAAGTAATTTTCAACCCTAAGATGAGATAAATGACCATCTCTTTTCATGTGTTGGTAGATGATGGGGCTTACATTTTCTTCCAGATGATATGAAGTCTTCTTTTGTTGGGGTTTTGAATATTTTGCTTTTTGTAAAGCTAAAGAAAAGTTTATTTATTTCTTCTGTAGTTAAATCATGCATATGAATTCTCACAGAGTAAAACACATAAGAAATTCATATGGGGCATTAAGTGTTCTAGTAATTATAATCTCTATTTGATTCAAAGACAAAAAAAAGAAAGAACAAAATCCAAGATATGTTCAGAGAATAAAATTTCCTCATGTTCATAAATTTCAAAAGGAGTCACAAGAAGCAAATGCTGCAGATGCATTTTCTTCAATAATGCCTTTAGGGAAACTTACAATTCTTCAATTATAAGGCAGCACAAAATGGGCTTAGTGTAAACAATCCATTGTCCAGTACTCTAAATAAGGTAGTGAATATCCCATTGGCTTTCTTTAAAAAAAAACTATGTAATAAATGAGTTAAAATTTGTGTAGAAAAAAGAAACATTGGGTGAAGTAAAACCCGAAGCATTCAAAATTATGTCTGAGGGCTGCACTATATATATCAAACCTCTACAGGATCTAGTCCTTCAGGACGAAAAGACTCTGTCTTCTATCAAAAGTGTCAAGTAAACAAAATAACTCAACCACAGTTTTTTTGGGAGCAGCCCTATGCTCTCAAAATTCAGGGCTAAGGTCAGAAGTGCTATAGCAACCATGATGAAATGTTGAGATTCCATTGAGCCCTGGACTTTTGTTTACTGCACATGAAGAACTAGATAAATATAGAGTTCCAGGCATTGCATTGTTAGTGGCCAAAAAAACAAATAACCTTTGGTAGAAAAGCAAAGCTATCCAAGACCTAATAGATAGGGATTGAGAGCTGACTGCCCTGAGCGTGGTGGAATTCAATTTCATTAAAGGTGAAGGGAGATTACCATGGTGGATACAATATTGCTTGCAATCTGCTTAAATATTCTCTTTGCTGTATACTCTCAATAGGTGATCCACAATTTTGAAGCCAGAATAAAAGCATGGATGTACATGAGAAAGAAGAAACCCATGATTAATTTGAGTTTCCTCAGAAGTAGACCCTGAGGCTAGTGTTTAAGAAGTAGAGTTGATTTGGCAGGTAATCCCAGAAAACATGGTTAGACAAGGGAAGAAGTGAGGTGGGGAAGGGAAGGCACAAAGCAGAATGCACAATTTCTTTTAGCCAGTTTTCACTGGGGCAAAACAGAGAGTCATCTCAAGTGGAAACTCTGAGGTCCATCTAGGCAAGTGCTTCAGAATACCTCTGTCTGGAGCCAAAGAGTGGGATGTGTATACCTAATTTGTCATTAAAGAGATACTTGAGTGTTAGATATTAACTCTTCTGATATTAACTCCTCTGTATTATCATCTTCAGGCAGTTGAATGTACAGAGAGCTGGGGCATCTGCTATAATTACTGATATCAGATTTCCTTTACATTTTATAGGAATTCATCCTGTATCCTAAGAGAGTCTCTCTCTTTTCTCTCTCTCTCTCTCTCTCTCTCTCTCTCTCTCTCTCTCTCTCTCTCTCTCTCTCTCTCTCTCTCACACACACACACACACACATACACACACACACACACACACACAACCCACAGTGCCAACCCCCACATTTTACTTAAGAAAATTATCTCAGTTTGCTTTTAAGCATACACAGGACTAACTTAAAGGTAAAGAATTCTAGAAGACTAATACACAAGATGCACAAGTGTAAAGAATAAATGCTTTGAGGTTAATAAAACCAAGAATTTAATCCTTGCCTTGTCAGCTAAGTGAATTTGAAAAATAAATGTTTCAACGTTTTTTTTAATCTAGAAAATGAATAAATACTTTGTGTTTTGCAGAATTGGAATAATACAATTCAAGCTGTTAGCTAAGTGCTAGGAATGTTGTGACATCTCAATGAAGAACATTTATCATCACCAACATCCTTACCAGAACAACCATCTGGGCATTAGCAATACCACCACCATCACCACCATTTCTTTGAACAAACTGCTTAAAGTTCTCTGCAAAAAAAATGATAAATACTTCCTCCAATATAATAGAAAGCTAATCGGAACAATTTTCAATCATCAAAAATAGGTGAGAAGGACTTAAGACTTCTTAGAAATGAAATGTGTCATATTTTTATTGCATTTAGTGTTGGGTGTATAGCTGCTTACATTAGAACATTTAGACAGGTACTAATTAATGGAAGTAACAGCTTCAAGGAAAAGGAGTCATGTAAATACTTATTTAGAAAATATTTAAAGTAGTCATTACAGAGGTTCTCTAAATTGCCACATATTTTATGGCAATCTATTCCCTAAAATGAATCAACAGTATGAAGTCATTCCATTAAAAAGCCATTTAGTGACACCTCCATACAACCACCGTGCTATTACATGGTTCCAGATATAAATTTAACACAGTTATTTCTTTTTTCTTTCTTCTGAAAATTATATCACTAAAGAAAATACTAGTCACTGACAAAAAAAAATTACACTAACTGGGTATCACTGACTGAGTATACACACACAAAATTTAGGTATTGAGATTCTGAAAGATGCAGTAACCTAAATGTGTTGTTAACTGAGGAGGTTTTCATTTTGATACCTCAGGAATTTAGCTACAAAAACCTCGGGAATTATTCTACTTTAACTGAAAAATCCAGTCATTCTCATAATAATAACAACTAAACTCTCCCCTCTATGGATTTCATCAAGTTTCATAATTGTGAACACCACTGAAGTGCTGATAATTCCCAAAGTTTTTTCATCAGTCTTGAATTCTTTATCTAAGTACCTCCCATTAACCCACTTCCTCATGACTAGTAAATATCCCATCATTACATAAACAACAACATTATGTCCCTTCTTCCACTACCAACTTGCTCTTTCTTGAGGCAAATCTTATAATTGTCTTTTGTTTCTTCCCTTTCTCTCTCCCCTTATTTCTAATCTATCATCCAGTTCTAAAAATTTTCTACCAAAACGATTTCATCCTATCTACATATCATTGTACCACTGCTTCCATTTATCTGAAAACACCATTTTTTCTTGCTTAATCTACCACAATGGTTACTGGACTCCTTGCTTCACACTCTACGATCCATTATCAACCAAGATAGAATGCTTTTTAAAACTTAAATCACATCCTAGAACTTAAATTTTCTTGTGGCTTAAATAAAATTTAAAATTATTATGAAAATATATAAGGCCCTACCTGACTCTTTTCCTCTTGGAACTCTTTTCATTGCATGTTTCTCTCTTACTTTCAAGGCATAGTAGTTTCCTGTTTCAGGCTCATACCACACCATTCTTTCTTACTGTGGACTTGCCTTCTTGCCATCTGGAATATTCTTCTCCAAAGAGGCTTTTTCCCCCTTATGACTAGCTTCTTGTAATTACTTTCTGAGCTCAAATATTATCCTTTCTAGGGAACTGCTTTACAATCTTATTTAATATGTTCTTTCCATTTTCTCTAATAAGTCTCTGTCTGTAGTCCACTGCTTTCATAAGTCCTCAACAACTGTTTAAAATGGTTTGGGCTATTTATTAATTATAATCATTATCATACACTAGAATGTAAGATCTATGAGAATTTCCAGTGACTAGGACCCCAAGACCATAAATGGCCCTCTCTAGATGGAACAGTGCACCCCTTCTAGGTTGTTCTTCCTGTGTAAGTAAATGACATTTCCATATCTGCCTCAGGAGACTCTGACATGCTGCCTGGAAGAGCCACTCTGAGTTTTCCTGGACTTGTTTTCTGCTCCCCATGATTAAAATAATCTTATCTTTCTGAAGGTGGGGGTGGTGAGAGTAGAAGTCAAAATACTCAGTGTTATGATTTGGATCTGAAATGTCCCCTAGAATCTTATATGCTCAGAGGTGGAGCTTTGGGGAAGTGATTGGATCATGAAGGGTCTGACCTCATCAGTAGATTAATCTATTGAGGGTCAAATGTATCACTGGGTGGTCAGACTTAGTTGGAGGAAGTAGGTCACTTGGGAAATTATCCAGAAGGGTTTATTTCCTTTCTAATCCCTTCCTCTCTGTTTCCTAGGTGCCATGAGCTGAAAAGCATTCCTCCTCTGCCACAATCTGACTGGGAGAAATAACTGAGGCAGGGGAGGGGGGACAAGCAACTTGTGAAGGTTGATACAGCAGGAGCCGCTTTACTGTAGGACAGCAGAGGTATATATACATAACTGATTACACACAGCTTATCTTAATTAACATAAACTAGATACAGCAGTCAACCAATAAGGAATCCTCATCATCTTAATGATTACACACAGCTTAACTTAATTGACATAATCTAGACACAGCAGTCAGTCATTAAGGAATCTCTATCATCTTAATGGCTTGCTGGCGTTACTTCACAAACCACTCCCTCTGGCAAAGTGCCAGGCGCCATCTTGACTTGTCTGTGGCTCTCAACACTCCTCCAAGTTCTTCCACAATGATGCTCAGCTTTCTCCTTTGGGCACCAGAGAAAAAGAATGGAACTAAATTGCTCACAGTAACAAAAAAGCTACTAAAAAACTACAAACTCTGATGCATTTTATCTACATGTAGTGGTGATTGATCTGATTAGAGTATAAAATTTGTAATTCATGCTAAGTCATAGGCTCTGTTAGATTGGAACCTGTAGGAACAGAAAACTAGATAAGATTCTTTGGCAAAATAGTTTTCTACAAGAGAATGAGAGTTCACTGTTGGCCATCCATGAGGTGGATGAAAAACACCATGAAACCTTGAAAAACACCATGTTTTATATGAATTGTTATAAACTAGAATTTGTAGAGCACTTATTGTTCCACATGTAATTAATGAGCAAGATGATTATCTAAGACATCTCAGTAAAAATTCTGAAACATCTTGTCTTGGCCAGCTCAAGGATCCAGCATTCTGATATAGAGGAGGCTTTTAGCATTGTTCTTTGAATTTTTTCTTCACTTATTTACTGTTCTATTAGCTTTTTATAATCTACTAAAGTCATATCAGTAACTATTATCACAATCATAATGACCTGAAATAGTACAAGTTTTTTAATATACTAGTATATGATCTATAAAGACCCACTCAGAGAAAATATATAAACAGAAAATTAAAGATTAGTTTGTATAAGACTTCTTCACAAATTCTCCTTCTACAAATTTCTAGGAAAAGTGATGATATCTGAATGTTAAAGCAATTAAATGTGGTATTTGAGGGGGCAAATTAGGTTACAGATTCACCTTTCCATAGAACTACAACTATAAGACTTGGACTCCTCAGTTCTGTGATCACAAGAAGTGTGTGTATTAGTTAGCTATCACTGAATAAGAATTTACGGTAGAATTTCACTAAAAAAAAATACTAAACCTCATGCTGGGCACCATGGAACACACTAGTAATCCCAGGGGCTCAAGAGGCCAAGGCAGGAGGTTCATGAGTTCAAAGTTTTTCTACCATCTTATTGTTTTTTCTATGTGCCATCTGCCATCTGAGCTTTGTTTCTCCATTTTAAACATTCTTTTGAGTAAGCACTAATTTTATTGCCCTATTCTATTTTTAGCTGCTCTTATTTTACATTCTTTCATTAGTACATTGCTCTAGGTATTACTGTAGACATATTTAATAGATTCCTGTGAAATAATATTGTGCTACTTCTTGTTCAAGATAAGGGCCCTTCAACATTAAAATGATATTTATATCCCCTTCTGTCTCTTGTGCTATTGTTATTGTAAATTTTACTTTGGATTAATTATAAACCCAACAAAAAATGTTACTATTTTTGTTTAAGACAAGTTTAACTTTCTAAGAAGAAAAGAAAAATATATTCATGTTTATTATTATCTGTGTATTTATCATCAAATCTCTTCTCAGAAATCTGTGATTTTGTTATAATTTCCTTTCAACTTAAAAATCTTCTAGAATTTTGTGTAGTGAAATTTTTCAAGCAAGAAATTCTTCAGGTTTTCACTCTTATGCTTTCATTTCTTTAAGACAATTTTTCTGAACATAATCTTTCAGGTTAACTCCACCTGCCCCACAATACTTTTAAAGACCATTGTTTCCATGTATCTGCCATGCAATGCTACCATTTCCTCCAGTGATTATTATTGATGTTTCCCTGTAAATAACAATTTCTCGACTCAAACCAATTTTAATTTTTTCTTTTTTTCTTTTTGGCTTACAAAAGCCTGATTACAATTTGCCTATATTATTTGTTCATCTGTTTTTGTTGATTATTTTTTCATTTTTTTATGTTTGTGTCTGTGTGTATACACACACACACACACACACACACACACACACACACATATATATAGGTCATTTGTTGGTTGATTGGTTTATGTTTTGTATTTATGTTTTTTGTTTGTTTGTTTGTTTTGCTTGGGGTTCTTTGAAATTCCTGGATCAATAAAATTGAAAAAAAAGTCTTTTTCCTGCCCCACTTTTTTCTCTTTTGTCTTTCTGAGACTCCAATTACTTGCATTTCAGATGACTCATTGTTCCATAAGTCATTAAGAAATAGTTAATTTATTTACTTTTATTGCTATGGTTTAAATGTGAGGTGCCCACCAAAAGCTCATGTGTAAGACAATGCAAGAAGGTTTAGAGGAGAAATGATTGGGTTGTGAGAGTCTTAATGTAATCAGTCAATAAGTCCTGGATGGGATTAACTGAATGGTAACTGGAGGCAGGTGGATGTGGCTGGAGGAAGTGGTTCATTGTGAGTTTGGCTTTGGTGTATATATTTTTATCTGGCAAGTAGAGTCTCTCTCTCTGCTTCTTTACCACCATGATGTGAGTTGCTTAGCTCTGCCACACACTCTGTCATGATATTAAACCTCATCAAAAGCCCAGAGGAATGGAGCCAGCCTTCTATGAACTAAGACCTCTGAAACCTTGAGCCCTCAAATAAACCTTTTCTCCTCTACAATTGAGCTGGTCAGGTGCTTTAGTCACAGCAGCAAAAAAGCTGACTAAAACAGAAATTGGTACCAGGAGGGAGGCTGTTACTGTGACTAACCTGACCATGTGGTTCAGAAGCTTTTGATCTTTTTGGAATTGATGGGAGGAATTTTGAGATGCTTAGCAATGCAAGTTGGAAATGCTTTAGATTGTTATAAGCACAGCAATGGCTGATTCTTATGGGAACTCTGTGGACAGTGAAGAAAGGACTCAAGAGGGTTCAGAAATGGAAACTCTATTGGAATTTGGAGTAGAGGCCATTTGTGTTATGTTCTGGCTGAGAAATTGTCTACATTTTGCCTGTGTCCAGAGACTTTCTGTGAGGCTGATTTTAGAAGCAATGGACTTCTTAATCTGATAGAAAAAAATGTCTAGGCAGTACAGCATTCAGGCAGTGGCATGAATATTGTTGGTAGTGTTTAGCCAAATTTATTGTGATAATCAGGAGCAGAAAGCAGATCAGAAAGATTCGGAAAAAATGAACTTGAAAGGACAGAGTAAAACTAGGGATAAGAAAGTTGCAGTTGTTAAAGACATTACTGCCACTAAAGAAATGCTAAAGACTTTGCCTAGAGACAATAAGAAAGATGGCTTGAGGGCATTTCAGGAGCTGGCAAGACCACACACCTCTCAAATTCAAGGGAGTAAAGGTGAAAATTCTCTTGAGACAACTGGGGCATTCTTCTTGCACAAGTGGGTCTAGGAAGTTTTTTCAATGTTCTCAGCCACCCAGACACTCAGAGGCTGCGGCAGCCAGGGTCCCTGGAGGCTGGGCTACTGCTCCAGATGGCAGAGACCTTGGCATCAACCACAGGGTGCTGGTTCTTCAGGAATGCAGGAAGCTAGAGTTAGAGGGTCATGGAGGTTTCCACTAAGATTTCAAAGAAAGGCTTGGGAGTTCATGTGCAGCAGGGTCAGAGTCTCTGCAGGCACCCCCTGAGAAGTCAAAGCATGGAGATGTGAGGAAGAAGCTGAAGCTGCAGTGGAGACCCCAAAGATTAAGCAATGCCAATAATGTGGTACATCATCCTAGGAAAGCTGCAGGAATTGAGCTGGAACAAACCCATAGAAAGGCCACTTGGGCTGCAACTAACAAGACCATGGGGTGGAGCTACACCAGTCCTTTGGATACAACTTTGTGATGTCATGTGCTCCAGATGCAGGACACACAACTATAGGTCCTGTTTGCCCAGCTGGATTTTGGTCTTGCTTTGGTCCCATTCCTTTTTCCTATGCCCCTATTTTTGTGAATGGAAATATTTATTCTGTACCTTTATATGTTGGATACTTATAAATTGCTTTTACTTTTACAGGATCTCACAGTATGAGATTCCTTAAACCTCAGAGAAGATTTTGGACTTAAACTTTTGGCAATCATGAAGACTCTTGGAAATGGAAAAACCGTATTATGCTTTGTGAGATGGTTGTGATATTTTGGGGGCCAGGGCAGAATGTTATGGTTTGGATGTGAGGTGTCCACTAAAAAGCTCATGTGCAAGACAATGCAAGAAGGTTCAGAGGAAAAATGATTGGGTTGTGAGAGTCTTAACCAAATCATTGAATTAATCCCAGATGAGGTTAACTGAGTGGTAACTGCAGGCAGGTGGATGTGTGCCTGGAAGAAGTGGTTCATTGTGGGCGTGGCTTTGGCATATATATTTGTATCAGGAGAGTGGAGTGTCTCTCTCTCTCCCTCTCTCTCCCTCTCCCTCTCTCCCCCTCTCCCTCTCCCTCTCTCCCCCTCTCCCTCTCCCTCTCTCCCCCTCTCCCTCTCTCTCCTCCTCTCCCTCTCCCTCTCCCTCTCTCCCCCTCTGCCTCTCCCTCTCCCTCTCTCTCTCCCTCTCTCCCCCTCTCCCTCTCCCTCTCTCCTCCTCTCCCTCTCTCTCCCCCTCTCCCTCTCCCTCTCTGCCCCTCTGCCTCTCCCTCTCCCTCTCCCTCTCCCTCTCTCCCCCTCTCCTTCTCTCTCCCCCTCTACCTCTCCCTCTCCCTCTCTCCCCCTCTCCCTCTCCCTCTCTCCCCCTCTCCCTCTCTCTCCCCCTCTCCCTCTCCCTCTCCCTCTCTCCCCCTCTCTCTCCCCCTCTCCCTCTCCCTCTCTCCCACTCTCCCTCTCCCTCTCTCTCCCTCTCTCTCCCTCCCTCCCTCTCCCCCCTCTCTCTCCTTCCTGATCACCAAGATGTGAGTTGCTTCCCTCTGCCACACACTCTGCCATGATGTTCAGCCTCATCTCGGGCCCAGAGGAATGAAGCCAGCCTTCTATGGACTAAGACCTCTGAAACTGTGAGCCCTTCAATCTTTTCTCTTCTACAATTGTGCTGGTTGGGTCCTTTCGTAACAACAGTGAAAAAGCTAACAAAAACACCACCCTACAGTGCAATTTTTTTTAGCCTTTTTCTTTTTAAGTTTATTCAATGAATTTCTTGTTTTATATACTTCTTTTTCAAGTTTAGAATATTTATTTAGCTTACTTGTGAATGTCTTTACTTTTTTCTGAAAATTTTTCATTTCATCATCCATTAGTATCATTTATTTTTTTAAAGTTTTATATGAAGGGTGATAAATTTTGTTTTAGCAAACAAGTTAATTACTGGATGAGGCTTGGTTAGGTCTACAGGCAAAGTCTATTTAAGTTTTGCTTTTCCCTTAGATATAGACTGCTTTTGTTTACTAAGCCCAAGGTGTTTACTAAGCTTCTCTAATTTGGCAAGACTTGAACTTCAAACTCTTACCTCTAGTAGTGGGAAGTTACTAGTAACTTTACTTTGTTCTTGAGCCATCTTCCAGATGATCTTTAATCCATTTCTTTAACCAATCTTCACCCAATGTGCTTTCTTTTGTTCAAGGATAATACCCTCTCTAGGTTCTGCTTTTTGACCATTCTCCAGTGACCTCCCTGATTGTTTTCTTACATTGTATATCAGCAGGGGGTTAGTCCAATGAAACTAAGTGTTAGTCAGAATCTTCAGAGAAAGGGAACTGATTGAATAATTTTTGTAAGGGATTAGTCACATGATTATAAATGCTAACAAGTTCCAAGATTAGGTAGCAGACCCAGGAGAGATGTTGCTGCAGTTCCAATCATAGTATAGGAAACAGGAGAGCTAATAATATAATTTCCAATCACAAAATGAAGGCTCTGACCCATAAAGAGCAGGTGCAGAAAATCCAGAAACTTCAGTGGCAACAGCCTGGTGGTCATGTAGCATGTCCATCTCTCAATGAGCTTTGTCCAGTGGCAGCCAGCTTCATGATCAATTCTCCTCTCCAAGTTCTATTTCACACCAGGCACCACAGGGAGAAAGGTTTTATGGGTTAGGATTTAGGAGCTGTGAAAGCATTAGCTTGCTTTGTCCCTTTGCATAACCAGCATTCCAAGGAACTTAGTACACATAAGAAAAAGCAGTTTGTACAAATAGTTTTAGTGGTCTTGTTCCCAGTGTATGTGTGTGAGAGCAAGCCAGTGTTCTTTAAGATAATACTTTATCTGGACATTTCAGTCTGGGCCCACTTTCACTGTTTCCTTGACTTGCTTTGGTTCTTGCAAATAGAAAAGAATGTGGTACTTTACTGCTCTCCTTTTTTTTCTCAAGGAGACCACTAACTATGCAGTTTTTTTTAAAGCATACAATTTGATATTTTAATATGCTTATATACTGTAAGGTGATTACCAGGCAAGTGTTAATCAAGGTAATTAACATTTTCATTATCAGAAAAAGTTACTATTCAGAATTTTTATGTTAATTTTTTTAATGCTGTATAGTTTAGTTGTCACCAAAATGCAAATCCTATATATATATATATATTTTAATATTAAAGAAGAATTAAAAGGGTATAGTAAACTTTAGTTGTGGCCCAGTTGGGGCTGTGACAATATATTTCCCTGAATCTTCTGGCTCTGCTTTGGTTGGTGTGTCTGCATTGTTCTCAGAGTAGCTTGTTTTATAGGCTCATGATGGCTAAAAATCCCAAGCTTCATATTCATTGTCACAAAAAAGACATTATGTCTCAGAATTCTTCTATAAAGTACTTTTTAAATATTCTGATTATTCTATCCTTTAGCAAATTCCTTAAATAAGATAATTCATGAAATAAATGTTAGTTAGAGCTTGGTACATATTAATACATGTTAGCAGTTAGCTGGTACCACAGCTACTTTCTCTTCTAACTCCTTCCATATCATAAGTCACACTTGTTACCCTATTATATTCCAAAGCAGGATAAATCATGGTGTTAAGTTTTCCTGTCCTGTACTTGTATTGGTGTGTGTGTGTATCTGAATAAGTTTTATCTATTATCTCTGCTATAAGTAATTTGTTGGGAATGACACCAATTAATGGCAACAATAATAGTAGTCATTCTCAATTGTTGAATCAATGATTGGCTTACAAGGTCCATTCACATCTGTGATTTTATGTAACCCTTATAACCAATCATGATAAAAATTAATCTCTCTTTGTAGACTACAAGATACTTTAGAACATAACTATTTATGGAAATATAAGGATTGCATACTACCTGCAGGCAATTAATTATTCTACATGTCTAAAGAACCTCTTGTTTGTTACTCCAATAAACATGAGACTCCTGAAACTGCCCCAACAGCTAATTATTTTTCTCAGAATCAGCACATTCTTTGAATGGATACTCTGGATTAAATTTTGTCCAAGACTATAATGGACTTTCATGCTCTTGATCTGATAATTCATTCTAAATTTAAGATGAATTACTATTTAGTCATTTGTTTGGGGGTAAAAAAAAAAAACTAGGGAAAACTCAAATTTTTGACACACCATTAAGATAAATAGTTTTATTTTGAATCATTTATTTAAGGAATATATATATATATATATAT
Source organism: Ictidomys tridecemlineatus (assembly GCF_052094955.1). Classification (NCBI taxonomy): domain Eukaryota; kingdom Metazoa; phylum Chordata; class Mammalia; order Rodentia; family Sciuridae; genus Ictidomys; species Ictidomys tridecemlineatus. The sequence goes on along the minus strand of NC_135487.1, from coordinate 66,675,141 downwards.
ATATATATATATATATATATATATAAAATACACACACACACACACACACACACACACACACACATACACATACCACTGTATCTTCACACTTGTGTGGGACAGGAGGAAGGAATAAATATTGTTGTAACTGCATAATGTTTCAAACACTAACAAAAATAGATGTACATAACTCTGTAATTCTTAGATAGTCCTCATACTAAATTATGTCTTATGAATTATTGATTTAGGCTTTATGAAATAGGAAGTTATGGCCCAGAGACTGGCCCAATATCATGCAGCTAGGAACAGGTGGAGGCAGAACTCAATCTGAGTCTTCTGACTTATAAGTCCTGTGGATTTTGCATTATTACCCTTGCTTCCTCTGACACTAATGATGCATATTAGAAATAAATTTTCTCAGCTTCTTCTGTTGGTTGGCATTTTTAACATAGACCCAGATGATAATATATTGTCTCCTTCCATGCTTGTGTGCACGTGCACACACACAGTCTTTCTCCATTTACATATGCTTCTACTTGCAGATTCATAGCCTAGACAGCTACGGCAGTATTCACTGGTGGGCCATTATGATGATGTTTCCTTTTTCTCACTAATATCATAAATGGGTGTGAGTTTTGATAGCTCTAAGTGACAGAAAAATATTTTTATAGGTATAGCAAAGCCCATGTCCTTGTAATTAAGCTTGCCTGAAATAAGACCAAACATGTCAACATATTTAAACCTTGCATTGTACAGTTTCCTTTCATGTTATTTTATTAACATAAGTGGTGACTTTAATTATGCACAGCTACAAACTGCATTATTGATATTCTATAAACATTAACTATACCAGGCTCTAATGAAGCAAAAATTAAATGCTATCTCTTATTTTCCAAGATTCTTAGAAAGTCTGTGATATAAAATAAAAGGAGCTGGTGGCATTATCCTCCTTGAGTCATTATGAGATGTCGTCAGGATGCAGTAATTTTTGTTGGAATTTCTTAACCCCATACTTTTAGTTCGCATGTTTCTGAATTGTGGTAATCTTTTAAAAACTATACTAGATACTAGAGACTTGTCCTCTTATTCTATTTGGTCATTTTTATTTATTTTTAAGAAATCTATTTCATCTAGTCCACTAGTAGGTTTATGAGAATATCTCCAAAGTGTCTTTTACTTGTCACCTGACTTGGAACTCTGACACCTACCAGTCAGTCCTATTGAATTCTTAATGGATTTCAGAGAAATGGCTACTTTTCTGGATTGAGTACATTTAATGACTTCTCAGTCCATTTTACATTACTTTGTATGGTTTCACCTTTTGAATTCAGTTAAGAGAGAGAATAATTAGCCAGTTGCAGTTACACAGTCTTACCATTTATAGTGTATTATAGATGAGTTACATAGGAGCTATTGCTATTTGAGAATATTGTGGAAAAAAAGAAAATATTGTGGATAATTAGGAAAAAGGAATTATAATAACTGCTACCCTCCAGGTTTACAGAAATTTGTAAAAATCTAAATATCATGAGATTTCATCTTGCTTCACTCTGTTCCGTCTATGCCCTGACCAGCCAAAAACTGCTTCCATATTAAGATCAATTATGAAAAATTAAAATAGCTTGAATAAAATGACTTCCACAACTATAACTCTGGTAGTGAAAAATATATAAGCCATTGGAACCATTTTTATATTTTGGGCTTGGTTCAAAACTTTGCTATAAATGTACTTATGAGCACTTGGATGGTGTTGATCTTGTGAAGGTTGTGGTGCTTAGGTGGTCTGATATTTTATTCACTCCCTCACTCAGAAAATGCATAGCAGGTATTTTCTCTCTGTTTAAATCACAGAACCAACCAGTCATGACCCTGTGTTCTTAAGTTTCTGGTCTACGTGAATATAAAGACATAGAGATAATCACAGAAACAATTGCAGATGTTATGATTAACAAACAGAAACTTTAAATAACTATTCAATGTATTAAACTAAAGAAAAAGATATATATGATGAGTGAAGAGATAAGGAATTATGGAGAGAGATGAAACTTGAAAAAAGAACTCAATTGAAATTCTGGAACTGAAAAAATACAATGCATGAAGTAAAAACAATTCCTTCCCAGGGATTAAAAGCAGATAAGATACTACAGAGAAAAAATAATGTACTTAAAGATGTATCAGTAGGCGTTCAACTACAGCCTAGAGACCCAAATTATTATGAAGGAAATAATGAACACAGCCTGATTTGACCTATGAAGCTAAATCAAGCGATTATTTTCCATGTGTAATTTGAGTCTTCAAAGTAGAAGAGAGAGATGATGGGGCAGAAAATAAATAATGGAAAAAAATTCTAAATTTAATTAAAAATTCAAATCCAAGATATGTGAGACCCAAGGAACCATGATAAATATAAAGAAAAACACACCTAACCATCATAGAGTTCTGAAAGCCAATAATTAGGAAGCAAAGAGGAAGAGGAAAAAGGAAAATGTTACTGGAAATGTTCTTTGTCCAAAGCAGATAAAGCTGTAACAATCCCTTTCTACTCTTGCCAAAAATAGTGGATAACAATAACAATAATAACCAGTATATATGTAGATATTATATCTATATAGTTTCTATTCATACATTTTTTTACATTGAATGATATGAATTTAGAATTTTTTAAATCTTTTCATATGGTCAGTTTTTCAAAACTGTTGACAAAATATTTCTTCTTAATAATAGTGTATTAAGAAGCTAGTTTCTCCACAACTTCATTAGGTATGTGGCTCTTGTTAATTTTTTTAAACTTTAAATCTCCAAAATTTGTGTTACATTATTGATTTAATTAAAGTATGTAGTTACCACTGAAGCTGAACATTTTTCCTTAAGTTTAATGAAAATTTAAATGCTTTTTTTTCAGGAAGACTCTTTAAATCTTTGTAAATCCACTATTTACATTGAACCATAAAAGAGTCATTAGGGTTTGGTTTGTTTATTTTCTAAAAGATATTTGAACATTAAGAATTTTAGTCTATTATAGCACTTGTGCGATTCCTGAATTTTACTGGTGTGCTCTGTGTTTTGATTATTCCTGGTACCTATTTGCATTGTAACAATTGTTATTTTGTTTTGGTCAAACAGAAGTTTGTTTTGTGCTAAATTTTCTATCAATTAGGTATTCGCAGAATATCTTCAGCACCTAATAATCTAGTGCTTTGATTATTTCTTTTATCAGTATTTACGTTTTTTTAAATTTTGTTATTAGTTGCTCAAAAAATTACAATGATCTTGACATATCATACATTTGATTCAAGTGGGGTATAACATAAATTTGTTTTTAAACATACTTCGAGGTAGGACTTTAGCAACAACATTTGTTTAAAAATTTGATCATTTCCTCTTGATTTGCAATATAACTATTTTTTTGTTAATTTTTACATGCTGGGTATTGAACCTAGGGACTTTCATCTTTGCATTCATTTCTGTTTCCCTGATACCCATTTCTGTGCCTAGCTCCAATTACTTAAATTACTGTTTTTAAAAGAGGCCTCCCTTGTATCTCTTTTTTCCCTCTTCTCTATCTCTTCCCTTTTTATTAAGGATTAGCAAAAAAGAAGATTTATTTGAGTTATTTAAAGAAATCATTTCCCAAAGTGATATTTGAAGGCAGCATACTTCAACCGTACTTCTCATCATGTTGAGATAAGAATTTGGGAATAAAAGGAGAGTCCCAAAGGAAACACCCATGAACTAGTGAAATGACCAAAACACCTCAGAACAATTGCAACTCCCAAGCCACATACCTTTGGTTTGTACCCTTCATCCCATGCCCTCTTACCATGAGGACAATGCAAAACACTGGGAAAACTCGCATGAAATTCCTGGTTCCACCTCTAGGTCAGCCCCCAGTACTGGATTCTATAAATATTAATACTCCACACCAAGGGGCTGCTGCCTCTCCCTCTTGCTCCCTTAAAGAAGTATTCTTTGCTTTACTCAAAGCTCTCTCTCTTGAGGTTAACACTTGTTTTAACAATAAATCTCAGTTTTAATTATGTGTCCATGAAAAAACACACACATACATTTTGTTTAATTCTTAAATAGAAAAACAGAAATTATAGGTTAGACATTATAATTTAAAAATATGGGTTAGACATTCATAATTCTGTTTTTTTTTTTTTTGAAACTCCAGTCCTCAGTTCTCTTCTTTCTGAAATGAGAGATGAAACCAATTTTATAACATTTTGTGTAGATTAAAGGAAATAACTCACGAAAAGGCCTAGTCCATGATAAAGTCTTTAGCAAATATGTTCCCTTATATTATTTCCAGAAAATAAATATTTTAAAAAATCCGATCCACTCATTAAGTGAATATTTTTCCACATCGGGACTAAATGCAATTTATCATCCTTAAGTCATCTTTGGTTCTCACCAGGAACAAGAAACAAAACTTAAGGGAAAACAATTTCAAAGTCTCCCATGTGGAAGGAAGCAAGACTTTGAAGTTATCTCATGAGACTACAGAGATCTGAAATAAAAGTGAGGAAAACAAGGGAACTAGAAAAGAGAGAGAAACAGAAAGCTGTGGAGAAAGAACAATAGTGGCAGACATAGGAATGGGGGAAAAGAGACAGAATTTATGATTGAAGCACACTAAATAATTCTGGTTTTGTTTTTGTCCTAAGGCTACAAATAGTTCATCCTAAAGGAATAATGCATGATTTTCGTTGTTCAAATAGGAGCCATTTGGGTGACAGAGGAATGGATTACTGATGGCAGTAGATACTTCAGACCTTACCTCTGTGTGTGAAAACTTTAATCAGAAGTCATCTGACTATATGAATGATGGAATAATTCAATATGAAATTGTTTTATATTAAAGTGTCCATGTGTAATTTGAGTCTTCAAAGTAGAAGAGAGAGATGGAAAAACTCTTTTTTAAAAATCACTTACTTGAAGGCCGAAGCAATTTCAAATTACCAAAAAATATGTAATAAAAATGTTTATTTTACTGACATCAATGAAATGAAAATTAGAATGATATTTAATTGTTTTCTACATATCAGGATGACAAAAATTATAAGGAATTGTATTAGCCAATGCTGGTGGAGAAAAAAGGGAAAACACTTTTTAACATTTATACTGACTGTATAAATAGAACAAGAAGAAGAATCAAATTCAGGGTGGAGTGAAGTGGAATTTGGCAATAACTTTCTATGTATATTCTTTTCTTTTAATCAAGGAATTTATCTTAAAGAAACAAATTATAGCTGAACCCTTCAATGAAACAAGAATGCATGAGAATCATGTTGCACAAGAATACCTAAAGAATGGGGGGAAAACTTAATCCTGTTTAACAAAATGCTTTCTTTTTTGTGTGCATTTTGTGTACATGCATTATATGCCAATATCAGTCTAGACAAAGTCAGAAATAAACCCAAAGATGAATGGTTGCTTTGGAGTGGTTGGATTGTCCATGATTTTTATTTTCTTCATTTTACTTTGTCAGCCTGCACCCCATGTGCTACATGGGTCATAAAACTTTCTACTCTGAAAATGAGTAACTTTTGTAATCATGAAAAGATTTTTCATAAAGAGAGTGTCTCTATTTGGTCTTTTAAACTAATTTTTAGATCCTACTTAAGCCTCCTTGTATTTATTTTTATTCTAACATGTTTTATGTAGTTAATTTTTGCAAATTAGAATCCCTGCTTTACCTTTGGAACCAGAGAACTGTTAATGATTTGGATACGCTGAGAGAATCCCCAGAATTTTTTTTTTCCTGTAAAATAAGAACCAAAGACTTATTTTTCTAGTCATTTAAATAAGAAAGTGATTGTATACAGGAAAAAAAATAATGCTCTATCAATTCTTGAAGAATTGAGACCTTTAATGAGACCATGACAAGAAGCACAAAAAAGTGGAAAAAAGCCTGCAGTGTGTCGGTGAAATGCCAAGGGACATAAAGCGACAGCATAATGAAATGTGACGTGTCTCTGCAATGACACATCAAGCAGATACAATTCAAAGTCCCAGCTTTGCCCAAAACCTTGGCTAAAGCATGGTTCCAGTTAGTTCCATGTAAGGGACCTTCAACATTAAAAAATGTTTATTAACAAAATGCTTTCACTATGGTGAAGTCTTCCTGTGACAAATATTTCCAGTGGAGAAGAATGGTTTGAATTGCCCTTCTATAAATGAAGCAGATCCCCCAAGGACTGCATTCCAATTAGGAAGCTTCAAAGCAAAAGGAGACACCATAATTTCTGTTTTATGGTGCCTTTGTCCCCATATTCTACCAAACTGATAAGAATATCTGTTGCCTGTCCCATCTGTTTTACTTTGAGGGCAATGAATCCTGGGAGTTTGCTTTCCTGATTATCTTATTCTGCATTATTTTTTTTAAAAATCAAATGCTGTTATTCTAATGTTAGTATTCACCCTTCACATTTTGTTGGTTTTTTTTTTTTTAAAGTTTCAAAAACGATGTGAGAGATGGATATTATTCCTTTTTCACTTCCTGCATTCACATTAGGACTTCTTTTACAGTTACTTTATAAGAAAATGCCAGGATTCCATCAAGTGATAAATAGATACATATTTTTCCCATTCTCTCTACTATCTGTGTTCATGAGAGTTTCATTTCATTGTTTCCCAAAATATAACACTTTGTTGAAACTGTTAAAGTTAGTGACTTTTTCATTCACTTGAAGTTTCTTCCATTTTTACAATATGGTCTCCGGCTATTAAAGTGAATACTGCACATTTTCAAAACTCCAAATGAAAAATGTCCATGTTTCAGTTTTTGGAAACATCTTTTCCACTTCTGATTCTTTTAATGTGGTCTTTAAAATATATGTAACAGACCACAAGGAGCATGTTTCTTAAGAGTATGCACATTAAATACTCAGAAGTGAGTAGGTAATGCTATGCAGATGTTGTCATGGTAAATACTCAAGATAGCTTACGAGAAAATGGCCAGAACTCAAGTTTAAATCTAGCCCAGACTTAAATTACTGACTGTTATTTTTCAAAATGTTTTCCTTTATTTCAGTCTTAATGAATAAGTGTTCTCAGATCTGATACAATAATGTTTGAATTCTGTTGAAACCACAATTTTCTTCTCTTCTACACCCACCATGAGTGCTTATGAAGACAGAGTTAAGAGGCTGTGCTTCCCTAGAGACCTCCTTTTAGTACATTTACATAGTTTGGGTTATTTTCCTAGAAATTTCAAGTTTGTCTGCTAAGAGAAATCTCATGAAATGGTCTGGAACCATTTTCTGAAAAATAGAGCCTTTTCTCTTTAAATGATTTTTCATCCAGTTATTTAAAAAAATAGAATGGGATAATAACTAAATGCAGAGTTGTATTTAATTCATGACAGACCCTGTCTCAAAAAAAAAAAAAACTTATTTTAGAAATCACTATCCAAGAAAGTTGCTGAGGTTCTATCTTCCTGAATCTTTCCTTTGGCAGATTGTTGATTTACTACCATAATCACTTGCTATTTCTGTTGCTTACAGAATATGTAATATTACATAAAATAATATTTTTCATTTTAGCATCAGATATAGTTCCCAGCACATAGTAGGTAGTCAGCAAAGTTTGCTATTATGTAGGGTACACTGCAGCTCACTCTTAACCAGGATTTCAGAGAGCAGTGTTATGGTTGACATGCATTAGTCTGCCTTATCTAAAATGAATGCTTTTTCTTGCCTTTAGTGATAACATGCTGTTAACAGCATGCTCTGTTACCTAATATAATATGTGAAGTTTAATCACCAAAAGTAGCTACTTCAGAATATACCTAGAGGAATGACCTGATTAATGGGGCTTATTCCCAAAGCAGTAGCTTTGCCTTCAACAAATTCTAAAATGCAGAACACGAGTTTACATGAGCAACAAGCCTCAGAATATAATTCTCCATTCTGTTATTCATTTTGTTCAATCACCTGTGAAAAGAGCCTTATTCTGTGATTGTTTATGACAAAACATATTATGGTATGTTTATGTCCTTCAACTTCAGCACGTGCAAGCAGTCAGTCACTTTGTCCTGGGCAATCAGTGCTTGTAAAAAGCAGCTGAAATATTTCCCTTCACATGAATGCAAAAGTCCTTCCGAAGAATCCCCTCTGGGAATGTGCACAATAATATCAGAACACGGGCTAGCTTGAAGTCACAAATGCTGACAGTTCCTGCCTTTGGGGAGAAAAGAGACAGTGGAGACTTCATGACAAATGTGTGCTTGACTTACTTCCCCCTTATCTGTTCGAAAGAACAAGTGTCACACCAGGGATTACAAAGTCAATGGTGATTTCCCTATTAAAATACCCTATGTATTAGGCTGAGTTCCAAGATGGGAAGAACCAATCATCCCCTAATGCTTCATGACTTGTCAGGCCCAGAGCAGCTCAACCCTGGCAGTTAAAGCAGTATATATCATGGGGCATTGGTTTAATGCAAATAAAATGGATGTATTTAGAAAACAATAAGTAGACAAGATTACCGAATTGACCCAGGAAGAGGACTTTTCTGCAGACATAAGTTAATTAGAGACACTGTTAGAATGCATTCTGCAGAGGTGTTTTTTTGTTTGGTTGATTTTTTTTTCTGTAGAAAAATAAATTTAAAACAAAAACAACAACAACAAAAACCAAACAAACAAAGGGCAAAAACACAAAGACAAAGTAGAATGCCTGACTCAACAGGCTCTTCTATTTAACCAACCTGGTGGTGCAGACACCCAGAGTAGCCAATTCCTGGCCCAGTTGTGTTAAAAGTCCTTATTGGACTATAGAAATATATATATGGATAGGAAATTTTGTTGGTGACTGAAAGCCAGTAAGGAATACTCTAGTTTCTTTTTGCTGGCTTACAATTTCACAGGTATTTCAGCCTTGCAGACACAAAGATTCTCCTCTTTAATAAAATCCATCCATTCTGTAAAACTTATGTTGTACAAATTTCCCTGAGCAAAAAAAAAAAAAAAAAAAAAAAAATGGTTAGAAGTACAATGACTTACACTTCTTCCCCAAGTGTATTTGGAAATGCATCAGAGTTAGAAACCAAGGAAATACTTACCATTTGTGTTGGGGAGGTGCAAAATGAAATTGGATGTTTTTCATATGTGATATAGTTTTGCTTCAGTTCATGTGAAAAAGAAAAAGAAAAACATGGAGGAACCAGTATGTTTGTATATTTCATTTAGGATATCTTTTTGTTTAACAGAAACCTGCCCTTAAGCTTCTACTGAGCAGTCGTATAAATTTTCATACTTTATGCTATAAAAACAAAGTATATAAAAATTCCTCTTGGGAATGAACACCTGAAAAACATTGCAGATGGGCTTGGCCTTCCAATTCATGTTGCTCATTAGAATCAAATAAATAATGGTTTAAGAAATATTTTTTGAAAAGACAGGTGCAAAGCAGAACCAAAAGCACTCTGGGCACAAGATTGCTAGAGTCAGGAGATAGCTCTGTGACTTTGATTTCTGCCCATGTGGGCCCTCCTACGGGTTGAACCTCTGATGATATGAATACCCACGTAGCTAATTTACAGAACCTTGGTGTGGAACTCCCTAATTCAAGAACCCTAAAGAAATGCAGGCTTCCCTGGTGAAAAAAAAGCTATAAAATGACTGCTATTTAAATGAGCTAATCTGGAGCTCTTTAAAAGTATGGATGGGATTCTCATTGTGAAGCTTACACCTTCTTCAAGGTATTGGCTCCTTTTGGAAAACAAAAATCCTCTCATTTTTGAGTAGGTGCTTAATAGTTCCAGAGCATTACACTTTTAATTACCTTTATTTAAATAACAAGCAATTTTATTAAATAAAGTCACAGCTTCTCAAATGCTTTCCCATTTCTAAACCTTCTTTTGTTTCAAAGAATTGGCTTGTAACAAGTAACTTGTATGAAAATATTTCAGTCTGAAAACGCCTTACTAATGGTTAAACACACTGCCCATTTGATGCCTAGCCTGACACTCAGATAAGACATTATCTGACTTCATTACCGCAAAGCTCACCTATTTTATCAGATGAGTTGAGCTTCAGTAATTCAGACAATGATTAGATGAAGAGCAAAATAGCCCCCAGCAATTAAGAAGCATATTTAAAAGCACTTTAGACCAAATGTACCTCTTGCAGAATTTTTTTCTTCATTCTCTTTAGAGCATTTTCCAAACTCAGTCTTATAATTGAAAGAAAATTTAATCCTGCATTAACCATATAATCATTTTGCAAACTAGGTTCTGGAACTACTCTTTATTGAAGTGGGTTAGTCTGGAATTTGTGGATTAATGATATCAGACCCTATTTAAAATCCTGTAGATTTAGTGTACCTCGCAAAGTATAATTTCCTTCGTATTAAGTCATTTGAATACTAATTCTTGGCATTTAGCACTTTTCTTCTAAACGTCAAAATGCTATAAGAACTTGAACTAAAGAAAGTGAAAGTTATATGCTGAGGTAAAGGGAATAACATGTTCTGCTTCCTAATTAGCAACTGTATCATATAGAAAAAAATCCAGAGCTATCATGGCTTCTTGGCCATGAGATAAATCAAGCAAGCTTTCTTAAAGCATTAAGGATAAGACTGCACAAAAGTATTACATAATTGCTTTTGATAAAAGAGTGTTTTTTGGATAATACCAACGTAACCAAATGCAATGGGTTCGCTTCTTGGTGAGTTCACAACCAGTAAGCACAACTGGAGATGAAAGAGTCACGAAAGGTCTTTACTTGGAGCAAGGATGGAACACAGTGAAGTGAACTCTTGAAGCAGTGTTCTCCCCCAAGAAAGACATCAATAGGCCTTTACTGGGAAACTGACATGCATTCATGTAGGAAATATTCATTATCACATGTTTGAAAAATGACATGTAATATGTCATGAAAGAAAGAAAAAAGGAAAGGAAGGAAGAAAGGAAGGAAAGAAGGAAGGAAGGAAAGAAGGAAAGAAAGAAAGGAAACGAAATTTTGAGACACATCAATAGTCTCTTAAGGGATAGCAGTTTTCCCATGGCGGGTATAGTAACTTTCCCCTTCAATGCCTGCTTAGCAATTAACAACACGAACAGTGTTTTATTCTTAAATATAAATGCTTTTCTATATTTAATTATAGAAAAATAAATAAAAACAACCCTAGCAGTAACATTTGCATAGTTTTCTCCATTTTAAAAAGCTCTTTATATGCTTTATCTCCCTCAAAAATTCCAATAAATTTTGAAAGCAATATATGAGTTAATGTTTTGAGTATTAAGGGATGAAAAGCCAAGGAAAATTACTATCTTAAGGAAAAAAGAGAACAACATTGAATTATCAAACAATCAAACAAATAGGCTTTGGGCATTTGAGTTTAAAATGAATATTTTAAAAATAAATATTTTCTCTGTCTTAACTCTCAAATTATCTTCCCTTTCACTCTAAGTAGTAAGCAAGATGGTGAAACTTCTCTCATTACTCCCAATCTTAGAAAAAGGGAGTTTTCATTCTGGTTAATGGTAACAAAAGTTTTAGAAGGACATTAGTTGCTATAGCCTTAGTTAAATATGTTCTTTTTTGTAACAACTGCCACAGTTAATCATTGAGTGACGAATCCAGGTCATGTGTCTTCCGTGACCAAAAGAGATAAATTTTTCCTAAATACTGGAACTAATGTCTTCACTGTGGAAGGGATCTGTCAGGGTGGGGCAGAATTGAGGTCAGGGGGAGACACGGGTCTCCAAAAAGGAGCTCTAGAGCAAATATGGATGTACTTACCCATTATTGCTATTTTTCCAATTTTCTTTTACAGATGAGAAGCTTGAGAGTCAAAGACATTAGGTAGTTTGATATGTGTTTTCCAATTTAAAAAATCATATCTAACCATTTAAAACCCTGTGTTCCATAGCTACAAAAGCACCCAATTACCTGATTTCACCAATATGAAAACTAAGGCCTCCTAGAAAATATAAAATTTAAAACTAAACTAGGAAACGTATAATTTAAAACTAAAATGAAAAATATACCATTGGCTTCTTGGGACTCAACTGTTTCTTCTTTCTACCATTCTAGACCGCCGTTATGTATTTATTTGAGTATTAAGAATCTACAATTGTTTACACTTGGGCTCCATATTGGCAAAATATATGATTCTTTAACAACACTGCACTATTATTATGATAAGTAGTTCAGGGTTTTAGAAAAGATTACAAAATTGACCCCAAAATGTTTTATTAATCCTAAACTAAATATATGGTGATGTTGACCAGTAACAGAAGTGTAAGAGCCTTAAATGCTAAATACACTTGATCATGGTAACTGTTGTTTTGAGAACTTTCACATCTAGAACAAAGTTGAATTATATTGGAAGATAAAATTTGGAGTCTTTTTCCCTTTTCCTTTTTTTCAGCATAAATTATCTAATAACAAATATCTCTTAACATTATAAAGATTTTCCCAGAGTTATTTCTTCTTTGGGCCAGGTATCAACTTCAAAATCCTACCATCCAGGAGTACTCTGTCTATACCAAGTGGAAACTTAATGGAAGCTCCTAGGATCTATATTCCCTTATGGGATGTAGAGCCTCAAGTTCTTGTATGGACCTTTTCCTCCATTTTTGTTCCAAGATGTCTTCTCCTAAAACTGTTCACTTGTAAGGCTCTTGAATCCCAGGACATGTCCTTATTTATGGGAAAAGGTCTGCTCACTGCAAAGCATTACCTGGTTGGGAAGGAACTGGGGCAAACCTAAACTGCATTAAGAAATGAGACTAATATTCATTTAGAAGAAAGCTGTTTGTCATTTTTGAAAATTTATTTTGTAGACTCAGTGTCTTAAAAATATCTACTTTATAACTAAGCCAAATTCCACACAATTTTGAAAAGAGGAGGGCATTTTACTTTTTGCAGCTGGAATATGAGTCTTGGGGAAAAAGGAGTCCTTATTGGGAAAATTCTTCGGTGTTCTTTTTGGAAGAGAAACCAAGAACTTAAGTCTTGTGAGTGGCTGGAACTTGTTTGTGTAAAATTAGAAAAAAAAATTGTAGGTGACTCCAGATAGATAAATGGGAGTAGAAAAGGAAATCGAGTGTGTATACCGTGTTTATGCAGAAGTGTATGTCCTCTTTCTGGGATAACCAAATCGGTCAGAATATCACCGTCATGGAATATATGGTGATGTTGTATTTGTGTGTGTGCAGACATAAACGTAACCAGGGGGGTGTGGTTAGAAATAGCATGGCAAATTCAATAAGGAGGAGATCAAGGAAAAAAATATTAAGAAAGAAAACTAGAAAACTTCAGAAAATTTTGTGAGTGCATATGTTTTCCAAATGTGGTAGAGCTGGAAGTCTTACCAGATGTAACCAGCTTTGTGAGAAGAAGATTCCTTCTTTTTTTTATTTCATTATTCTCTGATTATCTAATGGGCATACTTCTACATGGCCAGAGTAAAACTTTTGCCCATCCACTTATTGCCTGACCATCTGCAAACTTCTAGCCTATGTTGCATTCAGTATTGTTCAATAATAAAGAATTTTTTATGGGGACTGTGAGGAATAGGACACTACTTAGCTATTATTGTTATCAGCTAACATGTTGGTCCCTCTGAGAGAGAGAGGTAGAGAAAGAAAGGGGTTCAGGCTGTGAGGCCCAGAAGGAAACTGATTCAGAGTATCAACAGCACAACTGAACTCAATGGCGGAAGTGAGAGCTCAGCTAAAACCAGGAAGGGATGCTTCTGTCTTCCTGGAATAGGCAGAGACTTCTTGGAACTCAGGTGCCCCTTCTCTTTCTTCCTTTTATGGTCTGATGTTTCTGGTCAGGATGGTGTCTGGGTGTGTCTTTTACCATGGAAATTAGACTGTAACAAAGTTAGAGGTCATCTGGCAGTTACTCTGCAGGTAGAGATCCAACCAGTTTTGGCTAGCCTACCTGAAGAGGAAATCTGGGACTCCAGATGCCCTATCTTCAAAGATAAATAAGATGAGGACAGGGCAGATATTCAGCTAGGTAATGTAGAAAGTACACTGGGCAATGACACAAGGGAAATGAGAGGTGGGTGGATTTGGTGTTTGATCCAGATGCTCAACAGCCTCTCACAGGCTCCCTCTCAATAGGCTTCATCCTAACATTCATTTCTTCACAGATTGAAGATAGATGTCAAAAGTAATGAGGTTACAACCTTGGAAACAGTAAAATAAAGGCATTTCTGAATTGCTCACCTGAAGAGTAATAGAGCTACAACTTGAAACATTTTTTGTTAATTTTTGTTTTTAAAAATTTTATTGGTGCATATTAGTTACATAGAATATCTGTATCATATTAATTACATGGAACAGCAAACAGACAACACCTGGAACATAGACTGTGAAACAGCTCCTTAAAAATCCCCTGTTCTTCCTGATGGGCAGAATCACAGCTTCTGGGACAGGAGAGTCCCCTGTGTTTCTCCTTTGCTAGCAAAGCAATGAAATTTCTTTTACATTTTTTCTCAATTGGGTCCTCCTCATTGGATGTTTTCAATGATAAGGACCAAGCTTTTGGTAACATATCCATATGTACGTAAAAACATAATTTGATAAAGTTCATTCTCCAATACCTACCCATCCTTACCTTCTCCCATCCCTTCTTCTACCTAAATTGTCACTCTTCTGCTTCCAAGGCACCCCCTTTTTCCTTTTTCCCCCTTCTAGCTTCCAAATATGAGAGAAAACATACACTTTTCTCTATGTCTGAATTATTTTACTGAAAATGATGATCCAGTTCCACCCATTTCCTCCTAATGCCATATCTCTATTTTTCTTCATGGCTGGATAAAACTTCATTACATATATCACATTTTCTTTATATATTCCTCTGTTGAGGGACATCTAGGCTGATTCCATAGTTTGGCTATTATGAATTGTACTGTGATGAGCATGAGCATGCACCTATCTTTAAATCTTTTAGATAAATGCCAAGGTGTGATATAGCTGGGTCATAGGATAGTTCCATTTTTAACTTTTTGAGGACCCTCCGTACTGATCTCTACTGTGACTGTACTAACCTACATTACCACCAACAGTGTATAAGACTCCCCTCCCACACACATTCTCACTAGCATTTATTATTTGTATTCTTGCTGATTGCCATTCTGACAAGAGTGAGATGGAATCTCAATGTAGTTTCGATTTGCATTTCCCTGACAGCTAACGATGGTGAACATATTTTTCACATAATTGTTGGTCATTTGTGCTTCTTTTGAGAAGTATCTGTTCAGATCATTTGCCTATTTGTTGATTGGGTTATTTGTCAAACTTGAAGCTTTGAATAAAAAAAAGAAATTAGGAATGTTCATATTTTTGTGCAGAAAAAAAATGGCCTTTAATGTAAAGGGAAATCAAAATGAATACTTTTGTCCTCATTCATTTAGATGGACACTGCCTTCTTAAGACAGCTCATCAGGAAGGAATATATAAATCACCCTGAATATTTTCACAGACTAAAGAAGGAATTTATTCAAGGAAAATGCTGGGTAATGGTCTGATCTCCAACAGTCACACTTTCTCTGATGACCGTTGGCTGCACCCATGTGTTATGGGTTTGTTTATTTTTAATTGCTGCACAGTTGTCCTGGACTGTGAGAAGTGGAGTTCCATTGAGCTGGCACTTCTAGTTTTAATTTATGCATGAGTATGTACATTGTTTTTCTCCTGCAGTTCTCAAAGAATTTTATGGGCCATTACTGAGTGACTAAAATGGGTGCAGATTTTGCAAGCCTCTGCCAGAAGATGTTTATTACTGTCATCATTCTTAGGAAAATCATGTTCCAGCAGGTTCAGGCAGTGTGCAAAACGTGGCACATGTGTGAATTGGCCATTTCACACCGCTCTTACAATATTGTCAGTAATAATAAAACCAAGGGAAAGACCTTGGGGAGGGGGATAAGCTATGCATTAATTTGGTCATGAAGCTATGATATATGATCTTTGTTAGACCCAGAGATGCAAAGTGCAGCTTGCTTTGTGAACTTCCCACCAAGAGCTAATGCAGTAGCTTTTTGGAAGGTCCACTTCGAAGGGATTTCCTCTCTCATGAAGTCCGAGTCCAGAATGCTAGTTCTTGGAAGCTTCTGAATGATCCTGTCTCTGTACTTGTTTTGTTAATTTTGAAAACCAACTTTTCACCTGTATCTAACATTACAACACCCACCCAGGGTTCCATAAACTCTTTCATGTTCCTCTTTCTATCTAAAATCCCCACATTTCTAGATCCATGTTTTGCCTTCTTCCGTTTTGGGAATCTGAGCTGAATTCATATATGTGAGTTTGGACACACCTGATATCACAATACTTTTTGATAATTTTAAGAAATTGCTTCTATTTCTTCCTTCATCCAATATTTTAGAGCCCATTCTTTTTGGATCCCTGTGAGTAAGTCCCATGATACAGCATTTTTGTAATAAATCCTCAGAAACACTTCCAATATTTATATATGTAACCATATAAAATTTTATATATAATATATAAATTTATTATTTGTCATAATAAATTTAGAATGGGGGAATAAATTTCATGTCATTCTACAAAGGTTAAGATATATTTCAAAAAGTCTATGTCAATAAACACTCCAAAATTTATGCCATTGGTATAAACAAGTAGCATTTATTGGCAGCCTCTTAGTGCCACTACATATAAATTAACTGGATTGATTTGGGTTGAGATTTCGAAGGAAGACCTATAAACAGTACCTCTTCTCTTTCAAGTTCTGCAAATTAAGGGTGGGAAAAATAGCACAAAGAAGTAGCAGATGTGACCTGGAATACTAGCCTTACTATTAGTAAAATCTAATTTTAAGGGAAATTGTAAGAGTTGTGAATCAAAGGAGGTTCCTTGATCTGTACCTCAGCATTTCAGGGGCATATCTGCCCAGTGGAGCATCCTGGACCAAAAGACCTTCAGCCTGTGGAAGCAGAGCCTGCCCTGTGATATCTGAGAGATAGCTTCTTCCTGAAAAGGAAACAGGACACAGCTGAGCAAAAGGGATGGGGGTGTAGCTCAGTGGTAAAGTGCCTCTGGGTTCAATGCTTAGCACGGGTGCACATGAGCATGCGTGCACACGCAACACACAATCTTTTAAATAACTCAGTCATTGTGGTTCACATAGGATTTCAGTACAATTTCACTTCATGGTACATACTTAAATTAATATTTATTATTTATCTGAAACTTAAATTAACTGAGTGTCATGTATTTTTATTCCATAAACTCATCAGTCCTAATTTTAAAGTTTTATTTTTATTTGAAAATGTCCAAATTTATCCTTTCCAGTTCTAGTTATAAAGGTCTACATTTTTATCCCCAAGATTCATTGTTCTTCCTGTTTAAAAGTAGCCCCATTTGGAGTTAGGGAAATTACCTCACTCTAGGTTCCAGGGATGATTCCTGGTAAATTTAACCTTGTTAAAGTAACTCTGTGACATTTACTGTAATCCTTGACTGAGGTCCCTAAGATTTATAGCACTTGGAATATGGTATTTCTTTATCCATAGAGATTTTTTTCAAGATGGGTATATGATCAACCAAAGGGGCCAAATTGATTTAATAGTTGAGAAGAATTACGCTATTAGATTTCCAGGGAAGAGAATTCTAGATTTCTCAGATGATCTACTTGTAGCCATCTTTGGAATCATCTAAAGGATGTGATATAAAAATATAAATCCTGAACTGTAAGTATTTTGACACTATGAAGGAAGTCAGTGTTGGGATAACATTAACACTAGGAATATAGGGAAATAAAAAATGCCCTGGGTCTTTGATGGTGACACTGAGCTGCTAAATCAAGCCAAACTCTTCCTCTGGAATTTCTGGCTCTGGTAGCCAGGCAGTCACCTATACAATTTAACTGTTATCATCAACTCAAGACTTTTAAATTTTAATATTTTATTTGAACTATAAAGAGTCCTGACTTAATGACAAACTTACTTTCATTGAATACAAATTATTTTTGCTAAGGGATGCTAAGGATATGAATATTTAAAAAATCAAAGTTTCTACATCCTCAATATGAAATATCTTGAACACAAGGCTAGACTATATGCTGAAATCACTGAGTGGCTCATTGGCCACTTGATTCAAAGTGGAGTTTTATGCCTAGGTGCTATGTCATGCTTATTCTGTGAGCAACTGCTAAATTAAGGATGCAGAAGCAGTGGATTATTACAAAGTTAATTAAGGCTCAATTCTCAAAAGGTGTAAAGACTAAATTGAATACCTTGAACCAAATTCAAAAGCAAGAACAGCCCTAATTTGTAAATGGCAAAAGAAAGAAGAGCTTTTATGAGGCGTCAACACCATGTCTGTAATCAATTTACTAATACTTATTGAACACATCCTTTTACATTTTTGTTTTTGGATGAAAACCTTTGAATAGATGTCACACCTAATTGGAAGAGTTGAAACTTTGTTCATGTACCTTTTAGCTAGAATTACACAGTGGCATAAAAGGATGTTTCTTGTCGTTGATTGTAGGAAAGGTAGGCTGAGTGGTCTAATATGAAAGGCCAAAGAAATTGAGGGTGCCAATTGATGATCACATGAGTAATGGCTTTAATTATTTCATTCAACAAAAATATATTGAGAAGTTAATATATGTCAGGTGGTCTACTACACCCTAGTGATTAAATAATGGAAGATATGGTATCTGCATGTAAATAACTCACACTCTAGTGAGAGAAACAAAGAAGTAAAGAAATTATTAGACCATAGCATGATATTTATCATAGAACCATGAGTGTACTGACTGTTATGGGAATAAAGAAAAAATACACCTACCCTAAAACCTGAGCTGTACCTTAAAGCAGGAAGAATAGATAGGCCAATTAGAGAGAGAAAGAGCAGGTGGTAGTGTTGGACAAAGGGTATTCTAGAAAGAGAAAACAGCACATCTAAAGGTCAAGGGGTGAGATGGTATGTCCTGTTGCATTCAGAACGGATGAATTTCATAACCCTTCTTAATAATTAAGAAGAGAAAAAGCTATTCCCATAAAATGGTGTTGTGTGTTATTTTGAGAAACTGATAATTTATTTAATTTTGGTGAGAATTCATTGAGGGAATTTTAAGCGATGGAATGATAAAATGTGAGCCAAAATGGAACCAAATGTCAGTAGGTAGGAAAGGAGCAATATTAATAGAAAAACAATGCATAGTAAGGCTATGACTATCTGTAATTGGTAAGTATGTAATTTGTAATGTAATCTGTAAGTATGATTTTTTTAGGTAGGATTTTATGAGTGGTGAGTTTTATTTTTTCTTCATTCATGTATTCTAATTTTAATACAATAACCATACATTCCTCACATAAATATTTCATAATAAAGGTACTTCAGACAAGATTATGGAAATTGTTTTTAGACATTGGACAGCAGACCAAATATATATGGAATTCCTCATAGAATGCAAAACGTTGAGTGGGCTTTAGGATCTACCACTCACGGGTGTAACTAGACTATGGTAAGAAGAACAACATAAGGAGGGGAGGGGAGTAACTATTTTAAATTTTATATACATGAAATGGTGTAATAATATTTGGAGGTAGAAATGATAAATAAAACCAGACATTTTAAACCTTAGAGCACACACACACACACACACACACACATATTTTTAATTATAAGTCACCATTGGAGATAAAATGAAATCATGAAAAGAAGGCAAAGAAGAAAAGGAAGCAACAGTCATATTAAAAAGTCTATCTTTCCTCTCTTTATCTACACCCACTTATCTATTTATCCATACAATCACTTCTAATAATTACCTTAAGTATAAATGATCTAAGCAATCCAAATAAAAGGCAGAGAGTTTTGGAATACCCAATGTAATACCCAATTATATACTTATACAGGAAATCTATTTTAAATAAAAAGATAATTTACATTAGTAGAAAAAGACACATAATACAGATACTAAGAGTAAGACTTTTGGAATGACAATATCTACATTAGATGATATTGTGAATAAAATATAAAGGATATAGACACATTTCATAATAATGAAAATTTAAATAAAGAAAAAATCTTGATTAGTTAACTGAATTGGTATCCATCTAATAACAAAACCTCAAAGTGCATGAAGTACCTCTTGATAGACTTGAAAGAAGAAATAAACATAACAACAATATATTTGCATATTTTAATATTCCTATCTTGTCTCTATAATTAATAGCACAAGTAAACAAAAAATTCAGTAAAGATACAGAGGACTTGAAAAATATTCTTAACCAACTTGACCTATTAGGCTAAAGCATCCAGACTTTTACCCTTTATTATAAATAGGGCAAAAGGCTCTCTCTCCACTTCTATCCAACATTATATAAGTTCTAGCCAGAAGGAGGAAAAAAAAAGGAGGGGGACAAAGAAATAAGAGATATAAAGATTATGAAGAACTTGGTAAAGTTGTCCTTGTGAACAGATAACTATATATAGAGAGACACTCATGGAATCATTAACAACAACATAAATTGAAGAAATAAATGTTTGCCAGGCATGATGGTGCACACCTGTAATTCCAGCAGGGAGGCTGAGGCAGGAGGATTGTGAGTTCAAAGCCAGCCTCAGCAAATTAGCAAGGCCCCAAGCGACTCAGGGAGACTCTGTCTCTAAATAAAATATTAAAAAAGGGGTTGGGGATGTGGCTCAGTGGTTAAGCGCCCTTGGATTCAATACTTGCTACCAAAACAACAACAACAACAACAACAAAACATTTAACAAGGTGACAGGATGAAAAAAATTGAAATATACAAATCAAGTGTAGGCTATAAGGCCCTGAGTTTAATCCCTAGTGCCTTTGGCCCTTAGTAGATGCTGAAATAATATAAACTCCCCTCTCTTTCACCAGGAAAAAAAAATAAGATTCAACAATGAAAGTAAAGTAAAATAGAATACCAACTATGTACCTTAATCAGTTGAATCCTCCAGAGAGGACATTTGAGTTTCTATAAAAGATTTTGGCCTCTACTAACAGTCTTTGCAGATGCTCTGAGCACAGCACCTGTCATGCTGCTGAGGGTGAGAAGACAAGCATGGAGAAAGGGCACACAGTGGGAATAGGATGGGCTGCCCCAGGGAGCCTTCCCTTTGTACTGCTTTCTCATGCTGAGCACCCTTAGACAGCTGAACCACATGAATCTTCTCCTAGCTCTGACTCCATGGAAGGACTCCCCAGTGGACTATAACATTTATTTAGTGCATTTCCTTGGGTATATGTATAGCTAAATTTCGGACAGTTCAGGACATTCATGTTTTTAAAAATCCCACGTTTGTCTTGACTTTGATTAATGGTGTTCTAAAGGAAAAAAAATAAAATAAATCTGGTTGCTACTTCTGTTGATGAAAGCCTAAAGCTCAGGTAAGAATGATTTAGTGTCTTGAGAGCCTTGTGGGAAGCAAAATGTGACATTTTCTTAAACACACAAAAACATTTTCTTTATGGGCAAAGACTTAAGGTTTTTACCAGATCACCAGGGGACAAAAGAGTTTAAATGAAACGTCAATGATATACCAAACCAGAGTCAGAAAAAGTAGATCTCTCTAAACTGGACATACCACCTATGGACATAGAACGTTTCACAACCAATGTATCAGCCAACCATTGCCAATGGGGTAGATTAAACAACTCCTCGAGGGCCAATTTAAAAGGGTAAACATAAGAGAAGCTTTTATTAATGCTTCCCTTCATCACAAAAGCAATTTCCCACTGTCATCTGAGCTTTTTATGATGGCCCACTACCAGCACAAGCCACTTTAGTTTGCCTCTGACTGTGCACCAAGCAGAAAAGAAAACAAATCAAATAATTAAAATGGTCAAAAATTTACCATTCCAGAGTGGCTTGATCCTCTTTAAAAAAATTTAGAAGAGCTTGTTTTTCTAAAAAGGGCGAAGTGTAGAGGAGCAGTGCAATGGTTTTCTCCTTTTCTCTATCTTCTTTCTAAAGATGTATAAGTGTCTTCTGTCAGGGCTACTAAACCGGCCACAGCTCATTTTACCAGCTCTAAACAATATCTCTAGTTATAATCCTGAGCCCCAGTGCTTTTAGGATGAGAATGTTTGGAAACTGATTTAAACATTTGTAGTAGTTGATCATGGTGAGAAGTGAAGATTATCCCCATTCAGGCATAAGAAGGTTCTGGCAGAAATGGGGTTAATTTTCTTTCCCCTGAGCCAGTGGCTCCCACACCTGTCAACCATCAAGGCTGGGCTTGCCAGGAACCTAGGAGTGAATGGGCATGGGCGCAGCTGTGGCAAATTAGAGTATCCTGAGGAGGTCCAGCATAAAAGATGTGAACTCTCACATATGTCTCTATGGGGTTTTGACTGATCCAAAAACAATGTTGCAATGGGGAGTCAAGAGTGGTAGGAGCCTCAGTGGTTTCAACCACAGTCTTTCCTTAATTATATATAACATGTCAAACTGTATGTGTCTATATTTGTGTGTGTACTGGTGTCTCCATGTATTTTTCATAAGGTCATTTAGGATTATAGCAACACAACTACATGCATCTATAATTTTTTGTGAATTGTAAGAAATTATTTGTAAAGGGATATAATAATAAAAATGATATATCAACTATCTCCATCACCAGGTATGAAAACTATATAATTGTCAATGAAACAACAGTTTGTGATTTTTCACAATGCCATTTTTCTAGAGTACATACATGCCATGAAATGATAATCATATGGATGCTATAATGAAAGTGACTAACATAAAAAATTCGGGAAAAAAAAAGATACTTGGCCCAATTATGACAGTATCTTGATATCGTAGATGCCAATTTCCTTGTTATTTTGAATTGTTAATTCTGACATATTGTTTCTTAAATTTTTAAAAAAAGTATGGGCAATATCTTATGTTATAATATTATAATATCATTCTGATATCATTATATCTGATACTATAAGATAGTATAAGATGCTCTGGGTCTTTGAGCCCTGCTCATTTTCAGCTTTGTTCATAAAGTAAAAGGAATAAAATCATAGGATGAGTAGGGAGGTTACACTGGATGGGGGGAATATAAAAGGTGAAGGAAACAGAGAGAGAGGTTCTTTGCATTCCAGTAATCATTAAATGTATCTAGTGGAACATGAAGTAGCTATTTTAAGCAATAATAAAATAAAAACAGCATAGAATGGTGTGTTTCTCTTTGCTCTAAGCAGAAACTAGAAGAGAAGGGGGCACAAAGATACATCTTAGTGATTCCACAAAGCCAGCATATATTCTCAGTAAAGAAGGAAAATAAAACGCAAAAATACTTAATTGCTTATGAAAGTTAGGTCTCATTGACTATAGTTTAATTATAGTCTACCATGAAATCCTACATTAGATTTAAAAAAGTGCAACTATAAAGAATTAAAATAAAATGACATCTTGGATCATCAAAAGTTCTAGAATCCTACAGGGTCATAATTTAATACCTTGCACACTATAACCATCATTAATAGCAAAGACATAATGAAATCAATTTTGAAGGAGTCTTATCTCCCAGGGCTCTCTATTTAGATGTGAAGTTTTTGAAGGGGAAGAGAGCAATTGATGGGATAAGCATTAAATTTGGCCCAGCACAGACACTCAAAGCAGATTTAAAAGAAAGAAAGAAAGAAAGAAAAAACTATCTAAATTGCTATTTGAAAATTTAAGGAACTTGCACAGATAATTGATTCTGAGATTTCTCAATTCATCAAAATACCCCAAGCATCTTAAGAGTAGAAGTTGCTTTAATTACAGTAGCTATTAATGGACATTGCAGAACCCATTTCATAAGGACCTGCAGAGTCTGCAAAGTCCTGCTGAGCAGATTTCACTCTGCAATGGAGATGGCTAGCTGGGTCCTAACTGACTCAGCAAGATGTAAGTGACCTGATGAATAGAAAGGGCATGCTCTCACTTTCTTCACTTTTCACTGACATTGACCCCTGATTGCCCCTCAACTCTGCACTCATCTTTTTTTGAAGAATATAGGAGTGCATAAGAAGAGGGTGTTACCTTGCTTATTCACTGAGACTACCCAATGCACACCCTAGCATGTGCACACTGCAGTGTTTTATGATGTGTATGTTTTTGATCACCTTGAAATATTCACTAGAAGAGAAATTCATTTCACATATCCTTTGAGAAGGTTATGAGTTGGAAAGATTTTTTTTTTCATTACTACCAGTTGCATTCAATATAAACCACTGACCTAAGTACACTCTATCTATACCTTGCCTTTCCCTTGAGGGAATTCCCATTTTGTATTATAAAGTCATAAGTGGATGAAGGAAATTGATCTCCAAATTGAGATTTTTGATTTCCAACAAATTTCTTACAGGTATGAATTGTCCATACTAAATTTACTTGGTTTGCTATTAATGGTTTTAAACTTATAGTAGCCAATGGGTATTTATGATAAATCTATGGAATAAAAAGAGGTGTCTAAACATACCAATAATATAATTATGTAATTATGATTATGAAGTTACCTTACAGAAATGTGAGTATGGCCACTATGATATTAATTATCACAGTTAGGCCATTATTCCTTTTGCTGCAGGGATAGGGCTAGCAGTAAGGAATCAGCCTTTTATTTTTCTACTCAGTTCTGGAATTAGTTATATCATTGTAAGTAAGAGGAAATAGGTATTGTTACTGAGAATGGGTGGTTAATTTTCACACATGCTAAACATATGTGTGAAAAAAGGAACATTCTGTTTTATCTAAAATTATTTAAAATTTTTCTAAGTTTGGATTTTCTTTAATGTTAGTAGGAACTCTTTTTGGTTTGTTTTGTTTTTGCAATGCTGGGGATCAGACCCAGGGTCTTGCACATGGTTGGCAAGCACTCTCTCACTGAACTATACTCCCAGCTCTAGTGGTAGCAGGAAGAATTAGGATGAATGGGATTTTAAATATGTCATTTAAAGGAAACTCATCTCATTTTAAGTTGTTCCTGTGATGAAAAGTTCATTTCCCCTCTTTTTCCTTTCCAAGATGGTAAATGGACCAAGCATGAGGCATTAGAAAAATTCAAATTTGAGGAATGGTATCCTCTAAAGTGGTCCTTATCCCTCGTGGTGATTGTTCATCCTGCTATCATCTACTCTGGATGTCTGTGGCTGATAAAAGTCATATTTGTGCTTTATTTGTTTTCTCTGCAGTCTATTCCCTCATATTGCCTTCCTTGTATGAGCAGGCTCTGCTACTTGGACACAGCCAAGCAACTCTACCTTTCCTGACACCGCTGCTCTGCTGAATCTCAACCATGACATTCACCTGAGCTCTGTTTTCATGATCTCTCACTAATAAACTACTGACTCTTTTATTCTCCACCAGAAGCACACAGTGACTTTAAGACATCTCTCATTGGGTTCAGAAAGTGCAGTATCAAGAGTCAAGATAGAGTTGGGTATTGCCTGCAGCCATTTAACCATCACTGCTTGGCTGCAGGTGCCCCAAATGGTGAAAGATTCAGTTAAGTGGCCTCCTCCTTAGACTCAATAGGTTATGGGGTCTCAGCCTCCTTTACTTTCAGCACCTCTTACAATGCCTGTGGAAGGTTTTCTATCATTGCCTAATCTCCATATTGAAGCATACCTTAAAGTGAACCCAACTGCAGTGAAATAGAAAATTAAGATACTGGTATCTGGACTCCATTTTTTTTTCTTTTGCTCTCCTACCTTATCCATTTATAAACTCAGATATGTTGTCTTGGTAATATACTGTGGCTACTTTCTTTTTACTTTATATTCTATATAGTAAAACATAAATTCCAGGTGTCTGAATTTTTTTTAACTTGGAGGAATATAGAATTTATAAATTCTTTTGGCTTTCATTTAAATCTATATTTGAAATTTATGGTTTGGGGAACACAGAATCTTATTTAGCATAGCACTTAACATCTTTGTTTATATAATTACAGAATTTCTCACAAATCATGAAAACTATTTGATTAAATGTATAGAAATCAAAGAGTATGTAACTTAAAGTGAACAGAAAATACATGATTTGCTCTTTTGGAAACATCTATTTCCAAGGTGATAGATAACAAAAAAAATTAAATATAGGGATCTGGTGTCAGCTTACAAACTCAGGGAGAAACTACATCTGAACTTAGAACCACCTGAACCAGAGCTCATATACTCTGAGAAACCTCATCTGTATTTTCTGTCTTATGCTTTATGTCCATTTATGGTTTTTATTTTCTCTTCTATCAGTTTTAATCCTTATATATCATATTTTTCTACATCCTACTTTACAAAATGGAAACCATTTTAAAACTCTCTAGATTTACATTTCTTCTTTAAGATCCCAGCTTTTGTGTGATAGACACTTGCCTGGCATATTTGAGGCCCAGGGTTCCATCCCCAGCACGGAAAGAAAAAAAGAGATTTCAGCTTTAACAGGAATTGGAATACATATGGCCCCTTCCAATGTATTAAACAGAAAACGTCAATTGCCTGATCTTGGATCATAAGCTCATCTTTCATTCAACCTTTGGTCAAAGGAAAAAAAAATAGGGCAACATGAGCATAAAATCATTAGTTATATCAGTACACAATAGGAATGAGATTTCTTTATCTTCTCTCTCTTTCTTAAGAGGAAGAGTGTTAGGTGAAAAATATAAAAATAAGGGATGGGGATACAGCTCAGTGTTAGAGTGGTGCTTCCTTAGCATGCAGGAAGCCCTCTATTAATCCCCAATACTGTAATCAACTATCCAGTCAATCAGTGTGAATTATATTCCTTTTGAAATTTCTATTAACAAATTTAAATTCAATTATTAAGTAAATCTGACAATTCCTTGTGAAGTTTTCCTAAGGTATACATGAACAAAATTTCTTTTTCTCTTTTTTTTCTGTAGAATTTAGCTTTCAAAAAAAATGAGGGCTTAAACCCTTTTGCACTCATTCTCCTTCTGGAATTTTTCAAGATAATGTGTGAAGGCATTTTAACAAATTCTTTATAATTGAATCAAAAGCAAAAACAAACAAAGAAATCATCTGTGATAATATCTTTTCCAAATAAAGATCCCAAGTATTCAAGATTCATTTTTATTTCTCTGTGTTCTTTAGTAACATGGAGAACTTTAAAATCTATGACTTACCCAGGATATTTGTTTTGTACAGTACATTTAGTTTTAACTGACTAATCCAGCTTACATAGGTGGTCTGGTGTCACTTTGAAGTTTAATCTGCATTTTGACTAACACAATATCATGATGAATTTAACTTATAAACATTTTGAATTACACTCAGTTCCTGATATTGAGCCCTCCTTTTATTACAGTTACACACTTTTTATGGAGTATGTTTACTTCTAAAACCTAGAAGTTTAATTTTACTTCTAAACACTAACAGTTAAGTTTTAATTGTTCATTAGACCTAATTTTATTTTGGACTATGCATTCACATTAAAAAGCGAGACTGAAGCTTTCTTTACTAACCTACTTTTGACAGATGTTTATGTCAATGTTCTGCTGCTGTTATAAAAGATGTTTGCAAGCTTTGAATTCCTAAGTTATCTGCAATAACTTAAATAGAGTTAATAATACTGGTTGGTTTAAGTTTTAATATAATTTAGTCATTTCCTAATCTCCAATTTGGGGAGGTTTCTCTTGGTGTAATTTCTGATTTGTTTTCTATAACTATTTTATTTTATATTGCTGTTTCAATGCTTTCTTAATTTTTGGTAATCAGTTTTTCCTAGAAGATCACATACTTTGTGTAGTTTGTCAAATTTATTTCAGAGGGTTAAAGTAGTCCCTTAACAAATTTTTTTGTGTTTTAAAATTTGATTAAAATTCAATTTAATTTATTATGATTTTCATAATAAGGAAAACCTGATATTATTTATCATGATATTACTATTTATTTTAAAGGAAAAATATTAAAGACATTATTAGAAAATAATACCAATGCCTTGTTCTTACTCCCCCATAAAATGCACAAATAATACACAGAACAATACTGAATTTATCTTTACACAGTATTTTTTATGCATTTGTAAAATATGGATTTCCCTAAAAGGCTAGGGATACAAAATTATGTTGTATTTTTAAACATTACATTTTAATTAGATAAAAATATTAACTAAATTAAATATTAATTGAACATATCAATTAAATGAAATTATTTAATTAAAATGAATTAATTAAAATAAAAATTTAATTGGATACATCATTTTTATTTTAGTTGTCTCATAGTAATCAGTATAAAGGAAAGCAAAGTTTTCTCTGCAATTCAACCTGGTAAAAATCAGCACCACAATGTCCTATCTAACTTTTCATTACCTGACATCAGAGCATAAACCAAATCTGGTCAGAGCATAAAGAATCCTGCTATTCTCTTCTGTTTTTTGTTTCATGGCTGTATGTTATAGTTGCTAAAAGTAGGAACTCTAGGTTTTGAATGTAAACTGCAATTTAAGAACGAGATCCTGAGTTAATTGTACTATGATAAAAATCATCCTGATTTGAACTGTGAAACTGATCCAAGAGGCAGGCTGTAGCAGAATATATATTGATAGTCAGACACCAAGAGCATTGCTTACAAATAAAATGGTAGTTCATGACACTTCAAATTTAGGAGGGTTAGCATTATGCATAACTATAAAGCTCAATATCAAAGAAAGTTATATTGAAGGCCAGTGTGTTTGTGTATGCTTATAATCCGAGTAACTCAGGAGGTTGAGGCAGAAGGATTGCAAGTTTGAGGCTAGTCTCAGTATCTTAGCAAAGCCCTAAGCAACTTAGTGAGACTCAAAATAAAAATAAATAAAAGGGGGTTGTAGATGTAGCGTAGTGGTTGAACACCTCTGGGTTCAATCCACAATGCTAATAAATAAGTAAGTAAATAAATAAATAAATAAGAAAGACTAAATGTCACATAATTTTATGAGGACATACCTTTTGTAATATTCACACACGTACATATGCACACATGCTTATACATGCACATTTTACTAAATGCACACCCATTTTATTAGAACTAGAACGATATTACAGGATGGTGACCTGATTAATTAATTCATTTAGAATATTTCTGAAGAGTGCCTAATGTTCATTAGACATAATTCTTGGTGATGCAGATTTTACAAACAAAGCTTATAAAGGAAAGCCTAACTTGTCTTTTTATCCTCCTGTGATCATCATCTGCAAACCAGACTACTGCACTAGCTCCCAAACTGTCTCTGATTTTGTCCTTTTCCAGAGCATAAAATTTACTTTTATTAAGTCGTTTTTTTGCATTTTGGTGGTTACCCATTTTACTTAGTATAAAATTTATTGTCCTGAGTGTGCTTTACAAAATCAGTAGTGATATGAATATAGCATTAATTCAAGACCTGAGTTATGTAATCTAATATTAAAAGCCAAGGGCTCTGCAGTCATCTTGCTTGGGTTCAAATCTTGATTAAATATCTAACAGCAGTATGACCTTGAACAAGTTACTTATCCTTTCTCTGTCTACTTAAATTTTCATCTCTGATATGGAATTACAGATATGTAGTAGGTTATTGAAAAAAAATATAAATAGTGCCTAGAACATGGTGCACGCTCAACAAATTAAGCTAAAAGTAGCTGTTCTGTTTTCAATCTTTCTCCAGCCCACATTTGCTCCTGCAGTACTCAACAATCCAGCTGATTAATGTGATAGCCTTTCCTTGCCTGCTCTAGCCAATATCTCTATCCCTGGTGTGGAGTGGTGTAATCATGTCCTACTTTAATTTCAGATCAAAAACTATGACCAGTCAGATTAAACTCTACTTGAAAATTAGCTTGCAACAGTTTTGTGGGTGCTATTGGAGGATAAGAAACTTCTAGGTTAGGGAGAAATGACTTTATGTCATTAGCATGTCAGTAGCAGTTGAAGACTCTGTAATACTCTGATTCCCAATTCCCATAGGGCAATGCAAAGAAGGTCAAGTGACATCTGTACCTACTATGGATCACATTACATTAGAGGAACCCAGAGCTTAGGGAAACTAAATTTCATAATGGGCACTAAGCATTTCTACTCTTACTGCCAAAGGAGCACTATACAAGTAAGACAATCAGCTTTCCCTCAATATAACAAATACCTGAGATTATTAACTTACGAAAAGAAAAGGTTTATTTTGGTTCATGATTTTAGAGGTTCTAATCAACAATCAGGTTGATCATAGTTTTTAGTCCTCTAGTTCCAGATGGCAGTGTGGAGAGAGTGTGATGGAGCAAAACCACTCACCCCATGGCCAAGAAGAAAAAAAAAAAAGGCAGGGAAGAAGAAGGGGCTAGGGTCCTCTTATCCTCCTATCACCTTTTAGGGAGTTCCCTTGTCACCTAAAGACCTTTCACTAGGCCTTACCTCCCCAAAGGCTTTATCACCTTCAACCACCCTGTGGACTAAGCCTATAATGCAAGGGCTTTCAGGGGACACTCAAGATCCAAATTATAGAAAAGCAAATGTGTCCTTTGCTCTGAAAGGAGACATTAAATTTCCCAAGCATACTTTCTGTAGAACCATCATTGAAAATATACTTAGGACAAAGATAGTCACTACCTATGTTAGCAAGATGTAGAAAAACGTGCCATGGGAGCATGGTCTCCCAACAATCTCAACTAGAATTCTTGCATTCTTTCCTTCCTCAGGACAGAGCTGTGGAATATAAACTTCTCACAGGCAGATTCTCTGCATTCCTTACCATTTATCTCAATTCCTACCATAGTTTCTTGCATATAGTGGGCACTCAAAAATATTTTTGAATAAATAAGAGAGCTTAGTATAAATGACACTTTTTAATCCTACTATTCTAACCATAGGCAGTTGGAGAATAAAATATAACATATCTCGTCTATATCAGCAACCACTTTATAAAGACTTTATAAATACTTCAGCAATATGAATACTTTATGAAAAATGTGCACAGACTACATGTGGTAATCTAAAAAGCAATATTAGGTAAAGGAAGATTTGGGTATACAAAGCTACATGCATAAAAGTGGGAGCAGCACAGACCTTGAATTGCAATGAGAAACATTTTATTTGCATCTTTGAAACTTAATTAGCTATGTGCTCTCTGCTCTCAGAAACAAAAGAGAAGTCTTCATAACTCTTTATGCATTCATTCAACAAGTATTTACTGATATGTTCATAGACTCCAGGCCCTTTTACAGTAGTAATTATCTCTATTAACTAACTTCCATTATTGAGTGTGTCCCCTTAGAGCTAACCTGAAATTTGATACAATAAAACCAATCATGATTTCTAAGCTCAGTTACTATAAAAGAAATTTGTTTCAGTCTTCATAATAATGTATTATGATTTATTACATAATGACATTATATATCATTTATGTAATTGAATATGATATTACTCTTAAGATTAACTCTATTATCCATTTGTTTTATTTTTTGTCTTGCTCCACAAAAACCACTTTCCATTTAAAAAAACCTCTTGTTTATATGACTAATAATTAATAATAATAAAATTCAGATCAATAACTAGCTGAGAAAATTTTCTGCCTATTACTTTTTTTAGTAAAACAAGGAGAGATTTACCATCTAAATTGCATATTTGTTCCCAAAGTTAACAAAGGCCAGTAGTTAGGAAACTCACTAATGCAGAAAGTTTGAATTATCTCAATGCAGTCCATAGCTGTACACACTAATTTTTTTTCCCCACCATAGATACAGTCTCATAAAAAAGTGAATAGTTCGTTATTTTACACCAGATAGCTAAATGATAATGTTCAGTATTGGTGTAATAACAAGACCTCTGGACAAGACAGTCTCATTATCACTCCCAATAAAAGAGCACTTCAGTATTCTGTAAGACTGCCATGACTGTCAAGGATCCTTGGGTGGTGTTTACAAATAGTTAACCATCCTTTCTCACAGCTGTTCAAAATTGAGATCTCATCAATGCTCATACAGACAGGGTAAAATCTTATAAGCAGAGATGAGCAGGAAGAGCAGTGCTACACCAAATGCATAACAAATATGAATTTTAATTCATCTCATCATGAAAACAATGAGAGATGAAGAAAGAGAGGACAGAGGCCTTGGATGCCCAGAATTAGAGATTTAACTCAGATCAACAGTGCCTGTCAAACTTAATGAAGATTGTTTATAAACACAAATTTGGTATATTTTCGAGTTGAATCTGAGGAACAACTACTCAGGTTGTACAGGCAAAGTTTGGGAATATTTTAATTTAATCATTAGATTTTATCAATTTAGTGGAGAACGTAGGCCTGGAGGTATTTAGATATTTGTATAATATAGTCCCCTAGGATATTTCACAGTGCCTTGTTTTAGAAGATGGTCAATACTTGCCTAAGATTTGGTTACTCAATTTCTATTTGTATGTGAAACGTATAGACCTAAATCCTTAGGTAATAGTGTTCTCTATTTTGCCTATTCTTCAAACAACAAAATGAAACTGAGATAAACAGAATTTAGAAGTATCACATGGTAAATTGCAGAACAGGAAGTACACAGTCAGCTCTCTTGCACCTTAATCTTGAATTATTTCCATTCCTCATTATTTCAGGTTGAGGTCTTGTAAATGAGAAATTAAAATGTAAGATTATAGAAAACTGAATATCTCAATATGTAGAGCATAAATAAACACAGTCTGTATATGGTGCTTCTGAAAATTAATGGTCTTGGGCATTAACCAAACTCCTAACTCCTTTTCCTATTTCAAATTGAACTAGGCACATCCAATTGAGGAAAGATTTAGCTTGATGTGACAGAAAACTGGAATTTCATCTATATTTTTGTGTTCAGACATGTGATTGAAAGGATAATGTCATTTTTTTTAATAAGTCACTTATTCTCTAATTTCTTTGATGGTAAAGTGTCAAGAATAAATAAGTTACTTTTATTCAGAAATAATTCAATGAACTTTTCATTGTTTTATAAAGCTTAAGATCTGTATAAACTGTATAATAATTTCCTGTTTTTTTCCACAGTATCTACTAATTGCCATGTTAACTCTAACCTCTTCAATACCAAAATAGTGTAATATTATCCAACTGTATCTCTTTTTAATACCCTATTATTGCTACTATTTTAATACTTTAAGAGTCTGGTTTCACAAAGATTCTATTTGCCTCCATTCTTCAAGGAGACAAAAAGGCTACAAGCATAATGTTTTAGCCAGCTTTTCATCTGCTGTGACTAAAAGGACCCAACCAGAACAATTATAGAGGAGGAAATGTTTATTGGAGAGCTCACAGTTCCAGAGGTCTCAGTCCATAGACAGCAGGCTCAGTTCCTGGGGCTCAAGGTGAGACAGAACATCATGGCAGAGGGAAACCCTGGAGGGAAGTGGTTTGCATCATGATCAGAAAGCAGAAAGAGAGGTCTCCACTTGCAAGATATAAATATATATCCCAGAGACATGCCCCTGATTCCCATCTCTTCCAGCCACACCCCACCTACACTCAATTACCACTCAGTTAATCCAGATGAGGGGGATTAATTCACTGATTGGGTTAAGACCTTCACGACCCAATCATTTCTTCTCTGAACCTTGCATTGTCTCACATGTGAGCTTTTGGCAAACACCTCACATTCAAACCATAACATGTAAGAAATCTTTTTAAGAATTTTTGTCACTTCTCCTTACATATTATAACTCTTAATATTCTCCAATTATAAATAGTCTTCTACACATACGCAAGTTGCTTTACTAACTCTCAATATTTCTATCAGTCATTTGTTCAATAAATATTTATTGAAACAACTTACATAAAAATAAAAATCTTAGTAATCAGATTGAAAATATTAGTTATTACTAGTATTGAATAATATTAAATACAGTAACTACCATAGGCAAGAAATTTAATAGGCACTGTGGTAGATAGGTGAATATAATACAATCACAGCCTTAAAGAAATTTAATGATAAGTGAGAATTTTAACCATGTTAGAATCATAATGAGTAAAAAAATACAATTTAATTAATAATTCAATTGTATGATGTGTTTCTATAATGGTATAACTCTTTCTACCCTACTCCATAGCCTCATCTCTGGCAAGAAAGTTTCCAAAATAAAACTCAAGTAGCTATCATAATTTCAGATAACTCAGACTTCAGACTGGAGATGTTTATAAGAGATAAAGCATAGCACCGTATAATGGAAAAGGGTCAATTTTTCAAGAATATGTAACAATCCTAAATGTACATGCACTTAACAACATAGCTTCAAAATATAGGAAGCAAAAACCAATAGAAAACTGCAAGAATAAAAAAAATAAATCCACTACTACAGTTGGAGACATTAACACCCGTAAGCAATTGATTTATCAAGCATTCTGAAAACAGTAAAGATGTAGAATAGCATTATCAATCAACTAATTTTAGTTAATATTTATAGAATACATCATCCAAATACAGTAGAATCCATAGACTTCTGAAACTTTCATGGCACATTCACTAAAATAGGGTAAATTCTGAATTATAAAACACACTTTAACAAATTTAAACTAAAAAAAATAGAAATAAGAAGTATCTTGTCACATAGAATTAAATAGAATTTAAATAGAAATCAATAACAGATAGTTGGAAAAATCTATATATGTTTGTAAATTAAACAACATGCTGTTTCCAATGCATGAATCAAAGAAAAGAAACTAGAAGTCAAATTAAAATAATTTTGAATTAAGTGAAAATGAAAATATTTTTTCAAAATTTGTTGAATTCAATGAAAGCAGTGCCGGAAGTAAAATTCCTGTGGGGGAATATATATTTATATATATAAATATATATTTATATATATAAATATATATATATATATATATATTATGTATATTTTAAATACTACTAATTTAGGTTGGGTACTATCAAAAATATGATATCATCAGATATAAATGTAACAAAGTATGTTTGGGATCTGTATCCATAAAAATACAAGCTATCAATAAATAAAATTTTAAAAGATATAAACAAATAGGGAGATATTTTATATATCCTGAATTGAAAAGATCTTTATTATCATGATCTTAATTATCTTCAATTTGGTCTGTTGATTCAACACAATCTCAATCAAAATCCCAGAATGAGATACAAAATGATCAACTTATGTGGACAAAAGACCTAGAATAACCAACAAATTACTGAAAAACAAAACTGTAATTGTCACGACCAATGTTAAGATTTACTATTAAAGTATACTAATAAAGTGCCATATTGATTGAAGAATAGCCATATAGATACACAAAGGAAGTAGACCAATGAAATAGAATACAGAATACAGATATACATCCATAAAATGTAATCAATCAAATTTTGAGGGAAAAAAGGAAAGAAGCAAAGTCAACTCAATGGGGAAACGTCCGTCTTTTTACTACATGCTGGTGAAACAATTGATCACAGAAGTGAAAAAATGAATCTAGGCACTGATAAACTCAACCAAACAATATAAAATACAAAACTATAGAATTTATAGAGAAGTAGGAGAAAAATCCATAAGTTTTAATCATGAGTTTTTCAATATGGTGCTGAGAATAGGAATCATGAAAGGAAAAAGTTGTAGTTAGAAGTTCATCAAAATTAAATGTGTCTAGCTGGGTGTGGTGGCACACACCTGTAATCCTAGTGGATAGGGAGGCTCCTGAGGCAGGAGTATAATGAGTTCAAAGCCAGCATCACCAACAGTGAGGCGCTAAGCAATTCAGTGAGACTTGTTTCTAAATAAAATACAAAATAGGGCTGGAGATGTGGCTCAGTGGTCCAGTGACCCTGAGTTCAATCCCCAGTACTCTCTGCCGCCCCCCAACAAAATTAAATTTGTTTGCTTGACAAATTTAAAAAAGGCAAAAACAATCCATAGAATGGGAGAAAATATTTGAAATATATGCATCTAATAAGAATTTGTGTCCAAAATATAAAAAGAATTTTAAAAATAAGAAAACAAATAATCCAATTTAGAAATGAGAAAAAGACCTGAAATACATCTCATCAAAGAAGATACACAGAAACAAACATGAAAAGATGCGCAACTTATTTGCCATTAGGAGGCCAGGGTGAAACGGGTGAAACACATAGATTTTAATGGTATTGAAAATATTTTGCATGATACTATAATGTTAAATGCAAAACATTAGCCACTTGTCAAAACTCACATAAATTTGTAGCACAAAATCTAAAACTTAATGTATGCAAATTTTAAGAAATCACTTAGGAGATTGAGTGGTTCCTGAATGGAATGCTTACTGTAAAAAAAAAATAATAATAATCTATTACAAATATATTTAAAAGCCTGTAAATGGGTTTGGGGAGATAAACTATTGACCTAAACAAATTTAAAAATAAGTGTTGTCTGTAGAATGAAGGTTAAGAAGAAATACCTTCCAATTAATAAAGTTGTTTCTTACTGTGGAATGGGTCAACTATCCTGAAAGCACTGGTAATTAAGTGGATGAAGGGTAGTGAGAGCCATTTTTATCATTGTTGGAATGGAAAGTTTCACATAATCCAGATGATAATGGATTACAGTTGGAGATACTAGCATAAATTTATATTTGGCTTAATAAAGATAAATATGATACACGTGGAAATACTGAGTGTGTTGGGTATATACACAATTTAATATGCATGCATATATTTTCTGCTAGCTGAAAAAACTCTAGAAGCAATAATACCTCATTAGCAACAAACACATCATATTAATCAGGGTTCTCCAGAGAGACAGAGTGCATACCATATTTCTGTTATGGTCCTGAGATGTCCCAAGATCTGCAGAGTAGGGTGAAAAAGTTGAAGATCTAGGATAGCTGATGATGCAGCTCCAGGAGAGCTGTGGGTGTAGCTCAGTCTGAAGTCTAGCAGGTGGAGACCCAGAAAGATGTAGGGTTTCAGTTTCAGTATGAAAGCAGGAAAAGTTCTCTCTTATTCAAGGGAGGATCTCAATTCTTTGTTTTACTCAAGCCTTTCACTGATTAATGAGGGTAACTCATATAAGGAAAAACAAACTACTAATTTAGACTATACAGTGCAATATTAATTTCATCCAAAAGCACCCTCAAAGACACACCCAGAAAATGTTTGACCAAATATCTAGGCACTTTGAGCCCCAGTCAGGTTGACTCAAAAAATTGACTGTCACATATACCTAGTACTCAGATTTTGGTTTCTAATACCATTTTCCAGTGAAAGAAAACAGGGCTTCATAGAGAGAGGAATTATGCTAAGACTGGAGCAGGAAAATACATAAAATGAGTTATATATTATTCCAACAGTGAGATAAATGGCTTCTCCTACCCTTTATCCACTTAATTACCAGCACTTTCAGAAATACTGTCCCATTCCTCAGTAAGAAACAACTTTATCAATTGGAGTGTATATCTTTTTAACTGTCATTCTACAGACAGCACTTATTTTCAAAGTTGTTTTGTTTGGCAGTTTATCTCAACAAATGAAGCATCCTTCAGTGCCTGAAAATAAGGAGGTGCTCATGCACACATGTATAAACACAAACACACACACACACACACACACACACACACACACACAGATGAGAACAAGTTAAATGACATAAATGTCAATTAACAGGGATCCCAATGACCAAAGAAAGAAAGATCAACAACATGAAGTAGTGTTGGATTGTAGTTTGAAAGATAAAATGAATATCTATGCGTACATATAGATACAAATAAATGGTTGAATAAATAAATAAATTAGAAAAGTAGCCCAATCTCATGCATAAGAATACTAAATGTTTTGTGGAAACATAAATTTCCAAAGTGGTAAGGGACAATTCCCTGACAATTCCCTGACTTATAATGACTTCTTTATAAAACATGGATTGGGTAAAAATATTCAGTTTATGGTAGAGAATTACTATGTCAGCCAGTGACTAAAATTAGCATTAATAGTGATAAATTTTATACTTTTGAAATGATATGATGACAATCACACTTTACCTCTTTGGTCTTCATCCTAAAATTACATAAACTCCACTCTAATTACTGAAAGAACATCAGAGAAATTCTAATTGAAGGACATTTTACAAAACACCTGATCAATTGTCCTCAAAATGTCAAGGTCTTCAAAAATGAGGAAGGTAGGAGAAACTCTCGTAGTCAAAGGGGCCTAACGAGAATCAACAACCAGCTTTATATGATATCTTGGATAATATCCTGGAACAGTAAAGAGGATATTGAGTGAAGACTATAGAAGTCTGAATAAAATATGAACTTTACTAAAAAATAAAAAATAATGTATCAATATTGATTCACTAATTGTGGTAAATTATCTAGACTAACATATTAATAAAAATTATATGATTGTTCTAAAGTTAAATGTTTGAAGATTTGATACTATGGTAGACTTTTTGTTTATGTACCC
This sequence comes from Ictidomys tridecemlineatus, assembly GCF_052094955.1. NCBI lineage: Eukaryota > Metazoa > Chordata > Mammalia > Rodentia > Sciuridae > Ictidomys > Ictidomys tridecemlineatus. The sequence continues at coordinate 66,636,846 of NC_135487.1, read as the reverse complement.
TCTGTATGATAAGAATGTAATTCATGGGCCACTGATGTTAAGCTTTATTATATGGCTTGCTTTGGCCAATGAAACGTAAGTAGAATAATTAAGGGCACTACATAGAAATATCTGTAAGAAGCTTCTAATATTAAGTTTCTCTCTTGCATGAAAACAGTAATGTTCCAAATAGAAGCTGTTCTTTCAGCCTGAATCCCAGAATGAATGTACCTCATGGACTGAGTTACAATTGACTCAATCTATATTCACCATGTAATAATAGTAAGAAGTACACTTTAATTGCAGTAAACCACTAAATTTTACACTGTAACGGGGCAGAGGCAACTAATTAAAAAAATGGAACATATAAGTGGTATCCTGAGGAAAGGAACACACTATCATATGTGCCATTAGCTTTGGACTAGGTACTTGTTGGAGAGAGCATCATTGTCCATAGGATGCATGGCAACCTATTTACATATTCACAGGGAGAACATGTGAGATAATTCTTGCCTCCCATTAATTAGAACTCAGGTAGTGCTCTGAATGCACTTGAGCTGTAAGTGAAGAAGTTGGGCAACAGAAAGCTACTGATGTGCTCTTGGCTGTATTTGATAGGGTAATTGATAAAAAGATGGACTCAGAAAACAATCAGTCAGTCTGTTAACAGAGAAGAAAGTTGTCCTTTTCATTTTCCCTAGTTAAATAGAACATTTTAATAATAGGCCAAGTAACCTTCAGTTTTATGACAAAGACCAAATTGGGATTTGGGGGAAGCTAAAACCTGCTGTCAAAACTCCAGAAAAGATTAATATGTAATTAAATCCTTTTAGTTGGACACAGTGTTTCATGGAAAAGAGACTCAATGTGAGACATTCTTACAGAATCCTGTTAAGTTGAAAATATTGGTAGTTAAATCTAGCTAGGAAGGCACTCTTCAGAGGTGAAAGAGGGAGAAAGAGAGTGAGTTGGTCCATTGATACTGGAAACGGAATAGAAATAATTAAATAAAAATCTTACTATAATTTTAAGAATTATGCCAGACTATAAATATTTGGGATTTAAAATTCCCTTTGGACACTAGGATTTCCAGAATTAATAAATGAAAATAAATTATGACAAATTATATTTGCATTTCAAATAACAAATAATATTTCTTGGTATAACTATGTGTCATTAAATATTTGGGATGCACTTATGCTAAAGTATTATTTGTTGTTATCTGAATGTCAAATTTAAAAGAGGGTACTGGATTTTGTCTTGGCACCTAATCTAGAAATCCAAATGTCTTCAATTACAAAGTAGATGGAGATTGCTTCTAAAGTTAAATGTTTAAGATTTGATACTATGGTAGACTTGACAGTAGATTTGATACTATGGTAGAAGAGCCATATTCCTTAACATCCTCTTCAGAGGAGAAAACTGAAGATCCAAAATCTGTAACAAATCAAGGATTGAGGTGCTTTTCTCCCATAGAACAACACCCAATCAAGAAGGCCTGCTTCAGATCCTGCACCATTTCCCTCTGCCCTGTGATCTTCAGTGTTAGTTCCTGTGAGGGTGTTACATCTTCACCCCACTGAGTCAGGTTTGTCATGGGACTAACTTTGGCCAGGAACATGTGAGTAGAAGTAACTGGGGACACAGTCACATGGTTGTGCAATGCTCTTCTCCTTCTGCTACCAAATAAGCAATGTCCAAGACAGGAGCTGCACCATTAGCCTGCATTCCATAATGAAAAAGCACAGAAAGTGGATTAAAACTTATCTGAAGCTGTCATGCCATGTAAACAAGAAATCTGTCCATCTCCATTGAAAGTGAACATGATATAGTAAGGTTTTTTTTTTTTTTATCAAGGTGCATGTTTATCTAATAAAATAAACAATATGTGTGTTTGTGATTAGGGCACAAACAAAAATGTGTCCTAATCAAATTATTTTGGTTGTAAAGAATAAATATGCACTCAACACATTCCAAGGGAAAGAGGCAGAGTGACTTTTTGAAAGAATTCAGAGGTGGAATGTGGACTCAAGGGAGGTAACACATCTTAAAACAAGCACTTCAGCCTCACATCTTTCTGATCCAGCAATCTCTTTTTAAAGTGAGCACATAAGTTCACTACTGACCCTGTTTATTCATAATTTTTTAATTTTCTAAAAATTAATGGTATGACTCAGGCCAAAAATTTTATACCATTGGTCCAATATAGAGTCCTTTGCTTTCTGACTTAAGTTTCTCTGTGCTTGACTTTAGATTGTTGAGGGAAAAATGGATTGACTATTGACTGGATTCCATAGGATAGATGCTTATTCCTGCCTAAACACCTATAACAATTCAGGAGGGGTCTCCTGGTTTATCAGATATCTCTTCTTTTTGAAGAAGACAAGCTATATGAAGAAAGAATTGGGCATGGTGGGCAAATTAAAAGGATAAGTTCAACATAATGACAGATTTTAAATCAATACACACATATACAATGCACACCAGATTTTATCTATAGCTGTATATATTTATATGTGTGTGTGCTTATATATCAAGACCGACCTCATGAAATTCAAAACCAAATGAGGTCTTAATATCTTCATACATACATATCAATACATAATGGATATATAATTGACTTTCTTTGATCAATTACACAATATGTTTGGGCATTCATTTGCTTTATATTTGCTCATATTAATTTTACATTAACTTAACTTTCCTAAGAGATTCAGATATTGAAATTTAGAAAGTAGTCTGATGCAATTACAGACATTTTCCATATTACTTTCACTTTGATCAAAACTGTTGATGATTTGAAAAATCTTAATTTCTGAGTGAATCCTAGAGATAGTTTATAGCTTGAGTTTATCTATTTTTGTTTAATTAGGATGTAGTAATTCAGTTTATATCTTTTCTTTTTAATTGAATTAACAATGTGTGGTGAAAATACAATCCTATTAGCTGATTTGAAAAAGAATATCTACAATTAAGTTGCTTATTAGGACTGATGTATCCCTTCAGTGACTTTTATCATGGTCTTCTCATCTTCTGATTTTTTTTTGATATGAAATATCACTAATGAATAAGATAATGCATTGCAAAGTGTTTGCATTCTTTGACAAACCTCAAGGGTCTAGTGAATACATTTAAATTAATGGTGAGCTTAGATAGATAAAATATAAATTGATAGTATTTTAAGAAATATGTGAACAAAGTACATCTGAGAATAGAATTTTTTAATTATTTTAACCATAATATCTTTTCTTTAAAAAAGTATCAATAATGTATAAGGTGGCATTATGTTTCCCTTGTCTATTGAAGTAAGCTAAATGTATATACATAAATCTAAATGAGAAAATTTTGGCAGAGTGTTTAAATAGTGCTTGCATAAAGTAAAATCTCCAAAAATGTTAACACTGTCATCGTGGTCATCATTATTATCATTATTTTCATCATCAATTTACTCTCTGGATATGCAACAGCATAACAGGGTAGTTCAAGGTAATATATGATTGGCATTCTCTCAGTGTTTTGGAAATATTAATATTTTTAGAAATCTAATTTATAAAAGATCATATGGATGATGTCAAAGATCAATAAATACAGTTCTGAACGTATGTTCCTATTGTACATTATACTCACCCAATTCTAAATGTTTCCTTAAATCAATTTCCTATGCTCTTTATTTCCTTTTCTATGTATATTAAAAACTTTGAAAAACATTAGAGAAATTAATTAGCAGACACAAAAATTAAAACTTCTAAGTTTTTGCCACTTAGCATCCATTTCTACAAAATCATATATTTTCATCACTTTCTGGCTGTGCTTGATTAAAATATTTTTTTTAGTTTCTCTTCATAACTATATTGTACATAAACAACTATGCATTTCTTGTGGGTAATGTGATGCCATTCAAATTACTTTTATTTTCTCCATCATAGCCCATCACACACAGAGACACAACACAAACACACACACACAAAAAAAAACACAACACATACAACAACCCACACTTCCAAATCACCAAGTAATTAAAACCTGAAAGAAGAGCCATTATTTCAGGATACAAATCTAATTGAAATGCAGAGCCATAAAATAAGGTTTCTGTATCTCCTAACAGAAAAAAATTAGAAATGTTTAACAAAAATGTTTATTCAGAATTTTAATGATCACAACGAAAAATGGCCATCACAAATTCTTTAAAAAATGATGAAGACCTGGGCTGGTGTTGTGACTCAATGGTAGAGCACTTGCCTAGCATGTGTGAGGCACTGGGTTTGAATCTCAGCACCACGTATAAATAAATAAATAAATAAAGAGCCATCAATAACTAATGCAAATTTTTTAAAAATGACAAAGATATAACCAGTGTAAGTACAAAATGGGAAATAATATCCTTCTGTAAACGCAAACTAATGATAACAAGCTTATGATGGCCAATGTCAGTAAAACAGTATCATTGAATACCCACAAATAATTTCAATAAAAAATTAAAATTCAAGGACATTGCAATGCCAGAATTTGGAACAATACATGTACTGAGAGTAATTGCAGAGAAAAATCAAATTGTATATTGCTTAACAATACTAAACATGTAAATAAATGTTCATATAATCCCAGAGGGCATGAAATCACTTATAATTAATCATATGAAGTTAATTTGCATTTCCCTCACAATTAGGGATATTGAGCACTTTTTCCTGTACCTGTTGACTGTTCTCATATCATTGCTAGATAAATACTTATTCAAGTCTTTTCCCCATTTTTAATTGGGTAATGTTGTTTGTTTTTGTTGTTATTGAGTCAAATGAATTTTTAAAGATTCTTTTATAGTAACTCTTTATCTGGTATGAGATTTGCAAGTATTCTTTCTCAGTCTACACATGGTCTCCATTTTACTAATTTTTTTCTTTGCTGAAGGTTTTTAGTTTGATATGGTCCCATTGATTTAGTTTTGCCTTTATAAGCTGAGTTGTTGGTATGCTATCCAAGAAATCATCACCAAAACCAATGTCAAAGAGTTCTCTCTCTCTCTCTCTCTCTCTCTCTCTCTCTCTCTCTTTCTCTCTTTCATCCTAGGGTTGTGTGGTTTCAGGCCTTACATTTAACTCTTTAATCCATTTTGAGTAGATGATTGTATATATATATAAAATAAGGGTCCAATTCCATTCTTTTCCATGTGAAAAAATAATTTTCTCAGCAGCATTTATTGAAAAGACCAATGTTTTCTTATTATGTCCTTTTGGTGTTATTTTCAAAAATTAGTTGGTCATCTATGTTTGAATTTATTTCTGGGTTCTCTATTCTTTTCCACCACACTGTTTAGATTATTAGAGCTTTCTAATATAATTTTAAATCAGAAATTGTGATGAATCCAGATATTTTCCTGAGAATTTGAAGAAAACATATTGCCTAATTTAAAAAATGGACAAAAGAATTGGTATGCCTCCAAATATAAAACAATAATTGCCAATAGGTACACAAAATAGGGCTTATCATCACTAATCATTAGAAAATGTAAGTCAAAGCTATTCTGAAATGCTATCTTGAGCCCGTTAGGAAAGAGACAAGTGTTGATAAGAGTGTACAGTGAAAGAAGACTTGTTGTTATTGTTGGAATGTAGATGGGCACAGCCATTACAAAAAACAAACAATCAAAAATCACCATCTTGATAAGACATTGTGCTATGGTGCCATTGTCATTGCAGAGCTATTCACAGTAGACAAAATATAGACACAACCGAGGAGTTCATCAAAGAATAAATGGATAAAAATATTTGTGTGTATACATATATTTATCACATTGTTATTATGAATGTGCACACACATATACAATGGAATATTATTTTGCCTTTCAATCAAGGAGATCCTCTCATTTGCCACACATGGATGGTCCTGAAGGACATTATGCTGAGAGAAATAAACCAGGCACAGATTGAAAATATTGTGTGATCTCACATGTGGGATCTAGGGGAAAAATAATGGTTGAATATACAGAGAGAAAGAGTAAAGGATGTGACAGGAGGGGATGAAGAGAAGAAGGCTAATGCATGTGGAGGCAGAGTTGGATTAACTTCTCATATTCCATAACACAGTGGGATAACTATAGTAGACAATAATTAATAGTACATTTTAAAACAACTGGTAGAGAATTTTGAATGTTGCCAACACAGAGAAATGATAAACAATTGAAGTGATATATATGCCAATTACCCTGGTCTGGTCATTAAACATGTATACGTGCATTGAAATCTCACATGGTACTAATAAATGCATATAATTATTATGTGTCAATAAATAAAAAAAACATTTTAAGAGGAGAATAAAACAGTGATTATTAGAGTCAGGGTAGTGGGGAGGAAATGTGAAGATGGAGATCAGTTCATGCATAATAACAAATATGTGGGATAAACAAGTCAAAAGAGTTAATATACAACTTAAGGATGATAGTTATTAATAGTGAATTGTATTCAGGAGTTTAGCTAAATGAATAAATTAAAGCTGCTCTTTCATAGAGTGAAAAAAAATAACTATATGCAAGGAAGGATATGTAAATTTACTCCCATACAGTAATCATTTTACTATGGATACATTTTAAAACATCACATTATGTAGTTTAAATATATACAATAAAATTTATTTTAAGAATAAAATAAACATCTAAATTAAAGCCACATAATTAGAGAAATTGTATTTAATTTTATTTTCCACAGAAATGAATGTAAAGCTGTTCAAAAAAAATGCTTGTCCAAGATGAGAAAAGATTGAACCACATAAAGGGCACAATTGCAGTCAAGCAAATCCACTCAGGAAGCCAATATACAAAACCACTGCAAACCCTTTAGCTTCTGCACTTAAGGTCCCAGTTCTTTCATCATTTTAACACCTATGTTAGAAAAAAGTTCTCAATTACTATGAAATTACCAACAGAACAAAATCCTGGAGATAGGACAAACAAGTTTGCAAGAAACTTGAAAATAATGATGCTCTTCTGAAGAAAAACTCTTTTTGAAGACTTTGTTTTTCATTTTCTTTCTTATGAATCTCTAAGGTCTCCATTGAAATTTATATCATGTCAAAAGCGAAAAGCAAAATGGAATAGCTATAGCTATTTTTTCCACCTCATAACTTTCATGAGTAAAACATCCATCTCTCTTGCTGAAGGGAAGAAAAGACACTACCTTCATAATAATTCTCAACTTTTTCTTCATGATACTTTACATCACAGAAGACAATAGATTGATTATAATTGAAACTGTTAAGAAAAGGATTTCAAATGTTGTGGCATATGATGAGAAAAATCATTTATTCAGGTTTCATCATTCAACTTCTGATAAATAACAACATACATTCAGGTCAGCTCTGACAAATTTTAATTGAAAAGAGTCTGCCTTGGTTTGCTAAGTTTGCAATCTTGTTTGAAATGGATGAAAACCATAGAAAGCACCTATAATATTCTCTTTATTAACCATTGATGTGGAGATGAAGCGTACTAGAAAATATTTAGGGCTGGTTATTGATATGTGCTACTAGACTACTGTGAATAAGCTTATAAATAACACTCTTTAAAAGGAAAAGATTCCATGAGCCAATTGGTTTGAGTCATTTAAATATATTGCAGTGTGCCTGCCTCATGGTAATTATACCAATTAGATCAGAGAACCATTTATCAGGGTGCCAATTAAGTGAATTCTCCACTTTCTGGAACTTAAATAAAAGTCTAAATTAAACAGACTAACCAACTAGGTCTATGCGCACTTTAGTTGACTCCTGATCATGTAACATAGCAATAATTTAGCCAGTGTTTCCTACTCCATGTCCCAGGTGTTTAGCCAGCAACAGGTATACTTTATTTTTTCAGTTTGCTCTTCCATTTGAATCTGAGAGTTAAAAAATTTAACCAAGAAATATTCCCTTGAACTCTTATTTTTAGTTTTGTTTAAAAACTTATTTCAATTAACCTTTTCCTTTTCACTGATGATTGAATTTAAAGTTTAATTCGTTTAATGATTCTTGGGTTGGTAAATGTAAAATTGTGGTTAAATGGAATGTGTGATATTTTTAAGTGCCACATTCTTTGGAAAATGCAGAGGATTGATTAAGAATTAGTTGACATTCAATAACAATGGAAAGAAACTTCTAAAATCCTTATAATGAAAACATGGCTAAAAGAGACTCATTATTTTCAAAATTATTAAATCTAAAGAATGGTTCTAAAGTGATTTTTTAACATAAGCAACAGATCCGTTACTTAAATAAAATTTTAAATCATTCTTTGCAGGAAAGGATAATAAATTCTACGTAGTCTCTTGGAGTGACTTAAAAGGTGATGACCATTCAACTCTGGATAAAGCTTAAAGCTGTGAAAGAATAACCTTTCAACAACTCACCTCCTTATTTACTTTCTCAAAAGTAAAATTTAGAATATCATAATTATATAGCAATAAAAACACAAGACAAGAACAAATTCTGAAACAGAACAGTTTTGTTGAAACATCTCCAAGCCATTCTTTTGTAGGCAGTATCTATAGAGTAGGCTTTTTGTATCCATGGATTCTGCATACATGTATTCAGGAAAAACAATATTGTGGCTATATTAAACATGTACAGACTTGCTTTTCATTATTCTCTAAATGATGTAGTAAAACAAGTTACATATCACTTGTATTGCATTAGATAGTATAAGTAATCTAGAGACAATTTACAGTATATGGGAGGATGTAATAGGCTATATGAAGTACTGTCCCATTCTATATAAGGGACTAGAGTATCTTAGGACTTTGCTGTCCATTCAGGGGGGTCTTGAAACCAATCCCCTGGGATACCAAGTAATGACTGTATACACAAATGTTTTCACTAAATTACATAAAATGTTCATATTAGTCAAAGAAATCCCCTCCATTGTTTTTAGTGAAGGATGTACTTAGATAATAGTTGGTGAAATAATTATTTGCCACTTCATTTAACTATTGCTTAAATTAGGCAGATAAACACTACAGGTGTCCATGTAGTGGTTTTTTTCTGAGAATACTGTATTGCAAAAATATATTCCATTAGTGGAGGGAATTATAGCATCTTATTATTAGCCCATCTTTATGAACACAATAAGTAGTATTCACAGATTGGAGAGCAGTGAGAAGACTCAAAGTCTTGATTGAGTTTGAAGAGGCATATATGATAAGAGACAACCTTTAAGAAGAGTGGCACACTAATTAAAAACATGATTTATAAATCAAGTTGGAAGAGCTTAACATGCATCATAATGACTGATAAAATATTAGAAGAAATAACTGTAGCACAACAGCCCAAATAATCAAATCAATGATTTCAGATCTTGAGGTTAAGATTTCAATAATTCTAAATTACATACAGGCAAATTAGTTTATTTGTTAAAGTTGGAGAAAACCTATTATGCTTAATTATAGTCCTTGTAAACATTTTCTTCGACATCTATTTACTCTTATGAGATAGACTATTAAGAAAACCCTTTGAAATCAATATATTTAATATCCACAAGAAAAGAGGATTTAAGTTAGTTTCTAATCAATGTGATGGTTTATCAGGTACTTAAGGATCTTCTGCATGCCAAGTGTTGTCTGAGGGCTTGAGAGAGTGAAACAGGAGCATGAGGCAGCCCTGCTCACAGCAGCACCTGAGAACCAGGTGTTATAGAATATGATGAGTGCTGAAGTAAAAAAGGGAGTGAAAGCATTTACCAGAAGCAGTGGTCCTTTTAGATATGTAGGAGGGAATAATGTCCAATAGGATGTAAGCCTCTGCTCATCCGCCAATGTATCATAGTCAAGAACCTGAGAAAGTGGACACTTCAAAGTGTGAAAGGAGAAAATTGTTCTAAAGTTGTGAAGGCTGAGGGTCTTGAATACCAGGTTGAGAAGCACCAGCAAAAGCAAAAAGGTGTGTATGTGTGGTTAGGTAATGACTCCTTCATCGCAGAGCAGACAACAGTAGACAGTTCTTTGGGTGCTTCATGAGGATGATAGAGGATACAGAAAGCATGAAGCTGTCTCCTCCGAGGAATTTCAAGGTCGAACGTTGACTGAGTAGCTGTCGTGTGTGCTGTGTTGTGAAACTTGTTCTGTGAATGGTGCTACAGAAATGAAAAGTAAGATTCTAGTCTGCCAGTAGTTTAAAAGTGAGTGAGAAAGGCACCCAAGTGAGGAAGGAGTGAATGCAGGCTATGATCAGAAAACAAGGCGCTGTTGTGGCTATGTCTATCCACTGCAGGGTAGGAAGGGATTGCAAAGCAGGGCCTGCCCCAGGTTCATAGGTTGAAGTCCTAACTTCCCATGCCTTGGAGTGTGACTGTGTTTGGAGATAGGGACTTTAAAAATATAAAGTTAACAGGAGGCTACATGGGCATGTCTTCATCAATATCACGGATAAAGACACACAGAGTAATAGCCAGGCAAAGGTGAGGGGAGAAGATGGCAAACCACAAGTCAAGAAGAAACCAACCCTATCAGCACCTAGAATTTAGACTCTTATCCTTTAGAACTGTTAAAAAAAAAAAAAACAACAAAAAAACAAATGTCTGTTGATTAAGCCACCCAGTACTTTGTTATGTCTTCCCCAGAAAACCAACATAAGTGGCTAAAGATGGTAATGCTCCTTTAATTTGCTCTTGAATATGAGAGTTGATAGGGTTCAGCTGGGATGTTCTCACTTTGGTCACTCCTGTGACTGCTGTCAGGTGGACCCTTGTTCTTTCCTGTCTTTCTCTTTCTCCAAATGGCACCTCAGGGTAGCCAATCTTTTGATGGTACCTGAAGATTTCATAGTGTCCTAAGAGAAACCAAAGCTGTGTGGTCTTTCCTAACTTGGATTCAGAAGTCACACTGTGTCACCTCCACTGCAGTATGTCACAGAGGCGTCACAGTCTCTCACAGGTTCAGGGAAAAAGATGTAAGATCTATCTCATGATTGGAATAGTGTCAAAAGATTTCAAACAAGTTTTTCAAAAACTTCTGGCCTTCCCTCTGCCTAAAATTTGTTTATGTTATTGTCACATGCAAAAATATACTCATTCCCCCACCCCTTGGATCCCACAGAAATGTCATTTATTACGATAACAGCTTCAGGCTTGGGGTCTAGGATCTCATGTCCAGGGACAGATGAGGTCTAGGATACAGTGCCTTGGATAACCATTCCACTCAATCAGGGAAATCTTATGAAATGAGCACGGGTAGCTGATCTTTCTCCCACTACACATCAACAGTGGGAGGATGGGCATAGGATACTGGCTCCCATTCATAAGCAGAAAGTGACAAGGACAGAGAAGACATGTGTCCACACCAGTTCTGTCACCCACTTGGGCACTGGCTACAGCTTCCATGATTAGGTCTCAGTTCTTCTGCCTGGATCTAACTCCCGTGGTTCTCAGGTCTCTTCTTCCAAGTACTTGGATCTGCTTTCTGAATCATTCTTCTTCTTCCAGAATAGGAAGCCTGTGTTTGCAGTGTATTTGTTTCCCAGCTTGCTTTGTTTGTAGAAACTTGGGAGTCCAAAGGTTTCTTCCATTTTGTCATGTTTCTGCTCTTTACAGTCCAAGCTGGCAGTATTACTCTGTGTATAAATCTTTGAAATATTGGGTTTGAAACATTATATAAAACCATGGGTCTACACCACCAGATGGGGAGGCTCATCTGAAATCTGGGGATCTGCTTCCACAATGGCTTATTCACATGGCTGGTGAGCTGTCGGGCTGGCAGCCAGAAAAGCTCAGCCATGCCAAGGGGTGGAAGCCTCAGTTTTTCTTAACATGGGCGGTCCACGTAGTCTGGACTTTCTTGGCTCACTTCAAATGATGTTCACTTTTTAGAGACAGAAAAGTGAGAAGAAGTCACTTAGCTTTGCTTTTGTCACATTCTGGGAAAGTTGAGAAAGTCAGAAAGACTCACCCAGATTCAAAGAGAAGGACCCAGACTCAACTTCTTGATGGAGCAAGTTTTACAAGAGAATGTGAATCAAGAAATGTTTGAGAGAAGATAATATATTAGCTTTATTATATTTGGTTATATAATCAAATATTAGTAATGAATTATTAATCAATGTCAAATATTTTAAGGGGGTTTTTAGGCTTCATTTCATTTAATGTTAACAATAATCCAGAGAGGTAGCTGTTATTATCATTCTTTTTGATAGAAGAACTAACTGAAGCTTAGAAATGCTATTTAATTTGCTATTTAATTACCAAAAGTTCACGCTACTATGGCAGTTCCTTGAATATGTTCAAATGCTGATGGAACTAATCCTGCAGAAAGAGGAATACGAATGTGTTCTAGGAAAGATGGATAACCCTAGGAATATAGTTTTGTTTCCCTCCCCGCTACTGGAGATTGAACCCAGGGCCCTGTGCACACTAGGCAAGGGCTTAGCTTCTCCCTCACCACCCCCCACCCACCCACTGTTTTTAATTTTATTTTGAAACAGGGTCTCACTAAGTTTCCTATTCTGGCCTTGAACAGTGATCCTCTTGCCTCAGGCTCCCACATAGCTGGAATTACAGGTGTCTTCCACAGTACTCAGCTTTGAATAAAGTGCTTGAATTGATAAAAGAGGATATGATCCAGTGTATAATCAGAGGGTTTGGCCATAACAAAACAGAAAGTTCAGCAATTGTTTGTTACAGGTGGGAAGATGCAGTTTATAGGCAGATAGTCTTTTTGTTGTTGTTGTTTTGTTTTGTTTTGTTTTAGTAAGATAAGCGATAAGAACATTGATTGAGGCCTGGTTATTGAAGTTTGACCATTGAGTCCTTAAGAATAGTCAAGTTTGAGAGGGCAGATCCAGCCAGTAAGAAGATAGTTACATAGTATTCAGGGCTGACGTTTAGTTTGTGGTCATGGATTTATCTGAGAACAGGCAGAGGAGCTGGGTCTTTGCTCCAGCCACTGTCCATGCTGGGTTTGATGCAAAGTAGGAGAGTTTAGATTTTACCAATGTTGAGATTTTTTCTGATTAGTGTGAAAAAGGGAAAATAAGTGAAGAGTATATATAAATAAATAATTTTAGCGATGCCCTCAAAATCTAAGGTAAAATGGAAATTGAGATATGAGACATGCTGAGCAGAAATAAAACAAAACAGAGGTAGTGAAAGAATTTTTTGAAGAATGTAAAATAAACTCCACAGGAGCGTACCTTACAAAAGAGATCAGTGAGGATCTAATGTCTGCCTGAACATAATTCCTTCCCTTACTCTACTCCCAAATTTTGTTTTGTCTTTGTCTAAGGACTTTCTGTTCCTCAGCAAACTACAAGTATAAGAGTTGAACTCACTTATGAGTGGACCTCAACCAAAGACTGATGACAATTGGCATATACATGATCCCTCTGTACTTAGATGAGATAAATTTGAGGCTTGTTAGTTTATTTGACCAGATCCCCTCCATTGCATCAAGCCTCAGATACCCAGGTGATGAGTATGCTTGGTAATGTACCTTCAATCAACTCTATCCTTCCCTTTCTTACTTCCTCACTCCAACTGGTAGTTTTTGAAATAAACTTGTTCAATCCTTATCAAAGAGATTATATTTAAATCCTTATCTGAGTCCTGTTTTGGGGAGACAGTTAAGAAAACCCCTATCTTTTTTTTTAAACATCAGAAATTTATTAGTTGCTCAAAACATTACATTGATCTTGACATATCATATATCATACATTTGTTTCAAATGGGGTATGAATTCTTATTATTCCCATGTCTACAGATTGCAGGATCACATTGATTATATAGCCACATTTATACATACTGCCATACTAGTATCTTTTGTATTCTTCTGCCCTTCCTATTCCCTTCCTATCCCACCTCCCCTTCACTCTCCTCCCCTCCTCTTCTTTTACCCCATCTACTATAACTCAAGAAAACCCCTATCTTTTGGAAACCCCTTACTGATGTCTTCCTTTGACCCTTAGAGATTTCTGTGACACTTGCCTCTTGTCTCTTTTCCCATTAGACTGTGTTCCTCAAGAATAACTCTTACATTCAGACCCTTCATGCACAGCTTTGATTACACAAAAAGAACAAATTAAATATCTTAAAAATTGATTGAATGCTAGATAAAAATCAAATGGTCTTCTTGACTAAGAATTTGAAATATCTTTTTAACGCAGAGGCAAAACTAGATTGTATTCAGTGTATCATGAACATTATTTATAACATGTCTTTGGTATTAGAATTCTCTGAAAATTGATAGTCCACTGGAGTTATAGTGTCGACAATGAAATTTTGTCTAGCCAGAACATCATTATTTTTAGATTGTTACATTTGAGAGAATGGAATAATATAATGTTATCTCTTCACATATATATTTAATAAAGTTATGAAGTTGTAAAGTTGAGTATTTATCATTTCTGCCTAAACTCCTTTATTCTATAAATTATTTTAGTATCATTAGTATCAGCAACAAGGAAATAACTGTAGGAAATGTTTCTTTAATTTTTTTTTACATCATAAATACCTAACATAGAAGGTGCTGAGTAAATATTCATAAGACAAATATTTTGGTGATAGGAATTATCGTTTTAAAATGAATTATTGTTGGGACTAGATGAAACTGATTTTCAAATTGGGAAATGAAAACATGGTAATAAAGCTCTTTACATTTTTTTTTAAACTTGTGATTTGCCTATCATCTCAGTAACTGCTATTTATATACCTGTTTGCTACTACTAATTACTTTATGGGGTTCAATTAGTATGATGGCTAAATATCACAATCATTGTGTAACTCAACCAAAGCTATGGTAGCTGTGATACAGATCCATTTGTGATGAAGCTTATTTGCATTTACAAATCTCAACAACTGCTCCAGTGTCTGCTTTCTAGCAATTAGGCAGCTGCTCCTTAACATCAATAGTGGTAGACTCCAGTTGTGTTTGGTTTGGAAGCTAAGTGTTGTCTTGTGCCATGTTCTGGTGTTTTGCAGTGTATTAATGAAGCCACTTTGCTTCATGCTGCTGAAGCACAGCTACTTGGCACCACTTTGTCCCCCAGCTGGCTATCACATTACTTCATCTATGTTCTTGTCACCCTTTGTCTTTTCCCAGGGTTTGGTTTTGAATAGTTTTGAATTTCCCTTGTCAGGAGTGAATTCAGTCTTTAAAATGTATGGCTATGGTGTCTGACCTGGTTGAAATATGCTGCATAATTTATTACCAAAAGCAGTGTGTGACATATTTAGAAGCTCCATTTGAATTTCCTAAACAGTTGGGGAATTAGTTTCACGGAGGGCACAAGGTATATATGGTGAAACCTGGCAGGCATGTGGACATTAATTGACTGAAAAGATAACTGCAGTTAACTGGCTTCTGTACAAGGAAAACAATCAGTTTTGAGTGATGAGTTGTATCTAACTATGTGCTAATAACCAAAATATGTACAAAACTCTAGACGATCAAATCTTCTGTAGACACTGACTTTGTGATTTTTATGACTCATGTTTTAACAACAAAATTTACCATTATTGGTGTCTGTGTAAGATCTCTTAGCACACAAAGTGTATTTTAGACATATACGAGGAAAAAAATAGAAATGTTGAAGTTAAACCAAATACTGTTGGAACCCTGCTACACAGTTTTTAAACACATCATGCTCTCCCATGTCAGTGTACATTGTCTCTTAGTCAAAAACTCATTTCCCTCACCCTACCTCCCAGCCACCCCAGGAAATACTGCATTTCTTTCAAGTCTCTGTATAAACTTGACCTGAATATCTCAGGCAAAGTGAGAAAACCCAACCTTCCTCCTTGATCCCACTGCACTTGTCTTTGGAAGACAGGATAATACATGCCATGAAATTACCAAAGTGCTATAGGCTTTAGTGGGATGATAAATGCTCAGCCTCACTACTTCCTAACTTTGTTAAACATATATTTGAAAAGGCAATATTATATTTTTCTCAACAATTTTCACTATTTTACATAATTAAACTAACTAAATAAATATTCCTGAAGGCATTGCTTTGTAGACATGTCTCATAAAGTCTCCTAAATCACTTCACTTTAATCTAGGATTTAATATCACTAGGTTGCTCTACAGCCTTTGGGCTGTCACTTAGAACATTCCTGAAATGCTTACTCTCTCACCCAAAGTCTCATCACTTTTCTCCTGGATATTCACTCCTTTCCCATATTGCTGGCATATACACTATCTTAAAAATAGTAAGGAGAGAGAGACAACACTATCTTTTCTGCTATAAACCCTAGAAGTAGTTGCCATGGAAGTTGTTTTGTTTGACTCAATTACAAAACTTGTCTTCATGCCCAACCCAGAAGAGAAGAAGATTCTATGTACTCATAGAATAATCTTTTAAAACATATAGGTTTTTACAAATATATCCTGTATATTTGATTAGGTTAAGTTAATATCTGTAGTTTTCTTATATAACTTAAGGGTGTTTGGTAGAACATCAAAAATTCAAAGGAAATGACATTTCTTGGTTTTTCATTGTGTAAAAAATAGCATTGTAAAATGAATTTTATTTTGAGTTACCTTGGGTTTGGAAAGTTAAGTGTTTTATAGATTTGGTCTCAACTTGAGGTGTGCCAGTCCTTCACATTATTATTATTATTATTATTATTAAATTTTATTTTTTTGTGGTGCTGGGGATTGAACCCAGGGCCTTGTGCATGTAAGGGAAGCATTCTACCAATGGAGCTACAGCCCCAGTCCCACATTACGTTTTTAATAGTAGGCATGCACAAATATATGTATATATATATGTTTTTATATATATATATTTAATATATATATATTTTAAATAATGAGCTACAGTAACTGGAGAACAAGTCATTCTTTATAGATTTTTGAACCATTCCTCAAACTGTAGGTCTGTGAAATATATAAACTTGAGTAACTAAAAACAAAACATTTTATGCTTTAGAGGTCAATAAACTTGAGTTGGGTTGAACTAAGGGGATTCCTGAGGTAAAAGGTTAAAAGCCTTTCACTAACAATGTCATGAGGATTAAACAAAAACACTTAAATTAGAGGTCAAGTATAGAAAATAATTCAATTCTACTAGAAAGTCATAGAAATGAGAAGGTAACTTTTAGGCATTTGTCAATCAAATCCTCCCTACTCCCTACATGCATCGGTATTTGCAATTTAGAAAGTGTCTGATTTAGAAATATGTCTCTTTTGTATGAATTACTCTACAGTGAAAAAAAAGGTGGCAATGGGGAAGCTAAAAACCCTGGAAGTCATTACTATGGAAGTCATTTTGTTTGACCCCATTATAACTCTAGTCTTAATGCCTTAGAGTGTAGTCCATCAGAAATGCAAATGCAATATCACCTGAAGTTATGAAAACTCTGTAAACAAAACAACAGCTTTCATTAAAAGATAATTTGATGCACTGAGGACTGGGAAATGGCTTTGGATAATTATAGAAGCAAAGGAAGATAGAGGTATTAATGTGGCTGAAGGTATATTTATTCAACTTATATGAAGTGTAGCTGGCGATCTTACAGGTTTTAATCAATCTGAGTTCCCTCAAGTCTAAAATGGCCTCACAACATAAAGCACTAATTTTATGTTTGCCTGTGGGTGTGTAAATGGGATCATCGTGGACTGTAGGTGGGTGTTTGGCTTCACTGTCCACTTTTAAACCTTAGCACCTGACACACCAACTCACTTGCCCTCTATGTGCATCTGTAGCACTGTCACAATGTTTTGATGTCTTTCGGCCAAGCCAGGAAGGTAATTCTAATTTTGACAAACTTTATATAAATTGAGACACAGAATTGGACATAAAAGTTAAACACTGAGTTAGGGATCGGTTGATAGCCCTAGGGATCTATCTGAGGAGCAACAGACTGTGGTGACTATTTTAGGGGTAATTTAAGTTCTCTGTGCTTTGAGCTGGCTGTTAAATATTGAAAGAACAGATTTGTTCAGTCATTTGTTTAACATCTGCTAAATGTACTAGTTGTTGGCCATAAAGAGATAGATAAGCTTCAGAGACTGAGAGCCAGGTTTGGGTAGAAGTGGGTGGGTGTTGATGAGGTGGGGAGCAGTACTCAAATACGCTGTTGCATTATGTCATTACTTGTATGTTAACATCTTGCAAGAATACTATGTGCCCTGGGAAGTTATGTGGAGTAGATATTTAGGTTTCTTCATAGAAGAAAGAACATGGGTGAAGCCATGGAGCTTCATATTATCTGGTGTACCTTGGGTTAACCACAGCAGGTTATTATGGTGAAAGCATGTAAAGCTACAGAAACAGGTAAAATTGGAGAACCAAGCACTTCTCACATCAAAGAATTAGTTTAACCAGAGTGTAGACCCTCTAACTCTGAGTGAGAAATCTCTTCTGGATACCCAAGGTGTTTTTCAGGAATCCAGACATCTTGCTCTCTGTTTTTTGATCTTCTAAATATTTTGGACTATACCATTGATAGGGAATAGAGAACCAGTGTACCAAGTGTTTTTTATGGAAGAAAGCAAAGTCTTGGGGCAAGAAAGAACTCCCTGAATCAACATCAGGTAGCTTGTGATGGAAGAACATAGCCACCAAGCAAAGAGGACCAGTCAGTATCAACATGAGCACAAAAATCAGATGTTGGCTTGACTTCCACCATTGGCAAGACTCCCATCCAATGACATTGCAGCACCCTTAGACTGGCAAGTAAACATGTCCTCTCAGCTACTGTTCATTCTGTCTTACTCAGGGTTCCCATTTTTATTTCTCACTTCTCCTTCTTGTCCGTGCTGTCCTCTGTCTCAGAAATATTCTTCCTCTTCTCTCCCTCCTGGAGTGGAGGACTGGATTTTGATAAAAACTATATGGTATTTATCTGTAATTTACTAATTTGATGGTGGTGATGATGGTGATGATAATGATGATGATGATGATATATGTGGTACTAGGATTTGAACCCAGGGCACTAAGATATTTCCCAGTCATTTTATTTTATTTTGTTTTAGGACATGGTCTTGCTAAATTATTCAAGCTGATCTCCAAATTGAGATCTTCCTGCCTCAAGCTCCTGAATAGCTGCGATTATAAGAATTCACCACTGTGCCTGGCTTCCCAATTTGATTTTTAATGTCTAATTATTGGCCATTTTCTTTCACTCTATTTCACTCTTACTCTTGTATCAATGCAAAATATTATGTTTAATTTGGGATTATTTAGCAGGATGAAGAAAAGAAAAGCCTAATGTTTAACATGTAAGGCATTATATAGCTATCCAGGTCCATGAAACCCCTTCTATGCTGAGGATAATAGTGGACCAATGAAGAATTTAAAGAGAGAAAAAAAACACCCAGTTATTTATTTCTTCAAAGGATCCCTTTGCTAAAGTACAGAGGATGAATAATGGTGGTGCCAGACTAGAGAGGAAGAGGTGTGAAGAAAATACTGCAGAAAATACTATACTCAGGCCAAGGAGAGAGGTGATATGGTCCTAAATCAGGGTTGTAGCAGAGAGCATGCAGAGGAAGTATACACAAAGGATGTAACATTCAGATGATAATTGGTGCTCAGAGTGGAGATGAGATGAGAAAGGAACAGCTTCTTTTGGGGACAAAGAGCCAGTGATAAAGCTTTTCTGCACTCCATTCATATCTCCTCTGTAGATTATTATAGTCATTAAGTAAATTATCTTTCCCTACATTCCTCAGTCTCCCTCATTAGGATTTAGGAAGACATTGAATTTTATGGTCCAGTGCTATCTGTAAGAGATTCTTTTGACACAATAACTGTTACACGAGCCAGGTGCTTTAGAAGGGGAAATGTGATAGAATAAAATCTCAGATACTGCTTTAATTTAAACTTTTACAGGTCTATCAATATATCCAATCTAAATAGACAGTGTTGAGATCAGAGTTTTAACAAATGTTTTTGCCAGGTTTGCCTATAATTTCACTCCTACTTGCAGGCACAAAACAACTAGAAACAACATCAATAAAACATAGGTAGTGTGTATTTAATGAAAACAATCAAAAAGAGAAAAAAGACTGAAGAAGTTGGAGAAATGAACTATGCTTTGAGCAAAAAGGATGGAAATTTAAAAATGTCTTTTAATTCCCAACTATTTTATGTATTTAGTGTAATTTTATTTGTAATAAAAATAGAGAAATTTAAAGTTTTTTATCTTATATTTTAAAATTTATGAGGAAAGCTAATTTCCAACTGAAATTAAAGGGAGGAGCAAGGCCTATTACACACTAAGCAAGCTACAAAACTATAATATTTATATAATGTCACACTAACACAATTAGATAGACATAGATAAATATTACAGAACATATTTTACCAAAATAAGATATAAACTGCAAAAATTCAAAGATAAATTCAGAAAGAAATAAAAATAATAATTCATTAAATCAATTAAGAATAATGGTATTTTATCAACTAAGCTATCATATTACAATAAAAATGAACTTGTGGTACATAAATTTGGAATACCATACTCAAAAAAGACATAAAGTTAAATAATACAATTTAAAAGACCATATTCAGACACAATGCAAATGTTATTATTCATATTCTCAATATTAATAAGTGAAGATTTCATAACTAGTTTTAAAAATGCTATAATCCCTCTAGCCAATGGATATGATCCAATGTTTAAGAAAAAGGAACATAAAAATGGTTAATAAGCTAATTGCAATGTTCAAAAATAAAATGTAAAATTTTTTATATAAATTGAACAAATAAAATTATAGTGAATAACAATAAATCTCTGGTCATAAATAATGTGATTAAAATAATCTCAGAAATAATTTAAGGCAATCATGAAATTTTAAAATATTTATACAATTTGATCTGGTAATTTGATTTCAAGAAATTTATTATAAGAAATAAATTATAAATTCTGAAATAAAACAGAAAGATAAAGTAGGCACAAATACTGATGGCAGAATTATTCTAAATAATGAGAAGTGAAACAACTGGTAATGACTGACTTTATTAACTTGCCTGTGTGCACAGGTATTTGGTTAAATATTACTTTGGGGTATGTCTGTGAAGGTGTTTCTGGATGAGATTATCATTTGACTTAGTAGATTGAGTGAAAGAGACTGCCCTTCCCAATGTGGGTGGACATTAAGGGGTTGCAAAGAACAAGGTAAGGAGGGAAAAATTCTGTCTCTGCCTTACTGGTTGAACTGGGATATTTGTCCTCTTTTGCTCTTGAACTGGAACAAAGAACATCTTCTCTCTAGTTCTTGAACTCACACCATATCACAAGCGTTCTTGTCATCAATTTACAGAGGACAGCTATGGGATTTTTTAACCTCCACCACTGCATAAGCCAATTTCTTATAGTAAATTTCTTTATCTATCTATCTATCTATCTATCTATCTATCTATCTATCTATCTATCTTTGTATCTATCTATCTACCTACCTACCTATCACCGTCTATCTATCTATATCATCTATCTATCTAGGTTCATTTCTCCAAAGGAAACTGCCTAATGCGTAACTTCTTGGTTTATGGTAAAATCACAATTAAGCAATAATAAAATCACAATGAAGCAATGTATTTAAAAGGCATTAGCTCCTGGAAAAATATAGTATCATTTTCATAAGTAAAAAGAAAAGGGTAGGTTGGATAGACATATAAAAAGAAAATATATAAATATAGCAAAGAGAAGTGAGTATAGAATACTCTTGAATAATTATCAAGGGGGACAATATGGATAATATTTTTAAACCCAACATTTTTTTCAGATTTTGCAAAATAAGTATATATTAATTTTAAAATGAAAAAAGTCAAAATCATTTCCCTTTAACGGAGAGTTTAACCAACTGCAAAATATTTAACAGCTAAAAATATTAACTAAACTTAATAAAATGAATATCTTGTTATGTCCTGAAAAGAGGACTGGAATACACCCTGGGGATTCACACATAAGGACACACAAGCCATGTAATACCCAGATACTCACACTGACAAATGGAAAGCACTGGCCCATTTGACTGCTAATGCTTCCACAAGTTCTGGAGTACTTAAACTTCATTTAAATACAGCCACTTAAGCAGGATGGGGGAACATTGAAAGCTAAAATGCCAAGAAATCACTTCTCTTGGCATAAAGTGGCTCCTAGGCAAGAAATACCCCAAAAGGGAATGGGATGGCTCATTATATGCAATTCTTACTTGAATGTGCCCTAATTTGCTTATTAGTGAACAATAGCAGTATTCTCATCCACAAACATTCATGCTTACACATACTTTTAATATCAAATAGAAGTATGAAATATCACATGGAAAAATTTTAAAGAGAGTATAGACTTTAAGATAAAAATAAAGTTGAAAAAGGTTTGATCTGAAAAGTATGTGTGAGTATTGAATATTCACTGCCAATATTTGTAATACAAAATTAATGCTT
This sequence comes from Ictidomys tridecemlineatus, assembly GCF_052094955.1. Taxonomy (NCBI): domain Eukaryota; kingdom Metazoa; phylum Chordata; class Mammalia; order Rodentia; family Sciuridae; genus Ictidomys; species Ictidomys tridecemlineatus. The sequence continues at coordinate 66,614,523 of NC_135487.1, read as the reverse complement.
ACCTTTCTAGGACTTGGCAATAATTCATTTTTTGTTGCATAAATGTATTACAAATATTCTCTTATGAATAGAATTAATTTCTGTTTTATAAACATCAAAGAAAATATTATTTTAAAATGTTGCTATGTGGTTAAATTTTATGATCATAAATGTGAATCTATGTCAAATTTTGTTTATAAATTATAAATATTGAAATGCTGCAAAATCCAAACTATTTGTCATTCCAGCTTTGCTACATTTTGGTGGGGCATACTCTACTTCTAATGTTTAACACCCACCTTGGGCCTCAGATATGCCAGGATCTTTTAATTACCCATGGACATTAGGGGACCCAATTGCAAAGTCCTCCTGTTGATTTAGAAAGGACACAGTGTTTGTGTTGTCTTCACTAGTTCATCCCTTATACTAAAGGAGAGTCCTCTGAGCTCTCTTTGGGAAAGTAGGTCAGACAGTGAAAAATTCAATCTGGCATGTCTGCCTTTCTAAAGCATCTGAGCCTTTCCACATTGTTTTGCAGAGGCAATTCCAGTATTCCATCGGTTTTCTGGAGGCCAATATCTTTTCCAAGCTTTATCGAGCCATCCCAGTAGCAAATCAGGACAAACTCCAGGTGTTTTTGCCAGTATGTCAAACGCTAAGTCACTAGATTGTTCTCCATGCTTTCAAACTCTTTCATGTACAGCCTTAAATTCCATGTTCCATCAAACACAGACCCTGCATTCTTCTAGTGCTCTCAAAATCCATTTGTGGGCTTGGATTTATACTCAAAGGACTTAAAATCAGCATACTACAGGGACACAGCTACATCAATGTTTATAGCAGCTCAATTGACAACAGCCAAACAATGAAACCAACCTAGATGGCCTTCAAACAGATGAATGGATAAGGAAAATGTGGTATATACACAATGGAATATTATTCAGCCTTAGAGAAGAATGAAGTGATGGCTTTTGCTGGTAAATGAATGAAGCTAGAGAATATAATGCTAAGCAAAATAAGACAATCCCAAAAAAACAAAAGGCCAAATATTTTTTTCTGTATGTGGATGCTAATTGACAATAAGGGGTTGATAGGGAAAAATAGAGGTATTTTGGATTAGCCAGAGTGGGTGAAGGGTTGGAAGTATGGAGATAAGAAGGATAGTAGAATGACTTGGACATTAATACATATATAATTACATGACTGGTATGATTCTATAACATGTGTAACCAGAATAATGAGAAGTTACATTCCATTTATGCATGTTGTGTGAAAATTCTACTGTCATGCATAACTAGTTAAAATAAATTTAAAAATCCATTCATAGGATTCTCAATTATTATGGTTTGGATGTTAGGTGTCCCCCAAATTGCAAGTGTGAGATAACGCAAAAAGGTTTGGAGGAAAATGATCAGGCTACAGACTTAATCTAATCAGTGATTTAACCCTGATGGGATTAATTGAGTGGTGACTGGATGGTGTGTGGCTGGAGGAAGTGGTTCATTGGAGGCATGGCCATGGGGTATATATTTTGTACCCGGAGAGTGGAGACCTCTCTCTCTGCCACTCAGTCAACATGATGTGAGCTGTTTCCCTCTGTCACAATCTGCTGCCATGATGTTCAGCCTCACCTTGAGCGCTGAGTATAGGAGCCAGCCTTCTATGGACTAAGACCTCTGAAATCATGAGCCTTCAAATAAACTTTTCTTCCCCTTGTAAGGGACCTGCGAACAATGGAGGAAGAGACCACCAAGAGATCGACTCATGCAACAGCAAAAGGGGGTTTATTGAAGATCCAGCGCGCTGGGGCTCCGTGCTCACTCAAGAAGGGAGAGTGGCCCAGAGCCCCGAGCAGGGGTTAAGCAGTGCTTAAGTACACTTTTTGGGGAGGGCAGGGGCTTTGCATACATCAGAGCAAATCATCATGAGGCGCGGGAAAATCAAACAACAACTCTCCAACATGATTAGTACATTCATTGGCGGGAACAGGTCGGGCCGGGGTGATAGGTCAGTCCTAAAGCGGGGTGTACATTCAAACCGATTGGTTTAGGCCCTGAGGTGCCTATGTGCTGAGCTGCACTAGGTCCAGGTTGTTAAGCAACTAAGTGGTCAGGGGGGATTTCGACACATATCTAATGGGCAGTCCCGGGAATTGTCTTAGCAGCTACAGGAATTTCAGGCTTTGAGTGGAGCTTAGAAACTTAACAATACCTGGTCCTTTACATTTTAACTCAGGCTTTGCAGCTTAGAAACTTTACATTTTAGCTTCAGTTTCTTTTACTCTTTCACCCTAAAATTATTCTGGTCAGATCTTTTAATTGCAGCTGTGAAATAGCTGGCTAAAACATCAATATTTGCAAGAACTTGATATTTTTAGTAGGGTTTTGGTGATCCCTTTCCTCCCCCAAAGGGGTGCAGGACTTGCTAGAAACTTTGAAGTAGTTCTTAGTCTAAAACTGATTATAGAAAGTGGTAAGAAATCTTCAACTTGGAAATCACCCATCTTGTTTGAGGTCTCTGTAAGAACTTTATTCAAGGGAAGGCTAATATCCTTAAAAAAGGTTTATAGGCCACTTCCTCCAATCTTTGGAGGATTCCAGAGAAACAGAGGATTCAACATTCTAGTGTATCCACTCAGGTATTTCCATCAAGGGGGCCTGGGCCCATTCCCTTGCTCCTAGACCCTTTGGTTTACATAGAAATCATATAGTTACTAACAAGCATGCCTTCTCTATAATTCAGCTACTCTCCCAACATAGACTTAAACATTGTCATAAAATGCTGATACATAAACACACACACACACACACACATACACACACACACACTTTGGTAAATAAAGGAACTAGTAAGTCTGCTAAGTTATTTCAAATAACAAATATCAACAATATAACATAACACTCATTCAATGTCTTAGACATAGGAAACAAAAAGACAATTTAAAAATTGTCGAAAGAATAATAGAGCAGAGTAATTGCAAAGATTCATTTAATCAGAAGTTATTTTAAAAAGGCCTTTAAAGGTGAGGGTACCCAGATGCACAAGCACAATCTCTATAATAGGGTACATAATTGGTGATCAATTAGTAGAAGTTCATTGTCACTACATCCTAAGTAAAATATTTAATATTTTTTATCTAAAAAAATCCTTTGCATTCATAATGTTTTTCATGGATTGGTATTTAAGCAATAAGAATTAAATCAGTAATAATACTTAAATGCAACAATTATAATTTTGCTTGGAATTGATCCACACTAAAAATTGATCTACATTTTGGAATGGCTCATAACTAAAAACACTGCTTCTAGTGTTATGCCAATGGATACAAAACAATTGGGTTCATTCTTTCAATCACTTAATAAATCATTTACTAAGGACACACTATGTGCCTTAGTATAGCTCCAGGCACTAAGGATATAGCAGCAAACTAAATAGAACAAACTTGTGTCTTTCTGGAGTTTTCAACCCTTAATTTTGTAGCTCTAGCTTCATTTTGATTATATATAAAGGTTTAAATACCTGATTATTTCTTTATGTATTTAAATATTCTCATGTCTGAGCATTTATATTGAAAAAAGTGTTATTAGACATTATTTTACTCTCTCTTTACACAAAATTTTAAGCACTATATTTTTATTAATTATATACATAGATATTATCTTTGGATTTAATTTCAGGATAGTAGAGAGAGAATGCCACATTATTTATAACAGAGGGAATGAAGTCTTATGGAGCTGATAACAACTTCATTATAAGCACACATTTCTTGTAATCAGGAAAATGATAAGGTCCTTAGGACCCATTACATAGATGTCAGCCTGAAATTATGGAATATGTGTCCTTGTATCTTCAGAAAGTTGTAATGTCTTCTAAACTAAATATGCCTTACTTCTAAAGTCATTATTTTTTTTATATATCACTATAGAGAAAAATACAATATAAGAACTATGTATGAAATTTCCCAACTAGAAAATATCAAATTGTGTGTGAGGGGGTTATCTATGAAACATTAGCTCTCAATAGCTTTATAGTAAGAAACTTATGCAATGCTCTATTGCCAATTATCCCATTCCTATTTTTTCAGTTACAGAGATAATCTGATAATTCCAAAGTCTCTGTATAACCCAGTTCCCTTACTTAAGATCTACATTTTTTAATTGGAGTTCTCAGTTTACATATTCTGCAAATATCCCAAATCCCCAATAAAACTAATTTTCAATTCCCATTCTCAAATTTACTATATCTTTTCTTTCTCTGTGAAGGGTATGAGGATATCTACTCTGTCAAATAGGGAGAGATAAAAAATGATCTGTATGTCCACCTCTCACTCCTATTCAACGCATCTATCTTCAAATCTGCTGCAAAATTCCCTTCACTGGATACTTATGGACCCTGTAATAGGTAGTGACCGTATTTTAGAAAAGCATCATTTCTAGCCCAGATGAGTGGAAAAGCTTCATAAATTAACTCCCTGCCTTGAATAGCCCGGTGGATGTGTGAAGACTAAAATGATACTGTTTTGGTGGCTAAAGAAAAGAAGAACAGAGGTTACAATGTGAGAAAGAAAGTCAAAGTGAATGGAGGATATGAAGGGACTTGGTTTCTAAGCTAATATTATAGACTCAAAAATAGGAAAATTAAGAGAATGATTAAATGAAGAAGTGAAATTATGTTTTGTTTAATTGAAATTGTCACTTTATATTACTAAAGTGTCAAAAGTATAAGTTCATGAAAATATGTGTGTATATCCAAAATTTTAAGGTAGTTACTGGTAAGATCAATAAAAGCTATATTATTCTTGAATCACTACAAAGAAACAACTAAAGAAACTGAGGAATACAGAAGAAAACAGTAAACTGAGTGGGGGTGGGAATAGTTCAAAAGCTTTAGAATAAATATATAAAATAGAATAGCAGAACTAAACCTAAATAAACATAAATGGGCTAAACCCCACTTCTTTAAAAATTCTGAGTTTAGGTTGCAAAACAAAAGATCTAAAATATGTGAAGACCTAAAGCCAAAAAAACCCAACAATATATTTTTAAAATGTGATATGAACAAAGTTAAAAATAATGGAATTATCTGTATGATGGTTAATTTTAGGTGCCAACCCACCTGGATTCAGGAATATCTAGGAACCTGGCAAGGCATTATTTTGGCATGATTTTGTTCAGGTGTTTCCAGAGAAGACTGGCATGTGAGTCTGAGTGAGCTAGTTAGGCAAGCACTTTACCACTGAACCACGTCCTCAGCCCCAGTGCGCTAGCTAGGGAAGATCTGCCCTCTATGCGGACTAGCACTAGCCTATTGGCTGGGGTCTGGAGAGGAAAAAAATAGGAAAAGGGAATGTGTCTGTCCACCTCAGAGAACTAAGATACATCCTTCTTCCCCTGCTTTTGGACATCAGAACAGCAGGCTCTCTGACCCTTACACTTTAATTTGGGTTGTCAGTCTAGGACTGAGAGTTACACTATTGGTTTCCCAGTCCTGAGGCCTTTGCAATAGGACTTTGCCACACCACTAGTATCCTGGGGTCTTCAGCTTTCAGACAACTTTACACGGGACTTCTTAGCCTCTATATTTTTATGTGTCAATGCCCCCCAAATTCCATTTTGTTTTCTTGTTTTTCTCCCTCTCTGTATGTGTATCTTATTGTGTGTGTGTGTGTGTGTGTGTGTGTGTGTATGTGTATGTGTGCGTGTGCATCTATATAGATCTTATTGTTTCCCTCTATCTTACTATTTTTCTTTCTGGAGAACCTTAAGTAATATAAATGATAATGTTAAAATCATACAAATATCATTTTAAATTGTCCTATTGACTTGATAGTATGATTATAATCAATACAATAATTTTTTGTTTACCATATTGTCAGGTATTGTATAAGGATGAGCAAAAGCATTTATGAGACAAAGAACATATTTCAGAACTATATTAAGCAAAAGCTTTCCAAATAAAAAAGGCAAGTGGGAAAACATAATTATTTTTTGAAACTTTAAATATGATTATAAAATAATCAGCAGTCAAATGAGGAAATTGAGAAATTGAACAATATAATAATACATATGTTAACTCCTAGGCAGAAAATAAACACATTTTAATATTCAAATATTTATAAGGAATATATAAATATTGAGTCATATTCTGGATCTCAAATAATTCTCAAAAAAGAATAAATTATACCAATCCTCTTTATCTTATTTCAGTGAAATAAAAATTAATAACAAAAGTATTACCTAAAGAACTATTAAACCTCATAGGAATGAAGAATAATAACCTAAAGAATTCTTGAGTCAAAGAGGGTATGCACTTCTCAAGTCAGAATACATAAAAAAAAGCAAAGAACACAGAAAAAAACTGCACTCTAGAAAATTTACATCTGAAAAAAATAGGAAAAATAAAAATATGAACAAAAGATGTGTTAAGCAAAATTCTATGTAACCTCCAAGTTTTCATTCTCTGGTGTACACACACCCATTTTTATTATTCAAATATCAATTTAGATGATTCTGTTAAGGATTTTGCAAGTGTAGTTAAGGTCCCAAACCAGTGGACCTTAAGAGAGGAATACAGGATGTTGTTCCTGGCCTAATCACATGATCTCTTTTAATCTGCATCTAGAAGTCAGAGACTAGAGGTCAGAGATCCAAATCATGGAGAAGTAGAACACATTGCTGCAGGCATGAAAATGGAGGGGGAACATAGCAAAGAATGCAGGTGGTCCCTATCAGCTGAGAGAAGCTACTGGGTGACAGGCAAGACGGACACAGGAACCTTAGTCCTGTAATAGCAAGTAACTAAATTATGCACACAAGAACAATCTTGGAAGCAGATTACCCTTCAAACCTCCAGAAGAAAGCAGTCTGACAAACATCTTGAGTTTAGCTTTATGCTATTCTAAGAGGTAACCCAGCAATGCCTTGCCAAATTTAGTACCTACAGAGAGCTAACCAATGGATGCTGCTTCAAGCTGCTAAGCCTTTTTCTTTTCTTTTCTTTCTTTCTTTCTTTTTTTTTTTTTTTGATACCAAAGATTTAACTGAGGGGCACTTGGCTACTGAATCAAATCCTCAGCCCTATTTTGTATTTTATTTAGAGATAGGATCTCACTGAGTTACTTAATGCCTCACCATTGCTGAGGCTGGCTTTGAACTTATGGTCCTACTGCCTCAGCCTCCAGAGCTGCTGTGCTGGGATTGCAGGCATGCACTACCGTGCCCAGCTGCAAAGCCTCTTCTAATACTATACAGAGAGAGTAAAAGTGCATTGAAATGATATCTATGACAACAGTGAGAAATAAGTTATAAATATGACAACATAATAAGTGAAGAAAAAGAGAAAATGAAAATATGTCTGAAGCTAATTATTTAAAGATTTTAATGAAACAGATAAAAGATATTTATTGGAAAATGTGTGAGAATAGTAATTCACAACATTAGGCATATAAAAGAGATAACTGAAGGCATAAAATAATTTTTTTTCAGATTACTTATATACATGAAATCATGTATGTGAAATTTAAATACTTGATAAATAATGGACGTTTTGGTACAAAGTTTGATCATTAATATTGATGAAAGAAATAGCACAAATAGTTTCATGATCCAGGTGATTTCATAAATGACTTTGTTCAAATTTTTGAGAAAACACAATCTATTTGCTCTTCAGTCATTTCCAAGGCAATGGTAAAGAAGAGAAATTTCCCAATTCACCTTACTAAGCTCACATGGTACTATTATCAACTTCCAAAAACAAACATCAAATAAACAGAACAAAGAAAAAGCCAGAAATCTGCAGACAAATTTATTTTATGGATAAAGATATAAAACAAAAATTGTACCTCAATTTAAACAGAATCATTAAATTCATAAAATATCATTATTAAGAGATAATCTCTATAAATTCTAGAGTATTTTTTATTGTTAGGTAATATAATAGTTGATCATAAGCGTTAATAACACAAGGGTAAAAATTTGAAGATCCCTGTGATAGATGTCAAAAGAACCTTGGTAAATGGAATTCAACTTCTGATATATTTTTTTCTTATTAAATATGACTATGATTTTTAATTCAGTTAGTCTAAATGTAAACATTTTAACCAACAGTGTGCACCAGTATAATCTTGGAAGACTCATTTATCATAAAAGTAATCACAGTAAATAATGAAATAGGAGAGGAAATGGAGTTAAAATATCTACGTTCAAAGAGTATAAAGGAAGTGGTAAGATAATAACTTGTTTTAAATTATAACAAGTTCTATAATCTCTAGGATAATCTATATAATAATTATAAACAAAGAGTTAATACAAGGAAAAAATTTTAATAATGTTAAACTAGATCAAAGATGGCAAGAAAGTGGTGAAAAAAGGAACTGTTTTAGGATAGTAAAAAAATAGAACTATGATCAATAATTATATAATACATGTATATTGTAAATGCAAATACAGAAAATTCGTCAAATAAATGACTATGATGGTCAAGGTAAAAACATCTAGGTACCTATTACCTCTAAGAAAACACTTTAAATATAAGAACATAGAATGGTTAAAAGTGAAATGATGGAAAAATGTTAGCATGAAATGCTAATCAATAGAATCGTGATGTTGCTATACTAATTAATACAAGACAAAGTAAGTTTCACAGTAAGAGTATGACTAAAGATGAAAGGAACATTTTGAAATATAAAAGAGTCCATCCAACAGAAAGATATCAAAATATCAAGTTCATATTTATTGAATAGCATAGCTTCAACCTATAGGTGGAAAGGAGGAAAAAAAATATCTACCTTCATTTAACCCTCTTCTCTCTATAACTGATAGGTAAGTTAAACAGAAAAAATAAATAGGTATAAATGATTAAAATTTTAAACATAAGTTGATTGATTTATAGAGAGCACTACACTTAAGGACAGCACATTCTAAAAACATGCATATGGAAATTTAACTATGTTAAGCCGTCAAAGCGGTTCCAACAGTATCTCAAGATTAAAATTCTTTGGTTATATTACGAGAATGAACTTAAATCTAGAAATGAAAAATAAATATAAAATCAGAAAAATCTAAATTTCATAATATTTCTTTAAAATACCTTTATTGTATTTATTTATTTTTATGTCATGCTGAGGATTGAACCCAGTGCCTCACATGTGTGAGGCAGGAGAACTACCACTGAGCTACAGCCCCAACCCCACCTGAATGATATTAATTAATAGACTTCTTAGTATTCTAAGATTCAATTAAGAAATCAAATTAGAAAATATTTGGTAATAAATAATAATGAAGAAATAATACTTTAAAATGTGTGGAAGATACAGGACTTCCACCTACAGCCAAGTTTGAATTTTTCCTTCCTTCTCTAACAGGAGGGAATGGGGGGAGGTATATGAAAAAGCATTTTCTGACACTGGACAATGGCACAAGAATGTGACCTATAAGAGCAGGGTGGCTAATAAAGTGAATACTAAAATTATAAGACGTAACTCTTTGTAAGCAGTTTTTAGCTGGTAGAAATAGATAAATCCAGACAGAATTTGGAATTACAAATTGAGAGTCAAGAGAAGGAAGTTGAGGAGGTCATAACAAGAATTTATAGGGATAATATATTCTCTTAGAACATTTTAACTGTTTGTTATGGTATGCAATGAAATAAATTAAGAAATGAAGATCAAAATTTAGAAACTCATTAATACAATTTATATTGCATAAACAATGAAGTAAAAATTATGTTAATATGATGCACCAATAAAAATAATAATAGTAACAACAAATAAATAAAAGTACTACCCTGAGGCTAGTAAAAAAAGTAAGTTCATTCACTATAAAAAACTTTAACTATTGATATACATGTATTATTAAAGTTGTACAAAAATATTTGTTAAGGAAATTGTTACT